>NW_020664464.1:16262802-16676013 GCF_002925995.2 Terrapene triunguis | reverse complement strand
CAGGAGCCGCCCCAAGCACTTGCTTGGTCGGCTGGTGCCTGGAGCCGGCCCTGCCAAGAAGGCAGAAAAGCACCACTTTGAATATTCAAACAGATAAAAATGCCAGTGTTTACTATGCAGACAAGAAAAGTTACATTTGCTGTTCAGGCATTTGAAAGTTAAGTGTTACTTAAAATTTTTGAACAAGGCATTTTAAGTTGTTAGTTCTCCTTTGAGGTAGGTAGCAGAGCAGTACATGAGAGGAGTAGAACAGGAAGAAGGCAGAATTGAGACCTTTCAAAGTTTTGGCTCAAGCGAGGGGGTATGGGGGCGTCATTTAAGCTCCCCGCCTCAGGTGCCAAAATGTTGTGGGCTGGCCCTGGCCATTATCCCTACATATTAACTGTGAATAAGGCATTTCCCAATGCATTCTAGTGGAGGGCATGAATAAGCATTCACATCGCACTCCTCGTCAGTATTCGTCCCAAGCTGGAGAAGCTAGTGATCCAACCAGCGGACCAAATTCAATGATGAATTCTGGTCATGTGCCACATGAGGCACATTATGCATATGCTAAGAAGAATGCCTTCTAATAGAAGTGAACTCAGAACCTGATTGTAAAGTACTCTTACTTGCAGGACATTCAAAGGTGAAGTGGGGGAAAAAACTAGCAGCTTTCGTTCCCTTTTGTACTAATTCAATCACAATAAGATGATGCATTGGTACCACTGTTCGATCAAGCACAAAGCTAGCAGCCTGGAGTCCAGGGTTCTAGTCCTGACTTGCAGTGCAATCTTGTATTAGTAAAATGCAAGGATTTTTGTAAATACAGTCCTTTGAAATCAATTACTTAAAAAATCAATAGGATTTCTGTATGCAGATAAACTAAAGGAATAAGTATAGAAGAGAATGAATTATAGTTTCTGTGCTGTGGTGCTAATCTCCTCTTAGTCCTTAGACAAGTAACTAACCAGTGCTTAATTAGTAATGAAAGAGGTGCTGGGCTCAAGCAATTTTTTTACTTTCATAACTAATGTGGCAAGTCCAGAGGTGCCAGTGCTCAGCCCTGGCAAGCCCTGACACAAATTAAACACTGTAACTAACCTTTCTGTGTCTGTTTCCTCATCTATAAACTGAGATCTATAAATTGCCCCACCACTGTTATTACTGCCCCCTACTATTATTACTATCTAACATCAGTGTTTAATTTGTAATGACAGAGGTTCTGGGAGTCAATCAATTAGGTGCTGGGGCTCAAGAAATTTTTTTACATTCATAACTGATGCAGCAAGCCCAGAGGTGCTGGGGCTCTGAACTGCCAAGCCTAGAGGTGCCAGGGCTCAGCCCGGGCACACATTAAGCACTGTCTAACATTCAAGTGAACTGAACATAAAAAGTACTGAAATACATATTAATGCTTGTTTTTCTTCAACACTGAGACTATCTTTCAAGGTAAATACTGACAGTCAGATTCAAGATCGATATGCACTTCTCAGTTCAATATACAGTAAAAGCTTTGTTATCTGGCATGTTGGGGGGTGCCGATAAGTCAAAAATTCTGGTTAACTAAGAGGGAGGGAGTTTGGGTGTGGGAGGGGGCTGGGAGTTGGGGCACAGGAGGAGGTGTGGGGTGCTGAATCCGGGCGGCGGTCATCTCAGGTGGCTCCCCACAAGCAGTGACATGTCCCTGCTGCTCCTAGGCAGAGCCGTGGCTAGGCAGCTCTGTGAGCTGCCTCTGCCTGCAGGCGTTGCCCTCACAGCTCTCACTGGCTGCAGTTCCCAGCCAATGGGAGCTGCGGAGCCAGCGCTCAGGGCAGGGGCAGCGTGCAGAGCCACCTAGCTGCGCCTCTGCCTAGGAGCAGCAGGGACATGTCGGCGCTTGTGGGGAGCCACGTGGAGCCAGGTAGGGAGCTGGCCAGCCCCGCGCCAACTGGACTATAAACTGGACATTCAATGAAGATCAGAAATGCTAGTTTATAACCCTTTCTGGTTGGTAAAGTGCCACATAATACAGCTTTTACTGTATCTTAGTGTTGTCTTCAACCAAAATCAGTGGCTGCATATGTACGTATGACTGGCAGACATGTAGCTCTATTGCTTTTTGATACTTATCGTTTCAAAATTAATAGTGTCTAAAGTGTGGGCTTTTCACAATATAAGGCTGATATCCTCTGCCTATGAAGTATTTCTCCTCTGAGGATCTGGCCCTAATAGTTAATGCATGGTTTATTTGTTCTAGACAGCAGCAAAAGCATGAGGTTCAGCTATGTGGTTTTTGGTGAAATCTTTTGTCAGAACCATTTACCATTGTTTGTCTGGATTAGTGATGAGCACAAAGTTCAAAAGAGTCAGATAGGCATCCCCAGGTATGAATGTGCATTTGCAGCTGACTTTATCTCTCTGGTTTAGAAATGGAACTGGAAATCTATAGTGATTGGGATCTGTGTTCATGTACCTTTGCTCCTCTCCATGGTCTCTGATTTGAAGAATTACATTCTATTATTGCTCAGTCAAAACTGTCCAAGGAAACAGAAATCAAATTAGCTCCCGTTTCTTGTCTCTACACTAACAGTGCCTGCCGCACAGTGGGATACCATTCAGATCCACTGCTCTTCACCCAGGGTGTAAATTGAATTGAACATCCTGCAGAAGCTGGACTGTGGAAGTTCTGCCCTCCCCTCCCCCTGTTTATACCTGTGCTTAGCACCTCACAGGTGCTTACAGGATCAGGCCTTCTGCCCTGCACTTCTCTGGTAGTGGTGCTCCACTGAAACCTCTGCTCCACTGGACTTCTCCACTGGCTGCTGTCCCTGCAACCCATCCCAAAAAAGGGTTTCACAGAGTAGAAGCGTTCTTTAGAAACTTTAATGCAGCCACAGGTATTGCATCTCAGCGGGTTCCTTGTGACTGGATGCATCTTGACACCGAGGTTGGTGATCCTCCTCCTTCCACACAGAAACGGGAAGATCTGTGTGTGGAGGATCTCCACCGTACGTGGATCTGTGGGGGCACAAAGTGGTCCAGCATGATTATTATTTCATGTATCCTAGCTTGGAACACAAGTGCATCTATTTTATGTCTATCCTATAGAGGTCACTGCAAACTCACTTATGAAGAAGAGGCAACATTGTGTTTCACAATAGAATCAATGTTAATACTAAATGAAGGCTGAAGACTCCTTATCTGTCTCAAGCAATGTTTATACCTCATGCATGTTTGTAGAGTGACAAATGAAAATGACTTTTTTACTCCACATAAATAAGTCCTAATGTACCAGAGAGGAGGGCATTAACAAAAGTTAGATTTTCACTTGGTTTTTCTATGAAAGAAAACCTGATACTAGTACCATGCATTTTATTGTTTAATCCTGATCTCTAAATTAGAATAAAATTCTCACATCTACCTTGCATTTTCCTCCATTTTAAGGTAGATCTGCAATTTCCATAGAAACAACATCATAGCTTTCTATGTATTGGCAAAGGTGGTTGGCAAATAATTTTCATTGTACTTAAATCATGTTCAAAAGTGTGCACATAATGGTTAAAAAAAAAAAAAAAAATTACAAAGCCAGCCTGGCTTCACCAGTAGTCGCTGAGTGCTCAGGTAGACAGAATGAGGTAGCATTTTAGCAAACAGGCTCCACCTTAACAGGAATCTGTGATTACTTTTATTCATGGATTTATTTTCCAAATATATTTAAAGGGTTTATCTGCTGTATTGGAGTACAACAGGGGATAAGGGGCATAAGGAACCTCTTTCTTTTGAAACAAGTGGGACACGATCCTCCTTTAGTACTCAAGAGCACTAGAGGAGATGGATAATGATCCTATCTGCACCCTGCATTATTTTTAAATTTGTATGATAGTAGCAACTTGAGGCCTCACTGTGTTAGACCCTAGACAAATCTATAGTAAAACACGGTCCTAGTCAATGGGATTTTGGCAACTAAGTGCCTAGATCCCTTTTGAAATGAGACTTAGGCTCTTAAATCAGTGAGGTGTTGCAATGGTAAGCGCAGCAATGCCTAAATACCTTTTAAAAATCTGGGCCTTGTAGTCTATATAGATAAGGTAGACAGTGGAAATGTTATGCCTGTTTTACAGATGGGGAACTGACAAATTTAAATGACTTTCCCAGGACATATAAGAAGTCTGTAGCAGAGCTGGGAGTTGAATCCAGAGTTCCTGAGTTCCATGCCAGTGCCTTAAGTACCAGACTATCCTTCTTATTACACAGGTTTACATATAAGGGTCCTTTTCCAGCCTCCCAGATTATTAGCTGAGTGCATTTTGCATCTTCTCAGAAAAACAGCAAAATGAGCTCTACAGTGCACTCCAGCCTGCCAAGAAGAGTTCTACCCACGCTAATAGCGAACACCTGAGAGCAGAATTGATCCAAGAGTGGTAGGATCATTTTGGAAGTCAGTGAAAGGCACCTTAAAAATAGCTCAGGGGAAGCCTGGATGTAGTAGTGCAAGCAGAGGGGAGAAAAGTCTGTCCAAAGCAGGAAGAAATATGTTGTATTTTTCCCCCTTGGTGTCCTCTATCTCCCTTCTAGACCCGTATGTCTGTATTACACTCTCCACTCTCAAGACCAAAGCCCATGCCACTTTGGTGGAGGAGGATTAGGGTGGATTCCCTTTGGAGCCTATCCACACATTTCCTTACAAGTCTAGAGGTGTTCGTGAACTACTACTAGTGACATGAACTACTTCCCACCTCAGAGCTTAAAGATGCTCTATCTACAGCACTCTAAGCATCTACCATTCTAGGAAGCCAGAAACTCAAGTCAGGAATGAAATTCAGGTCTTCTCTGCCTTAATGCAGAGCTCTGCCACTGGGTTAGCAGGATCACCTGGCTTCAAATGTTGTTATTGTAGTGCTATTTTAATTTGCACAACAATATCATTATTGATGTGTTTGTGTTGTAGGAATGCCCAGAAGTCTCAGTCAGTTAAGACAAGACATCAAAACGACGTAACAAACATGATGGGAAGAATGGAGAAAGGAATATGAGAGTAACAACAATAGGAACAGGTAGGTTACATAAATTGGCAATGTGTATACTTCAATGATTCCAAGACACTTACATTTTTATTATATAAATATGTCTGAGTATATGCATAACTATTACAAAAGTTTTTAACATAGATATTTACATAGAGCCATTTTATAACAGCAAAAGGTAAATCCAAAGTGTATGTCATGCTTGACTATCAGGCAGAAAATTAATCCATTTATTTTTATGGCTGTTATTTGAGCTAATCAATCTCTCTCATTATCCATGTATTGAAGGCAGTATATAGCATGAAGCAGATTACTCTCAAAATGGAGCTGATGTTACAATAGTTGCTCTGTCTTGAGTTGAATAATTATAGGAACCTAAGAAATCATTTACTGATCTCAATATGGTACGTAACACAAAAGCACTTAGGAATTATAACTGCAATATAGTAACCAGAGGCAGAGGTGGCATTTTTTCCCATGCAGTTTAAATGACTAGTTAGTAGTTTATGATTTTAAAAAACCCACAAAAACTGACTGAAGAGCCAACTGACTTTCAAAATGATTAAGCACATGCTTACCTTTAAGTATTTGAGTATTTCATTGAAGTCAAACTACTTTGACTACTTATGCAGGCCTTATAAATGTTTCATTGTAAAAGCTATGTATTGAGCTGTAAAATGGCAGAGCTGGAAATTACAGTTACTGCTGTTGATTTTTTTTTAAACACTAGCAGTTGCTACTTAACATACAACATTATGGCATTGGTTTCTGTTTTGTTTTCAAGGGTAAACATGCCTTTTGTTTTATATAGTAATATAATTTTATATTGTAACGTTGATTCCATTCTTTCAGCAGTTAAATAAATAACCTTTTTTTAGGAAGTCCAAAAACTCCAGGAAGCATAAAGGTTTTGTTTTTTAATCTTGAGTAGTTAGAATCCTGTTTTGATTGTATACGTTGGGTGGGTGGTAGATGGGGCTATTTTTGTGTGTGTGCATGCATCTTCCCTCTCTACAGGTTGAGACATATTGCTTCTCTTGAAAATATGTTAGTTTGTGTCGAGGCTCACGAAGGTATTTGGGTGCTGATAAGTTAACAACATTTATTCCTTGCTAAGTAAATTACTTTAAAAGAAGGAAACAATGCCATGTACCTATCAGTTATTCAGATTTTTTCAATTTCCTATTCATAAAAGATCTGAATCTCTGTGCTCTAGTTTTTCTAAAATAAATTGCATATCTCCGGATTGTGCAACAATAAGTGGTCAGATTTGGCACACAAAAGGGGTGCTCTAGCAAGCACCCTTTTTGTATACAACCCCAGCAACAACAACAAATGAGTTTTTGTTTGGATACAGCTTCCCAAGAATCATCTATCACTGTAGGAGAGCATTAAAAAGATTAGGATAATCATTCCCCTCTCTATTGGTGTACGTGGGGGCAAGGAGACCTCATTAAATCACTAGGGCAGGATTTCAATCTATTGCTCAAGAGCATTAGCAGGCTTTTTCTAAAGGTAACCTTTAACGGGCTTGCTACTGTAGTGTTAATGTAATTGAACACTTTGAAGAGTGGTACTCATCCAAGCAGGTTCTCAGCTGAAACTCTGAACGCCAGTGGTTTTTGCGGAAATGCAAACTTCTCCAGCTATAATGAATAGTGGATGAATTAAGAATTTCTTTTACAGCCAAACTATAGGTTTAGAAATTTTAAAAGGGGCTTTAACTGTCTTTAATAGAGTAAATTAAATGGGGAAAAACTGCATTGAGCAGGGACGAAAACACACTCCTAGCAATGGAGGGAGAACACATAGACATGGATAGGGCCAAATTATCCCTTAAGATTTGTATTCCCACTCCCACTAAAGTCAGTGAACTGCATGTGCATATCAGAGGGCAGAAATTTGGTGTAGCAAAAGGAAATGCATTGAACCAAGTCAGTGCAGGAGCATTTGCAAGCTAAAATGACTAAGATGACTTAAAGAAATGTATCAGTGAGCCAGGTTTTAGTTCAATTCCATTTTCTGGAAGTCCTAGAAAGTGTATTCCACCAGGGCCAATCAGGGTTGTATTTTCAACATGAACTCAGGAGTTTTAAATTCAGACAGGAGGATTTGATCTATAGCGATAGTAACAGAAATTGCCTGCAACATTGTGATGGAGTATTTCTTGAGGGGGGAATACATGATTCACAAAATATCATTAAAATAGTTTTGACAGTGTTTTTAAATGTATTTAATTATGTCAGGAAGGCACTTTTCACTGATGATAGACCTGTTACTGTTTTTACCGTATCTGAACTTTTGCATATCTGCAGTCCGGAGTATCTTGGTGCTAAATTTAAAAAAACCCACTGAGCTTGCTAAAGTGGCATTATATGATTCATTACTTATTTGGCTGTATCCCTGCATTCTTTAGTCATTCACACTGCACATCATGTGCCTGATCAAGAGTTTATAATCTGAACTGTTTCTACTGTTCCTCTACTTAGAGCCCTGTTTTAAGAGGAATAAAGATAGTAATGTGAAGAACTATTGATAGGTACCATGTCATATTGTTAATGTATTTTACATTTATTGGGGCACTTTTTATATAAACATGAATGAATTAAGTTTCACATTATTATGCCCATTCTACAGATGAGTAAACTGAAATACAGAGAGATTTTTTTAATAGTGACTTGGCAAAAGTCAGAGGGTAAAGAGCAAATGCAGGAATACAGACTTCCAAACCACTGCACCCACCACTAGATAAACTTCTTGTGGTTCAGAAATGTGTGCATGCTTGTATGTAGACTCAAAAGCAATGTCAGAAAAAAAATAACATTTTGATACCTGTTTATCATCTTTCTTACTTCAGAAATGTGCAAACATAGACTTAGGGTACGTCTACACTTACATCCGGGTCCGGATGTAAGCAATCGATGTTCTGAGTTCGATTTATCGCGTCTGGTTAAGACGCGATAAATCGATCCCGGATCGATCCCGGAAGTGCCCCGGATCAATCCCGGAAGTGCTCGCCGTCGACGCTGGTACTCCAGCTCGGCGAGCGGAGTACGCAGCATCGACGGGGGAGCCTTCCTGCCGCGTCTGGACCGCGGTAAGTTCGGACTAAGGTACTTCGAATTCAGCTACGTTATTAACGTAGCTGAATTTGCGTACCTTAGTCCGAAGTGGGGGGGTTAGTGTAGACCAGGCCTTAGTGTGTGAACAGCTCCAACCTGAAACCTGAGCTCGTATTCAGTGAAATCAGTTTTGTCACTAACTTCAAGAGGAGTGGGATCTTTCTAATAAATAGACATAACTGTATAGGAACAAAAGACACAACCTCAAATGGAGCAAATAATCCTAGGAATAAACAAGACATTTAGTCTATTAGAAATAATTGCCTACGAAATCAAATAATGAAGAGATGCACAGCATCGTTTAGGATGCATGGCTTTTTTAACTTGTAGATGCTGTCGAGATACCCACAGTGATGGGCACCTAAATGCAGAAGCTAGATAGATTCTTTTCTAAAGGAATGATAGAAGGAACAGTCAATGTGTTTTAGACTTCTATAATCTGATTCTAATATTGTTTGGACAAGTCTGAGTGATATTTAGTTAAAACAAGGTCAGTTCCCCCAATAATTTCTTATTTACAGTTTTTAAAAGGATTTTACACCTCTACAACTCTGTCCTCGGGAGTCAAAAAATCTTACTGCATTATAGGCGAAACCGCGTTATATTGAACTTGCTTTGATCCGCCAGAGCGCGCAGCCCCCCCACCCCCTCCGGAGCACTGCTTTACCTCGTTATATCCGAATTCATGTTACATCGGGTCGCGTTATATCGGGGTAGAGGTGTAATTCTCACCTGATGGCCCAGGCCATGAAGCTTTGGAAATTGTAGCTGGCTACATAGTGCATGCATCTGCCCTATGATTCCATGATAAGTTAATGCAAAAGAATGACGGCTAATCAGCCCAGAAAATTATCTTCTAACCATTACACTAGATATCAACTATTACACTAGAAATCAACATATTGAAAGTGATGGGCCCATCTTGCTCTCCTTACTCTGGACCTGATTGTCCACAATGCTACCTTGCATTGAGACAGATCGGGTACATCTGAAGTGGATGTGGAATATGAAAGGGAGATACCAATTTTGCAGTATTATTCCCTGCTCTCTTTCCCACCCTTCCCCGCAAGTGGGAGCTCTAGGGATTGGGGGCTGGAGGCTGGTGTCGGTAGCACTGAGGAGCAGTCACCACCCATCGATCAACATGCTTCCTTCCAGAGATGGCAGAGAGCCAACACAATATCTGTGCCTAAGCACCACATCTGCATGCCGTTCGGAGCTGAGGGTTTTGCACAAGGTGATTGGCCAGTGGGAATACAACTCCTGCAGAAGTAGTGTTCCATGCGAAGGTGATTGCCTGGGCAGAGGCACTGGACCTCTGCATGGTTGGTCCTGCCCTTTACAGGTGTACCAAGATTCACACAGATCTGTGGACAACTGCATGTTTAGGGTATTGAGTCCTCTGTCGCTCTAGGATTTTTTTTGTCCTTTAACATGCATTTTCTGGACCTTAGTGCTTCCTCAGGCAAAACTTCCACTGATTTCCAGGAATGGGCTATGTGTGTGGATATATCTATAATAGACTATGAACAAGAATTTGAACTGAAAGTATGGTTAAAGTCTGAAGGTACAGAAACAAGAGAAAACAGAAGACTAACCATGTGCGTGCCACAGAGGTGATTAGAAAAATGCTGGTGCTCACAAACAAGAAAAGTGAGTTTCAGTATTGCACTTATCAGACAAACAATCTCAGGTTGCTGGAGCTTACACAAGAAATCATTATTAATATCAGAAGATCTTAGTATAGGACAAACAAATAGTGGTTCCACTTTCTCAGCATTTCCTTCTAATGTTTCTGTGTGGGCTGTGGGAAATTACTTTCCTTGCTGCTTATTAAAGTTGTAATCACTGTACTATATGTAGTGTCAAGACAGCATATACTAGGGGGTAGGATGAGTTCATGCCAGCTCCTGATATTGAAATAAGAACATACAAACCCTTTGGATGGTAATTAGGCATGTATGGCAGAGTATAAATTTTCCATAAGTTTTGCCAACTCAAATCAAAGCCTAAGGCCATGTCTACACTATAAACTTTAGCCAACACAATTTATGTTGGCATAAATGTATTGCACTTGGTATATCACTTGTGCATGTGCATGCTTGGCTCCTTGTGTCAGTTCTGCGTGTACTCACCAGGAGTGCTTGCACAGTGTGGTGCACCATAGGTAGATATTCCAGTGTACAGCTCACCACCATCCAGTGCACTGTCTTTCGGGAAGTTTTGTCAATGCACTGTGAGGCAGAAACAGGGGTGACTGGGAGAAAGGTGTGAAGTTCCTGACATGCAACTTTCTTCATACCATAAAGTCAACCATATCCCATAACTTTTGAGCCTTTTTTAAAAATCCCATGAACCTGCATGGCCTCCTCTCTGTCCACCATCTCTGACAGAAGCCTGGATCCTGCACAGCTCTGCACTATTGTCATGAGCGTTGCAAGCACAGGCTGCACTATCCTCCAGCATTTCCAGTGCTGCAAGAAGAACTACATCAGTGAGGAAGAGGACAATTTCATGGAGGACAGATAGGTGTGGGATATAGCAAAAACCAACTTAAGGTTGTTGGTGGAGTTCATGGAAAAGATGCAGATGGTGGAGCACCACTTCTGGGCTTGAGAAACCACTGGTGGTATCACATCATAATGCAGGTTTGGTATGATGAGCAGTGGCTGCACAACTTTTGGATGAGAGAGGCCGCATTCATGGATCTGTGTGCCAAGTTCACCCTAGCCCTAGTGCAGGGACACTAGAATGAGGGAAACACTGACAGTGGTTAAATAAGTGGCATTCACACTGTGGAAACTTGTGATACCGGATTGCTACCAGTACATGGGAAATCATTTTGGAGTTGGAAAGTCCACTGTGGGGGCTATTGTCTTGTAAATTTGCAGGGCCATTATTCATTCCTGCTACACAAGACTGACTTTCAGCAAAGTGCAGGACATAGTGGATGGATTTGCAGCAATTGGATTCCCGAACTGTGGTGGTGTGATAGATGGCATGCGTAGCCTAGGCACCAGCCCACCTTGCCCCAGAGCATCTAACAGAAAAAGCTACTTTTCCATGGTTATGCAAGTGCTGGAGGGCCAACAGGGATGCTTCGCTGACATCAGTGTTGGCTGGTCAGGGAAGATGCATGACACTTGTGTCTCTAAGAACACAGGACTGTTCAGAAAACGGCCAGCAGGGACTTTGCCCGTGGTAATCCGCTGGTTAGGAAAGAATGTTGAAATGCCAAGAGAGATCCTGGGGGACCTGCCTATCCCTTGCTCTCTTGGCTCATGGAGCTGTGCACAGGCCTCCTTGACAGCATCAAGGGAAGATTCAACTACAGCCTCAGCCGGTGCAGGATGACAGTTGAATGTCCTTTTGGTAGATTGAAGGGACCATGACATTGTGTACTCATACGATTAGATCTCTGTCAGAAAAATATCCTAATGATTATAGCAGCCTGCTGTGTCCTGAGTAATATCTGTGAGGCAAAGGGGGAAGGATGCTGCTGGGGTGGAGGTGGGGTGGTTGTCCTGCCAAGTTTGAACAGCCAGACACAACGGCTGTTAGAAGAGCTCAGCACAGAGCTATATGGCTGAGGGAGGCTTTGAAAGAGTATGTTAACAGTGAGCCACAGGAATACATTGTGAACTGTGCTGTACCTGGCCTTGTAGTTTTGGGGCTTGTTAGGAATTATATGGTGCTTGGTGTGCCCCTGTGTATATAACACTGTCAGTGCTTCTATTAATTTTCTGGTCCTTGCTGTATGTTTATAACTATTATACTGTTCGTCACTAATCCTATGAGTTCTGTCACACAGTACAAAAACAAGTAAGTGGGTGCTTTCAACACTGCTAGGCATTCTGCAGCATACGTTGTGTACTAATAAAGATGAATTATGTTCCAAAGAGTAGAATTTTATTGAGTAACAAAACCAGTGGAAAAAGTCTGTGCAATTTAACAGCAAATACATTAAAAACTTAAGTTCTGATCCATTAGTTTATTAACAAAGGGAAAGAACATTCATATTCATTTTGACTACACGTACAGCAACTGTGGCTCTCTCAGGTCAGTGTATGTGAAGTCTCCTGCTGTGGAGTGGTAGGGGTAAGGCTGCAGCCTCTGGTGCCCTGAGGAATGTAGGGGCAGGGGAGGGTTTGGA
The DNA here is from genome assembly GCF_002925995.2 of Terrapene triunguis. Taxonomy (NCBI): domain Eukaryota; kingdom Metazoa; phylum Chordata; order Testudines; family Emydidae; genus Terrapene; species Terrapene triunguis. Next base: position 16,663,753 of record NW_020664464.1, on the reverse strand, counting down.
GGTGCTAAAGTGCAGCGCTCTATGGAATGCAAAGGGAGACAAACCTATGATTTGTGGACCTATAGGTCCACAAAAATGTGCAGCATCTGTGTTTACTGCCAGACAAGCCCCCTGGTGCATCTCCCTCTCCTTTTCCTGCTGGGACTCCTGGGCCTTTCTCTTGTCCACTCTTTCCTTCTCCAAGCAATATTGAAATATTCACCCTCCAGGCCCTCTGCTTATGGTCTGATGCAGCACTGGCTTGCAGGCTCTGGCTGAACATCTCATCCTCTTTCTCCTCCTAATCAGGCTCAGGCATTCCATGGGTGTGGAGGGAGAACCCCTCAAGCCTGCAACTACAAATAAAACACACAGAGGTACCATTGTCAGAATAGTCACAATGGAAATCAAAAGTTACGGTTCTGAACTCCCTTCCCTTGCTCCCCAAAGTTTTAAACCACACATGCTTAAGACACTTCTGCTTCAGAGTACTTGTGCACAGCACCAGCCATGGTGAGAATGGCCCCTAGGGGTGAAGAAAATGAGTGAATTGCTCGGTTACATGAAACTGAATCTAGGGCAATGGCACTGAATATTGGCACCATTTTCCCCGGCCAGGGGTGATTTTACTGATATCTCACTTCTCAGGGTAACAAAGGCACAGAGCACAGCTGATGCTGGCATCCCAAAGTTGCCCAGGCCTGTATGCCCCTAGCCTGTTCACAGCAATGGTGCCTGCCAAAGTCACCAGGCACTGGTGTGAGAAAGTGTTCTTCTGCAGTGGAAGAAATAAGGCTGCCATCCCTAGGATCCTTTGGGAGAGGATTGCAGAGTACCTCCATGAAAATTTCATTAAGATCTCTCAAGGATTCAATACACATCCTTGTGTACATAAACTGCTCCACATGCTCCCCTGCCTAACTCTGCAGGGGAATGAAAAGCAGATAACTGTACCTCTCTTCAGGGCCGGCTCCAGGCACCAGCTTAACAAGCAGGTGCTTGGGGCAGCCAAGGGAGAGGGGCGGCATGTGCAGCAATTCGGGGGCGGCAGAAATGCTGAAGTCGGCCCTGCCTCTCTTTCTTGTACTGCTATCTCTTCTAGCAGTTTGCATCATTGTAATGGGAAATACATTTACACACTTACCTGAGGTTCCTTCCCCTGAATCAGGCTTGCCTGTATTTGACAGCTAGGACTGCAATGGAGTCTAAAACAGGTCCTGGCTTATGGCATAGCTAGACCCCCGTAAGTTGCACGTCCCCCATCCTCCTCCTCGCTGTTCACGGCAGGGGCCTGTGACTCAGGCGCCTCAGAAGTATCCAGGGTGGTGTGTGCAGTGGTGGTGGGGTCCCCGCCAAGTATGGCATGCAGCTCTTTGTAAAAGTGGTGGGTCTGTTGGCCTCCCTGGCCTTCTGGAAGCCTGCTGCAGTTCCTTTGCTTTCATGCAGCGCTGCTGCTGATCCCTCTCATACCCCCTCTCTTGCTTCTCCCGTGTAATCTGCTCATAGATGTCCATATTTCTGTGACTGATCCATAGCTGTTACTGCACAGCCTCTTCTCCCCACAGGCCCAGGAGATCCAATATCTCCTATCTACTCCAGCCCAGAGTGCGTTTAGAGCATGTAGTTGGCATCATTGGCTGGCCAGTTGCACACAACAATGGAGAGCTGCTAGATATGCTTGCCAAGCTGGGCAATCAGGAAAAGCCATTTCAAAAATGCGCAGGGTTTTAAAGGAGGGGGCAGATGGGCTTGTGGTTTCTGTGAGCTCTGGGAAGTGAAGTTCATGACTGTAAACAGAGCGGCCAGTGTCAGGCATTGTGGAACAGCTGCTGACGGATGATTAGGGTCAACATAGGTAATGCAGTGTCTACACTTGGACTGAATTGACTTCAGTACATCAACCATAGCTCATTGCTGTTTGGGCAGGGAGTGTTACTGCGTCACCACAGTGAGGTTCTTATGTTGGAGAGAGACAAATTTTAAGTATAGACACATGCACAACTAGGTCATCGCAAGGCAGCTTATGTCAACCAAACTTTGTGGTATAGACCAGGTCTAACCCTACTTATGTTTAGACATGCAGATTGAGTCTAGGCAAAATTTTGGTCCCCCATCTTCTTTCTCCTATTTGAAAATACACTTGATGCTCATACCTTGAGGTCTGAAAGCTTGTGTATTAAAAATTAACTTTTGGTCCCCCAAAGAATATTGCATTAGCTCTCCTGCCAATTGTATTTTGTTATTCCTGTGTCTTTATATGAGATTTATAACTGAAATGATTGACACCCCTGGTCATTAGAGATCTGATCAAACTTTTGTAGGAACGGAGGTGTTCATGCCAACGTCATATCTCAATTCCAATTTAGCTAAGTATCTTCTATGAATCTAAAAATCCCTTGCAATTTCAGTTGGGTACAGTATTCTTAACTTCCTGTCCCTAAAAGGTCTCATAGGGTCACTGTATACTGTTAAGCGGCTGTTGTGTTTTTTTCCCCAAAGGCAACTACATTTTGGTGAAGAGATTCCTCTGTATGTTTGTGTATAATAGATAATAGGCCTGAATTTTAATGCTCTGATTCCTATGTGTTAGCAGAAGTGTTTTCTGAATAAGAACACTGCAGAATCAAGCTCATAATTTGTCGAGTACTTTAAGTGCTTCAAGATGAAAGTGCTATAAAAATGTGTGGGTTTTTTCATTTGTTTTCTAACACAGCTTTCTCTCACGTTGAGTTCTAAATGCATATGTCTTAGCTTCCACTGGTGTATTCTGTTGTTTTGGTGACTTCAAAATTAGGCTTGCACATGAGTGGAGGGGAAAAGAAGCTGGCTTTGTTGATGGTAATAGGAAATTTAGAAATCTTACAGAGGTATTCTGAAACAGAGCGGTTGTACTGTAAGGGGGAAGGAAGGAGGGAGGGAGGGACATGGTGGTGGTTACACAGCAAATAAGACTCTTTATGATGGTATTGTTTGTAAAATTTGGCCAGGTAGATGGAGAATAAAATTAGCGATCCAAATTCTGTAGTTATTCATGGAAAACTCTCATTGATTTAACATAAGGACTGAGTCAGAGGTACAGGCTTTGGCTAGCACTTATCAAGCTGAAGAACAAGACCTTGACCCAAGAACTCGCATCTAAGCATGCCCCATTTGTAGGACTAGCTATTAGCTGAAAACTGACCACAGTCAAGTTGAATAAAGACCTTTGGTTCCCTCCAGTCCTGCCACATCTAGATGTTAAACATCTAAGTTCAAGGAACAGGAAGAGGTTTCTGGTTGAGAGCTGCTGGGGCGACAAACAATGGGGAGAAAGATGTATTTGCATATATGCTCCTCTCAAGCGTTTCAGTCTGTTTCCTGTGGTGAGACACAAGACTTGCTTTCCCACTGAAAACTGGGGAATGCAACCGCAGCATTTTGGAATGGATTTAACTTTAATCCTGGGTACCTGCTATTCCTTATTTTACATAGGGTGCACTTCAGTCTCTTTTATCATTTCACCTTAGTTAATGTAAATTGTATCAGTTACATGACTACTACTATTGAAACAGAAGATAAGATCAGAGATAAAATTAAAGAATTAGACTTTTGAATCAGCGAGCAAGATTTTTTTTGGTCAAGGTGCCACAAACATCTGAAAGAATAAGCAAAGTTTTTTTCCAGCTTTGAGAGCAGAATGTTCAGACTTACCACTGTATTACATTGTAAGAACAGCACACAGGCATGAAAAGCCAGCTAAACCTAAGCCATCTATCACACATCTTTTACCTGGTCCTCTGGTGATGTAGCCACTTTCTCCATTTCTCCTTTGCCAGTTTCCCTCTGGCTAAACTAAGCTCTGCCCTTTCCAGGGTAACAGAAGTCAAAAATAAAATTGTCAGTTTGGACAAAAGAATTCAACGAAAATAATTCACTTCCTCATCATGTTCCTTCTTAAAATGTTGGTGAAAAATGATACTGTTTTTTGACCAGCTGTAGACTAGAGCCTTATTTAAAGGGTCGGTGCACCCTGTTACAGCATCTAATTACAATTTTCAACATGGGGCACCTAACAAAAAGATTTTTCTAGGTCTGAAGGTCTAAACTTGAGAGCATGGTCTGGCCCTAAAGCTTTGAGACCTTATTTTCAACATCCGCACACCATGATGCCATGTCTTAGTGGGGCAACTAAATGAGTTACGGATACTCACATAGATTCTATTTTTATTTCTATTAAAGCTGTCTTATTAGGTATGGGTTCTCAATAAGGGAGAAAAAATGTTACTATGGAGAAAATGTATCTGGTCTGCTAGATGAGGCTAGTTTTCTGAAAGACTACATTAAGCCATTTCAGGCTCCCAATAGTTGTGTGTAATACCCTAATAAATAAAATGAATCAAATAGCATGGCTTCTTCCATATGCACATCTACAGTAACTTCACATATACTAAATATTGGCTTTAAACTGGACCTGACTGACTAGATTGTTGGCTGTTCAGCAGTTAAAGCATTCTGGATATGTTTACATGTAGCTTTGCTAACATGTCTAATTTGGTCAGTTTTCAACCAACTTAAATGGCTTGTGTAATACATTGGAAATTTAGGCCAGTCTTTGGGTGTGATGTGGAATAGTGACACATTCCATCTTGCTTCAAATGAGATTGTAATCTCTTTGGGTCAGGGGCCATCTCTTCCTGTGTGTTTATACAGTGTCTATCACAATGAGGCCTCAATCCTTGATGATACATTTGCATGCTACCACAGTGCAAGTAGTAAATCATAGTGCTTGAAAACCCACTGAGAGTAGTGCTAATAAATTCATGTCAGCATCTGAAAATCAGGCTCCATTGACTCTTTGGTTTGAAGGAGTAATACTTTATTTTCCGTATATGGAGACACTTTAAAACAGAGAGTAGCTTTTTAGGGAGGTCAGATTTGGTTCCTGACAGTCTTGTCAGTGTCCCTTTAAGGTGATGGTCTGTCATTGGAGTTTGACATGGTAACCCTTATCACTTAAAGTGTTTGTTCCATTGCTTTTGTAGGTTTGAGTCATAAATTTAAAGTTATCTTAGTCTTTATCTGGCAAATTTCCTTATTAATAGAAGTTAGTTCATTGTATAAATCTATAATAAACAAATTTGTACTGGCTCCAATGTAAGTCCAGGGATAAACCTCTGAATTCTTAGTGATGGGATCCAATAAAAATATAACTTAATGGAAAATTCTCGCATATGGTACCAATACAAATATAGTCAACACAGTAGATACTGTGAAATATTTGTCTGCCCCTGCCCCTCAAAAAAAGTTCTACTATATAAGCTATAAATGCTCCTTGAATTGTTCATGGTTTTAATGTGGTTTTGAAGTGAAGCATATCTTACAAATACTTTTTGCATAAAACCACAAATGTCCTATATGGCAGTTACACTTTAGAGCTAATCCACTCACTGCTGGGGGCATCCATATACTTAGCAATAAATAGACTGCATAACAATGTAAGTTTATGGGAACTCTTGATGCATCAATATCTTCAGTAAATTTGCACAGACCCAGGAAGCTCAAAGAGAATAGTATGGAAAAGTACATCCTCCTCTTGTACATGTCCAGGCTTCTTTAAATTAATATACAGAAGTAAAAATAAGGCCAGACTAATGGAAAAAGAGCTTTAGCTCTAATTAGGTCTCACAAGCCATAGGCTCAAGGCTGGATGAAGGCAACTCAGTGTTTTATGCATAGCATGGAGCTCCTCTCCTGGGGCCCTGTTCTTATGCTATCACTTCAGTGATAATAGAAGGTGATGAGTGCACAGTACATACAAGTAGTAGCACACAGAACTCTTGCAGAGCACTCCCCAGTACAAACTATGCATGACTTCCTGCTGGGCAAGCCCCAGATGGAGATAGATACTGACTCAGTGGTAAGTTAACTCTTTCAGATGAAAGATTGTCCAGATACTAACATGTTTTAACATCCCCTCCATTCCGTCACCTTAGGGAATGCATGGCAGAGCTACCTCTAGGGAACTCAAGCCTTCTATGCGCTGCTATTCCTGGTTTTCAGGAGAGTCAGTCTCCCCTCCCACAGACGCACAGTCTGTGGGAGTTACTATAGGGCTCTTCCATGGCCATTAAAAGGTGAAAAGGGGGTGAGGCTTAGGAGTGCTGGCAAAAGAGACTGAACTTTCCTAGTCTCATTCACATCAGGGTTATAAACAGTTATAAACAGTTAATTTCCCAATCAGGTGACAGGATCTTTATCCACTGACTCCAGTGGCTACTCTTACGCTGTTTTTCTTAAAACCTCTGCTTTTAAATCCAGGCTGCATTAGGTCCCAATCCTACACCCACCGATGTCAATAGCAGCACTCCCACTGCCTTTAGTTACCATCGGTGAAACCCTAGCCCCACTAAAGTCAATGGCAAAACTCCAAGGGACTTCAATGGAGCAAGGATTTCACCCCCATTATTCTAATTGCCTCTTCAGGCCTAAGAGATAAAAATTAGAACATACATTTTTAAAAAACTAAACCTCTTTTAAAAGTTCTGAATTAGTGTTTTCATACATAGTTATGACGTGCTGCTAAGGTCCGATATCTCTGGAACGTAATCATAGAATCATAGACTTTAAGGTCAGAAGGGACCATTATGATCATCTAGTCTGACCTCCTGCACAACGCAGGCCACAGAATCTCACCCACCCCCTCCTCTATCAAACCTATGTCTGAGCCATTGAAGTCCTCAAATCATGGTTTAAAGACTTTTAGGACTCCAAGCAAATATTGTGTGTCCCATTGGAAATCTGGCCATCTCCTATTTCCAAAAGCTTAATGCTCCTCTTTCTATCTATGAAACATTGTGATATATTAAAGCTTAAACCTATCTCTGGTACAAGATTGTACATTGTCTGTCTGGGGCCTCAAGCCAGTGTAATTTTGGGGACAAACTCTACCTTTGGGGGAAAAGGAAACATTTCTCCAGGATTTATTTTTTAAAGGCAGGTGTTGGCAGCTGCTCAGCAGTTTGGAATGTTAGAAGTAGCCCTGGTGAAGATGGAGTAGTTGGCAGTGTGCTGGTGGTGATATATTTAGTGGGCATAGTGCAGAGGAGGAGACCATAAGCACCTGACCAATACAATTTATCACATGGCTCTGTAGTTCTTTGCACATTAATGGTCTTGATTCACCCCTGTAGATGCAGAATTTACAATCTCCATTGTCTGTGGAGGCAGCTGCATCCACAGTACCACAGCTACCCTTTCTTGGGGATTATATTTAGAGCAGATCCCATCACTAAGAATGCATGATTGTTATCCTGGGGCTTCTACTCTGATGTACTGCCCCAGGATCCACAGAAGCTTATTTCATGCTTCTCTGAGGAGCTACCCACACTAGGATAAAAAGTGTATTTAAAAAAAAATGAGCTAACAGGTTTTAAAAGCCTAGTGAAGACAAGGCAAATTGCATTTTAACAGGTGTTAGAAGCAGGTGTTCATGCTGATGTGTTAGTATGTCTTTTATCCTGGTGTAGGCAGGCCCTACTATAGACTGACACTACACCCACACCCCAGGATGGCTTTGTCCACTTTCTAAGCTGTGCTTGCCTGCTCTGCCCTCCATAGCACCCACCCGCCTGGTTCCACTGGCTAACCCTAGAAGAGACTTGAGCACAGTGTGTGGTTGTGGGTATGCAGTATAATATGAAGAGGATTTGATCCAATACCCTGGCTCCATTGAGAATCTGAACCAGAATCAAATTTTACAGATGGATCTAGTTCTTTAATGGGCTGAACCAAAACACAGGGCACATACCCCTGAACTCTTTTGGGAGGGATGGTCAGAAACCAGCCTACCTATTTGTCTGGTCCTTTCTGGGGGGTTACTGGGCTTTCCATGTTCTCTCTCAATGTTTCCAGAACCAGGAAGCAGTGCAGGGGGATTACATGGAAACAGATCTACCCTTATTCACACCAAATCAAGTACAACCATAAAGAATGCCCAGGAAGGCAGGGAAGTGTCACTAGCCTGTCAGTCTCCTAGTTTCTCTTTCCCAGTCTCCCCGTGTGTGTGAGTCAGAGTGAGTGCCGAGGGGGAGAGACACACTCTGCCTTTGAATTAGCCAACCGGCTGACCAGGAGTTACCCGCCCCCTTGCCCCCTCCCTCCCCTCCTAGGCTCTGGCACTCGGGAGGCTGCTGGCTGGCGGCCCTTAAGCATTCACCCCCGCCTCCTTCCCTGTACTGCAACCCCCCTGTCCACACAGCACTGATACAACCAGCGGAGAGCAGGGGCCGCCCAATTCCTGGCGCTTGCAGCCCGGACCCCCTTCTTCCCCAGACAAGCCTGGACAGACAGCACCTCTCCCATCACCGGAACAAAATTACAGCAGTGAGCTAGCAAGGTCATCAAACAAGTCAACTTCATCTTCCTCACCTACGGACACTGACTGCGGGACCCGGCAGTGAGAGGCGAGCCCCTCAAGTTTTGTAAAACCAGATTCCCCCCCAAGGAAAGAAAAAGCAACTTTCCCCACTCCTCTCTGTGTATGTCCCTTCCCGAGCCCTGATGGAAATTGTTCATGCTCAAGCGGATAGCCTCGCTCAAGTGTGTTTGAAGGGAACCAAAGTTGCTTTTCTTTATTCGGCTCTCTCCTTGCAAGTAGTTGCTGTCATTCCTGCTTAGAGGAGAGACAGGCTCTGCCTGGAGAAGGAATATGCACCTTGGGCTTTGTTGTGGAAAACCTGGTTACCTGGTAAGTGGATGCTGCCATAGGAACTTTGCTTGCAGGCGCACGCACACAAAAGTAAACGCTGACCTACCATCAAACCAAGAGACGCACGTTAGCAAAAACACCACGGCAGCAGCAGCAATCCTGTGGAGTCTAAACTGTTTTGTACACACACTTTCCCCCTCTCCTTCTCCATGGGGAAGTGTATTTCAGAGGGAAAGGTAGAGTGTGCTTTACTTATCAGCTGAGAGGTGGGCAGAGTACAACTTCCCACAAGGAATCTGAAATGTACCCGTGGCTGTATGTATAGTAGAACGACAATGTGTAAAAATGAAAGGGGCGGTGGCTGCTTTAATCTGACCATAGATGGGTGTGAGATTTATTTGCAGGAGGAGGCGAAGGGTTAATTGACAAGAGATGAGGCTCATGAAATCTTACAGGCAAAGCAAAGGCTTGGTAGTTTGTCAGCTAGTAACTAGTGTAAACTTTAGACCCAAGGAGGCTTTAGAGAAGAATAAGAACCGGGTGAATGAAAGACGTGAGGAATGCTGTCTCATAAATACTGTGTATGTATATGCAGGCAATTAAGTCTTCATTAGTTATAGTTTATTTTAAGTGTAGTTGTAATATATTCGTTGTTTTATAGTGTGTGTGTGTAAATATACATGCTGGAGTTGGGGTATGTACACACACCCAACAATTATAGGTAAGACCCTTCAACGCTCTGTTTTTGTCAGCTCTCCAGCAAACATGCTTTTACATTTTATTCATGCCTCGTGTCAAATATTATTCCCATGTCTCATTCCCACTGTAAGGGACTTTATCCTGGTTCTCAGCTCCAGTCCTCTAAATTATCTGGTGTTTTTCTGCAAACTGCCCAGTCTGCCTTTGGAAAGCATGAGTCTGCAGCAATCTTCTCTCAATGTTTGTTTGTTTGTTTAAATCTTGTGGTGAAATTACTTCGAAGTTACTCACTTAACTGAGAAGTCTGCTGTAGAGAGAGAGAGAAATAGCAATGTCTGGAAAGTTGGTACAAGTATTCTCTGACTCCTGGGGATTTGTCATCGTGTCGATGATTAAGCCGAGACTTAATACCTTGAGGAGGAAATTTTGAACTCTGGAAAGAAAATGACTGTTTGATGCTCTCCCCTGCGTTTGTTTGCGGGCAGAGAATAGAGTAAAGCACTGGGGAGATATTGACACTGCAAGTATTTCATAATTACGCTTTGGCAGCTGACCGGTACCTGTACGATCTCCATCTAGATGGTGCATGTAATAGATACCCGTTGGCAGGGGTCGGCTAATTTTCTCTAAGCACATGTCAGTTTCTGCTGTACTGAAATGCCGTATTCAGAGCACCGCAGAGAGGACAGTAGATAGGGACGCTCGCAGCCCGGCTGAGAAGCCCCGTGGTGGCCCCAGCGGTGTGAAATCCACCTGAGCGGTCATGTCAGTTTACCAGGGCGCCTTCCCTCCTTTAAACCAGAAGCGCCTTCAAGGCTGATCCCAGCGCTGCTGCTAGGGGGCCGCGGGTGGGGAGCTGACCATAGGCAGCCTGGCTGCAGATCTGCTTCTACCCTCCCCGCTGCAGTCTCGGGAGCTGGGGATAGTCCCCGTACCCAGCCATTAGCCGAGGGCACTGCCCTTCCCCTCCAGCAGGGGACAGTGAGAGCCAGGGGGTTCCTGTCCCCCTCCAGCAGGGAGGAGTGGCAGCTGGGGAAGGGTCTCACTGCAGCCAGGGTTGGAGCTGGTATTTCAGCTGCAAACCAGAGCCAAGGGGTGAACAGCTTCAGTGGGCACCCCATTGCACCAATGCTTTTAGGAAAGGAAGGGGGCTGCAGCTGGTCAAAATAGATGGACAGGTTTCTTTGCGAGCTTTTGTGAATGCTCTCCTGAAAAAATGTTGTCAAAATTTTGAAAAGCTTCTCCCAGCTCTCCTTAGAGCCAAGTTCTGTCCCTTCCACACTGTGGTTTCTCTCCAGATGGTAGAAATCTTCCCCTTTAAAAACAAAACAAAACAACAACCCTGCGTTTTCTGTAGTCCAGATGCAACCACAAGTGTCACTCACATCAAAGAAATGCCACAGAGCCCTTTAATGCTCACCAGAGTGACAGCTTAATCTTCAGGCCTTTTTGTGTCACTGGTAATTTCTATTTGTTAAACTTTGCTAAGTTGTCATTTCTGTTCCAGGCTTCAACTGGATATTTTTTTCCTTCTCCTCTGAGACACTAAGATAGTTTCTGACCTTGTTGGAAACTGTTAACTCTTTAATTAAAAGCTTTGGAAAGAGAAAGTGAGAGAGGCTGTGTCTCCAGTGCTGTTTTTCTTAATATTTCTCACCATTGCATTAGCTACAGTGGGAGATCTAGTGTAGAGGGGATGCCAATGGTGCCTGTGATTCTATCACCCTGTCATCTAAGCCTGTTCCGAGTAGGGTAGATAACATGAGTGACAAAAACATACACAGCTGCTGTTGTCCTTTCTGCACTGGAGCTCACCATAGCTAGCTCTGGTGGTTGGCAATGGAAGACTGGGGTGGGGGGCAGTAGTCGAGACAAGCTAATGGGACTGTGAATGGGGAGTATAGACTTTTCACATGAGTATGGATTTGCAAGACTGGGCTTGGGGTTGTTGACCTCTCCACATCAGAGATCCACAGTCTGCTCACTACAAGTGTGTTTGGAATTAGGTGTCTGACATAGTTCTGCTTAAAACTGACTTGATAAGTTTTCAAACATGGTTTTCAAACAAGTTTTCAAAAATTAGCACAATGTGTGCTCTCATGTGAAAAGGGCTTTAGAGAATAATGCCCTCTGTGGGTTCATGTACTTTCTTCAGTACTTTGTTTTATTTTCTTGTAATGATTATATCAGTTTAGATGGAGTCTGAAAGTTAAGAGGCCAGATTTTATTCTTAGGTACATCAGCGTAAATTTACTCCAGGGATAGACTCTGAGTTATTTCAGATTCATACTAGTGTGAATGAAAGAATTCTGCTCTGGGAGATTTAAAATCATTTTATTCAAATTAATACTTAAATGAATTAACATGGTTTAAAAGTCACTTGTTGTAATGGGTAAGTTACAGCCATTTAAGGAGGAAAAATGTGGATTTCAGTCTTTAATAGTGACTTAATAGCAATACCATTGTGTGATCCTTGAACTAGAGCCAGATAACCCTAGAAAGGGCTTTATCCTGACCTCCAACTCACAACACACATCCTCATATATTAAGGAAAATCAGCTTCTAAGTTTGGGCCTACTCTAGGCTAAATCTTGTCCCCAGCAGCATCTGTGACACAGAAACTGCAGGAGCCCGCAAGGCCCACTTGGATTCTGCAGCTTCTGATGCTTCAGAGGAAGAAACCAAAAATTGGAGGCAGACATGTAGCACTTAGTGGCATCCAATCCCTCTCCTCAGGGTGAGTCCAGGATTTTACCCAAGTGACTCATCAGGCCTTGGAAATGATGTGAAGGAGGGTACTGACTTTTCACCATTTCAACGGGGGTAATGTGTATGGGTTTCTGACTGACTGATGGCTGTGAAAGACTGATTGAGGCCATATTATCTGAATACCTCTTATGGCTGACAACTTCAAGCTAAAATGGACAGTCAAGAAGCAAACAGGGAAACCTGTAGGGTGAAGAACAGTGTTATTGTCAGCGGGGGAGCTTTGCCTATCAATTTGAGTGGCCATCATGACAGCTCCGTTCCCTTCCAACATCCCCTTACCCAAACATAATTGAGTGGTGTTGTTTTTTTAAAGACCTGTGCAGAAAAGATAGTAGGGAGAGAGTCTGGAGGAAGGCTGGTTTGTAAGTGGTGATGAGGAGCTTAGAGAAGGGATGCTGGAAGGCTGCATTCCTACAAGGGCAGAGTTTTATGGTTGTGGTTTGTTATCTGAGGTATATGCTGGTTGTGCCAGTAGTGAGGTGTGTGTCTCTGGGTGGAGGAGTAGATAATAAGTACTGTTAGATGCCTTCACTTTCAGTCTTCTTTCTTTTGTGGCTTTGTGTTAGGTAATGTTATGTGCAGAGCAATATAAACTCACACATCATGTAGTGGTTTTGTATATTAATACTTTTGTCAAGAAATCTTTGGTTAATAATACTTATTATCCTAGTTTGTTGAGATGCAATGCAAAAAATGCATAACATAAGATTAAAAGTCTGAATATCTCCAGAGAGAAGACACTTCAGAAAAAAATCAGTCTTTTTTCTGAGTATCTTCCAAACAATGTTATCTAGAGTACTCAAACAAAACTACTATTGACTTTGTTGGGAATTTTTTCCTTAATAGGGATTATAGGATCAAATTGTACAGGTGAGATTTTCAGACACTCAGCATTGGTCTAACTCTACTTCTGTTGAAGTCAATGAGTTTTATCTTCCCAGAGGACTATCCTCAATGTATTTATGCTGCGTATGCATACCGTAGTAGGGGCACAGATATTTGTGAATTCATCTTTTGTTTCTCTTTATGAAGGAATTGATTCAGTTTTTCCAGTCCTGCAGCTTGAATTTAACTCATACTATGTGGTTTAGTGAGAGAGTAGACTCATGAGTCAGACATGTGCATTTTGAGTAACTGTTGTCATGTTGTTAGTAACAATGATGTCAGCTAAATAAAATACAGTTTTAAAAATAGTGAGCCTAATCATGCTTCTGCAGACATCAGTGGGAGGAAGAATAGACCCAAGAATGGACTTTACCCATTTATAAATGTTATTTTCAAACTATAAACAAAATAAAATGCTCATGTTTATATCACATATCTGATGATGTTACAGTAAAGCAAAATCTGTCCAATAAATTAATACAATCTCAGGACAGTTTTCATTTTATTGGTAATATTTTTGTGTTTCTAAATTCTGAACTAGTAAGTTGATTGAAGATATTACATTTGATACATTTGTATTTACATGTTTCAGTTATAATTTTGTATTCCATGATTTCTTTTATGCAGTATACTTACATTTCCCATGATTAATATGGTTAGAAGGATTTTTTTTTTAAACTATGTTAGGGGGTGGTTATGGGTCTGATTCAACAGTCAGTTACTATTCAGCAAAACATTTAAGCATGCACTTAACTTTCAGCATGTGCTTAAGTCCCATTGACTTGTAGTTAAGCACATGTTTTAGTGCTTTGCTGAGTAGGGATGGTTGTAAGCACACATTTAAATGCTCTGCTGAACTGGTGCCTGTGTGAGTAATAGGTATGACTGAAACATCGTTAAATGATAAAAATCAGTGGGATATTATAATACTTGACTATAATATATCTGGATGGACAGACTAAACTGTAGAGGGAGAGGAGTAGCACTATATAAAAAAGATTCCATAGAATCTAGTCAGATAATATTTCTAAGTGATAAAGACCATACAGTAGAATGTGTATGGATATAAATCTGAAGCCACATACAAATAATAGCAGGGTTATGCAATCATAGAAATGTGGGGCTAAAAGGGACCTTGAGAAGTCATCAAGTCCAGCCTCCTGTACTGAGTCAGGACCAAGTAAACCTTGATCATCCCTGACAGATGTTTGCCCAGCCTGTTCTTAAAAACCTCCAGTGACAGGGATACCACACCTTTGCTTGGAAGCCTATTCCAGAGCTTGACTACCTTTATAGTTAGAAAGTTTTTCCTAATATCTAACCTAATTCTCCCTTGCTGCAGATTAAGCCCATTACTTCTTGTCCTCCCTTCAGTGGACATGGAGAACAACTGATCACTGTCCTCTTTTTAATATTTGAAGACAGTTATCAGGTCCCACCCTCAGTTGTCTTGTTTCAAGACTAAACATGGCCAGTTTTTTATCCTTTCATCAGAGGCTTCCTGATCAGAAGAGGGATACTGTATGCATAATGTTGAGGGAGATCAAAGAGCAATTAAGGCATTATCTATATGGTTAATGGAACCAAAATAGCAATATCTGTTGTACTTTACATCCTTAGTTATTTCGGTTTAAGTCTCTGTGTGGACACTCTTATTTTTGTATAACAGTGCTTTTATAGCAATATAACTTAAGTAGTTTCCTTATCAGTTTAACAAAATCAATGTAAAGACACTGAAATAAGAGAGTGTGCACGCAGACTTAAACTGAAATAATGAAGAGTGTGAATTCTGACTGATATAGCTCTGTTGATTTAATTTGCCACGTACACAAGCACTAAATGTAATAAAACTAGCAAAGGATGACTTCAACTACAGATGTAAATTGGTCAAATATCACAATGGGGCAAGGTTCAGAGAAGCAGTTTCTCAGCTGCATAAATGGTGGCTTCCTGGAACACTGATTTGAGTGCACGCAAGGGTACTCCTCCAAGTTAGCCTGAAGTGACAGACAGGAGTTGGTCCAAAATATAACACTTGTTGACTGACTATGTAATAATGACTCCAATAAAATTAATTTCACCATCGCTGAGAGAAGTCATAACAAAATCTAGGCCAGTGGATTTACCAGTGAGGAAGGGAATTAAAAATACCCTACAGTAAAAACTACAGCAATTAAAATCCTTATGTTTGGCATGGAGGCTACAAAAGTATATGTAAACAGTCACAGAAGTCATGCACACCGTTAACCAAAAAAATAAGTAGGATGGGCTGGAGGAAAAAACAAATGACAACAACAAACCCCCCACCAGGGCTAAATGGCGTAGTTCAGGAGATTTTTTAAACCAAACAGGTATTCTGCAGAAAACAGAAATCCAGCCCTAGTGAAGCCAATAGAATGCAGCATAAATTATGCCAGGTAAAGTGTAAGATGGAAATGAGCGTGAAGAGGGAATTTAAAGAGCAAATAGCCAAAGACACAAAAACATTCTCAAAGTATATCAAAATCAGGAAACCTATGAGAGAATCAGTGGGTCTGCTAGGTTAGCTGGGAGTAAAGGGGAGAAAGGGTACTAGCCTGGGACTCAGGAGACCCATGTTCAGTTTCCTGCTCTGCCAAATATTTCCTCTGTAACCTTGGGAAAATCAGTTAGTCTTTCTGTGCGTCAATTCCCCATGTGTCAAATGGGAATAATAGCACTTTCCTACCTCACAGGGATGTTGTGAGGATAAATACATTAAAGATTGTGAGGCAGTCAGATACTACGGTCTTGGGGGGCAGGTAAGTACCTGTAACAGAAATATGGGGAAACTAAGGAAGAAATTGCAGAGAAGCTAAATGACTTATCTGCAATTGCTTTCACCACAGAGGATATGGGGGACTTCTGCAGGTGCTGTAAATTTGCTGCGGTTCAAAATATAACTTATGTGTATGTATGAAAAAGGAAAAAGAGGCAGAGATGGTGAAAAGTAAATTAGATTTTTAAAAATTGGCTTATTTTGGAAAATTTAAGGTGTTTTTTAGTCGCACAGATAATTATATTTTAAAATATATATTTATTTTGACAGTGTCTCTTTAATATTGTTGACTAATGGGTGTATATTCTTCCATGCACATAAATTTCAATCAGTACTAAAAGAAGTTACACATGCCTATCAAGTGAACACATCAACTTAAGTATAATTGAAATTAATTAATTATATTGGTACAATGGTTAGCTTGAAATCCAGTGAAGTATAGTAAATTTCTTCTGTAAGTGTGAAAAACAGTAACAGGTGATAAAAGTATGACAAAAACAAATCCAAGTATTGCATCTTATTGTAGCATACAGTGTTACAGAAAAAATAACAAGGAAATCAGAGTATTAAAAACACATGGAATATATTGACTTGGATTTGATAGGACCCTTTAGGTATATATATTGTATAGAAATATTCTTCTGTCAATTAATCTAAATACACTGTTGCTGAACAAAACTGATAAATCTGTCATGTATAATCTCCTCTTTATTATGTTTGCACTTTTCTAATGTAGTTAAAAATTATAGACAAGAATGATTTTGACTTGCTGCTGATTTATACTGCTGTAGTGTACAGCCTTGCCAACAGCATGACAGCTTTTTGTTTATAAGTTCTTTTCTAAAGAGCCAGTCACCTGTGTTAGGGCAAAGTACATTCTGCTTACTAAAATGAACCTTGGGAATCTAAGAACATTCAGCTCTGTCTGTCCTTGGTTGAATTGCAAAATGTGATTTATGCTGCAGCCATGCATGAAAATAAATGATATTGCTTTTTAACCAATGTTTTCTAATTTACATTCTTGTAATATAAAAAATAACAATGAAAAATAAGGGAATAGGATTAGACCCATTGTTATCGAATAACAAACTGAAATATGTGTATGCATGTGTGTATATATGTATGCGTCTAATTGATATATATTAAACGTTATATATATAAAATACACACATGCAGTTGATCTTCATGGTGCTGAGCACTAGGGTCCCAATTCATTAAAGCAGTTAAGTGTATGCTTAGTTTTTTTTGGACAGAACAGGGCCATAGTGCTTAGACCTTGTAGAATTGAAGTTCTTAACTCTAAGCATGTGAGTAGAGTAGTCTGTGATGGGTCTCTGGGTACCTGGCACTGAGAGTCACCTTGTTACCCCTGCCTCCAGCATGAGGGAGTTTTGCTAGTGGTAACTGGGTGTTAGCTCCCTGACATCACTAGCCTTTCAGTCACTCAAACACTCTTCTGTGGGCTATGCCACCCTGCAAGGGCGGCTCTAGGCACCAGCGCACCAAGTGCGTGCCTGGGGCGGCAAGCCGCGGGGGGCGGCCTGCCGGTCGCCGTGAGGGCGGCAGTCAGGCTGCCTTCAGTGGCATGCCTGCGGGAGGTCCGCTGGTCCCGCGGCT
This sequence comes from Terrapene triunguis, assembly GCF_002925995.2. Classification (NCBI taxonomy): domain Eukaryota; kingdom Metazoa; phylum Chordata; order Testudines; family Emydidae; genus Terrapene; species Terrapene triunguis. The sequence goes on along the minus strand of NW_020664464.1, from coordinate 16,646,321 downwards.
TTGGCGGCAATTCAGCGGTGGGTATGCCGAAGGCGCGGGACCCGCGGACCTCCCGCAGGCATGCCGCCGAATCCACGTTACCAGTGGACCTCCTGCGGGCATGCTGCTGAAGCCTGCCTCACTGCCGTGCTTGGGGCGGCAAAATACATAGAGCCGCCCCTGCCACCCTGTCTCTGTCTTCCAGGTTAACAAGAGATGCACCCGAGTCCCCGAGTTCCCTTGAAGTGTTCCCCTGTGATATCTAGCTCCTGACACTGGCTATTCACAGAAATCCCAGATCCTCTGCCCCTAAAGGAGCAATGTGCCCCAGTTTACTGGTCGGACTTTAAATCACCATTCCTGTATAACACACCTCACTTATGAGCACTTATACTAAAACAAAAATAGCTTTATTTTAGAAAGAGTAGAGATTCAACTAGAAACAAAACAGAGTGGTAGAAACAAATGGTTACAATACAAAACAAAATCATAAAACGCGAACCTGGGTCTACCCTTACTAACGGTTACCTTTCCTATCTAATAAAGTAGTTTTCTCTCCAGAGTTCAGTCTGTTGCAGAGCTGGTTGACTTTACAGGACACAGGATCCAAACTTTCATGAAAACACCCTTGCTCCACAAGATATTTCCTCAGTGAATGAATACAGAGTGTCTCTTCCCACTCTGTGATATACTGAAACAGTCTTTTGTCTCTGGGAGATCCCATATCTATTGAAACATTCCCCCTCCCCCGCCCCCCTTTTTTTTTTTTTTTTTACTTCCAGCTGGTTTTGATTGTTTGCAGTTGTCTCTGATGGGTTTCCATGGATAGTCTTGGGATGGAGTAAGACTAGACAGTTAGTCTTGCACACATCCGGCCTGCGGGACCCTGCTGCCCGGTCCCTGAGCTCCTGGCCCGGGAGGCTCGACCCCGGCTCCTCCCCTGCTGTTCCACCTCCCCTGCAGCCTCAGCTCACTGCGCTGCCGGCCCAATGCTCTGGGCGACAGCGCAGCTGCAGAGCCGCAGCCTGACCTGGTGCTCTGTGCTGCATGGTGGCGTGGCTGGCTCCAGCCGGGCGGCACTGCTGCCTGTCCTGGTGCTCTGGACGGTGCAGCTGTAGCGCCGCCAGCCATAGGTGCTCCAGGCAGCGCGGTAAGGGGGCAGGGAGTGGGGGGGGGTCAGGGGGCGGGGTGTGTGGATGGGGTGGTTGGGGGGGGAACAGAGGGGTTGAATGGGGGCAGGGGTTCCAGGGGGGCAGTCAGGAAGAAGAGGGGGGTTGGATGGGGCTGCGGGGGCAGTCAGGGGCAGGGGTTCCGGGGGTGGCCAGGGGACAGGGGTGGTTGGATGGGGCAGAGGTCCCGGGGGGCGGAGTGGGGAGGGGGGGGGGGGGTGGGTGGGATGGTGGGGGGCAGTCAGGGATGGAGCATCTGGAGGCGGTCAGGGGACAGGGAGCGGGGGGTGGATGAGGCAGGAGTCCCAGGGGGGCTGTCAGAGGGCGGGAAGCAGGGGGGGTCAGTTAGGGGGTGGGGACCGGGACACGCCTGGTTGTTCGGGGAGGCACAGCCTCCCCTAACTGGCCCTCCATACAATTTTGGAAATCCGATGTGGCCCTCAGGCCAAAAAGTTTGCCCACCCCGCCTTAAATATTACTTGTACATACATCTTGCAATGATAATGAGTCTTCATAAGTTATGGATTTTCTGTAGATACTTCACTTTATGAATAAATACCCTGCAAGACATGTGTTTGGTGTAGTGAGTTTGTCAGGTATGAGACGAGTTGTTTGCAAAGAACAGGGGGCCCTTTGCCAAGTGGCCTCTGTGTCACATAGCCTTATGGACTTCAATCATGAACCATCTGGCCCTGTGTCCATTGGTTTCAGTGGGGCTACTCATGTGTTTAAGTGTTTTGCTGGATCAGGGCCAGGGTTCTTAGTCTTTTGCAAGATAGAGTCCTGTGTGTCTGGATGAATATAAACGTGTGTAATTTGAGTCTCAGTTTTGTGTGTGCAAACTGCAATTGTGCAGAACAGTTAGCTAGGTATCTAAGTCCTGAGTCAGCAGAACACTTAAGCATGTTCTTAAATTTAAACACCTGAATCTGGTGGTTAAAATTAAGCATGTGCTTAAATGTTTTGCTGAACTGGGACCCAAATTATCCCATTTGTGTGATATCTTTAACCACCTGATTAGCATCCACAAATGCTGCTTCTGTTCACAGATCTGATTGTGTCTGTATACGTGAACATTCATAAAAATGTAAGTGGAAAAATACTCTGGGAAAAACTTGCACAATTAAAAGGCTGCCTTTGAAAATTTGGCCCTACACTTTATTAGGACATTAAAAATAATCTGAATCTATAAGATTTACATCTTGATCCATCTTTGCAATGATTGCAATTATTTTTATGAACTTGGCACAGTAGAGCACTCTTACAGTATTTTTCCTAGTGGAGTCACATGCTGTGTAGTAGAGAAAAAAACCCTCTGCGATCAGTTCTGCTGTGGTTTCTGACCTTTAGAATGTCAACTGGCATCTCTTTCATGTCTTATATGTGTCTGAATATTGCTTGGCTGCTGTGTTTTGGTTTTCAGCACCTTTTTAATCAACAGAGTGAAGAGCTGGCAGAATGGGATAGTGGTGCTCATCCTGGTGATGACTTCCACTCAGCAGTTGCTTTTCACTCCAGGCTGACTTCCTTGACTTGCTCAGCATTCACTCCCTTTCATGGCTAGTTTGTCTAGTCTGAAGACAGCTGACCTTATTGTAAACTTCTGCTTTTGAAGGGGCAGGCTTTCTTATTACAATTCTAAGTCATCATTTAGCTTTGTCCTCTCTCTTTGATTGCCTGTATATTGCTCATACTTTGCTGCTCACAATCAATATGTTTTCATATAGTTAAATATTGTGCACAGTCCTGTCATCATATATTATTTACTACAGTGTAAAATATTTTTATTTATGTATTTTTAACAGGCTTAATCACTATGGATAACATACTGACCTTGGCCTGATGTCATTGATATCTGTGGATCTGTATAACACCTTTTGATCATTGCAACTCCTTGACAATGAATGGGAGGTCATGCAGTATGAGCCATCGGACCTCGGGTACTCCCCATGGTCCTGGGATGATCAACGGACAGCAAATTCCACCCATCAGAGTTCATGCAGGAACACCCTGCCCATCTTCAAATAGCAGCACCCCAAGCCCAGCTATTGGAAACTTGTCTACCAGCCTCCACTTGAAGATGCCCCTTGGAGGAGGAGTAGCTCCTCAGAGCAACATCACTGATAGTACCATCCACCTCCCTGCTTTAAGTCCCAGGAGACAAGTGGTTACAAATGGGAAGCCTTTATTCCAAGTCCCACAGCCTCCAGGGCTGCCAGCACCACAGTCTTTAAAACCGAAGCAGCAGGAGTTTGGGAACACCTTCTCCCCAAGCACAATTAAAGGTAGGAGCGATTTTCTAATGTTACTAGTACTATTTTTCTGATTATGATCCTTCCTTTGCTGCTATCTCATGTTTAACAGTATTGGACAAAAATTTAAATAGTTCATAGTTTGATTATTACCACAGGAGTTGAAATATCTAGTGATTGCCCAAAATTGTTGTGCAAAAAATGCCAGTGAGCATGTAATCAATGTTTTCTGACTTTGCTTTGCTACTGCAACGTCTTAGATCAACAAGTCCAGGTAGTAATTTTATTTGCTTTTGTAGCAAAGTTGTGCAAGTGCTACAGGAAAAATTCTATAGTGGATGTAAGAGCACAGCCTCCTATGAATGACTAACAACTGCTCATTGATGGAAGCAGCAATGTTGTCGATGTTTTTGAAGTAAGGGTGCTGCACAGTATGTAAAGCTCTTTACATACTTTGAAGGGCTACTGGCCACCGAGCACCCTTCAACCATGACTTACTGATTGGGAACCATTGTATGCGTCATTCTAACTAGTGACGCAAACCTCACAAGGTGTGGAGTTCAGTTCTGTTTGGATAGGCATTTGCTACTTCAGAGGCTTATCTGAACTACATGAAGCTCTGGAGTCTGCAAAACAAGGCTGGAACTGGGGGATTTGATTCAGGTTGGAAATAGTGAGTACCATTTTTAGATATTTTGGCACCTCCCCTTCCAGTCCTGGAAATGCAGAGAATTCCAGATTGAATGAAGGAAAAAAGTTAAACTTTTTCAAACATCGGGAAAAGTTTTTGGTCTGAGTGAAAGTTTGGGGGGTGGGGTATCCTGTTTATTCCAAGTTTGCTTCAGCTGTCTCTTGCTTTTCACAACTTTACTCTAAGTATGTGGCTGCAGTATTTGAGGGGTTTCTTGACTTTAATGAATATGCCATGTCTACATCTGCTCATAACAGGAATATTGGGCATACTGGATTTTTTTAAAAAAATTTCCCTGCTCTTTTAAATAAGGGATAAAGTGGGTTGAAAAGTCAGGATCTTTTCTTTGGCATGGAAGGAAAAGCAGAATGTTTTGGGCTACCTGGTATGTGAATTGCTTTTAGTAAAGTTATATATATAGGTGTTGGTGCTGAAGTCAAGAAAAGAAAACGGTAACAATCTACATTAAAAGATGCTTGCTCAAGGTACTAGTAGTTCTATAAAGGGTACATTTCTGTTTTGTAATTATGTTGCAAAAGTTCAAACAGAAATGTTATTCAAAATGGTACTCACCTTCTGTCTTATTAAGAGGAATGTTTTGTAATGCATTTGTGTATGGTAAGAATCCATAACATACAGTTTTTTTCTTATTCTCTGGATAAGAAAGGCAAGTCTGAACAGGCACTATTGTATGTCTCTTACTTTAGTTAAGTATTACCTTACTTCATTTGTGGCACTGATTGCATAATATGGCTACAAGTACAGTGTTAAGGCATCTAATAAAGAAAATATTGGACATCATGGGATTTTTCAGTACATAAAAATATTACGAAATAGACAGAATTTATTGTTAGATATGTGTATTTAACAGCACTTTGTGAACAATCAGTTTCACTTATTTATTTTTTTTAATCTACCCACGCTCTTCAAAAGGATATTCACTAGTAACCGCATCAGCAAAGCTGAAAGTGACACTTAAGAGGCAGCAGGCAGGAGTGGGCTGAGAGAAATGGATTAGGGCAGGAAGGATGAGAAGTGGGCCTGGGCCTGTTTGGTATTGCTTTGAGGCCTGCCTAAAAGACCATTTGAAATAGCAACAGGGAGTAGAAAAGTCTTATAATTCAAATAAATAATAATTACCAAAACTCCGGGATATATTATTTAAAGGGAGATCTCTCAGGAAAGTAAATTTGAAAAATGTACCATTTTCACATAATCAAGTTGACAACGTCCCTGTAAAGTGTAGTTATGCTCAGAAAAATGACTCAGTACAAATGGCATGTCATTACATAACATATCTGCTCCCTATGTCTTTTTCAGTTGATTGCTGTTTACTTTTCTGGCAAAAATAAATATTTTCTATATTTTTACTCCTCTTATCCCTACATTTACATAGTCAACAGTTATGTGAAAATAACCTGGATTTTGTTCTGGCCTGTACATCAGCTGTAGAATTGTTAACTAAGTTACATTTGCAGATTCTTTATGAATGGTAATAATGCAAGAACCAAAAATAAACAAGCGTGACTTTTATATCCCATGGTGAGATTGTAACACTGGAACTTAGAAAAAAAACCTTTCCATTTGGAAATGTCATAAAGTTGATCTTGAAATCATTGTGTGACCATAATCATGAAACCCACAATACTGTTTTTAGAGTTACTTCTCAGCATATAACCATACTGCAAGATTAGCCAATAATTGGCAACAGAATATTGTGTTCTCTATTTGAGAAGGAATTACCTCCACAGCTAACCATAACATAGTAGGATTTTAAAGGTAAGATCTCAGTAGAAAACTTATATTTGGGAATAGGGAGACTATTTTTATGCTTCAGTTCTGCCTCTTATGCTGTGTGTTAATTTCACATCCTGCATGTAAACTCCTGTCTAGAAACCTCTGTATCAGAAATGTAATTAATGCTCTTACATCTACTCTGTAACCTTCTTGAGAAGGAGCTATCTTTATTCTATTGGTAAAGCATCATATTTGTCTATGGCACTGTTTGTGGATGTTCAAAATGCTGCTGCAAAGATCATTCTCCTGGAACATCTCTATGACCATCTCACCCCCTTCTTTGCATCCCTCCACGGGCTGCCCCTTCTCCATTGCAACAAGCACAAACTACTTGTCTGCACTTTTGAGGCCTATAGCCCCAACCCACCTATTGTCTCTTACACTGTATTGAGATATTAACTGTCATCTTCATTCTACAAATGATGCCAGTCTTGACTGCCCGTTTTTATAATATTCTTACAAGCATCTCCATGCTTTCACCCATGCTTCCCCTAATGCATGGGAGGAGCTCATAGTAAATACTGAAAAAGACACTTAATTATTCTCCTTCAAATCCATCCTTAAAACTATGGAAGTTTTCAGTGATGCCTCCAAAAATCTCGATAATGATTAGGCAGCTGGTTTGCTGTGACCACTGTTGTCATGCTGACCAGTGTCAACTCATTGTTTCCTTGGGTTGCCCCACTCTGTTTTAGTTATCCACCTTTTGTCTGTAGTCTTACACTTAGATTGCAAATGCTTCAGGGTAGGAACTGCCTCTTTGTTGCATGTTTGTACGATAGTAGCACCTAAAGATGCCTATTAGGGTCTGAATCAAAGCCCATTGACTTCACTGGGCTTTGGATAAAGCCCGTAGTATTTTTATTGTAGTGACAGTTTTTGAACTAGAAGGAAATATACACATAGTTTATCACCAGCCCAATTCAAAGCACCATCAAGACACTAGCTCAGAAGGAACACAAAGAATGTGGTCATACCACCACTGCTCTGAATAGCGTCATGGTTTTCTTTGGTCTGACAATTTTTATAATTTTTTGTTAGAGAATTTTATTAGAGTATACTGAATTTGAAGAGTAAAGTGACATAAAGGCCTATTCTGGGTAGGATTTTCAAAAGTGTTCAGCTTTAGGGCTATCTCTAATGCCACTGAGTAGTAAAAACTCCCATTGACTAATAAAAACAGAGTTAGGCCAGAGTGTTTTTGAAAATGCTCTCCAATGAATTTGGTTAGATGATGAGAAACGGGAGTCTTAATATTCAAAACAGTGAGGGGATTTAGTTTACGCATCTTCCATTAGAATTAACCCCTGGCCAGCTTTGAAAATCTCAACTAGATACTTAATTTTTGTTGTTAACTTGGGCAAACCCAGGGCCTGCACCACTGAAGACAATGATAAAACTTCCCCTTATCTTAATGGAAGCTCAGTATCGAGCCCTCTGTCTTTAAACTCCAACAGCATCCGCCTTTTACTAATAAGTGGTTGATGTAGTCATGGCTAAGACTTTCAGCAGCTCTGAAAACCAAGAGTCACTCACAGCTCACTGAAAGCAGCATTTAGGGCACAAACAGTGCTTCATTGTGGGACAAACAAGTAAAAGAACTAGCTGTACACAGTGCTGCTCAAAGGAGTTCAATTTTCATAAATTCCGTGCTTGGAACCTCCTGTTCTTGGAGTCCCACTGGGCTTACAGTCGTCAGAATGAGGTGGTATGTGAGCCCTATTCTGGCCTGGTAAACGGACCTGTGTCTTTAAGGGGATAGTCTTATCTTTTCATGTTCCAAGCTACAGTCCCACAAGTACTCAAACTCAACAATGCCTCAATAAAATTATTGAGAAGATGCGAAGGTGAGACAGAAATCTTCTTAGTCATGAATTTGCGCATTGATGCACTCAGATATCACGTGGCAAAAAATAAAAATCTCTCTGAAGATTATGAATATTTAAAGAAAGGGTCTATAACGTCAAATGACTTTGCAGTTTTTCTTGCAATGCTGGTGAAAACTTTGCCGATTACAAATTTAGGGCTGGATTTTCCAATCCAGTAAGGCCAGCACAAAGTGGCCTTAAAGCAGCAAAAGATGGCTCATGGAGAATTCTCCCCAAGTAGGGAAACTCTTTGCTGGCATACAGTTGATGAAGGTGGCTGCTCTGCTGCTACACCATCCACCCCTCCTATCCCCAGTGTAAGAGGAAAGAGGGGGTGCATAAGGGGCATGGCATGGGCAGGACAAGAAGGGGAGGGAGTGTGTCAGAGTGGTGTTCTAATCTACTACATCCAGTCCTCTAGGGATCTTATGCCAGTGGCATAAGTTTGAGCTGCCCTGTGCAGCAATACCTTGCACAAGTGCTGAGCATGTCTGAATCAGGGAGTTGCAACCAGCTTCTTGTGGCCATCACACTGAATGTAGTGGAGAATCAGCGCTTTGGAATCAAATCTGAACTTCAATCACACCAAAAAAACTCTGTAGAAATCAATGTAGTTGAAGTACAGGGAGGTAACAGAAGCTTGAATCTGGCCTTTAGAGTGTGACTTTGGAAATATTTGAGATACGTTATAAAAAATCATCCAGGTACACTTGTTAGTAAAACTACCAAACTGGAGCCATTTAAAAAAAAAAGTGCACATTTAACACATTGTGCTTTAATTTACACAGCCACATAACCTCCAGCAAAGGCCTCTTCCATCTATAATTCCTGTGATTCCAACAAGCACTAAGCTTGACACATCTGACAGAATAATAGAATATCGAGGTTGGAAGGGACCTCAGGAGGTCATCTAGTCCAACCCCCTGCTCAAAGCAGGACCAATACCCAACTAAATCATCCCAGCCAGGGCTTTGTCAAGCCTGATCTTAAAAACCTCTAAGGAAGGAGATTCTACCACCTCCCTAGGTAACCCATTCCAGGGCTTCACCACCCTCCTAGTGAAAAAGTTTTTCCTAATATCCAACCTAAACCTCACCCACTGCAACTTGAGACCATTACTCCTCATTCTGTCATCTGGTACCACTGAGAACAGTCTAGCTCCATCCTCTTTGGAACCCCCTTTCAGGTAGTTGAAAGCAGCTATCAAATCCCCCCTCATTCTTCTCTTCTGCAGACTAAACAATCCCAGTTCCCTCAGCCTCTCCTCATAAGTCATGTGCTCAAGCCCCCTAATCATTTTTGTTGCCCTCCGCTGGACTCTTTCCAATTTTTCCACATCCTTCTTGTAGTGTGGGGCCCAAAACTGGACACACTACTCCAGATGAGGCCTCACCAATGTCGAATAGAGGGGAATGATCACGTCCCTCGATCTGCTGGCAATGCCCCTACTTATACAGCCCAAAATGCCGTTAGCCTTCTTGGCAACAAGGGCACACTGTTGACTCATATCCAGCTTCTCATCCACTGTAACCCCTAGATCCTTTTCTGCAGAACTGCTGCCTAGCCATTCGGTCTCTAATCTGTAGCAGTGCATGGGATTCTTCCATCCTAAGTGCAGGACTCTGCACTTGTCCTTGTTGAACCTCATCAGATTTCTTTTGGCCCAATCCTCTAATTTGTCTAGGTCCCTCTGTATCCTATCCCTACCCTCCAGTGTATCTACCACTCCTCCCAGTTTAGTGTCATCTGCCAACTTGCTGAAGGTGCAATCCATGCCATCCTCCAGATCATTAATGAAGATATTGAACAAAACCAGCCCCAAGACCGACCCTTGGGGCACTCCGCTTGATACCGGCTGCCAACTAGACATGGAGCCATTGATCACTACACGTTGAGCCCGACGATCTAGTCAGCTTTCTATCCACCTTATAGTTCATTCATCCAGCCCATACTCCTTTAACTTGCCGGCAAGAATACTGTGGGAGACCGTATCAAAAGCTTTGCTAAAGTCAAGGAATAACACATCCACTGCTTTCCTCTCATCCCCAGAGCCAGTTATCTCGTCATAGAAGGCAATTAGGTTAGTCAGGCATGACTTGCCCTTGGTGAATCCATGCTGACTGTTCCTGATCACTTTCCTCTCCTCGAAGTGCTTCAGAATTGATTACTTGAGGACCTGCTCCATGATTTTTCCAGGGACTGAGGTGAGGCTGATTGGCCTGTAGTTCCCTGGATCCTCCTCCTTCCCTTTTTTAAAGATGGGCACTACGTTAGCCTTTTTCCAGTCATCCGGGACTCCCCCAATCGCCATGAGTTTTCAAAGATAATGGCCAATGGCTCTGCAATCACATCCGCCAGTGCCTTTAGCACTCTTGGATGCAGTGGATCCGGCCGCATAGACTTGTGCTCATCCAGCTTTTCTAAATAGTCCTGAACCACTTCTTTCTCCACAGAGGGCTGGTCACCTCCTCCCCAGGCTGTGCCTAGTGCAGCAGTCTGGGAGCTGATCTTGTTCGTGAAGACAGGCAAAAAAAGCATTGAGTACATTAGCTTTTTCCACATCCTCTGTCACTAGGTTGCCTCCCTCATTCAGTAAGGGGCCCACACTTTCCTTGACTTTCTTCTTGTTACTAACATACCTGAAGAAACCCTTCTTGATACTCTTAACATCTCTTGCTAGCTGCAACTCCAAGTGTGATTTGGCCTTCCTGATTTCACTCCTGCATGCCTGAGCAATATTTTTATACTCCTCCCTGGTCATTTGTCCAATCTTCCACTTCTTGTAAGCTTCTTTTTTGTGTTTAAGATCAGCAAGGATTTCACATTTATACCAAGCTGGTCGCCTGCCATATTTTCTGTTCTTTCTACACATCATGATGGTTTGTTCCTGCAACCTCAATAAGGATTCTTTAAAATACAGCCAGCTCTTCTGGAGTCCTTTCCCCCTCATGTTATTCTCCCAGGGGATCCTGCCCATCAGTTCCCTGAGGGAGTCAAAGTCTGCTTTTCTGGAGTCCAGGGTCCATATTCTGCTGCTCTCCTTTCTTCCTTGTGGATTTGTGGGTTTGATTTCTGTAGTACTTTTTGCTGAAAACTGTGTGCAATAAAGTGGGACATGCTTGATACATGAGGTCATTAAGGGACTGTTTCCATGAACGATTAGACCACGACAAGCTGGGATGCCAATCTGCCCCATACTAGCCTTCTGTGGTCTAACTGTCTCTGTTCTCTCTGCTGATGCATGGTAACAGTTCATGAGAGTACTTTGATCTAGTCGGTCACAATTCAGGGCAACTGCATCTATATTTCCCCTCAGTGGTTCAGCAAGGGCAGCCACTCTCAGGCTTTTGGCTCCCCAGCTGTTGCCTTTCTTGTGTGCAGACCCTTTCTCTCCTCTGACTGGGTTATCTCTAGGTTGAATGGTTCCCTGCCTTTACTGTGTTATTCCCAACAAAAGACAGGCTTCCTAAACAGGCTTGCTTGCTTTCTTTTCAGAGATTAATAACAGAGTGATAACTAATAGTTATAAGTTATCACATGGCATTTCCTATACAAGCAGTACAGAGACAACATATTAAAAACAATGAAAGCATGTACACACATGCTAATAAGCTTACCAGAGATCACCCCAACTTTAACATGGGCTCTGGCAGGTGATTAGTCATTCAAACTCCACCAAAGGGGTCTCTTCTAAGGTCACAAGTTAATAGCTGATAGCCGAAGGAATTACATTAGCACCCAAAGTTACATACAATCTCAAAATACTACATAAACAACTGTATTTTTAATACAATGGACCCCAAAGTTATTACATCTAATTCAATAAGGTTTAACTTAATTCCATCAGGTTTATCCAGGATATTGTCAGTCTGTGACCAGCTCATAACACTCTAACGAACTGTTAATACGTGTCAGCAAAGTGCACATGAACAGTTAGACTGTGGCAGGCTGTTGTGGGGTAGATTTACACCCCAGTTTACTGCAGACTAATTGTTCATGCAGACAAGCCCTAAGACTCTTCCTCACTGTAAAAAAAAAAAAAATTGTCAATCATGCCAAGGTTTTTGGACTAGCTGTGGAAAAAGGAGCAGCTCTCAAACTGTTAAGCTGTGTGAGAACTGTGAACTTAGTCAGTAAGGATCATTTGTCCCTAGTTGTCAACAAAGGCTTGTTTTACCAGGAAGAATAACCGCACAGGTTTGAGAGGAGTGTTATGTGCAAAAGCGTTAATCAGTAAGCAGCTTGAGCCACATTCAAAATCTTTTACAGAGTTATTTTGCTCTTTAGTACTGTTGTTTTTATGTGTTAGTTGGCACAATCTGAAAAAGAAGTTCATCAGTATGCTGTAGAGCTCCTTACATGGAAAGCTTAATGCGGTCTTACTTTTTTTCCAGTTGTTCTCTTTAATCAGTTTTCAACAGTTTATAAGCCTGATTATTGACAATGTTTAAGCAGCAGTGAAGTGATTAAATGATACTGATCTTAGTTTGTATCCACATACTTCAGCAGACTTGACGTGGTTAAAAAAACAAAACTAGACTTGATCACAAGGAGATCACAAATGGGGAATTCTGGCAGTTGGTTGGGAGATGCATTTGAAGACAACAGAAAGAGGCCTGGGTGAATTCTTCAACCAGATTTGGCTTTTGCCAAAAGAACACAATTTAGTGCATGAAACTTTCAGAGCTTAATTACAACAAAATATACAATAGTATTTGTATGGATTGGTAAAGATGCTGGAAAAAATATATGGTGGGGCTTGGCATACTGCAGATAGAGTGTATTTGAGGTATATTTCCCCTGATTTCCATTTAAGCTGTACTGGGTACATTATTGTTGCAAGAGGTTCCTTTGGCAGAGGATGTTTCAGAATGCAATTTATTTTGCATTTGTCATACTTCAAATTTAATTCAACTATTGAGACACCTTGAGCATAAAAAATGTATTTGATGTGCAGTTTTTCAAGTATATTGTCACACAATACCCAAGTGAATCCCAGGAGTCATTTTTGAGGAGTCTAAAAGAAATGATCTCAAGTATGAACTTCTGGTTCTTTTTGTTGTTGTTTGGTTGTTTGTTTTAAATTAAAGAAAATGTGAACAGACAAGGAAACTAGCAAACACATAGTCACACACATACAAAAGGCCCCAGGCAACTTACAAACATCCCTCAAGAGTATTAGGCCTTGTGCCAAAATGGATCTACTTTTATATTGGAACTCTAAAATCCCTCAAGAGTATTAGGCATAATTCCAGCACTTATCCATTCTATGTTAGAATTTAATTTAACTCCTGTTATATTCAATCCCTCACCCTTTTTTCCGGTGCTTTGTAGGTTATGGCAATTAGGTTTTAAAAAAAATTTTTTAGATAAATCACATGTATCCAAAATACAGTGTAGCAGAAAAGTCCAATCAGACAAAACACATATCTGCAAACTCCTGAGGCCAAATTCTACTGTTACAGTGGTGCAACCCAACTGAAGGCAGAGGGTGTTGTTCAGCACTGTCCTACGCCACTTTGGGCAGGTTACAGCAGTGAAAAGTACCTGAGGACTCTGATCTGCAGGAAGCCTGCAGCTGGCTAATGAAGCCCCCAAAGTTGGCATGACTGGCTATTGAGGAGGCATGAGCAGGCTGCAAGGGGGAATGATCTGCTGATTCAGCAAATTCTATAGGCAGCTCTCAGTGGTGGGGTTCTTAAAGAGCACTGGTTGTAAATTAGCAATGCCCTCCCCAGTATAATCTCTGGAGAATGATGACAATTCAGATGCCAGCTGCTCTCTCCTGGGGCTCAGCAGCTCTCACTGGTGCAGGGATGTGGATGGGTGTATATGTATTTTACATCCCTCTACACTACAAAGGGTGACTCAAGCGCACTGGGTTTACACTAGTGTGACAGAGAGGAAAAACTGGCTCCTTAAGTTTAAACATTTTTTTAAAACCCAGATAAAAACACAGCAAACAAAAACAACGCTCAACCAACTATTTATCTTATTTCATTAGCCTTATTTGAGAATCTCCACATTAGCAAGTGATTTTCAGTTCTGCTTTTTCTCCAATAGGTGGCAACACCAATGTCTGTGTTCATACAGGAGGTACACATTTTAACTGTCCTTCAATTGGCTGCAGTTTAGAACTGGTGTATCTGCAAATTCTTGAAATCACTATAATATCTACCTAAAAGGTAGCAAGGTCTAATGTAGCGGGCACCAGACAAGGACTCCGACATGTGTCCTATTCCCTGCTCTGCTATAGACTTGCTGTGTAACCTGGGTAAGTAACTTAACATCTCTGGGCCTCAGTTTCCTCATTTATAAATTGGGGATAATATGACTCCTCCACATTTTTAAAGCACTTTGAGATCTTTGGATGAAAAGCATTATATTAACACAAAGTATTATTAAGTACATTTCAGGGCTGCATTTTCACAGGAAAAGGAAATAGGTGCACATGCTACTCACAAGGGCATTGTGCGCCAAATAATTAAAAATTCGGCACCAAAAAAAATAAAAATTCTGCACACAATATTTTAAAATTCTGCAAATGTTATTTGTCAAATAAATGTGGAGGCTCCAGCATGGCATTGGGGAGCACAGGCCACTGGTCGCACAGAGATGGGAAATCACTGTGCAGCTCCCCCGGGACATGGACTCAGCAGTGAGGCTACACCCAACCCTGACATAACTCAAGGACTGGGCCTGCCCCAGAAACACCCAAGGGCCTTGCCCATCTGTGCCAGGTGCACCCAGTGTGGGCAGGTAGGCTCAGCAAGGCAGGATCCAAGTGTGGAGGGGCTTAGTGTGGAGGCATCCAGGTATGGGTTGAGGGTTTTGTGTGGGGCAACCTGAGTGCAGGTGGCTCAGTGGGGGATCTGGGCGCAGGGGGATCTGGATGCACAGGGGCATGTTGGGGGGTTCTGGGTGCAACAGTAATGGGACTCTGGGGTGGGGGTCCAGGTGAAGGTGGCTGGGGCACAGTGGGGGGGTCTGGTTGTGGGTGGGAAAGAGCTCAGAAGGGGGTCTGGGTGTGGGGGGCTCAGTGGGGGTCCAGATACTGGGGAACTGGAGCTCAGCGGGGTGGGGATCTGGGTGCAGATGGCTCGTCGGGGTGGTCCAGTTGCAGGGGGTGGGGCTCAGCAGAGAGGTTTTGAGTGGGGGGGGTGAGACTTGGCGGGTGGGTCTGGGTATGAGGGGGTCTGGATGCATGGGAGTTGGGCAGATGGGGGAGCATCTCCCCTGTACAGGGATCCCTCCCCCTGCAGCTGAGGAGCCATGGGTGCAGGAAGCAGGAGTGGGGAGGGGGGAGACTTTGCAGAGCTTGCTGCAGCTGGGGGGAGAAATCTGGGGGGGGGGTCTGACCCAGCCCTGGATGTTGTACAGGGGAAGAGGAAGTTCCGTCTTCCCTAACGCAGCGAGGACTAGCAGCTGAGCCCAGCGCCGGGTAGGAGTCACCAGCCAGGTCTTCCCCAGTCTTGCCTCCTGCCCCACAGTGATTTACCTCTCTGCAGGCTGCCCTAGGCCCCCAAAACATATTGCTGGGAAGGGTCATGTGACTGCTCTTGTATTTTCCCTTTGCTTCCCTGTCAGAGAGTCATTTTTCTGCAGGGAAGAAAAGAAATCTGGGGGAGACATAAATTCTGTGCATGAGCAGCGGCACATAATTCCACCAGGAGTAACGTGCAAAAAATGCATAATTAGGCATGTGTGCATCCCAACTGAGTAACTGGGTGTCCACTAGGCAATTTTGTGCACAATTACCCAGATGTGTGCAAATGCAGGTTTTTGAAAGCCACTTTTGTACTCACTTGTATTGTGCCTTCCTTGGACAATTTCTGTTTATTTAGCTATATTATACCATGTTCTTCACCATGGTATCTCAGTGCTTTATTTGGTCCTCATTGTCACCACCATGTTTGGAGAAGATAGAGGGAAGGAATCCCAGGTTTCCCAGCTATTGCCTTTGCTTCAGCTGTTCTTAATAGGAAGTAAAGAGGAGCCATTCTTGCTACAGCTGCTTTGTGCCTGAAGTGCAAATATGGCCTTCCAGAGTTCTCATGTTTGCAAAATCATTCAGATGGTAGCAGTGCAAATGAGAACAAAATTTGGTCCAAAAATGTGGGCCGACCTGATAGGCTAAGAGGTACATTCTCTATTCAATACAGTAACTCCTGACTTAACATTGTAGTTATGTTCCTGAAAAATGCGACTTTAAGTGAAATGATGTTAAGCGAATCCAGTTTCCCCAATCCAATTTATGTACTGTTACATAAATAATATGGTGATGGGTGTGATGCAAATGCTTATAGTAAATAATTAAATCAGAAGCTTATTTTCTTTTGTACAATGAGCAAAAGTTTTACAACTGCTGTAAAAATTAAGTTTTCAAATACAAAGTTATGTTCTGGTTAGTGTATTCCCTTAACAGCGCTGAAAAATGAACTGCAGCAGCAAAATGCATTTGATATCTTTTATCTCCGTTGCTGAATTTGTTGGACAAATAAAATGATGACAAAAATGTTCTTAACTTTTGACACTTTTATGTGCAAAATTGCTAGCATGTGATGAAACTGTGATACTTCTCTGCGATGGCACTTTTAAGGCATCTAAGTTTGATACGCCCTTTCCCACCCCTGGACCATGGGCAAGACTGCTCCAGATGATGTCCTTATTGACCACTTTGCCTTTGACCATATTTTACAGTAATATTGCAAATCCTATTCTTTTCTTTACTGAAGTGAAGTCCAGATAGTCCTAAAGAGGACAAATGGGTGAGGCAGTCATTTATTTAATCAATATGCAACATATATTGGTACATACACTTCGAAAATTAGCCACTGCATATACATAGGCAATGACTAAAATACAGTACATGGTGATCTGTACAGTGGAGTGGAGTCAGGACATATATATGAAAGTTACACATTTTTCCTTGAGGAACTTGGAAAGCTTCAAAAAGCTAAGATGCAGCTGCAGTTTGTACTAACCCGTAAGCCCCACTCATCTAGGTCCACTGTGTTTTGTAAATCAATATGAAATTATGTGGAAAGATGAGCTACGATTTATTTTCTCCTCTTTGCTGTCAGGAATAAAGACCGAGTCATATAATTTCTATTTATTTATTTCTGCTTCTTATGCCACGATATAGCCCAGGACCTTCAAGAAAGCAAACTTGACTTGATAGCTGTTTTCCTAACAATAAAAGTTGTGAACACTGCTTCTTTTCTACTGATTTCATATCAGTGTTCTTGCCAGCAAACAAAATCTCTGGTTCATTGTAAATTAACCTAATGCACAAAAATGCCAGGAGGAAGAGGTACAGGTGGTTAGGGTAATATCTTTTAATGGACCAACTTCTGTTGGTGAGAGAGAGAAACTTTTGAGCTTATACAGAGCTCTTCTTCTGTGTAACTTAAGCTCAAAAGTTTGTCTCTCACCAATAGAAGTTGTCCATTAAAAGATATTACTCCACCCATCTTGTCTCCCTAATAGCCTGGGACCAACATGGCTATGACAACACTGTAAAGGAGGAAGAGGTCTTTGTTTATCAAAATGTAAGTAAGAGTACGTCTTCACTACCTGCCGGATCGGCAGGCAGTGATCAATCCAGCGGGGATCAATTTATCACGTCTAGTCTACGTGATAAATCAACCCCCCGAGCGCTCTCCCGTCGACTCCTGTACTCCACCGCCACGAGGGGCGCAGGCGGAGTCGACGGGGGAGCAGCAGCAGTCGACTCACCACGGTGAAGACACCACGGAAAGTCGATCTAAGTATGTCGACTTCAGCTATGTTATTCACGTAGCTGAAGTTGCGTAACTTAGATTGATCCCCTCCCCTAGTGTAGACCAGGGCTAATAGTGTTATGATGCTCTCATCCTCATCCTTTGTATCTGTTATAAACAACAGTGTATTTGAAGGAAAAGAGACAATGGCAGGAGTCCAGCTGGTCTGTGTGAAGATAGATACTTCTATGCTCACTTTCATAATGATCATTTGCAGTGCTTAGGGAAGACAGAACCATTGTATCTTACTGCTATTTGGTTAACTGACAGACATAACCCCCTGCCCCCCAGCACTTCCATCTTCATTTATTGTCCTTTAGGCCCAAAATGTTCCATTGCAGGCTCAAATAATATAAAAATTTAGGGAGAAATATTCAAAATTCTGGTCATATGTTTCAATTATAAAAAATGCCCATGCACACAAGTAACAAGTTTGCATAAGCATATGGAAAGTACTTGAATGTGAAAAGATACATTTATATACTGTCCGTATATGCACTCTCAATCAACTGTGTGCTTGTGCAACATATGCAATTAGCTTGTTTGTACATGCAACCAGCTGTGTGGCTGTGCATATACATTTTTGTGGGTGAACCATAGACCTCAAGTTTTGAAAAAAATCTCCTTTACTGTTTAGACCCAATCACGGGACAAACATGTAGGAAGGCACTCCCTATCTCCAAAATTATAGTGTAAAAAGATAGGACTTCATCATCAATGGAACTACTGAAAGAGTAAGGTATGCCTCATTGTGACTAAGGATGATGGAGCCCAGCTCATAGAGTGCCTAATAAACACACCTGGGTAGCTATTTGTTTAATTAATTTAACCTCAACTAAGGAGTGTCACTAAAACAGTCAGGTACATTAGCTTTCTGTTAGACAAGTAGGTTAATCACATGTAATGTTTGTCAATTTCAAACATTTATAGTGTGCAGTGAATAGAAACCTATTGTGGTACTCTCGTTTATTTCCTTAAAGCTAAATGATATACATCCAAGAGAGAAAAATAATTTCTAAGACACCGAATTAGTGATGCTTTTTCTAGTGTCCTAACTGTCCAAATACCAGTCCTGCTTCAACACACATCACAGTTCATGATGAAAGTTAAATGGAACAAATCCCAACACAGAACAGGGTAATTGCTCCTGAAAGAAATTTTTCTCTCTGATCATCTTGTCACAAAGGCTTTCAAAAGTGCCTTTTTGTGAAAAGGCAGCAGCGGTAAAATTGACCCATATTCTGTTTCAGGCTATTAGTGTGTCAAATGGTTAGGCCAAGCAGGGATGGATTTTCTGCAAACTCAGGAGAAGAGAGACTTTAAACACTGATTTCCTCTATCGTGCTGTATCTGTTGGAGTGACCAGATAAAACCTGAATTGGGATCTTTATCGTAAGAAAAAACTTTCACTTCCTCTAGCTAGAGTAGCAGTTCTTAGCAATTGGAAGTTTATGACCCAAACGCATGTTGTGTCATAAGGGGCCACACACCAGCTCAGAGCTTCAAAACCCCCGGAGCACTACAGCTCACTTGGAGGCAAGGGCAGGAGGCGGAACGAGAATCTTTCTGCCTAACCTCTCCTTCCTTGTTGCTGTGGTTGCTCTCTCTGCCCCTTCCCTTCCTTTCCCCCTCTCCACCTAACACAGACGGGCTTATTATTCCCACCATTCCCACACTTTGAGGTGCTGTGGACTTGCCTTCTCTAGGCTTCGAAGCAGCATCTTCCAGCTTCGAGAGCTAAGTACCGTGCAACTCAGCAGTACACCCAGCTCACCAGCAACACCAGCTCCCTCCCCACACCTCTTTTGATCTACATGCCACAAAATGGCGGAAAATTTTTCCTGCGACTCATACTATCACAGTGAATTACAAATGTCAATTAGAAATAAAGGCTGCAACATTCTAAATCAGGCCCACAAATACAAAGGTAAAATAATAAAACATACAGGCTTAAATTAGAAATGCAGCACAATAGATTTCCCTGTTTTTTTTGTTGAAGTCTCATGAACTTTCCATTTCCTCCCTGCCATATTTTCCTCATGTTCAGACAATCAGGAAATTCATATCCTCCTTCTCTTCCTGATCCTAAAAGATATACTTCTAGGGCTAAATTCTGCTTTTGGATGCAACTTCCTGGTTACAAGAATTGCACTACAGTAATTTTTAAAAGAAATTGGCCCCTGAATGGATTAAAACACTAAATGAACTAAAACGAACACATCCAGAGAGCCTAATTGATCACAGATTAATTTTTCCATTAATTTGAGTGGCTTTGCCTAGATCCAGGAACGTGGAAGAAGAATTCTTCCATTGATCCAGCTACATCTACAGTGTGGGGGTTAGGTTGACCTAACTGTGTCACACAGGGTGGGAAATTTTACACAGTCCTCAACAGTGTAGCTTGGTCGACCTAAGTTTTAGCTGTAGGCCTGAGTTACCCCTGATTTTACACTAGCAAGAAAGGAGCAACAGTTCCATAGTGTAAACTACAACTTAGTTTCTGCACAAGCTTGAGACAAAAGCCATATTTTCTTTTATATTTATTCTACGTGGGAACAATGAATTTTTAAAAAAGCTTTTAAGGTGGCACACAAAGTATCTACGGGGTGAGATTTCCAAAAACACTCGCTCTGCTCCCATTGAAGTTAATATTTTTAAGACTGACTTCAGTAGGTGCAGAGTCAGGCCTAGTCTGAGTGCTTTGAAAAGCCTACCCATGCAACTTTACAATATACATTTTTCAAGGTAGACCTTTTCTGTAGACTACAGGTAAGATTTTCAGAAGCCTTTAGGTGGCTTTCAATGGGATTTTGATACCTAAGGGACGCTAGTGCTTTCAACATTTTTACCTCCTGGCTCAACAGTGTCCTTTCAAATCCTTTTATTTAAACATATGATGTAGAAAACTGAAAATAAATGAAAGACTTTATTAGTTCATCTTAGAGGTTTTACTTACAAGGGTAAAAAAGGAGTCTATATTCTTACTGTGGAGACATTTTAAAGAAGCCAGAATGATCTTTTAGCATTCACCTGAGTTCATGTTGTATTCAATATCAGTGCAGGATAGTCTTCTCCACTCTCTGACATTAACAATGGGAAATTTACTTTGGCAGCCAAGAATAGTGAATAGCCATATTAAAGTATACCTTGTTATATCCTATTCTGACATCTCTAAAGCCTGGTTTCTAAGAACAGTTTCAGCTGCAATGTAACTGATCTACAGTGTATATTTATTGAAGATTACTGTTGGAACATGTATTAATCTGCAGTTGCTTTGCAAACTACAGCTAATCAATTGTAACTATTCTCTCATTAATCAGCATTCTCAGAACATATAGTGCTTTAAAAAAAATCAACTTAACGCTAGTGTCTTTATTAATTAGCACTGGTTCAGTTTAATAAGATCTGCAGTATTTCTTGTTAACCTTTGACCACTTTTGGCAGCACTGAGAGGACTTGCAGGTATTTGTTTAAAGTGCATAGCATGAAGGTCACCTACCTTTCAAGGAACAGGAAAGATGTTTTAAAAATCTAATTAAGATGCAAAAACTTATGCTTCAGTCCTAGCAAACAGACTGAAGAACATTATTACCTAGATATATTAGCAGTTAACAGATAATGTTCAGAATTTTAGACCTGATCCTCTTTGCAGACTCTATCAATGAGTCCCATCTATTTTTTATCACTAGAAGCAGAGCTTTTGACAGAGTGACCTGGCAGTTCTTCAAAGATACTGTAGATACCTTTGGTTTAGGCCCACATTTAGATTTTCGTCTTACAGTCCAACCCACCCGCTACTGTGAGAGTAAACGGATATTGATCAGAAAAACTCCCCCTTAGAGAGAGACACCAATGATGCCAATTATAATATCTTTTTTATTTTTGCTGTGGTAATGGAGTCATTCACCCAATGGATCAGAAATAATCCTCATATAAATGGAATTACAATAGGAAACAGGGAAAACAAGTTAGTTTTATATGCAGATGATGTCATGATATTTGTTATAAATCCAGCTCACATGTTACCCAAATTTCAAGACAAAATTGCAAAGTCTGGGAAAGTGTCAGGATTTAAAATAAATTACAAGTCAGAACTCCTGATTTATAAGTGTGCCCTCTGATCTACAGAATGATATAAAAGATAAATGTAAATACAAATGGGTAACTACTCAATAAGATCCTGGGAATATACATTTCTAAAAGATGGCAAGACTTATGTAAAATTAATCACACTCCTTTGGTTTAAGAAAATCAAAACAGATCTGGGAAATTGGTCCAAATATGAAACTTTATGCAAAACTGTGGCAGCTTAAATGAATATATTACTCGAAATTAATTCTCTTTTCCAAAGGAAGTCTCTGAGATCAGTGTCAATCCATGATAACCAAATTGATTTGGTTAAATAACAAACCCAGAGTTGAGCAACCTAGGCTATGCCTGCACTGCAAAGCAATATCCACTATGCCAAATCTCAGAGCCTGGGTCAACTGACATGGCCTCACAGAGCTCAGCCTGCGGCACTCAAAATAGCAGTGTAGATGTTCCTGCTCGGGCTGGAGCCTGGACTCTGAAACTCAGCAAGCGGGAGGGTCTCAGAGCCTGGGCTCCATCCCAAGTAGGAATGTCTAGTCTGCTATTTTTAACCCTGCATCGGAAGCCACAATTGACGAGGGCTCTGAGACTTGGCACTGTGGAGATTTTTTGCAGCGTAGACTTACCCCTACTTTACAAAGACCATGGCGAAAGGGCTGATTGGCTTTACCAAACATTAAGTACTATTATCAGGCTTGTCAGATCAGAAACCTGATGTGCCAAATAACACTAACCCATAGAATGGGTACAGATAGAACAAGATTGTTGTGCTATCAACTCCATGTGATCTCCTGGACAAAGAAAACCTATAGGCCCGAATTAGTATATAAACCATCATTTTCTGAAAGCAATAATAGAAATTTGGAATAATTTATTTAGAAAACGAAGTCCATACACATTAACTCTATTACCCAGTGCAGACAATAAAGAATTTAAAAGAATTTAACCCCAGTAAAAGCTTGGGTAATTAGGACATTTGAGAATTTTTATAGGTATATTACAATTTGGCCAGCTGTTTAGAAAAAATACATTTAGATCACTAAAAGAAATACAACTCACAAAAGACTCCAATATTCCAATATATCAGAACCTACATTCTTCCACCCACCACCTCAAAAAGGCAAACCTTTGGAAAACTGACAGAATCTGAAAAACTACTACATATGTTAAGCGTATACTTAGAAGAAATAACTATATTCAGGAAAAGATGAAAAGTTGATGTAGACATAGACACCAAAATTGAGAAATGGGAGAAAATATGGGACAGTGGTCCCCAGCCTTAATAAACACAATAAAAGAAAATGATGTTAAAATTATTTATCAGTGGCACATAACTCCCCTTAAAATTAAACAAATTTAGTGTACAGAGACAAGCAAATGCTGGAGAGAATGTAATGAAATGGGAAAATTTCTCCATGTATGATGGACATGCTCCAAAATCAGATAATAGAGAGTCAGCTGTCAGATAATTCCTTAGTATTTTTGTTAAATTGTCTTGTAAACTCTGCATCTTATGAAAGAAATGAAGGAACTCATCACTCCTCTGCTAGTGCCTGGTAGAATTACCATAGCAAGGTGGTGGAAGAGAAGTGACAGGTTATGAATCTGAATGTAAAAAAATCCAGAAGTTTGGACCTAAGCATGAGATATAGAAAGATTTTAACCAGCACTAACAACTCACAAGACAGAAGAGGAAGAGGAAGACTAGAAAAACATGACCACAATATGTGATCAATAACACAAAGTTGAAGAAAGTGTCTGGTAGTAGGTCTCATCACTACAGCTATGGGAACATCCATAGGCCAATTCATAATTGTGTATTGTGTATATATTAAGTTTCTCTCTATTTAAATTGTAAAACAAGTTTTATAAGATTTCTGTTAGTAAATAAATTAAAAACTGTTGTAATGTAGGAGAAATTCTGCTTTCACTGGGAGCTCAGTGTATGTAGCAAGAGGACTGTTTGCACGAAGGAGTTCCTTTTCTGGCATGCTGCTGGGTAATGGTGGAAGCAAGAGCATTACTCGTTCTCCCCAAATCCTCCCACAGTTAGGATACTGGCTCTATGGATGAAAATATTGGAGTGTAAGTTTTAATGGGATGGAAGAAAAGGAGGAACTTTTTCTGTGTAATAGAGGAGATGTGGAGCATTTAGTCAGACCATGTCACTTGATCTGACCTGAATTGAAACCCACATCCCAGCTTCACTAACCCCCTGCTCCAGCCTGTAGAGAAATGGCTCAGAAGCCCCTTCCCAGCTTCAGAACCTCTTTCCAACCCCATTGTCATGAGTGTCGGGAAGAAGTTTTAGGCAGAGAAGAATGCAGAGTTCCTTATCCCTGGCCATATCCATATCAGAGAGGTCAGCTCATACCCTCCATTAACACTAATGTTAGCAGGAGTAAAACGTGCATTGTAAAGACAATATTACACTTTCATGTCTAACTATTAGTGTAGTACTGTATAAGTATAGTTAAAGTTTAGATTATTACCCTTAAAAATGTAAAGATATATGTAAATATATAGATATCTGTATGCTGTATATTTTCAATAGTTCTTTTATCTTGTTTCATACTAACAATTGCATTAAAAAGGTATCTTTGGTATTTTTAAGTGTTCATCTACTTCTGCTGCTTAGCCCCTCATCTGAAATCTCCATGATAGATTCTGCCTTCAGATGCAAGCATGATGTTCTCACTGAAATTAAGGGAAGCTGCATGCATGTATCTAAGTAGATTTTGGCTAATAATGTTGTTTATGATATCATAATTGGTTGGTATAGAAATGATTATGGTGTCAACAACAGGATGTTTGTAAGTGAGGGATAGTCATTGGTAGGAGCAGATGAAATCTTAAAAGATTCCTGATTGTATGCAAACTTTTTAAAATGCAGAAGGAAGAGACGTGGCCTTTTTTAAATTAATTTTTATGTATATGCATTTTTATGCATTTTATATTTATAACAGTTGCTAAACAGACTATTTCTACAAATGTAAGTAGCACTTTAAAATAACCATAAGTAAAGCAAATGGGTGCAACATTTCCTTATTCATTTGTAAAGATGGTGTGATCATACGAACTTTAGGCCTAATACAAAGCTCAATTAAGTCACTATTGTCTTCTATGGTCTTTGGATCAGGCCATGTATTAGCTGCAGATGTGTGTGTGGGGGGGGAAATTAGCTGTTTCACAACGTAATTTTGTATATTTAACAGCTCACTGTAACTGGAGTCTTACATAGCGTCTAATGCCATTAGTTCGTTACATTTTTTCCTCTGACTATTTTGAATTCCTCTCCTCATTTAAAAAAAAAAACCTTTTCTTACTAAATATGGAAGCTGTTAAACTCTGAGACTTTCATTTACCTCATGGCATGTCCTGTAGAATTAAATTAAATAGGGCTGGCTTGTTGAATATCTCAACGTTTCAGACTATTATGAGCATTTTCACTGCTACTTGAAATGTGGAACATTTTTTTGAGTCAGCCCCAGAAAATGTTTAAAAGACAAAGGGGATTAGATGGATCGTGAATCTAATAAGGAGTTGTAAAATCTTTAACCTCTATTGCTGATCCAAATCTAGCCCAGGTTGGTAGTGACAGAAAGCTGCTTTCATCTCACGGCAGTCTGGTGGGCAATATGAAAGTCCTGTCAGTCTCAATATTTCCCACTCTGTCCCTGTCCCTAACAGGCCTTCTCCCTCATCTAGCCTCTTTAGCAATCCAGAGTGCTGCTTCATAGTGTGCTTGTGAGCTGAGGCCCTTTTGTCCTCTTACCTTACACAGAGTCCTTTTCTACTGCTGTCCCCTTATAGCCCCACTCAGCTCCCCATATCCTCCTGAGCCCCATCTCTCCCCACAGATTTTCCTCTGCCTTCCAGCCTGTTTCCCCAGGAGCCCCTTGTGATGAACAGCACTGATGAGAGAGAAAGCAGGCCGACAGTGTCCGAGAATGGAAGTAGAAAATAGAAATTGCAAGTTTTGTCTTGCAGAGAACCAATACCATAGGTTATAGTAAGTAAGGAGAATAACTTTTAGTTTGTTAGAAGGGTTAATTTTTACATTGTCCTTCTTTGAGCTGTTATGAAAATGTCTGAGAGCATGAAACTTGGAGTTTGTAGGGACTGTGGCTCTTTAGTTAGAGGAGTTTGAAAAACACAAGTTTCATAGGAAAACATTGTTTTTAAACATTGCCTTTGTCAGAGATAGTGAATATTTGATCTAGAAAATATTATAGGGCCAGATCGTGAATCCATTATTCATGATGAATATTACTTTACACCAAAGATAGTCTTATGGAAAGAAATGGGGCTATTAGTGGAGTAAGGCACTACTCACTGTGAGTGAAGGGCTCTCCTCTTGCCCATCAAAACATTCAAATGCGCTATGCAGAGCGAGCATATTAAAATATGTATGCACATTAACTTTAATCATGCAAGAATTCCCATTGACTTGAATGACTGCGCACATACTTAAGGTTAAGCATATGCGTAAATGTTTTGTGGATTGAGACCTTAGTATCTGTGAAGCTGCGAGGGTGTCTCCAGAGCATATAAACAATTTTTGGTCCCTTGTGGCTTTGGAATCTATGAATGTGCTTCTCTTTAAAGCATGAAGCAAAAAATCGTAGTTTTCCATTGGAGTAGCTCACGTTTTAGTCTTTGTGGAAAAGTCCTATAGAACTTAGTAGAAAATATAAACGCTTTATAGAGTTTAATAGAAAATTATATCTTTGCTATAGAATTCTATGAAATGGTTTAAAAACATATATTCTGCATTATACTCTCTAGGTTTTTAGAATAATTGCTATGGAAAACTAGTTCATTTTATCCCAATTAAATTCTGTTTTCAGACTTTTCCATAAGAGAGTCTTCCAGGAGATTCATGTGTTAAAAATAAGTTTGAAAGAAGGTTAATTCACAGTTTAGAGTATACTCCCAAATAGAAGAGACATGTTAAATAAGTAGAAATAGTTTTGTAAAGAAGTTGGAAAAATAACATACAGGAGATGCTTATATTCTTTGAACATTCAAAAAGCCCCAGATTATTCTGGAGCAGAACATGACAACTCTGTTAGAAGGAGTCTGGTATGTTAACTACTAGAATTTCTATCACTGTTATTTTTATGAACAATTAAAAGAAAAACTCAGCATGTATGCTTTATGTGGCATCAATAGCAAACTATTCAGATGTTAAGGTGCAATATAATTTACTGATAATAGAGTTTAAATTATTTTTATTGCAGAAGGTATGTTATTGCTTTTAACCCTGTATGTTAGAGTTTACTGTTGTTTGATTCTCCTAAGAATTATTTTGGCCTGTCTCTCCTACAGAATATCTTAATTGCTTAAAATATCGCAACTTAGTATCCATTTATGTAATGATTTGCGTGGAGGGTCTAAATTTGTATGGACATAGGGTGACCTGATAGCAACTGTAAAGAAACAGGACAGGGGTGGGGGGTAATAGGCGCCTATATAAGAAAAAGTCCCCCAAAACGGGACTGTCCCTTTAAAAATGGAACATCTGGTCACCCTATATGGACATGACTAACAAAATGCAAACGAATCTTCACCAAAGCTATCTAACTGGTGGCATTTCCAGGGCCATATTCACTGTGGTGTCTGAACTCCCCTGCTTACTGCTGTATGTTTTGTGATAACCCAGTCACAAAAGAGACTGAGATTAGCCAAGATCCTTCACAGCAACTGTTCTCTTTGTACTAAAAGACAGAAGCTATTATGGCAGATTTGCCCCATAAATAACAAAGAGCATCTTCCCCAGATCGGCCAGTTTTTAAGAATTACTAGTTTTTTCCTGATTTTTAGTTTTCTCAGTGCCTGCTCTTCAAGACACTCAGTCACTGTTTGTTATTGCTATGTGCTCCCCAGTCCATTGTTATTTCACCAAAAATATGCAGCTACAAGGAACATTACTGTCTAGTAGTGACTGCCCAGTGCCTGCAGCAATACCTTTTAAGGACCAGACATATGCCTTCAGTATGTCTCTTTTTGCCTGGAATATGCCTACATAGTTCAATTCAAGGTTCGATAATATGCTTTGCAGTATACCTCTACTTATACATGCACCGTGAATGTTAGACAGATCTGCATAGCACCTGTACAGACATATGTCAGTGCCTGTAATAGGAATGATAGGTGTGTATATAACCATAGCCTGTTCAGTGCTTGCACTTTGCCAGTGCGTACACAGTGTCTGAACTGCTGATGCAGCAACTCCTTTGGGGAGAGGGGCGTTTCACAGACTCTGTGAAGTCAAATGAGGTAGAGGGAGCGGGATGTTTAAAAAAAAAAAAAAATTTAGATTTACCACTGCTGCTTTTCTTCTCCATCCCAATCTCTCCTCCTTCCTCTTTGTACTCCTGCTATCTTCCCCCCACCCCACCCGTTACTGCCTTTGCTTTTTTCACAAACATCCCAGTTTCCAAAGCACTGCCCAGTTCAAGTGCTAAAACCCCTTGTCCACCTCCAGTCTTTTTAATGACATGGTGCTACTGTGCTAGCAACCATATGCTGCTGTTTAAAATATGTAGTTTACAATGACAAGTTTACATATAGCTATGCAAATAGATTCAGATAAGATAGGGTACCCTTCAAAGACCCTAGGCACATATTTGGGGTTTGGCATGCCCATCCCCCCACTTGTGCTGCTCCACTCTATTTTAACACATTAGCTGGATGAGAGCTAGCATGAGTCTCTCTCCTCAAGCTGGGAATCACACCCCTGCTCGAAATGTAGACAGCTGTAGATACAATGTAAAGCATCTACAGTGTGAATAGCTAGGAGACTTACCTATGTGCTAAGATATGATTTTTTCATGCAGTTTTTTCTAGGGTGACCAGACAGCAAATGTGAAAAATTGGGACCGGGGGGAGGGGGGTAATAGGAGCCTATATAAGAAAAAGACCCAAAAATCGGAAGATCTGGTCACCCTAGTTTTTTCTTCATTTTAAATTTTATTTCCCAGGAGAATAAAATAGACTGAAATTCATTTGAGCCTTGGAGCTAAAGGCATGTGCGTGCGCATATGTGCAGTGTTTAATTAACTGCCCGAGAGGCAAGGGTAGCCTCTGTTTTGTGTCTTGTAGAATGGGGTGCATGTCATCTGTAATTAACAATTTTTATATATATTTTACAAGCTGAGAAGCTTTATGTACATTTCAAGTGCTATAGATAATAAAATAATAAATCAATAGTTAAATTATTAACAGGACCTGATATTGAGAGATGCTGAGCCCCCTCAGCTCCCATTAATTTCAGGGAAAGTTGTGTGTCCACCATTAATGAAAATCAAGCCAGAATACCATGGCAAATGCACTATAAATCCTACAATGAAAGATGATCACATAACTGTATAGGATAGCATTTTCAAATGTGCTGAAGTGATTTAGGATCCCAAGTCCCATTGACTTCCAGGGAGACTCAGGCTCCTACATGCCTAAGTCACTTTTGCAAATGGGACCTAGGCTCCTAAATCATTTAGGTACATTTGAAAATTGTACCCATAGTCATATGGTGAGTTGGCTACATTAAATTTATTTCAAGCTGCTCTTGCTCTTTACTTTTAGAGGCAAAATTGAGAGAAACAAAATTCTGACTGCCCACAGTCCACTGGTTACAGCCCTTCTTTACAAGATTTCAGTCTCCATCAAGAGTACTTTCTGTCTTTTCAACAAAGGTGTTTTATTCTAGTGCAGCACATGCATATGCCTGGCTTTTATGCGCGTCCAGCCATGAAAAATTCTTGTCATCTTTCAGATTGTTCACCCTCCACCCCATACACATACGCACACAGTTGCTTTGGTATACCAATATTGTTTCCTACATCTTTACATTAGATGTTATTCAGTAGCCAATTTCAGATCCCAAACAATTTAAACTCAGCAGCCTCCTGCTTGGTGCAATAAAAGCTGTGGTTAAGATGTCATTCTCCATAAATCAGTTTTGGCAAGAATGAAGACTCAGGGCAGGAACTGGAGTAGTCTTTACAGGGCCTGATTCATTCAAGTGGTCTTAATCCTACCTCTTATTCCCACTAGCTTTGTGGAAGGTAGATGGACGCACTTTAACATGAAGGAATGAGCTTGCTTTTTTTTTTTTTTTTTTTTTCACAACAACAAAAGCCCTGGGAAATTCCAGTTAATTAGCATGCCTTGGGCTAATGAAAGAATAAAACTGAAAGAGAAATGCCTAAAGCTTTGGGATGAGTGGAAGCATGTAGGGACAATGCATGTTTTAAATATTTGTGGTTGTTTGTATAATTTTCCCAGGGTTTGCCTCCCTGTGACTTGATGGGATAAGAGTGGAAAGACAAGTGGAAGGTTTTGTGTGGGTCATGATGTAGTAACATTTCAGCTTTTAAGGAACATAAATAGGTCATAAATTGAAGAATGCTGATAATGGCTGGCCTGTAAAAGTCAGTGTAATTAAGACTATTAGAATGAGACCATTTTCTGTTTGTATTAATATAGTCTGCAGTAGTGACCACAAAACAACATGGAGTGTGAGGATGATTGTATAAACTTCAAAGGAAGGTGCAATAATCCTCAGTGTTGGCAATTATGGATAACCTGCCCATTTGTGAAGCTACTTCCTAAACCACTCGGAGGCTGGTATATGTCCTGAAGCACAAGGGTTTATGTCCCTTATATAAAAATTGTTCATCCTAACTAATGTCGCTGGGAATGTTCTCATTGGCCACATTAACAGCTTTATTAAATCCTGTTAAATTCGTGGCCTCAGTGATACCATACAGCTGCAAATTCCACAGGCTAATTATATGTTGTGTAAAAGGGCTTACCTCTGCAGGAACTGAGTTTCTCTGATTTGTAGAAAGGAAAGCCAAGACTATCCTTCTTCCATGCAGGAATGCCAAGAACTGCTAAGCTGGTATCATGGAGGGGCTTGAGCAGAGCATGTAGCGATCAGGGCATTGCTTTATTTAATATTGAAAACTACGCGTCTTTGTTTTTCTATACAAAAGACATTCACTTCTAAAAAAATATTTCTTTTCCCATTTTAGCCTAGCCTGAGATTTGCCTACCACTTCAAGATACTGCTACTGTAGAAATTCAAACTTTGATAGTGTCTGATAGACATGCTTGAAATGTATATATCAGTTAACAGGATTATCACTTGAAAAGACAATTGTATTTTTACTGAAAAGTTTTTTTGAGGTGATGAGATGTATTGATATTTAATGAAGCATGAAGCTTGTAAATGAACCATGAAAGCAATAGCTAAACTAATTAACTGAGCATAAAGCCCTTAGAATACATATGTTATGTGGGCTGCATGCTTATTATTTCTGCCTGGTTAAATTGACATCTAGGATAACATACTCATATAATCTTCTAGGTGAAACAACATTAAATTTTGCTCTTAATGCTGGTTTGCTTTAGGCAGAGGTTATGCATAGGTGATAACTATAAGAAAAAAGAAGCTGTCTCTTTAAAATGCCCTGCTCTGTCCCTGATCCCACGTGGAACCTACATCAGCAGCACTTTCGCATTACTGGCATAGAGGAGGAAATCGCCACTTAAATTTTCTGCAAGCTCAGATGTGGAATACTTAACTCAAGCACTCCAGGTTTAAAAGTTACAGCAACGTAGCATCCTTGCGCAATGTCTTTAACTTGGGAAGCAGGTAGGGATTTAGTGTAATGTCAAGTTATTTACGCATTCCTGCATGCATAACACCTCTGCCATTTCCTGTAACTCTGTCAATGTTAAAACTTCCATCCTCTCAACTTATGTGGTGGCAGTTGGCCTGTTTTGTCCTACTTGTGCATGTCAGTCTCTTGGGGAAAGAGAGAGAGAGAGAGAGATACTTTACTGAGAAACAGTATTCCAGTATTCTGGTCTATACTAAAAGACTCACTAGAAATTTTCTATTGCAATCACAATTTAAAATCTGACAAATCATTAATTGCATGCTTGTTCATTGCACACGTCTTCATTGGTGTCCTGCTAGACAATGATTTGTGTTGGTGAGGTGAGAATAAGATTGGACTGTCCTGCTAAAATGTGAAGAGTGAGACTGGGCCTTGCTCTAGGTGAGGGAGGAGCAAGGAACCTCTCTATTCTTGCATCACCTGTGCAGTAGCCCTGCAGTGTTTTGGGGGTAGATCTTCAGCTGGTGTAAATTGTAACAGACCACTGGAGTTCTGCTTCTGAGGCTCTGCCTACACGACAGCCGATGTTGGCAGAATTTATGTCACTCAGGGGTGTGAATAAACCACTCCGCTGCATGACATAAGTTACTCCAACATAAGAGCAGGTATGGACAGTGCTATGTTGGTTGGAGACTGGCTGAAGCAGGGTCATGTCCTCCTCCACACAAGCCATCTAAGCTAGTTGACTGCAGAGGGGAGTACATATTGCACTCTTTTAAAGGTGCTGCAACATGCGCTCTCCCTGTGCACACCAGGGAGGCTGTCCCCGCGCTAGTTAGTACTTATTAGGCACAATTTTGACCTCTGGAGAGAGCAAGGAATCATAAGTTACTGTCAGAGTCAGAGCTGTGTTTCGCTACCTGAAACTACAAAGTCTTTTCAGAAATGAACTCCAGTTACCCATGGCATTACAAAAAGAGTGATTGTTCCAAAATGGAAAAGTTCTTGTGTCCCACTTCTAAAAGATTGGGATGCTGTCATGACAGAAATTGCCTCATATGAGCAGCCTATATATAAGATTAATGACAAACCTGAAGAATTTCATGTGATATTGCAAAAATATATCCCCTATCTAAAGAAAAGCACAGAGGTACAGTGAAAAGTAAATGATATTGCTTGGGAGGTGTTGTGGGAGGTGAAGTGGTATAGCAGTCTAAGACATTGGTTTTGTAAAGTGTTGGCTTGTTGTTTATGTCCATAGTCTGCTGTTCTTATGTACAAGATAGTATAGTTTCACTTTGAAATTATTAAAGATATTTTTTGCAAAAATCATTCTTTACAAAAATCAGGCTGCCCGTGGTCATTGTCCAATGTCCTAACATTGCTTTGCAGTGTCTTCCTGGTGATGTCGCATCAATACATGATGATGAATTCCACTGATGTGACATCTTCCAATACATCATGGCTACATCCAGCTTTATTTTGTGGCTATCTGCAACTCTGTTTAATTTCAAAGTGACTTTCTGATACATGTTTCGCTGAGCTGTACTATTCAATATACTATATAGCCCAAAGTTTTCATGATATGTGTTGTATTTAACTGCTCAAGCAGTTTAGTTTGCATGATAAATGGTGCACATATAAGTGAGCCCTAATACTGTACACTTGTTTTGCCCAACATCAGACACGGAATCAGTGGCAGAGTCAGGAATGAGAACCATTGTCCTGACTTCCATTACGCTTCCTTGTTCTTTCATGTGTGTTTGTTTTCATTTTGAAGATATTCAAAGTTTTCTTTGTGTTGATATTGTAAGAACTAAACTTTAAAGTTCTGACTAGTAATAAGAGATGAAGATTTGTAATTGTCCTACTTTTACTCTGCTATCTAGAGATGGAGGGCCAGATTCTGTTCTTACACTGCTTTAACTCCTGTATAACTCCCTTTTCTTCAGTGGAGTTATTGTGATTTATACTGGTGTATGTGAGAAGAAAATCAGGCCTGGATAGTATGGATAGTATGTCATTAATGGGTGGGAGAAAGTAGTTTATTCATCTTTCAAGAATAAAAGTTCTTTATACCTGAAAATGTCTGGGTTAGTTGTCTATCTGTAAAGCTCATAGGGTACATATACAGCAGTGAAATAGGTGTTGGCCTGGAGCTGAGATGGAGGGCAAGAGATCTGCTGTAATAGAGGAATACAGATATTCCGTGCACTATGTCATGTCAAGCAGAATAACAGGAACAGCTGGCAAATCCGTTCAGACAATAAACTGATATTGCATAGAGCTCATTTTATCCAATATTGCTGATAATTAATTAAGAGCTACTCATTGCAGCTTTACTGATAGTGAAAAAGAAGAGCATTAAAAGATTCCCAGTCCTTCAGTTTAACATTGACTGGTACGTGGAGTTAACCAATAACTTATTTGTCCTTATGCAAAATGAGAAAAAATCCAAAAAAAAACAACACTTCCAAAATAACTATTTATCAATGCGGGTCTTGCTAATGTAAATACCAATACATAATTAATATGAAATGTTATAAATATATATGCAGACTCCAGAGCTAAGTGAAAAAACTTTCAGACAAATTGTCTTTGTGCTACAGCTTTTTCTCCTGGAAGCCTCACAAAGTTCACATTTTATTGTGCATTCTTAGTTTAGCCATTAGAAAACCCAGTGTTTTCATTTGTCTAAACTCAGACGCTAAAAATTGTTTCCAAGTAGGTGATCTCATTGCTGTCTGCTTTGAACCAGCCAAGTTAATTACCTGCATGGTATTGTTTGCACCGGTCAGTGCTGGATAATTTTTTACCCCAGTTCCACTTGAAGGGAGACATTGTTCTTCATGATGCTTTGTCAGTCTCCTTCATCTCACATTTGCACTGCTGAAAGTACATGCCTGATTACCTCATGGAACTGAACTGCAAATAGCTTTGGAAATTAATGCAAGCTAATTTACCAAATGTGCTCTGGTAGCAAAGGAAACTGCCTTTCCAAGATGCCAAGTACTGAAGGTCTTTTACTTTATGAACATACAATTTTCTCATAATAAAAAATGTAATCATAGATCTCTGCTGACTGTATTTTACCTGGACTATTGTTCATGATAGTAAAGATAAGGCCTGTGTAAACAGTTAAGAACATAGGAATTGCCATAACGGGGCAGACAATTTGTCTGTCTAGATCAATATTCTGTTTCTGAGTGTGGCCAGTACCACATGGTTCAGAGGAAGTTTCTTTCTAACACAGTGTTGCCAATCCTAAGTGTTCAAAATTCAGGAGTAAGGCCTCAAAAAACAAACAAACAAAAAAAAAAAACAGTTTAAGAATCATGAGATTTTTTAAAAATTCAGCTGTTTTTATTTGTTTTCTGGTTTCTGAGCCTGTTGGATGCAGTTGGGTTATGTGTCAAGCTTTTCTCTGTAACTGTGAGGGCTAGAAACTGAATGGGAGAAGAAAATAAAAAAGCAGAGACTCTCACATAGTCACATAACTCCGGAAGCTGGGTTCTTTAGGAGAACCTCCACCATGCTTCACGTGACACGCAGTAAAATTGTTTCTTGGCAAAGCAGTTAGTGGCTGGCTTGTACTCTGAAGTATGTGGGTATAAATATCTCAGAAATTTTTATCAGATCAAATGAAATTTTGGCTAAATGTAGTGTAGTTCAGCTACAACCCCTGAGCCCTCCTGAAGTCAGGTTCGGTTCTGGGCATTAGCCCTACCTGTGAACCAGTCCCAAGTTCTCAAAGATTCGCAGACCTGGATTGATGCAGTAGGTACCATCCTCGGGCTCCTCCTCCATCTCTCCTGCTTCTTCCTAAAAGGCTCAGGGAGACCACCACTCCAGTTTTAACATTGCTATCTTCTGAGGGGCAGGGAGGGGAGGTTCCCTCCTTCTCTGCTTTATGAGGAAGGTACAAGCTGCTTTCTGTCCCCCGAAGAGCCTGATAGGTGTGGAGGGCAGTGGCTCTTACCTGGTGGCTCCTGCAGCTAGAAAATGTCGGGGGGGAGGGGACACTGTGCTCAAGGAGGAAGCATGGGGATAGTCACCAACTCCCCAGAAGTCAGCAATGGTAGGGTTGTAGGATCTAGGGGAAGGACCTGACTGGAGTTGGTAGGCAGCTTTGAGGCATAGGAGTGGGCTTTTCCCCTTCTAAGTGACCCATCAGGATTTTTTCCAGCCACAACCACTGTAAAGGCTCATGGCCTTTCTGTGTGATCCATATGAACAGAACCTTGCTGGCAGTGTTTAGCTCTAGCAAAGGTGTACGCATTAGATGGGATGTACAATCCATGAAGAACTACGCTGTGGTGTGGGAGTGATGGAAGGGAGTTCAGAGGGGCACTGTTGACTTGAAATGTAGCCCATTAAAAGAATGTGTTCAAATAATTTCAGGTACTACACTGGCTCCTGAGTCATCCTGCCAATTTTTATAGTTTCACAATCTCATTCTGGAAAATGTTTTTCCCTTCTTTATTGCTGGATGAGAGACCCACACAAACAACAGGCAAAACTGACTGACTATACAGGGGAAATTGTGAGTATTCACAAAGTGCTATCAAGTGCACAAGGTAAACAGACTGAAAAAATAGAGAAAAAGTTTTTTGTCTGTTGCAGTCATCTTAGGAGTCACTTCTACCAATATTAGGTAAAAGAATTTGACTGAAGTGTTTTTTTTTTTTAAAGATGATGCTATCCTTTCAATATATACATTTTCATACTGACCAATTAAATTAATGCAAAAATCTTATGTAATATTGCATAACTCAGAAGTGCATCACTATAAGAATTGTTTGGGTTTTCTGTGATGAATGGACAATGCAAGAATGATTAATTTAAATTTTTTTTATGAAGATAATACACCATTTATTTAATTGGAAGACTGATTTGGATTTTGGTGTGGTGTCTAATTCAAAATATTGAACATTAAAACAGTTTTGGCCTAGTTGGACATTTTTGATGTACTATCATTTGTCGATTTTTAAAAATAGTTTTCAGTTAGAAAAACAAGATAAAATAGTTGCATTGTTTGAGGATATGATGTGGGTAACATTACACAACTAGCAGATACCAAGACTTGGGGACAAAAAATTAACTGGTTTTTACATCAACATCTCCTGCTAGAAGAAAATATGTTTAAACAAAAAGTCTTCCTCTTGCCCTCTCAAAATGGTATGAGAATGATTTAAACAAGAAGATCTATTTATCTGAAGTTCAGTTTGCCAAAGTATGGCAGTTAGATTTTCTTGTATTCTGTACATATTGGCCACATTCTTGGGAAGATTGCAGTGGCATATTATTGCATGTCAGAGATGAGGGAGGCTTAGCTATTAACCAAATACAAAGGGTAAAGAAGGAAATAGTCAGGCTGAGGAATGAGGAAATGGATGGATTAAAATATTTCCATAAAATATTTTTACTGTTTACACTTGTTAATTATTAATGTTAATTATTGACGGGGAAACTGTTTTGATTTACATGTATTATGTTGATTTGGAATAAATTATTCACTACTTATCTGCAATTATTCCTTTCAGCCAATTCTGGAACAATTCTGCCTTCTCACCAGTTTTAAATGAGTATGATTCCATTGACTTCACTGGAGTATCTCCTGATTTACACCAGTATGAGTGAGAGGCGAAATAGGATCCTCTTATCATTTCAAATAATGAATATTATTCACTGTTTCATAAATGTTAGTTTTCCTTAGAATTTGAGGCCTAATCCAAAACGCACTGAAGTCGGGGGAAAGGCTCCCATTGATTTCAGTTG
This sequence comes from Terrapene triunguis, assembly GCF_002925995.2. NCBI lineage: Eukaryota > Metazoa > Chordata > Testudines > Emydidae > Terrapene > Terrapene triunguis. The sequence goes on along the minus strand of NW_020664464.1, from coordinate 16,609,281 downwards.
GAGTTAAAGAAGATAGGGCTGATTCTCCACTGAACCTGTGTCATCATTTACATCTGTGTAAAGGGAGTGTAAAATGCTACCTTTCTGCTTTGGTAGTATTTTATACACACCGGTACACTCACCGTGCATTAACAAAGGAACGTAAATGGTGAGAGCTGATGATAGCAGATTCCTAGTTGATAACTAATGTTTCTTTGATGGTCGAGATTGTGACCCCACCCCTTCTTCAAAAAAACAAAAGCATAATGAAAAATTTACCACAGACAATATTCACTCCCTTTCAGTTCTGAGTTAGAGGAATTGAAAGGCAAAAGTTTCCCATTAACAGTTACATGAATATAGGGACTGAGAGACCAGATCCTTTACTCACAAGTGAAAAATGCAATGTAATGTACTGCGGGGCTTGTGTCTCTTTGTTTAACAGCTTCTTTTTGCACTGATCACCTTTCTGACTTTTTTGGCAGGTAAATTCCAATGAGCTCATGGTTAATCATGTATAAACAACAGTCTAATTGTATGGTTTCAAATTTTCATTTGACCAGCTAAACAAAAATATGGCCTGTCTCCCCAAAGAAACCTGATAATCTCATAGTCTTTGCTTTCTTGCTTCTCTCTCCTTGAATTTAAGAAAGTGGATGTTGTTATTGTTGCTTAACATTTCTAGAGAGTGGCATAGGGTGTGTAGCACTGAGAAAATATCAGATCGCATTTGCCAGGTTTCTGAAGCAGGGCTCTTCTTTTCAAAGCTAAAAAACAAGTTCACCGAGCTAAATTATGCATTTTCTTTACAAATCACTTAGTCTATTTTTCTTTCCCCTATATACAGAGGCTGTACAAGCATTCACAGTTGTGATATACTAGCAAATTACAATTGGTTTCATCTGTTACTATAGCATGCTTTTCCAGTTTTTTGTTGTTGTTGTTGTTTTGAAACCCATTTGTCCCTTATGGTACAGAAAACTCATTGGGCTTCCCCACGATGGAAAAACCTTATAAAATGACAGCAGCTGATGAATTATTTTTGGTGTGGTGCAAAAAAGTGCATATTATTGCCAAGAGGACAGGGGGCAACCTATGTTATTTTCCTGACTTGTTTCCAGTCAGAACTCAGCCAAAACATAGGGACATCTATTAAATAGTAAGTTCTTTACTCTTTGCTTACGACTAAGTGCAAATGATTAGCCAAGAAAGAAAAAAAAATCCCTCTCTGTTTTCTTTGGATTTGGCTGAGCCTCCCTGGGAAGAATTCATAGTAACCCCCAGAGGCAGGTGTACATAAGAACATAAGAATGGCCCAGGGCAGGCTCCAGGCACCAGCTTAACAAGCAGGTGCTTGGGGCGGCCAAGGGAGAGGGGCGGCACGTGTGGCAATTTGGGGGCGGCAGGTCCCTCACTCTCTCTAGGAGTGAAGGACCTGCCGCCGAACTGCCGCCGCCAATCACGGCCTTTTTTTTTTTTCCCCCAATTGCCGCCGCGGGGCGCAATTTTTTTTTTTTTTTGCTTGGGGCGGCAGAAATGCTGGAGCCAGCCCTGGAATGGCCATACTGGGTCAGACCAATGATCCATCTAGCCCAGGTACTTCAAAGGGAATGAACAGAAAAGGGCAATCATCAAGCGATCCATCCCTGTCTTCCACTCGCTACTTCTAGGCTAGGGACACCTAGAGTTGCATCTCTGGCCATCTTGGTTAATAGCCATTAATGGGAGTATTCTCCATGAATATATCTAATTCTTTTCTAACTCAGTTATAGTTTTGGCATTCACAGCATCCCCTGGCAAGGGGTTCTACAGGCTGACTGTGCATTACATGAAGAAGTACTTCCTGTTGTTTGTTTTAAACCTGTTGCCTATTAATTTCATTGGGTGACCCCTGGTTCCTGTGTTATGTGAACGAATAAATAGCACTTCCTTATTCACTTACTCCACACCCTTCATGATTCTATAGACCTCTATAATAGCCCCCCTTAGTTGTTTCTTTTCCAACCTGAACAGTCCCAGTATTTTGAATCTCTTCTCATATGGAAGCTGTTCTATACCGTTAATCACGTTTGTTGCTCTTCTCAGTACCTTTTCCAATTCTAATATATCTTTTTTAAGAAAGGGTGATCAGAAATGCATGCAGTACTCAGGATATGAGCATTCCATGAATGTACATAGTGGCATTATGATATTTACTGTCTTATTATCCATCCCTTTCCTAATGGTTCCTAACATTCTGTTCGCTTTTTTGGCTGCCGCGCACATTGAATTTTCAGAGAACTTTCCACAATGACTCCAAGATCTCTTTCTTGAGTGGTAGCAGCTAATTTAGATCTCATCATTTTGTATGTATAGTTGGGATTATGTTTTCCAGTGTGCACATCACTTTTCATTTTATTAACATTGAATTTCCATTTTGTTGCCCACACACCCAGTTTTGTGAGAGCCCATTGTAACTCTGCTTTGGACTTAACTATCTTGATTAATTTTGTATCATCTGCCAATTTTACCATCTCACTATTTACCCCTTTCTTCAGATCATTTACGAATATGTTGAACAGCACTGGTCCCTGGGGGACACCACTATTTACCTCTTTCCACTCTGAAAATTGGTCATTTATCCCTACTCTTTGTTTCCTGTCTTTTAACAAGTTGCTGCTCAATGAGAGGACCTTCTTTCTTATCCAATGACTGCTTTACTTTGCTTAAGAGCCTCTGGAGAGGAATCTTGTCAAAGGTTTTCTGAAAGTTCAAATATAGTATATGCACTGGATCACCCTTACTACATGTTTGTTGACCCCCCCTCAAAGAATTCTGATGGATTGGTGAGGCATGATTTTCCTTTACAGCCACAGAGCTGCTGTTTTGATACATGAAAGTTCCCTCACTGGAGGTTTTCAAAGGTTTTCACCTGTCTTGGATGGTTTAGATCCAACAAATCCTGCATCTTCATAGGGGGTTAGACTAAATGACCCTTGCATTCCCTTTAACCCTATGGTTCTATGAGTCTATATGTAACCCTTCTGCCAGGCCAAGTGATATCAGCAAGGGCCGGGTTCAGTACATAGGGGTCCCTTCCCAACAGCGTGACACAGAACCAGCTCGAGCCCCCACCCAGTGACCTGGGAAAATCTTACACACACCCCTGGGCGCCTCGAAGAGGCAATACTTCCCCTCTCGCAAGCACAGAGCCTCGGTGTAGCAGAAAAATGTTTAATAACATGAGGTAAACGACATAGCATTACATTGGGAAAACACCACAACTAGAGTTCATAGACCAAACCATGAGCGAAGACCCACCCCAGCAAATTGGGCCGTGTCCTTTCCCGTTGGTTCTTGAAACCCGCAACCAAAGTCCCAAAAGTCCAACAACCCCAAAGTCTCTCGGGTCCAGCAACCCAAGAATCACCAAAGTCCCAAAAGTCCAACAACCCCCCAAAGTCTCTGTCCCTGGTCAGTGCAGCCCCAGAGTTCAGGGGGGAGGGGCGCAGGGTGTTAAGGGGCACCTTACGTGATCCGAGACCAACCGGCCGCCTCTCCGTGGGGTTCCGCTGCAGCCTTCACCACGAGCCGCTCCACTCCACCTGCTGTCCCGTGAGCCGCTCCTGCCGTCCCACGAACTGCTCTGCTCTGCTCCGCTCACTGACCTGTGAGCCGCCCGGCTTCACTCCGCTCCGACCGTCCCCGCAAGGCTCCGCTCTGCCAGCTGCTCCTCCAGCTGCTCTGCTCCGCTCCGCTCCGCTCACCGACCTGTGAGCCGCTCAGCTCCGCTCTGCTCTGCTCCAACCGTCCCGCGAGGCTCCACTCGGCTAGCTGCTCCTCCAGCCGTCCCCGCAAACTGCTCCGCCAGCCGCTTAGCAATTCAGGCTCCCCCACTAGTTAACACAGCCTCAGTGATCTCAGCTCTTAGTAACTTTAGCTCTTTTGTGATTTCAGCTCATAGTGATTTCAGCTCATAGTAGGGGAGCCCCAGTGCTGGTGCACTAGTGGCCCAAAGTGAACTCAGCTCAGCAGCCTGTAACTAGACTCCTAAGGGAATCAAAGTTAGCTCTGACATTCAACAGTGGAGAGAGGAGGAGGTGCAATTGGTGTTTCAGGCTCACGCAGGGGCCCCACACCACCAGGTACCAATACCTGCCCCCAACCTCTCTCAATTCACTGGGTTTTGTAACCCATGCCCCTTGACAAGCAAATGCTACTTAGGTAATGGTGACGGATTCACTCAGTCCTTCTGTCATACAACAGTTCCACTGGCCTTGATTCACAGAATCAGGGTAACAAAACTTTATTCTTCCTGCCCCAATAACAGAGAAACTGGGGATCCCACACCAGCCAAAGTAACCACTTTTGGTTGCTGTGGGCTCATGCTAGGCGTGTGGGTGTGCCTATGCAAACGAGATCCGCCCCTGGAGTTCTTTTCCACACTCGCCATAATTCACCACCAGATGTCAGGGTAGAGCTCATCCTGACTCTGCTTACATATAGGTAGTGCTAAGATGTGCTATATGGAATTATCTTTAGATACTCACTTTCAGGGATTCCAACCCCCTTTCCATGAATGTGATTCCCACTCATAAAGAACTCTATAAAAGCTTCCTGTGCTTCAGTGCTATTTTTAACATTTTTACTTGGGGCATTTCAGGGCCTGTTTCATGCTCTTTGACTATTACGGTGGTTTTTAATGCATTTTCCCTGTTCTGCAGAGAACAGCTTGGCAGAGTATTAAACTATAGCCAGTCAGATCATTAGGAAATTACTGCCATTCTGCTGTTAGATTAGGGATGGAAAGAGAGTGTGAAAGCTGCCAATGCTTGTAATTTATATGTAGCCCTGCTGCCTTGTGGATTGATCCTTTCAGGTTGTACAAGCAAAGCACAGTCAGGTTAGCAGCTGGTGAAATCCATAGGACATACACAGGTGCTGCTGGAAATGGTGATTCAGTAGGTGGTATCCTTCTCTCTGAGCCTGAACCAACAGTCAGTCCTAGGTACGCATGGACCCTGTGCCTCACATGGGAACACAAAAAACTCTTGGTAGAAAGGAGGGAACAGCAGCAAAAATAAATATTTTAAATAGGAAGAAAGTAGGAGTTGTGTTAATGTGGAAGCCTCATGGAGTGGGAGATAAGATCCAGGAGCTTCCCAATGTAAGGGGACCAAATAGTAATGTTGATCTCTGTAGTAGTTTTGTCACTTCTAAAACTAGGTAATATTGGCATGGAGCACTGAACCAATGCTCTAGCTTTGTGGTAGGGGTGCTGTGCTGATGGATATGGTCAGATGGGATGAAAAAACTTGTAGTTGTTAAAGATTCCATGTTATTTCTTGTAAGAAGAGTATTGCTAATCCTTATATCCTCATCAAACTTCAGGTTGGGTTATTAAGGGCTGCCTGATTTCTTTCCCCTTGTAGTTCCAATTGGACACAGTATTCTTCACTTCACTTCCTAAATAGTATAGCACTGGTACAGTGTGTCTGGTTAAATTGCTGTCACATCTCTCTCTCTCTCTTTCTCTCACATACACACACACACGCACACACACACACACACAGCATTTTGGTGGTAGGTGATATGCTTACTATGTAAGATTTGTACATTAGTTTAGGTTTATACAGCACATTAGGATCCTTAAGGATAAAAGGTCCTGTGTAAATGTAAGCTATTTCCATTATTATTACTCCGATAAAGAGAAAGGCAATAGTTTAAAAAGAAGTGTAGAACTGTGAAACTGACATAAATAAACATTACTCACTCTTTTTTTAAATGTTTGCCACATCATGTGGAGTTTCTTGAATGATTTGCTTTGATAATTTCCTCCCAGTTTTAAAGGGAATCCAGTTTGATCAGGAGGAGATTGAAGGGCATGGATTTTTTTCCCTAAGCCTGCCTTTGCCACGAATGCCTTAACATGCCTTTTTGTGAAGTTCACAACCCTTTGAGCACTCTTAATAAGAAACATACATCAGGGTTATATGCTAGAACTCATAGACAGAAGGTAGAGAATAATTTAAATCAGTAGTAAGGGACTTCTCATCGTGTTCACCTTGTGTTCTTCTTTCTGGCTTGGGGAGGATTTGGAACAAAGAACAAATAGAGATATAAATAATTTTAGTACTTATACCTAACTGTAATGTCAGTGGGATTATTTACTTTATATCATCTGCCTTTCATGTACTTGACATGTATTTAAACTCATTCATCTTCTCTTCTATGAACAAAAGTGAGCTGTTAAACTTCCCTTCTGTAGTCTTAAATCATTATCTTTAGGACACAAAATATTCCGAGGGTAAGTCTACACTATGAGAGTAGTTCGATTTTACTTAAATTGAATTTGTGGAACTGATATTACAAAGTCGAACGTGTGTATCCACACTAAGGACAGTAATTCGACTTTGTGAGTCCACACTAACAGGGCAAGCGTCGACATTGGAAGCGGTGCACTGTGGGCAGCTATCCCACAGTTCCCGCAGCCCATTGGAATTCTGGGTCGAGCCCCCAATGCCTGCTGGGGAAAAAAATGTGTCAAGGGTGGTTTTGGGTAACTGTCGTCATCCAACCGTCACTCCCGCCCTCCCTCCCTGAAAGCGCCAGCGGGCAATCAGTTCGCGCACTTTTCTGGTGAGTGACAGTGCGGACGCCACAGCACTGCGAGCATAGAGCCCGCTGCGATCATCGCTGCAGTTATGGCCATTGTCAACACCTCGCACCTTATCATCCACCTTTTCCAGAGGCAGATGCTGAGAAATCGGGCGAGGAGGCTACGGCAGCGCGGTGAGGACATTAAGTCTGAGAGGGGCACAGACCTCTCACAAAGCATGGGACCCCGCGCCGTGAACATCATGGTGGCAATGGGTCATGTTGATGCTGTGGAACGGCGATTCTGGGCCCGGGAAACAAGCACGGACTGGTGGGACCGCATAGTGCTGCAGGTCTGGGATGAATCACAGTGGCTGCGAAACTTTTGGATGCGGAAGGGAACTTTCCTGGAACTTTGTGAGTTGCTGTCCCCTGCCCTGAAGCGCAAGGACTCCCGGATGCGAGCAGCCCTGATTGTCCAGAAGCGAGTGGCCATAGCCCTCTGGAAGCTTGCAACGCCAGACAGCTACCGCTCAGTCACGAACCACTTTGGCGTGGGCAAATCTACCGTGGGGGTTGCTGTGATGCAAGTAGCCAACGCAGTCATTGAGCTACTGCTCTCAAAGGTAGTGACCCTTGGAAACGTGCAGGTGATCATAGATGGCTTCGCCGCGATGGGATTCCCAAACTGCGGTGGGGCTATAGATGGAACTCACATCCCTATCCTGGGACCGGACCACCAGGCCAGCCAGTACATTAACCGAAAGGGCTACTTTTCAATGGTGCTGCAAGCACTGGTGGACCATAGGGGACGTTTTACAAACATCAACGTCGGATGGCCGGGCAAGGTTCATGACGCTCGTGTTTTCAGGAACTCTGGTCTGTTTAGACGGCTGCAGGAAGGTATTTACTTCCCGGACCACAAAATAACTGTTGGGGATGTGGAGATGCCTATAGTGATCCTCGGGGACCCAGCCTACCCGCTAATGCCCTGGCTCATGAAGCCCTATACAGGCGCCCTGGACACTGAAAAAGAACTCTTCAACTACCGTCTGAGCAAGTGCAGAATGGTGGTGGAGTGTGCTTTTGGATGTCTCAAGGGGAGATGGAGAACCTTACTGACTCGCTCTGATGTCAGCGAAACCAATATCCCCATTGTTATTGCAGCTTGCTGTGTGCTCCACAATCTCTGTGAGAGCAAGGGGGAGACCTTTATGGCGGGGTGGGAGGTTGAGGCAAATAGTCTGGCTGCTGATTACGCCCAGCCAGACAGTCGTGCGATTAGAAGAGCCCAGCGGGATGCGCTGTGCATCCGGGAGGCTTTGAAAGCTAGGTTCCACAGTGAGCAGGGTAACCTGTGACTATTACGTTTGTTTAAAGAGAAGCTGAACCTGCCCCCGTTTCTTTACCCAGTTAATGTTGACTATCCTCTCCAGTTACATACCCCCTTCACTCCATTCCCCCCCTTCCAACACACGTTTAAAAATAAAAGAAATGCAACTTTGTTAATGAACACCATTTTCTTTATTATGGATTTCGCGGTGAAGTGTTGAAACTGGGACGCAGACTGTGGTGGGGAGCGGGCGTAGTGATGGAAAGAACGCTTCTAAACTCGAGGAATGACAGGCTCCTACTCCTAGAGCGGTCCGTAGTGGTGGACTGGTTGTTTCAACGGAGCCTGCCACCCCTCCTTTTCGGGACTCTGTGTGTGGGGGCTATGTGACTTTGTGGCGGGGGAGGACGGTTACAGATCCCCTGCTGCGTGGCTCTGTGATCCAGGATAAGGACCGCTGCATAAGATCTCTAACCGCCCTCCCCCGCCACAAAGTCACATAGCCCCCCCCCCACAGAACATGAAAACCACCTCCCAGACTGACCAGGGTGCCTAGTGACTGCAATGTGTGTGTGACCTTCTGGTGAACCTGCCCCCGTGTCTGTACCCTGGTAAAGGTGACTGTCCTCTCCAATTACCAACCCCCTTCCCCCTCCTTCAAACACACTCTCCTCTAAAAGAACATGACGGAAACAGTAATTAACAGAAACCTATTTTTTATTAGCAACTACACAGTTAGGGGATGAAACTGGGACGGGGGCTTGGGTGAGGCGGGAAGGAAAGGACTTATCAAATTTTTGGGAATGAGAGCCTTCTGGTACTGGAGCAGTCTGTAGGGGTGGAGTGACAGTTTTCACGGCCCCTGCCGCCCCTCCTTCTTGGGACTTTGGGTGAGGGGGGGATGGGACTTTGTGGCGGGGGAGGGCGGTTAGAGATAGACTGCAGCGGGGCTCTGTCCTCCTGCCTCCGGTCCTGCAGAACATCCACAAGGCGCCGGAGCGTGTCTGTTTGCTCCCTCATTAGTCCAAGCAGCGTTTGAGTCGCCTGCTGGTCTTCCTGCCGCCACCTCTCCTCCCGTTCGCTGTGTGATCACTGGTATTGCGACATGTTCTCCCTCCACTGGGTCTTCTGGGCCGCCTCGGCTCGGGAGCAGCCCATAAGTTCTGAGAACATGTCGTCCCGTGTCCTTTTCTTTCTCCGCCTAATCTGCGCCAGCCTCTGGGAGGGGGATGCCGGGGTAGGTCGGGAGACAGTCGCAGCTGTGGGATGGGAAAAAGGGAGTGAATTCCTCACAAAGATAAATTTTTGTGAACAATGAACATAGTCTTTCTCTGTGAACAAGACCATGCACAGCACCTATCACATGCGCACTCAGGACAAGGTCGAATTTTCGGCCTTCGCATTCAGTGCCTAGGGTCTTGCAGTGGAGATCAGACAAGCAGGGCAGGACAGCGGAATTCGGGTAGTAGGCTGACATGGTAAGCCGTAGACTTTTGGCTGCTTAAAACTTAAATTATAGCAGTGCCCTCCTTTCACGTTCAAAGCAATGCTCCTACCGTTGGCCAGTTCCTGCTGCCAGCAATCCGGCAAGCATGAACTCTGCCCCTGTCCCACCCCCTCGCGGCTGTCCCCAGGAAAGATCCCTGTATGCTGCCCCTCTCCCACCTCCACCGCGTGGCTGTAAACCGCCGGTTACAGTTATGTAAAGGAACAGGCAAGCAGTCCCAATAGTAACATTCCCCTAATTGAAAGCAGGTCACCATGAGCGACATCACTCTGCTGAGGATTTTGGAGACCGAGAAAGACCGCATGCTGCGTGAAAGCCAGCAAAAACCAGGGCCGTATGCCGCCATGCTCTGCAAGGCAATGATCCCAGAGTACTTGATGATAGCCTGGCGTGGAAAAGTTTCCTACCACGGAGGACACAATAAGGCCGCTCTCCCCAGGAACCTCATGCAAAGGCTTTCCAATTACCTCCAGGAGAGCTTCGTGGAGATGTCCCATGAGGATTTCAGCTCTATCCCCGGACATATAGACCTTATTTTCCAGTAGCTGCACTGGCAAGGACTAAACAGTAGAGCGCCTAGGGCAAACTAATCATGATAAACCGGACATTGTTAGATTCTTTTGCAGTAGTTGCACTGCCAAGGACTAAAACGTTAAGCGCCTAGGGCAAACTAATCATGAAAAACCCATTGTTAATATTCCTGTTCTGTTCAAAATAAATGTTTACATGTTTAAAACACTTACCAACTGATCCTTCCCCTGATTCAGGGTCTGGGTTAACGCCTGGGGAGGGTTGGTAGGGGATCTCTGTGAGGGTGATGAAGAGATCCTGGCTGTCGGGGAAATCAGCATTGTAAGCGCTGTCGACTGCCTCGTCCTCCTCATCTCCTTCCTCATCTTCCTCATCCACTAACATCTCCGAGGAAGCGGCCGTCGACAATATCCCATCCTCAGAGTCCACGGTCAGTGGTGGGGTAGTGGTGGCGGCCGCACCTAGAATGGAATGCAGTGCCTCGTAGAAATGGCATGTCTGGGGCTGGGATCCGGAGCATCCGTTTGCCTCTTTGGTCTTCTGGTAGCCTTGTCTCAGCTCCTTGATTTTCACACGGCACTGCGTTGCATCCTGGCTGTATCCTCTCTCTGTCATGGCTTTTGAGATCTTCTTGTAGATCTTTGCATTCCGTCTTTTCGATCGCAGCTCCAAAAGCACGGACTCATCACCCCACACAGCGATCAGATCCAAGACTTCCCGATCAGTCCATGCTGGGGCCCTCTTTCTATTCTGAGATTGCATGGTCACCTCTGCTGGAGAGCTCTGCATCGTGCCAGTGCTGCTGAGCTCGCCACGATGTCCAAACAGGAAATGAGATTCAAGCTGGCCAGACAGGAAAAGGAATTCAAATTTTCCCGGGGCTTTTCCTGTGTGGCTGGTCAGAGCATCCGAGCTCGGACTGCTGTCCAGAGCGTCAACAGAGTGGTGCACTGTGGGATAGCTCCCGGAGCTATTAGCGTCGAATTCCATCCACACCTACCCTAATTCAACATGGCCATGTCGAATTTAGCTCTACTCCCCTCGTTGGGGAGGAGTACAGAAATCGAATTTAAGAGACCTCTATGTCGACATGAATAGCTTCGTTGTGTGGACGGGTGCAGGGTTAATTCGATTTAACGCTGCTAAATTCGACATAACCTCCTAGTGTAGACCAGGCCTGAATGTTTTGTGGTTATGTCCCACTTGCCTACACTCCTGATAGTTTCCCATACTGCTGTATAATAGTCCATCAATTTGAATCATGGCAATATTGATTAAAGGCTTTTAAAGAACTAGCTATGTGTGGTAGGAAGGAGCTCCGGGAAGTTCTTCTCTGCAGTGGGAGCCCTAAGAGAAACTCTGACTCAGCTAGAATTTCTCCCAGGGCTCCAAACTTCCTTTAGACTGCAGGCTGCAACAGCAGGTCTGTCTCACTTTGCACAGCGTGCAACATGCACTCCCCTCTACACCTCTGCTGTCTGTGTGGGCTAAGGAGATATGGGCCTGCCTTTATCCCCAGTCCTTTCATATAGTTAATGATACTAGCGGTGCAGTGGGAGCAGTGCCTCTCACTCCCAGCAGGGTTCTGGATGCAGGATGTGCATGTGGGCAGACCCCCAGAGCTCTGCAGGGATGGACTCAACCAGTCCCTAATTATGGCTCAACTATTCCTGGATGTCTTGTCTGACTTTGAATAACTCCAGTTAAAGTGATTGTGTAACCTTCTTCAGCAGCTTGCTCTTTGACACAGATTGTTCTTACAGTGGTTTTCCCAATATTTAACCTAGATGGTCCCTCTTGCTACTCAAGTCTGTTCGTTCTCATTCTGTCCTTGTTTGATTAGCATGCATAACTGATTCCACTTTAGAACATCGCTTTATATATTTGCAGAAAATTATAGGGCCTCAATCTTCTTACATGCTCAATTCCAGTAATTTCTCCTCACTGGTACCACAGAAATGGGCACAACATAATTGTGAATTCTCTGTTCTTGTCATGTGTAAAAGAGACATGAAAACTAATCTGCCTCATTTATTTTTAGGAGGTCTTGGCTATGGGCCTCGGGGCAAGTCCATTGGAAAAGGCAGCTGCAACAATCTAGTTGTCACCAGCAGTCCCATGATGGTTCAGCGACTGGGACCTATATCACCTCCTGCAAACCAGGTCTCAACAGCATGCAACCAGATCAGTCCTAGTTTACAGAGGGCTATGAATGCTTCAAACCTGAATATACCTCCATCAGATACAAGGTCCTGAGTTACATTTCTTCTCTTCAGTATTACAAAAGAGCATATTCATTTTACTGTCATTTAAGTACTTAAACACAACCTGTTCTGATAAGTGTAAATGGAGTTACTCTGATCCATTATATCAATGATGCTAGTCTGGATTTACAGCACTGTAACTAAGGCTATGTCTACACTACAGACCCTATGGTGGCATAGCTATGCCAGTATAGTCCCCTGGTGTAGCTGCAGCCTACAGTGACAGAAGGAATTTTTCTGTTGAGGTGGGATCACTGCCTCCCTGAATGACGTTAACTATGTTGACAGAAGCACTTCTCCGTCAACATATCTGCATCTGTACTGGGAGGTTTGTTGGCATATCCGTGTTGGTCAGGGGTGTGGGTTTTGTTTCACACCCCAGGCCAACATAACTATGCCCATATAGCTTTTAGGTATAGAACAAACTTGGTCCAAAGCTTCCATGCTTTGTAGTTCTTTTACTGAATGAAGACTTTCATAACTGCAAAAAAATTACTTTTTTGACAATGGAAAAATTGTAGCTCAGTAGGTGACTTGTGGGATGGAAACAGCAAAACTCCTAATAATAAATCCAATTGGTGCAGGGTTTCACTGTATTTTATGTCTGGTACAGTGCTTTGTATGTTGTGCCAGTGCTTACCAAATTATACTAATGTCAAACTCATGGTGCAGTGTCTCCATGAATTTGTAATCTAAAATATGGCTATTGACATTGCAAATGAAAATATTATAGAATCATAGACATTAAGGAAAGAAAAGAACTGTTATATAGACCATTTTACTACTAATATAGCATGTCCCTGATAGACTAGTTGTATAAACACTGGGTAGAATTTTCAAAAGTGCCTAAGTGACTTAGGAAGTTGTACCATTTTCAATAACACCTAAAAAGAACAGGAGTACTTGTGGCACCTTGGAGACTAACAAATTTATTTGAGCACAAGCTTTCGTGGGCTACAGCCCACTTCGGATGCATAAAATGGAACACACAGAAAGAAGATATTTATACATACAGAGAACATGAAAAGGTGGAAGTAGCCATACCAACTGTAAGAGGCCAATCAATTGAGATGAGCTATCATCAGCAGGAGGAAAAAAACCTTTGAAGTGATAATCGAGATGACCCATAGAAGGTGTGAGGATACCTAACATGGGGAAATAGATTAAATTAGTGTAATGACCCAACCATTCCCAGTCTCTGTTTAGACCTAAGTTAATTGTATCTAATTTGCATATTAATTCAAGTTCAGCAGTCTCTCTTTGAAGTCTGTTTTTGAAGTTTTTTTGTTGCAAAATTGCCACCTTCAAGTCTGTCACTGAGTGATTAGAGAGGTTGAAGTGTTCTCCCACTGGTTTTTGAACGTTATGATTCCTGATGTCAGATTTGTGTCCATTTATTCTTTTGCATAGAGACTGTCCGGTTTGGCCAATGTATATGGCAGAGGGGCATTGCTGGCACATGATGGCATATATCACGTTGGTAGATGTGCAGGTGAACGAGCCCCTGATGGCGTGGCTGATGTGATTAGGTCCTGTGATGGTGTCACTTGAATAGATATGTGGACAGAGTTGGCATCGGGCTTTGTTACAAGGATAGGTTCCTGGGTTAGTGTTTATGTTGTATGGTGTGCGGTTGCTGGTGAGTATTTGCTTCAGGTTGGGGGGCTGTCTGTAAGGAGGACTGGTCTGTCTCCCAAGATCTGTGAGAGTGAGGGATCATCTTTCAGGATAGGTTGTAGATCTTTGATGATGCACTGGAGAGGTTTTAGTTGGGGGCTGAAGGTGACGGCTAGTGGCGTTCTGTTATTTTGTTTGTTGGGCCTGTCCTGTAGTAGGTGACTTCTGGGTACTCTTCTGGCTCTGTCAATCTGTTTTTTCACTTCAGCAGGTGGGTACTGTAGTTTTAAGAATGCTTGATAGAGATCTTGTAGGTGTTTGTCTCTGTCTGAGGGATTGGAGCAAATGCGGTTGTATCTTAGAGCTTGGCTGTAGACCATGGATCGTGTGGTGTGTCCTGGATGGAAGCTGGAGGCATGTAGGTAAGTATAGCGGTCAGTAGGTTTCCGGTATAGGGTGGTGTTTATGTGACCATTGCTTATTAGCACAGTAGTGTCTAGGAAATGGACCGCTTGTGTGGATTGGTCTAGGCTGAGGTTGATGGTGAGATGGAAATTGTTAAAATCATGGTGGAATTCCTCGAGAGCTTCTTTTCCATGGGTCCAGATGATCATGGACCCATGGAAAAGAAGCTCTCGAGGAATTCCACCATGATTTTAATAAACACCACCCTATACAGCCAAGCTCTAAGATACAACCACATTTGCTCCAATCCCTCAGACAGAGACAAACTTGACTTAATATACAAATTAGATACAATTAACTTAGGTCTAAACAGAGACTGGGAATGGTTGGGTCATTACACTAATTGAATCTATTTCCCCATGTTAAGTATCCTCACACCTTCTATGGGTCATCTGAATTATCACTTCAAAGGTTTTTTTTCTCCTGCTGATGATAGCTCATCTCAATTGATTGGCCTCTTACAGTTGGTATGGCTACTTCCACCTTTTCATGTTCTCTGTATGTATAAATATCTTCTTTCTGTGTGTTCCATTCTATGCATCTGAAGAAGTGGGCTGTAGCCCACGAAAGCTTATGCTCAAATAAATTTGTTAGTCTCTAAGGTGCCACAAGTACTCCTGTTCTTTTTGCGGATACAGACTAACACGGCTGCTACTCTGAAAAATAACACCGAAGTCACTTAGGTACTTTTGAAAATTAGACTTAGGCTCCTAAATGACTTAGGTACTTTTAAGAATTTTTGTCAGTGTGTCTAACCCAGGGATCAGCAACCTTTCAGAAGTGGTTTGCCGAGTCTTCATTTATTCACTCTAATTTAAGGTTTCGCGTGCCAGTAATACATTTTAACGTTTTTAGAAGGTCTCTTTCTACAAGTCTATAATATATAACTAAACTATTGTTGTATGTAAAGTAAATAAGGTTTTTAAAATGTTTAAGAAGCTTCATTTAAAATTAAATTAAAATTCCGAGCCCCCTGGAGGGGTGGCCAGGACCCGGCAGTGTAAGTGCCACTGAAAATCAGCTTGCGTGCCGCCTTTGGCACGCGTGCCATAGGTTGCCTACCCCTGGTCTAACCATTGTGTTCAGTGCTGAAATGTATTTTTTTTAATTTACAAAATGTAACTGTTACTGTTTTTTAAAATATCTTCTACTGTATCTCATTACTTCACTGCAAATTCAGGAGTTATCTTGAAATGGTTAAAAACAATACTAGTATTTGACTAGGTTGAAACCTTGTTTTCATCTATTTGTAAGCTATATTGTGAAGAGGGCATTTCCATCATTTTACCACTGAAGATTGTGCCCTTAGGGCCTCCATATGTTTTCTAACTTGCAAATTAACTGCTCATCCAGTGTGTGTCACTGTCAGCCATTCAGATCCAAGGCCATGCCTCTGAGCCAAAAGCCATCATGATTAATGTGACAGCAGTCATAATGTAGTTACAGTTAAAGCCATATTTGCGTGTTTTGTATATGTATATACTCAGGTATTTAAATGTGTCACTTTTATTGAGTTTAAGTTGTGCCTTCCAAGTATCCATTTTTAGGCTCATCTTTTGCCGAATTTTAATTCACTTGAGTAATTTCATTTTAAAGAGACATTTGCTAAAGATTAACTGAAATCAACTGTCAGAATTCAAGGTCCTGTATTTCTCCTTTTAATAACATGCCAGTAACTAACACGAATGCATCCCACAGGAAATTCCAATATTTTGACACTTTTTGTCCTGAATTGGAATGAAAAGACAAAACATTGAAACTTGTTCCAAAAAGTTTCAATTCAGAGATGTTGAAATGTTTCATTTTGGGTTGGTTCAACATTAAACTGCATCTGCCTAAGCTGCAGCAGTGTCATATGTGTGTTGTAGTTGGGGGCCTCATGACCCCATTCTTCTGTATGAGTTGGGCTGGCCTATATCTCCTGTGATGTCCCACAATGCCATAATGCACTCTGGCAGCTCAGCCTGATGCAAATTAATGTTGAAATGGACCAAAACAAAATGTTTCATTTTGATTTTCCCAATGGGACCAGTACTGGGACCTAAGAAGTGCGGGGAGTTCTTTCAGGGGAAACAAAGACTGCTGAATGATCATACATGAGTAAAGGAAAACAAGGTTTTCACTCTTGTTTCATGTTTACTTCTAAGGTTCAAATCAGCAGTTGATATTACAGCACTGTTGCATTTCAAATTATAGGGAGAATGAGTAATTATATTAATAAATAGAAATGCCTTGTAGGTAAACTTAAAAGATTCTGGTCCAAATCCTCAATTGGTATAAAATAAAGTAAATGAAGCTGTGCCAATTTACACCAACTGAGGATCTGGATCTCTGTATTATATAACTATTTCAGATCCTCAGTCTTTACAGTAGTACATATAGTGTCCCCTGTAAGTATTTACTCATCAGCATGGGACAGATTTTCAAATGAGTTCAGCATTTTGGTTGCTGACAATCTGTTTCTAATTGTGAATACTGAACACTTGAAATTCTGGCCATAATCAAGTTTAATTTTATAAAATGCAACATTTTAAAAAAATAAACTAGCGTGAGCATCCATTTGCATTTAAAACATTTCAATATCTTTCTGAATGAGCCTGAGCCTGATGCACATTTTTTGGTTTATGAATGGGCAATTTTTGGTTTATATGTAAAGGAGGAATATCCATGCCAAATTAATTAAGCTAAAAAATCCCCAATTTTATTTTCTAGAGAAATACTCAGCCTACCACGTAAAAATCAAATGTTATTACACTTTACTTGCTTATTCAGCAGACAGTAAGTACATCTGTTTAGGGCCACATCATAGTAGTATTCAGGGCTACACTGCAGCCTAGAATTTGGGCCCTTGCAGGTGCCTAAACAAAAGCAAGAGTTCTCCCCTTACGTTAGTGTGCGGTCTACTGGACCTTGGGACCAGGCATGCAGAAGCAACTTCGGGATGCTGCACAGCCATTTACTTCCCACTCTGGAACAGCTGGCTGAGGAGTGGCAGTGAATAGGTAGCTCCACCTCCTACCCCAGCAAAGCACATCAGCCAGCAGAGCTGAGAGAGTCCCTGGGAGCTGCAACTTACTATCTCCTTGAAGCAGGGAGGCAATTATGACTCCCTGAGTCTGTTTCTTTCCTGAGATGCTCCTGGAGTGGTTTGTCCTTGTGGTACAGTCTAGCCCTCAATGAGCCCAAATTACTGTTAGCTGATGCCTTTGATCAATTGACTCCTGACCACTGTAAAATGCTTGTTATGTTAAACAACAGGAGAACTCAAACAGGCCCTGCCTCCCAGGTTAAGGAGAGTAAGTGTTTCAGTAGAAACAAACACAGTGAGGATTTTTCAGCTGTAAACAGTATAACTCTGTAGAATTCAGTGTCAAAAGCCATCTAAGTTTCTCTTGTCTAGTGTTTCATACACTCTTCCAATTTGACTAATCTGATAAAAAATTTACCAGTCTCAGAGGTGAAAAGTTGTAGTATCAAACAGAATCATGTCAAGGACAGCCAGCATGCAATTGCATCATTTGTGTAAGCTTTGGTAAACATTACCTCATTCACTGGAAATATCACACCAGCCATTGTTTAGAGTCTGTTCCTGCTCACGCTGAATTCAGTGATAAGAATCTTATTGATTTAAATGGGATTAGGATTTAGCCTTAATCAAAACTGATAGCAAAACTGTGAACTATATATCTATATCTTTTTCACATATATTCAGTACCAGTACAACTAAAGATGGAATTTTGGCTTTATTTGTATTGAGTGTTGCCCCTACTTCTGACACCATTGTCCCATTATGACATTCGTGTTGTACCTCTTCCAAATAATAGCAGAATTCTGGGGCCTTATAAGTTGATTTTCCAGAGGAGGAAAGATTAGAGATGTGGCGTCTGGGTATACTCTAACTGTCATTTCCTTTAATTAAACGCATACCCCAGTTCTGAGATGAGATGGTCAAAAAACATGCAGGGCAATCTCAGCCCCACCCCAGTGCCTGGTTCCTAGGGCAGAACTCTTCCTCAAGAATTGACTCTAATCAGATACCCAGGCAGAGAACAATCTCTCCTGGTGCTTGCACAGCTCCCTCTCTCTTGAAACTGTATCTACACAAAGACTGAGCATAACTCAAACAGAACGGCAACATAGCATGTCTTCCCAAGAGTCAAAACTTGCTTGCACCCTAAGAACAAGAACGTGGAAGACTATGTGTAATAGCGCCACCTGGTATTGCCTGCCATAGCAATATCTGGAATACACCTCTACCCCGATATAATGCAACCCGATATAACACGAATTCGGATATAACACGGTAAAGCAGTGCTCCGGGGGGGCAGGGCTGCGCACTCCGGTGGATCAAAGCAAGTTCGATATAACGTGGTTTCACCTATAATGCGGTAAGATTTTTTGGATCCCGAGGACAGCATTATATCGAGGTAGAGGTGTAAATGCAAATATCAGATGAGGTTTATTTCTCTTTTTTGTTTTTGTTTTCTTACTGTAATTTTTGAACAATAAAAGTGCATAGTAAAATAATATTAACCAATTGTTCATGGCAGTATATGTGCGTAACATCCAGGTAGGCATAGTTCTTTAGATTAAATTACAGAAAGAAATGCTTATCCCAGGGGCTAAGTGCTCTGACAATTTTTTCATTATTTAGTACTTTTCTTATGGTGTTCATCATAGCCTGTAAACCCCCCTTCCCCCGCAAGCTTTAATTAATTTAGCCTCTGCCTTGTGCGGTAGATAAGCTATTAACCTACTTTTCCAGAGAGGGAACTGAGACTCATAGAGACTAAGTAACTTGCACACAGTCACACAAGAAGTGAGTGGCAGAACTGGGAGTAGAAGCCAGATCTCCTGAGTACTGGTCCAGTGCCTTAATCAAAACTCTGTACTTCTTAAAAACACAAAATATGCAGTGAAAGTAACAAATCCAGCAATTTAACTTGAACCCACATGCTATAACTATCTTAACCAATGATATCTGCCTGTATGTCTAGGTACTTATAAGGCCCCCATCACCCCATCTCTCTTTGAGTACTTCACAAATATTAATGAATTTATCCTCCCAACACTCTCAAGGTGGGAAGTTCTACTATCTCCATGTTACAGCTGGGGAACCGAAGCCCAGAGAGGTTAACTGACTTGCTTAAGGTCACCCAGCAAGTCTGTGCTGGAGCTGGGATTTGTAGCCCCACCCTGCCTCTCCTCCTCCTGCCTCTTTGTGGAAACCAGTGCCATTATTGGCTTAAGATGTTAGGGTGACACTTAAAAAATCCCAGGTGTAAGCAAATTTCCTGATATTTCTGGGAAGAATTTATATGACAAGATTGGGAAGGTGAGAATTTCTGAAACACTTGTTCTGACTTAGCTGTGGAAACATCATAAAAACAAAACTAAAACTCCTCAAACTGTTGCTCTTCTTTATTTTAATTCACTTATTGTGATTTTGTACAGTTAGATATTATTTGCATTTTAAGCTTGAGTTATATCTTTAAAAAAGAGTGATATTTACCAGCTTGCATCCATTACAGTCTATAATTTCCTTTGAGTTTAATACTTATTTGTCTGCTTATTCATCGGCTTCCTGTTTTCTCCACCAACACCTGCTACCAAAAAGGATGGATAGGCAGGTCAACTCAACAGAAGTTAATATCTGTTTAATAAGAAGTGGAAGCATAATGTTTTGCACTCAGGGCCTGCTTGTGCTCCCACTGAAGTCAATGACAAAGTTCCTTTGACTTCAGTGGTGCCGGATCCAGGGGCATATAGAGTAATTTTCATCCAAGACTCTTAAAGTGCTTTACAGATTTTCAGTTGGCTTCTGAACTATCCAGCATATGCATGCAGTGCCTGTGTGTGCCTGCAGGTGTAGTAACTGAGCAGGCAAACCCTTGAAAACATAAAATTAGAGGGCACTTTTAAAAAAATTGTCCCTGCTATGACACTATGTGAGACTATGCCAATTGAGAGAAAATAGAAGAACTAGTATATTAGTAATATATAAATTTATGAACCAAACTTTTAAGGTGACTTTCTAAAACCCCTGTCTTTCTTTTTCCTGCCTTTATTCCAGGTCCCTCATGTCACGTGAGTCTCTGGCCTCTACAACATTAAGCCTGTCGGAAAGTCAGTCAACGCTGAGTGTGAAACATGAGTGGTCTCATGGGTACAGGATTCTTCCTTCCCTTCCTTCCAACCAAGGATCTCAAAATGGCAGTGAGCTAGGGGACATACTGAGTATACCACCTGGAACATCCATGTCCAACAACAGTGTATCTAACTCATTACCCTCCTACTTGTTTGGTATGGAAAATAACCATTCCCCTTACCCGAGCCCTCGCCATTCTTCAACCAGATCTCATTCAGCCCGCTCCAAAAAAAGAGCCCTCTCTCTGTCTCCTTTGTCTGATGGCATTGGGATTGACTTCAATACAATCATCCGTACATCCCCAACCTCTCTGGTTGCCTACATCAATGGTTCGAGGACATCGCCAGCGAACATATCCCCGCAGCCTGAGGTCTATGGGCATTTCTTGGGAGTAAGAGGAAGCTGTATTCCCCAGCCTTGCTCTATTCCAAACACTCAAAAAGGTCTTCTTATGGCTAACAGCAACATCACCCTCCCAGGTTACGGTGAAAATGGGACTGTGGAATACCAGCGGATGCAGCAGTTGGAACAAAGTAGCTTGCAGTCGGCAGTCATGAACAACATGGTGGTTCAACAAGGTATGCCTCTGATAGACAGCCAGCCAATGGGCATGTTAAAAAGTGAACGTGTGGATGATTTTTCAAGCAGCACAATTGACATGCCTCCTCCTCCCCCTCTACCACCTCCTCCACCACAAGGTCCACCACCCCCTTACCATGCACATCAACACCGACATCAGCATGACCTCATAAACCATTCCCATCAACTTGCCTTGCCTTCCTCTGCCCAGGGCCCTCTGTTGGATGAGGATGGTGAATTAGATGATTTCAATGGTAAACACTGCTGTCGCTGGATAGATTGCAGTGCTCTGTATGACCAGCAAGAGGAACTTGTGCGGCACATAGAAAAGGTTCATATAGACCAGAGAAAGGGAGAGGACTTCACTTGTTTCTGGGCAGGATGCCCTCGAAGATACAAGCCATTTAATGCCCGTTACAAACTGCTGATTCACATGAGAGTTCATTCAGGAGAGAAGCCAAACAAATGTACGGTAAGTCTAAAGTGACAGATCCTGTCGGGTAGAAGTACAGTTCACTGCTTATGAAAGTTTAGATAAGGTTTAATTCTGCACTAATTTCTGCTGGTAGACAGAACGACTGCCCATATTTCCACCTACATAGTTAGGGAGAGGTGTTCTCTAATATCAACTCTTTACATTTGACCAGAAATAACTTTTTCTGCCTATCTGAATTATTTCTGAATCCAACCTGAGAAAGACACGTGAGACTTTCATAAAGCAAGGAGTAGATACCATGAGAGTCTGAACTTGCCTTCATGATAAGTACTGTGGAATATTTATTACTGGTTGTAATTAAATTGTCTTGCCTCAGGTTAACACTTTTTTTTCCTGAGCAGTTAGCCAATATTCAAGATCTTGGTGGTTGTTTCTGTTAGGAGGAGAAATAGATGATGGAGTCAGGTATTTCTTTGATACAATCCTGTGTGTTTATAAAGCATGTACAAAAGTCCTGTTTCCCTGACCACAGTAGGACTCAAAGAACAGGAGACAGCTTTTTTCCTGACAGTTCTACATATCTTTCAGCCAGCACTCGACTCAAAAAGCATTCTCTCAAGGGTTTTCTGCAGGGCCACACTACCAGCGCATTTCTGGCTGTGTCTGTGGCTACCTTGGTGCAGCTCTGTGTGCTCCTTCTCCCTCTTAGAGAGACACAGTTGCAAGCAAATCAATCCCTCACCCTTGCATTTACATTCAACCCACAGTGAAACCCTTCTGACATCATAGCCCAGATTCCTGAGCAGCCTGATATGTGTCCTATGTTTTGGGTGGTGGCTTCTAATCTTTCAGCTATCTTGAAACAAAAGGACATTTAATTTTTCCCCTCATCTAGCCTGAATGGAAGGCAACTGTTATGCCTGCTAGCATCAGTGAGATGTCTCCCAACTACCAGTGTAACACCTCACAACAAATGAACATATATTTTCTCGGAATAACTGCTGATGGGTATTCAACTAGGAGGAACTTACTGGGTTTTCTCTATATCATGTGGAACATAAATCAGTCCAAGGAAGCTATTGTCAGTCTGCTTCCAAGTAATTGTTTGTGGGTATAATACATGGAGAGGAATTCTTCACTTAACATTGTACCAGTAAAAACCTTACAGGGTGTAATAAAAACATTGGTAAGACTAGTTAATGCTTTTTTGTCATTATAAGGTGCCTGAACTTTTCATTGTGATTAAAAGATGCAATATTTATGTCATACCTATTATAAACACTAAAAATGAATTAATGTTTTATGAGCACAATGTAACCCAAAGGACAACAGAAAGGATTTGCTGCACCGCAAAAAAAAAAAAAAAAAATCAAACTTAAAATGAATAGCATTTCTTTTACCTTAGGATGGGTAGAAATGATTGTGTATAGCAAATGTTCCTGAACCTGATGAACTCTGTGTATGTAGCATATTCTTCCATGTCACTGGAAGCATGAAATATAGTGTGGCAACAAAAAGCACGGTTATCACGTAGGGAAGAGACTAGGCAAAATGGAGACTTTTTTTTTTTTTTAGTTGGTGCTTTCCGATTTTACAGGATTTCTGCCCTATTCATTAATGTATAATTGCAGGTGTTCTGAATTATGCCTGATTAATTTTAGAGGCAAACATACCATGTCTCAACTTATTTTCGGTTAATAAGAAGGTGCTATTCTCCTGTGCTCAATCAAATGATCTTTGCAACTGCATCCTGAATGTATATGAGTGGGGCAAGATTGCATTTTTCAAGGCTAGAGAAAAGGATGTTGCAGTAATCGAGAGCTGAGATGATGAGAGCTTATATGAAAGCTTTCGCTGTGTGGGTGGATAAATAAGGTCATAGCTGACAGATACTATGTGGAAAGAATCTGAACGGATTAGATATAGCCTGGATATGAAGACCTAGAGAGACATCTGAGTCAAAGTTAACAGGCAGGTTACAGGCCTGAGTGAAAGGCAGGATAGCAGAGTTGTCCAGAGTGAAGTGACCAAGAATGGAGGTGGTGTGGAGGGGTTGGGGGAAAGAAAGGAGGAAGAGTAAGAGCTCTGTTTTAGTAATGTTGCTCTTGAGCTGATGGCTAGACATCCACAAGGAATGTCAGAGACAGGCCAAGTTTTTAACTTGGACAGAAGGTGAGAAGTCTGGAGTAGAGAGGTAGATCTCTGAGTCATCAGCATATTTATGTTTGTGGAGGAGATTTCCCTCTCCGGTGACTGAGATCATGGGCATGGGATTCAGTGAAGTTGGAAATGTAGAGCTGTTTAACTAGCAAGATGGCAGAACTGAAAGTGCGGGAGAATGAATTTGTAGCGGAGGAAGTCAACCTGGTCAAGGGATTTCTTCCAGGGATGCTCAGCAGCATGAGAGCAGGAACAGAAGAAGCGAGTGTTGAGGGTGAGCCAGGGCTGGGAGTAGGCAGAGCAGACCCCAAAGAGTCAAGGGTGGAGGAGAGCGAGGATTGGAGAGAATCAACAACCATAACAATGGAAGAAAGGGAAGAGAAGGCAGGGAGGAGAGGACTGAGAGCAGATTAAAAGTCTTCAACACCGATGAACTGGACATCACAGAAAGGCTGAGGTGACAGGGTGTGGGGGTAGGGCACTGATGGGTGATGCTGAAAGAGACCAGGTCATGGTCAGAGAAGGGGAAGTCAGCAATGGAGAGATAAGAGAGAGAGCCATGTGTGGTGAAGACCAAGTCAAGTGAATGGCCCTTTTGATGACCTGGGATGCAGGTTGAATTAAGAGGTGAAGGCAAGGAGACATGCAGCTATGGGTTGGACAGGTCATCAACATGAAAGCTGAAGTCACTGAAGTGTGGGAGATTGTGAGAAGAGGAAGAGGTGAGGAAGAGAGAGAGCCAGGGAGCTACAATCAAAGGGAAGGGGAGGAGTTGGTGGGTGTAGATGACAACAACATGGAGAGGGAGAGAAGAGTCAATTGGAGTCTTGCTCAAAAGAGGATAAAGAATGGGAAGAGGGAGGAAGGGGGGATTGGAAGCACCAAGAATGGGAGAAGAGAAGCCTGACACCACCACAGTGGTCTGAGCCAGAGCAGAGAATGTGAGAAAAGGAGAGAGCTCCGTAAGAGAGGGCAGCTGCAAATGGCATGTCAGACTAAGGGATTCAGCACTTTGTCAGTGCCAGGAGCTGGAGGGAGTGAGATATGAAGAGGCTGTGGATGAGTCAGATCCTTTCAGAGGAGGAGTGGGCATTCCAGAGACAGTAAGAGAAGGAAATGAAATAACCCTCAGGCAATAAGCTAACCATGTCATACTGCATTAACATTTCAGTGAAATGATGGTTCTTAGCACCAGGCAATTGTCTGTAATGGAGAAAAATCCTCCTTTTATTCATGTGTCAGAAAAGGCCATGGTCAGTACATTCATCATCCCATATTCTGTGCACCTGTCTATCTGTTGGAGTCCATTGTCAATGTAATATATGGTGCATTTGACTGTTTTACTGAATCTCCTAGTACTGTAATGACATTGCTTTTCAATGTACCATCAACACAATATAGGGTCAAAGATGCTTCTAAGCTATATTACGCCAATGCCAACAGAACTAATGCAGACTAATTAATTGTTAAGGTTAAGATGAACTAGAGAATTCAGTTTTCTTTCCTACAAATAACCTTTCATAATTCTATGCTAAGTTATACATCTGAAAAAAAAATCAAGAAACTGCTAAACCTGCAATATTGTATCTTCCAATGATTATAAACATCTAAGTGCACAAGGTTACATAGGTAAGGTTAGTGCCAAGAAAACATTTCTCCATTGAATTAAATGGATTTATACCAGGGATGAGCTTGTTTCTTTATGTTGATGAAATAGAGGTTTGGAGTAGCGTGTAACATATCGCAAGACGAGATGACGGAGCCACTGATAGCATCTGGTCATGACTAGGCAGTCTGCTATGATTCTGAAAGATATAGTAAAAGTAGTGTATGCTATGAGTCAACTAGCTGACAGTAGATATGATGAGTGGCTAATGATTGTGTTTGTTAGATTCAAACTTAGGGTACGTCTATACTTACCTCCGGGTCCGGCGGTAAGCAATCGATCTTCTGGGATCGATTTATCGCGTCTTGTCTAGATGCAATAAATCGATCCCGGATTGATCCCGGAAGTGCTCTCCGTCGACGCCGGTACTCCTGCTCCGCGAGAGGAGTACGCGGAGTCGACGGGGGAGCCTGCCTGCCGCGTGTGGACCCACGGTAAGTTTGAACTAAGATACTTCGACTTCAGCTACGTTATTCACGTAGCTGAAGTTGCATATCTTAGTTCAAAGTGGGGGGTTAGTGTGGACCAGGCCTGGGGATTTCATTCCCAGGAATCCAGAATATAATTGTACTATCATACCAAGAGCTAATAGCCATGAAACAGTGAAAGCAACAGTTACAGAGGTCTACATAAGAACACAAGAACAGCCATGCTGGGTCAGACCAAATGTCTATCTAGCTCAGTATTCTGTCTTCCAACAGAGGCCAATGCCAGGTGTCCCAGAGGGAATGAACAGAACAGGCAATCACCAAGTGATCCATCCCCTGTCACCCATTCCCAGCTTCTGACAAACAGAGGCTAGGGACACCATCCCTGCTCATCCTGGCTAATAGCCATTGATGGACCTATCCTCCATGAATTTATCTAGTTATTTTTTGAAACCTGTGTGACTATAAGGAAGTGATCATACAATGAAACTAGGGTGTAGTAGAAGAAACTTGCAGACTGGTCCTGACTAGACTTACTGCTAGTACAGTGAGTTGTTCTGCACCTGTTTAAGCTACCCTGTAAGTTAGGCTTCCTGTATAGATTTGGCTGGATCTACTGATAGAACTGCACATTCAGATTAGGCAGTAGAGTTGGCTGTCCCTTTCCGGTACATTTTTTCTGTGCTAATAAATATCCTAGTACATTTTTTTTTAAAGTTGGAGAATGCTTCATGCATGGGAGGGATTTTTCCCACTGTTGACTGTGTTTGGAGAAGGAATTCCATTCAGTGTTTGTTAACACTTACTCCATTCTCTCATGAGATTCTGTCCTAACATGTAAATCTGTGATGGATTCTTTAGGGGCTCCTGTTGCTATTTTCCAATTACCTGGTTAAGAAACCAAAAGAATCTTTCCAGGACATTACAATTGGGACATTAGATTGCCTTTATCTAAACTTATATCTAAATGTAAATGTTTCACAGTCAAATTTGGCCAGTGTACTCCTTTATTCGCTTTTATTTAGGAGAAAATAATTTTTCTAAATAAAAAAAATTCTCGTTTGATGGGTAAAGAGAGACAGAGAAACCTGAATCAAAAATTGATATTGACATGCCAATGACTATTATATCTGTGGTTGCCATTAAAAACCCCAGCAATGTTTGCCAGCAGTTGCCACATAGCAGTATTTGAGGTTTCCAGTTTCCTCCTGTATTAGAAAAGGCAAGTTCTGTGGTAACTGTGTGAAAACTGTACAATAGCACTTGGCAAATGCTGACTTTTTAATGACTTTTACTGTACATGTGAGTTTATTTCGTACCCTGTGTTTTTCCTACAGTGTATGCTTTTTGTACTTAAATGTTCAGCGGCTATGCATGGTAGTTAATTAATTTTCTGCCAGTGTTATGCAAATGATAAGCTTAAATATTTTACTTTAATGTAATAATAGAAGTATGCAGTTAGAAATTTCAGGCTCTCTCTTCACATTTTGATACAGGTACAATAGAGGTGTTCTCCCTTTGAAACAAAATACAACCTTTCTGCTTCTAATAACACCTGAACCACCCTCAAGCACACTACTGCTCTGAAAATGAATCTTTCCTGTGCCATCAGACATTGCTAAGGGCACGAACCAGGCTCTGCCATCCCTATCTGTCTTGGATCGCTCTTTGTCCTCTGTGTTGTTAGGTCCAACAAGTGTTCCCTCTCTGAGTAGTTTTTGATAGAGGGATTCTTTCAATCAGTCTCTTTTTCATGTTTCTCCAGATGCCCAATGGCAAGCCTGCCATGACAGATGCTGTGGCTTCATTCTTAACACTTGTCCCACACACTTTATCTTCTTCTCTGGAAAAATGTTTGGTGATAAGAGGTCATTGAACTCTGTGACAAATCTTGGCATTTGTTACAAATTCATTCTATTTTTATACCTAATATTTTCCTGAGGCATTTGCTTTAGAATGCATTTAGACATCTGTGCTTTTTGGTGGATTTCCAGTTTTCACATCCATATAGTAAGGCGGAGATGACATTTGAGTTGAAGATTCATAGTTCGGTCTTTAAATTGTAGATTTTTTCAATGACCAAATCTTGTTTAAGCTGGTAAATACAGCTGCCACCTTGACAAATCATGACATTAGTTCCTTCTGGATAGTCCCATGGGCTGCTACTGCTGTTGTTAATATTTTTGAAGTGTAGGATAATTACAAAAATATTGAATTTTCCTTTTTATCTAATATGCTTGATGTGATTTAAATAAATAAAATTAACAGTAATTTCCCCCTGTCAGGTCTGAAACAACATCAACTAAACATCTGTTACATATCAGAAATATCTTGGCTTCCAGAATATATCACATGACACATCAGTCTAGCAAACACATAAAACAGTTGATATGTTTACAAAGAGAGACTAAGATCCTAAAACACTTGAGTGATTACTAAATGAAACACAAGGAAACCTCTTCTATGGTGCATTTATGTATTGTTTGAATAATAGCTGCTCAGAAAATTTCCATAAAAATGAAACTTTGATGAAAATCAGAAACAATTTTTTGCAAAATCTTTATGGAAATTCTTCCATTTTCTAATGAGATCCAATAATGTACCTACATATATACAATATACATTATGTACAGCATATACCATGCAGTCAGTGTGTAGACTACGATATCTATATTATAGGGGGAGCTTAGCAGCAGATCCTATATTGAGGTCATCTAACACTTTCCATTATAAAAGATTACTGCAACCTTTTTTGAGATGTTCTAAGACCTCCACTG
Organism: Terrapene triunguis; assembly: GCF_002925995.2. Classification (NCBI taxonomy): domain Eukaryota; kingdom Metazoa; phylum Chordata; order Testudines; family Emydidae; genus Terrapene; species Terrapene triunguis. Next base: position 16,580,815 of record NW_020664464.1, on the reverse strand, counting down.
GACTTTTAAATTTGGCAGGGAGAAAACCCTCAGGCCAGAGATGTTCCTTTTCTTTGTCCCATGAAACTCTGTTCAAGTTTGGCAGAAATGTAAACTGTTAAAAACTGCTTTTCCTTTCTCATCCTTGCATTCCTGAGGAAAGTTTTGTCAATCTGCCAAAATAACAACTGAACACAGACGTTCTTAAGAGTTGGACTCATGCTGCTAGCAAAGCCGCAGGAGCTACAGCAACAGCAGGCACTGCACTGGGAATGCCTAGGAGCCCACTCCCCAAAGTACATACCCTCTCTGGGGGTACTACATCCTGCAGGAGCTTACCCTACCTTCCCAGGAAAAGAGAGAGAGTCAGTCCAGGCTCCCTGTGACCTGCCCATGAACCTAGCACATGTAGCCAGTGGCTCACCCCCAACTCTGTGATAACATCCTTCTGCTGCTAATGTAGTTAATTCTGTAGTTCAAGTGGTTGACATCTGTGCTGCACTGCTGACATTTTAGCATTCAAACCTCATTGAAGATGCATGATGAGGGATTTGTTACAATCGTACATAGTAGTTTGTTTTTACCTTTTTAAAGTTAGGAAATTATATATTAAAAAATGTTTAAAGAATGTTATTTAGGTTGCACAGTCAACCATTTGAAAGTTCAAAAATGCCATGTTTATGGTTGCCCAGGCAACATTAATCCTGCCCCTTGTGCATATGCTCTGATACAATTTTCAATTATATGATCACATACTGTTTTTTCCACAGGACCTCTGCCTCATTCACCACACAGGATGGACATGCAAGGGACAACCGTTAAGGTTGCCCAGGCCACTGTAAAACTGGCATTTTCTAACTTCCAGGAGCTTGACATTGCAATCTAAATAATGTTCTTTTAGCACAGTTTTGTTTGTGAAATAGATAATATAGTCACAGAGCAGAATAATTAGTGAGATACTACAACTACTCCCAATTACAGTGTTAGATGTTTTGGTGGGATTTTCAAGGGAACCTCAGGGAGTTAGTTGCCCAAATCCATTGTCAATAGGCTCTCTAAAGTAATCTAAAAATCCCAGACTAGAGTATATACATATAGTTATCCATGCTATATATAAAAATACAGAAAGAAGTCCCAGATGCGGCACTGTCATCTTCAGGAAGGTTATTTGTGAAACCCAGTTTCACATCACAGAACAACTTTAGGAATCTTCCATTTGACGGTATTTTAAATTTCATTTCCCATAGGGAGATATTTGATCTGGTTTACCTGAAAAGGTGTTCTCTGTTTTACAGTCTTTTAATCTGTAGAAAATTAGTTTCAGATTATTGTAAACGTGTCCAAATAGGCTTCTTTTCTGTTTCATTGTAATTCAGAACATGAATGTAAAGTATCCAAGAATGTAAATGGAATATCCATATAGTATCAACACTTTTTCTGTGATCAGTACTAGATTTTTAAATAATTACTTCACTATAGAAAGTGGGTGGGTAGCAGTACACTAATTTATATGTTGGTTTTTTCATTCCCTTGTGCTGTGTTTTAGAGGAATGTTTTCCAGATTTTCAGATGCTTCAATAAAGCTTTTGTCAAACAAAAGTAGAAATGAGCTTGAAACAAACCTTCAAATCCTGAATTATGGATCTGGTTCTAGAGTTGGTTCCAAGTTCTGTCTCTCTCTAATGGGCCAAACAAAAACCCCTTATCTGATTGCTCCTGAACCTAGGGTTTGGAATCCGGATCCAAACTCAAAGCTTCCCAGATTTCAGAGGACTTAGGTTTGGAGTTTGGATTTGGCTCATTATAGAGTTAGGGTTGAGCTACAAATTTGAATCTGAATTTGGGTTTATATGTGAGGTTTCAGTTCAGAGGTATGTCTGAATAAGCATCAAAACATTTGGATCCAAACCACCTGAATATACAAAATTGGGCTGGAGATTTAATGAAATTAGATGTATCCATTAGTTTATGATGAAAACAGATAATGGGCCCAATCCTTCAAACACTTCAACTTGTGAGTAGGTCTTACTTAAGCAAGTAGCTCCATGGACTGCTTGATAGAATTAAGGATTAGTCATGTGAGTAAGAATTTGTGAAATGAGGTTTCTATTTCCTTGTAACTTCCAGTCTCTATCTGGGTTGCCAGCTTTACCTTGCCCTTGAAGAGCAATGCTTGCTAATGGCTGAAGTTGTATCAGGAGTGGCATGAATAAATGATGAAAAATAACCCCCAAACAGGCTTTTTTAGCTTTCCATTTATTGGTAGACATGTCTAATTAGACATGTCTAATACATTTCTAGAAAGATAAATGGTAAAAGCCATTTGGATAAATTGAAGCCCCAATTATGATACTTGTATCTCCCAGACTCTGTTTGTTACACCAGAAACCGACAGAAGCCACCCCCACAAAATATATAGCATTTTTAAAAAAGGAAGACATAAAAAATTACTAGTTAATAATACTGTGAAATACGTCTCTTACTTCAAAAAGGAAATACAGTTTTAGATAAAACAAAAATTGTCAGCCTCTGCTCAGAGTACTGACAACTCATTTGCTAGGGATTAAGCTTTTAATTAAGAATTAATGCTCTAGCCCATTGCAAAGAACGTTCTAGACATGTGACACTTTTGATTTATCTCAAGTGTTCACAGTGAAATTCAGTGGTATGCACAGTGAAGGACAAATATGAAGGTTTACTTGTGAATGTGGGTCTTAAAAACTAATGTTGAAGATCAAATCTTATGGAACAGCTATCTGATTGTTTGTATAGAATAGTTAAGAAGTGGACAGTTGCCATAGTCTTTGTGTATGTGCACATGAATAACTTTCCATTAGTTAAATATGTTGCAAACCAAAGGCAAATTAACTGCTTGTAAGGGTTTTGATCACTGCTCCTTATTTAAAGTTCAGGTAACCTTATTTTTTTTTCAGCATTCCAGTTTACGTTAGACTGTTTCTGTTAATAGTGAAATGAATGTGTATAACATAGCGTTTAAAGAAATTCAAGTGAGGGGATTGATCCTGAGATTCCTACAAGAATATACTATATGTACATGGACAGTCCCATTGACTTCAATGGGTTCCTCATGGGCATGATCCTGCAATCAGTTGCGCACTTGTTTAGTTCAGTTGATTTAAATGAGGCTACTCAAGCACATAAAATTAAGCACATGCATAAGGCTTTGCATACCGAGGCCCCTGTGGGTAATTCCATGCATGGATTAAAAAATCTAGGGGTTAAGAACCCATAACACCCAGGAAATTCAGAATTAAGGGCAGAATGGGTCTCTCTGATCATGTTGCAGCCCTAAGTTACGTTGATGTGCTTACATTTTTCAGCTTGTATGGTATGTAATATATCACCCACTCTTCTATCAAAGAGGACTGTTCCATCCTTAATTTCTTTATTGTGACGCTCCATTTTAGTAGCATGTCAGGGCTACTCTGTGATTGAAGGATTGCAGCACTCCCAATGCACAGCTTCTGATTTACTGTTACCTCTTCTGGTCCTTTTTCCACCCCACCTGTCTGACAGGGTTTGTCTTTATTAGAAAATTTGATCATGATAAACATGACCTTGAGGAGTCATGTTAACCGCAGATGATACTTAGTACAACTTTGAAGTCAATGCAAACAGGGACAAGTCATGTTTAACATCATGTCACCTTACTGTGGTTCACCCTACTCCAGTGGGGTTTACTCAGGACCAGCTGACATGACATCTATCACCAATGTCCACCTGGACTCAAAGTGGTGTTTAATATCAAGTTAGTTAACATGACTACTCAAGGTACTGTCTAACATAATCCAGTTTTCTAGTGGAGACAAGCCCCCCACATGCAACATCCAATCCTGCATCCCAAGAACCTCCTGCCACTTCCAGGAACCCCGCTCCTCTCCCAGTCAGCTTCCCCACTCTGCTACTCATCTTATTTCCCCATCCCCGGGACACTATTAAAAATATACAGAGTGTAATTCTAGACTGCCTTTCTGTTGTGGTTTTAAGGGGAAGCCTGAATTAAACAACAAGATATGACAGGGATTGAGTTAGGTCTTTATTTACATTGAGCGGTATATTCTCCTTTTGATGCAAGCATATAACTCCCTTGCTTATTAGTATGTGTTATGCACATGTACACCTCTACCCCGATATAACGCGACCCAATATAACATGAATTCGGATATAACGCGGTAAAGCAGTGCTCCGGGGGGGGGGCAGGCAGGGCTGCGCACTCCAGTGGATCAAAGCAAGTTCGATATAATGCGGTTTCACCTATAACACAGTAAGATTTTTTGGTTCCCAAGGACAGCGTTATATCGAGGTAGAGGTGTAGTAAGGGGAGATCTCAAGGCTCTGAGTTATAACAAAAAGTGAGTGATTTTTTGTCATATAGACTCAGCTGGCTAATGAAGGAAGGAGGAGGAGATCCAATCAGTCAGCCCCAAATTAGCTGTTTTCTGTCTGTAAAATAATATTTATTATTTGGGGGCTTTCTTGGCCCTGTTCTGCAGTTCTCTATCTGACCTAGCCATGTTCCTCTTTGCTCAGCTTATGAGTATAGCCATTCTCTTTGCATGATAAGCTTTGCCCCTTCTTTGTTCTGGCTTACAACCTTAAGTATGTTCTCCCCATAATATTAACGTTTGGTAAAATATTATTTTCCTTAAAGTTCTATTTCTTTGAAACTTTGTAACATTTTGTTCTGATTCAAGAGAATTAGTAAAAACAACAAAAGCAAAACCCCAAACTTTATTTTAGTGGTGCATTGCCAGTCCTTAGGATGCTTCCACAAACACGTTCTGCTTCAGGCTGTGATAAACCTTTTGAATCGGAGTTGCGGTCCCCACAAAAGTGGAGGAGTGAAGGACTGGAAAATGTAGGTATTTGTTTTCCTATTTAAATAAAAAATACATTCTTATTACCAAAACCAAAAATGGAAACAAAATCATGTTGCAAACAACCTGATATTAATTGCCCTTCACTGGAAATATTTATTCTTTGTTTCTGAAAACTATATTGCAGGGGTTGGCAACCTCTGGCATGTGGCTCACCAGGGTAAGCACCCTGGCGGGCCGGGCCAATTTTTTTACCTGCCACATCGGCAAGTTCGGCCGATCGTGGCTCCCACTGGCCGCGGTTCGCCATCCCAAGCCAATGGGGGCGGCAGGAAGCTGCGGCCAGCACACCCCTCACCTGCGCCGCTTCCCGCAGCCCCCATTGGCTTGGGACAGCGAACCGCGGCCAGTGGGAGCCGCGATAGGCCAAACCTGCGGACGTGGCAGGTAAACAAACTGGCCCGGCCCGCCAGGGTGCTTACCCTGGCGAGCTGCGTGCCAGAGGTTGCCAACCCCTGCTATATTACATGTTGCAGTAGCACAGAGGTGAATGTGTGATATTTGAAATGCAGGGGGATAAGACCTTTAGGGGATATCTTTCCCCAGGATATAATTTCTTAAATACTTTATGCTTGAGGCAGTCTGAATTGGGAATGAAAGGAAATGGGAGCATTCTGGAGGAGGACTGTCTATTCCTCCCGAACAAGGTATCTTTTAAAAATATCAGTATATTTGTTAATTAAAAGGCAAGTCTAAAGTATTCCGAGCAGTGAATTCTCTAACAATGAAATCTGTCGTCTGTTTGTTTGTTTGTTTGTTTATCTTTGTCAGAACAAATTCTCTTTAACTTGAGCTTCTCTAGAACCTGAGTTGCAGTTTGCACATTCTGAAGCATTGAAATAATTTGAGGTTTTCATTCTATTTCACTATACTTGGTCTCATTATTTGGGGTGGGCATTAGGCATAAGCTAAAAGCCTGTCTGTATTACAAGCACAACCATGTCAGTGAAGCAGGTTACAGTACTGATGCCACACAGTTACCACACTTTTCCATTTTATAGTATAAATGGGAACTTAAGCATGTTTCCAAAGGATTTGGACTGTGCAAGGCTTTAGCATGGTTCAGGGACATGGTTTAAATGTCTATCCTACAAAATGAAACCAGCTTGTAATGGGATCCCCTGACATGGTTGCACCATAGTGTAGATGGGTCCTAAGCAGGCCACTACAACGGGGTGCTATAATAGCACTAAGACTGCTGCTGATTTCTCATTGTCATTCTTCTATTGAATTGCTGTCTACATGTCCCCTGTATTTCTGAGTAAGCAGGGCCAGTGCTAACATTTAGGCAAACTAGGCAGTTGCCTAGGGCGCCAAGATTTGGGGGCGCCAAAAAGCGGTGCCCCCAATTTTTTTTTTTTTTACAGCGTTCCTACGCCCCCTCCCCGAGTGCGCGGTCGCCACTCCACTTCTCCCGCCTCCCAGGCTTGCAGCACCAATCAGCTATTTGGCGCCGCAAGCCTGGTAGGGGAGGAGAATTAGCGGGGGCAGCGTGCTCAGGGAGGAGGCGGAGCAGAGGTGAGCTGGGGCAGGGAGCTGCTGCATGGCTTCCCGGGGGGGGCACCTCAGGGCGGAGGGGGGGCCTGGGAGCTGCTGCAGGGCTGGGTGGGGGGCGCAAGGTGGAAGTTTCGTCTAGGGTGCGAAACTTCCTTGCACCGGCCCTGTGAGTAAGACTGAGTGGAAACAGGGTGCCCTTTTGGTGGAGGCAGTGATGGGGATACATATTAGCGCCTGGGTGCCTTGCTAAGATTAATAGGAGGTGGCTTGTAGGGGGCTATGGTGATAGGGGGTGCTAAAACCACCTTCCCCTAGGGACAACCAACATACCTAGAGCCAACTTTGTTACTACATCTGAGTTCACTGTAAGTGGGTTCAACTGCATTGCAATAATTCTTTGAACTGTTTATTACCTGTTTAGAATACTCATTTTCCAGTGTCTTTTTAATATAGGTTTGGTACTTTGCTCACCATTTTCATTGCTGCCACCGTCATTTATGAGGATGGACAGCAATTTCATCCCACAAGTGCTCAGCTCTTGAGGATTAACACATCATGACAAAGTTCAAGATCACAAGTGAATGGTTTAAGAGAGATGTCACTGTGCTAAGCAATTCTTTTTCTATGTTCTGTTTTACTGCCTGTGGTACTGAAATGTAATATTTTCCGTCTGTTCACAAAGTAGCTTTCTTGGTACAAAGAGTTGTTATGAATGCTTTCCCCCTCCTTTCCCTCATGGAATGCTTTCTTTTGGTCATGAACTAGCACATGCTTAAGACAAAAATGATAATAGGCCTCCCTAGGTACTTTTGGTACATTTCAATAAATACATTCCCACAAAATGAAATTGCTTTGGCTCTTTACTATGTTCTTTAGTGGTTTACACTTCCAAAATTACCCCAAGGAGATCAGATGTAAACATCATGCAATGCCACGATTCCTGTACAAGGTCGATCGAAGAGCACAGCTGATGGAGATATTTCCCTAGTAGCATTCAGATCTGTGTTTTAAGAAAGTGCAACTATGCAAAAAACCTTATCTGGGCCAACAATTAAATATCATTGATTCTAATTAGGATTTGTCACATAATAGAAAGACAAAGTTTCTTTTGTTTGGCGAAAAGCCTACTTTGCCTGCTTACTAAAATGCAAGGATTTCTTTCCAGCTTTAGATAATCAGTATGACAAAGTTTCAGTCCTGTGTTCTTTCAGCTCTCCTCAAGTGATTCAGCCTCACTTGTCGAAACTTGTTTAAGGTGTTTATGTGATGGCAATCCAGCACAGAAGTTGTTACATGGTGTGACAATGAGGTCTGAACTTTTTGTTTATAGAAACCTGCGACTCCATCATCAATGGAACTAAGGAACATTTATGCACTTAATAGATTGTTGTGTTTATTAACTTTATCTGTAGTACTCCGGTTAGTAAGCATGCCCGTGGTGAAAGACAGGCTTGTTCCTCTCTGACCATCTGGCAAGGACTGGCTGTCTGGGTCAATGAGATCTGAATCTATGGTGTGAATTAAGAATTTGAGCTGCTAGTTGTGATACTGATTTTGTTTTGGGCCAGTGAAATGGGCCCATTATGGCAGAACACGTCAAGGAAAGATGCATATGGGTTGAGTGGATATTCCAGAATTCATTATAGTGAGTAGTTCTGCAGAGGTAATACATCAAAATATATCAGTGAGTCACCAATACTTTCCCAGACTTTCCCAGAAATGAATTTCTGCGACCCATGGCTCAAAAGCATAGAATATTAATGAAACAACAGGCAACTTAATTCAAAATTAAAAGCAAACATCAACCATCTGCAGTTTCATTGATTTATTTTAATTGTGGGAATTTGCTAAAAAGTGTATCATGTGTGAGTTGACATTTCCTTTGAATGTAGAGGTTTGCTAATTCTGATCTGTATTGGTAAGGGTTGGCAAAAGGTCACTGAGTGAAATTCTAATCTCAGCTAGTGAGACTGCATCCAGGGCCGGCGCAACCCATTAGGCGACCTAGGCGGTCGCCTAGGGCGCTAACATTTGGGGGGCAGTGACCGCGGCAGCCGGATTTTCGGCCACCCCGGTCGTCGTCGGTATTTCGGGGGCGGGACCTTCCGCCGCCTAGGGCGGCAAAAAAGCTGGCGACGCTCCTTACTGCATCACCATGCATCTTGAAAAATCACTGCTGGGTGATAATCTCTGTAGAAACATATCCTTCCCTCCTAACATCTAGCCACCTATGGTGATCAGCCCCAAAGTTTAATTCCCTTATCTCTCATATGCTCCTCACGACCATATATACCGTAGCCATATACTGCAAAGCAAATGGCTCCTGCGATGTATCTATACAGGTCTGGAAGATAGCCAGAAGGGAACTCCTCATAGATGGCTTAAATTTATTCTATCTAGATTTCTTATACATTGATCATCATCCTGCTGTCTGAACACCATTAAATATCACACAAGTAGGACTAGGAAAACTAAGACTAAAGGTAAATACACTTCTGATTTATGCTGTGTTTTGTTGGTATAAACCAAGGCACAAGGGCAGCTGATGGTGGAAAGCTCATGAAGAGATGGTTGCAATAAAGTAAGGCAGACACAAACTCCCCTTCAGAGGTGTTGCAGATGATCAGTTCAGGCTGAAAAGTGGCAGTGATGACTTGGACTAATTTGTGTCCAGGGGTACTGCAGACTGTGCTGATGGCAGAAATTAAAGTTGCCTTCCCCTATTGGAACCCAGCAGGAGCTGGAGATGGTCCTGTCACAATGAACCCACACATGGGGAGAATCTACCTGTTAGACAGCCTCCAGGCTTCCAGGCACCATAGAGCTGACTTGGTGGGCTTTTTGTTTTGCAAGTGCCTGTCCTTTTAAATCTGCATTTTTAACTTTAAACTTTTTAAGAGTCAGATTAAGCCAACTTTGTTCACATTGAATAGTCATTGCTCTCATTAAGTAGTCCAATGGATTTTAGTGGGACTAATCAATCACATGAATAAGGTGTTACTCAGGTGGCAGAAACAGGACTACATTTCTAAAGTTGTGGAGGAGATTCTGAACTCAGTTATACTGGTTTAAATCTGAAGTAACTCCAGTGAAGTCGATGGAATTGTTCCAGATTTAAACTTGTCTCAAAGGGATCAGAATCTGGCGCAGTGCCATACTTTTTCTGTTACTTGATCCATTCTTGTCCTTCAGTGCTGTGTTTTGCGTGATTCTTCACCTCAGCTTTGATTTAAAAGAAATCTTAAAATAGAGGAAAATTGCTACAGTATTAATGCATGCATGTAAAGTACTGGGGCTAAATTTTCAAGAATGATGGCCTACTTCTCTGAAATTAAAATAGAGCCTACTGAAGATAATTTGAAAGTCTTTATGAATAGTAAATTTTACATTTTCATTTCTCAATGTATAAAAAGCAACTCATACTCTCCTAGTTTACTTTCTCTCTTGTTCTGTTGCTTAAATCCAGTCAGTATTTTGGCTTGATTATTCACTAGATTTTCCAGAAGAAAACACACAGCTCTGCAGTTAAATGTACAGAGAAACACATAATTCTGCTTAACACACTGTAAATCTAATTCAGTAACATGATATAGGCTTTTCTTTTTAAGTCGATTCAAATCTTTACAAAGAAAAAAAAATAGCCAGAACTGACTCCCAGACAAATAATTTCTTGTTTCAGATCTCCAAGGGAATTTATTCATTCAAGGCTATAACCTAATAAATACCATATATATTTAATTTAATCCCCCCCCCCAAAATGTATAGCACTTGAAAATGTTGTCAAACAAATCAAGGCCTTAAAATTATACAGAAGGTCTGTGTAGTATTGGATTTGTCTAGAAAATACCAGCAAAATTTAGGGAGAGGACAAACAGAAAATGAAAGGCACCATGTCTCAGATCCTTAATGGCAGTTACAGTGTATTGTATTTATTGTTTGCCTAGAATAGGGGTTCTCACAGCAACTTTTTTGGTGGCCTCAGAGTGTGGCTGCTCTGACAATTTTTTGATGGCCTCATCTCTTACTAATGGCTGCTCTGACAATTTCTCCTAAAATACTTAATTAACTTTAGGAAAAACAAATAAATATGCACATATACATGTCCAAATTATTGTAGTTTATTTATGTAGGGTTTTTTTTTGCAGACTTAATAATATAAATAATATACAGTTGTGTCTATTCTTTACTGGACCTAAACAGAATAGAAACACAAATAAGGTGCTTTGCTTGTTTTGCTCTTTTTGGTTGATTTTCTTTTTTAGACTTGCTAGCTAGTAAAAAGTGATAGCTGTGTATTTGTTAATATCCCTTTTCACAGCAGAGTTACTCAGCCCTGGCAAGCTGGGGGACAAATTAAGCCCTGGATGGGGAGGTGGGTAGGGAGGCAGGGGCGCAGAGGTGATGGGGGGCTGGAGGAGACAACAAGGGTCCTGGGTGATGTGGGGGGAGGGGGTGAGCCCAGGGCCGGACTCCGAAGTCCTGCAGCTGTGGGACAGAGCCTGCTGCCGCATGGCCTGAGCCTGCTGCCCACCAACCCCCGGCTGAAGCCCAAGCCCATCGCCCCCAGAAAGGTGGAGAACTCATACTGGTTGCCTGCTCCTACAGTGTTAGTGGTTGTTCCAGAAGTGGGCTAGGACAAGCCCCTGCTGGTGGCCTTGGGGAAAGGGCCACTGCTTTGTCCCTCTCCCTCGCAATCACCACCCAGGAGGCTGTGGCTGCAAGAAAAGCTCCTGGTAGCTGCACTTGAGAATTGCTGACCTAGAATATTTTCATCCATATTAGCCTGGGGCTGAAGATAAAAGACCTTCCACTGAGGTACTGTCTTCTGTTTCCAGTAATACCACAGGCAGTAACAATGTCAAGATTTTCCTCTATCATTTAGTTTCACTGAACTGTAGATAAACAGAGATCTGCTAGAAGACTGTTTAAACCAGGGAAGGTGAATATTTTATTATTTTTAGGATGATTAATTACTTTTTAAAACTGATACCAAGCTTCATTCTGCAAACTGTTGTTCATAGAAACATGTTTATCTGACTGTAAATATAATCTGAAATGTCCAAACACAGTTCAAACTGTTCAAAAGCATGTGTTTGTTTTTAAATAACTGAACTTGCAGTAATTTGCATAGTTGCAATGGTTTACTTTTCCCCCCAAAAATAAATAATTTGTTGATATGATTGCAGACAGGATTGTACAGCTGGGAGGATAGTGAAATGCTTGATATATGATTGTACGTGAGGGGAGGGAGCTTCTGGATACATGATTTTATGCAAGTTCCTATGTGTTTTGCAGCAAGCCTGATTTAAATTCTCCAGCAATCTTCACACTTCGGCCCAATTTCTTTGGCAAGCCAGTTCTGGGGCACATTGCAATTGCTGTGGCAACATGGAATAAACTGGGAAAAAATTGGAAGCATATGTTTTTTTTAAAATATTAAAATGAATAACCATCAATACAACATGTTGTGTTACTAGCATTTGATTCTACTGAAAAATCCCTCTATTACAAAATATCTAGCTCATGCTACAGGAATGACAGTTCACTATGCAAGGTAATATCTTTTATTAGACCAACTTCTGTTGGTGAAAAAGTCAACAGAAGTTGATCTAATAAAAGATATTACCTCACCCACTTTGTTTCTCTAATATCCTGGGACTGACATGGCGACCATGACACTGCAAATTCACTGTACGTACAATACTGATCACATCTAACTGCTCTGTGGCCAGTGTTGGGGCAGGAAGTGGGGTGGAAATAGAGGGAAACAAAGGATTTGACAGCTGTCCCTATGAGAAGGAGAGAGAAGCTGTTTCAGAGGTGTTCTCTGTGAAGTCCTGTTCATTTCACAGCAAAAGAAGAATTTTGTGGCCATTTCTGCTACACGACTGCTTGGGCCAGGAAATAAGTAGAAAAAATTAGAAGAAAGTCATTAACCGCAGGAACAATTTATCAGTGGAATTTATTTGCTCAGATGGAGGTTTTGACACCATCACTGCAGGTATTCAAGAGCAGGATAGGTTGTAGTTCTGCCAAATACACAGGTGTAGAGTATATGGGCTTGCAGTGTGTTTCAACTAGGAGCCTACCCCAGGAACTGTAAAGTGTGGTCTGACTTGATTAGCTGTACAGTAGAACCTCAGAGTTGTGAACTGCCCAGTCAACCACACATCTCATTTGGAACCAGAAGTACACAAACAGGCAACAGCAGAGGCCACACACACACACCCCAGTACTGTGTTAAGCGTAAGCTACTAAAAAAATAAAGGGAAAGCAGCATTTTTCTTCTGCATAGTAAAGTCAAAGATGTATTAAATCAATATTCAGCTGTAAACTTTTGAAGGAACAACCATAACGTTTTCTTCAGAGTTACAAACATTTCAGAGTTACAAACAACTTCAATTCATGAGGTGTTCATAACTTTGCAGTTCTACGATACATTTCAGTGTGCGAGTGCAAGTTTGCAACTAGGTGTGAATCATTATTTTATGTGAAGAAGCTCTTTAAATTCTGCTTTGCTTCACCAGCCATATGTAAATAGAGATTTAGATTTCTAAGAACAACCATTTCAAAAAGTTCTGCTTCTCATTCCCCCAAAACATATCTTAATAGTATATCTTCTATCTAAAATGTGTTGGCTCTGTTTACTAATCATTCAGTTGGCCAACAAAATATCAGCATCTTGGCTTTTGTACAAGAACATGGTCTTTATGGCTTATGGTAATAAAACTTTATCAGTTTTAGTCAGGCTGCCCTCTGTTAAATAATGTTATTTCAAAGTCACCATATGTTAAGAGAGAGAGTCAGCAGATTTTATTCTCTTCTTATTTCTGGTTTTCATATGTTTATTTTTTGGATAATATGAAGCAGGGATACTAGGTGGTACACAGATACATGTGTGTATAATTTGCAGGGTTGCTATAGATATACATTTTCAGGAAACAGCAAATAATCGAGTGATATGGTACTGATTCTTTTTCACAGAAACAGTAGATTCTGTGGAGAAATTGGCTGACTCAGGAATGATACATGAAGGAAAATCAGACAGAAAATAAAGCAATACACTTTGAGAATAACTAGAACTAAATGATAGAGTTATAAACACATGAAGGGTCTGATCCTTCTAAACGTACTCATACAGAAACTCCAGTTGACAACAATGGGAGTTTTGCATAATCAAGGACTGTAGAATCAAGCTCAAAGTGAGTAAGGTTTTATTGTAATTTAATTTGGCATAATTCTAGCATCAGAGCCAAAATAACAGAATGCTAGAAAGGTTTTAGTACTATTATGGCATTTGGCTGACCTAACCAGAAAATGGTTGCCATTACCTGGCAATTTAGCTTCACTCAGCACTAAATCAATTGACTGGCTGGCTGTTCTTAGAGTACCCACTTATGTCTTGCTAAATCAAACAGGTGACAGGATGTATTCTCTTACTTAAAACTGCCATCAGCTATATAAAAACATTCCCATGCAAGGAAGTTTCTTCCATGTTCATTTTATAAGTACATCAACTGGTAAATTTTTTTACTATTTAATTTTGTAAAGCTTATCAGTAAGTTATGGACAGGAAAAAATATCACATGACTTAGTCAGACTGATGTTGTGTGTACTACTAAAGACCAAAAACAATTTTTTTAACATAGGCAAGGAGCCATCACTAAAAGGACAGCAGGGGGGGATGGGTGACTTTTTCCTTGTGACCCAATGTACAATAGTAACTAGGAAGTTTAGCAATATTGATTTCTGACTTTTTTTAAAAATAGAAGTCATGTCTGCATTGTGTTCAGTCTGTTGAAAGAACTGTTGCAAAGGCCTTAATTCACAAACAATTAATCTCCCAGACTAATTTGTTTACCTGATTCTGTTGCCAGATGTACTGTACACCTATGGGTTACTCTTTGTGGTGGATAAAGAGACTTAGGCAATAATGCATTTTATTCTGTTTCTGCGTTGCAAAGCATATTGATCTTGATCATGGAAAACATTAGCAGTTTTCCTTTGTTTGAATCATTCATCTAGCTTTTTCAGTAATTGTTGTGTCACTGAAGTAGATCTCATTAAGAATACGCCAAGGTCATTGAATGGTATATCAATATAATTACAGTGCCCTTCAAGCTGAACAATTCACAGACCTGCAAATAGCAATTCACAATGAGGTAAGAGAATAATCTGAAATCTTCAAATTGGGGATTAGTAATAATATTTAGCTCTTATAGAGTCTGATCCGGAGTGATCCAGTGAAGTAAGTCTCCTTCAACTCCCGCTGACTTCAGTGACATTCTAAGGGCACTCAGCATGTCAGAGGACTGCTCAGAACCTTGAAGGATTGACCCCATATTGCAGCTGTCATCTATACATCTCAAAGCACTTTATAAATGAGGGGAAAGTACCATTATCCCTGTTTTCTGTTTGGGGAAACTAAGGCACAAAAGTGACGTGACTTGGGCCAGGTCATACAGCAGGGCAATGGCAAAACAAGGGATAGAACCCAGGAGTCCTGATTTCCAATCCAATAAGCGATCTCCATACTCTTCTTTCTAGTCCCTTCTTAAAGTCATTTCTTTAAACAAGTTTAAAAACTCCATGCTACACTCAGGAAATTATTTACAAACCAGACCTCTGACTTCCCTACTCCCCAGTGAAATAAATATATAGTAAAGTCTCCATAAAAGTCATGGAACTAATAAGACCTACTTCCATACGTCCTTGTTCAATCACTCTGCTTTTGGTTAATGTTATTTATTTAGAAAGTAAGTTCCATTAAAAGGTGCGAAGTGCGTTCAGCACAGTAATATGTGTCTGTAATGGAAGTTATATGGGGATTTCCTCTTTTTCATAGGGATTTTTTTACTTTTCCATGTAGACTATTTCGTGAGTGCTTTCTAACTGCCTGCCACTTTTTCTTTCATCAATTCTTCCTTTCTCTTCCTCCAGCTTTTCTCACTCTTTTTCAAAGAACTGAGTTTTTGACCTTCACGTCTGCCATTACTCTGGTTCTTGTCAACTGAAGCAAATGTGGGTATCGATTTCAAATGGCTAGTGATTTAAGATCACTGGTTGGTATGACAGATGTCCAATTTCCACAGAGCAAAATTGTCCTGTGTATGTAAACAATGAAGGATCATAAATGTTTTAAATAGAGAATTTAAGGAGGGAAATTTTGGTATCCCTTTGCCTGACTTAGTTATTATGAGTCCAGTTCTATAATACTCAAAGGAAGCCATATATCCCCCTAAAAAGTACCTAAAATAGTTTCTATACATACAAATGCCATAATTTTAAGGTCCAATATCATAGGTCTTTCCAAAGTTAGAATGAGTGCTGCCAGGGTCCAGTTGGGAATTTGAGAATCTCCCTTTCCTGTTGGATAAAGCGTCCATTTGTAGCTCTGCAGAGTCATGAGATCAGTTTGTAAAGCTGGGACTACATTTTTTGATGTAGCTCTTTACTGAAGTGACATCCACATAACTTCTATAAATCAATCTAATGTACATTTCCATGACACATTCAGCTTGTGCATTTATCCTGGACATCTGATTTTTCTTTTGTTGTGGCATCTCTCTCCATATATGTCAAATGAATCTGAAATAAAAATATCAGAACACCAAACAACAAAGCAGAGGCATTGCATAGATGGTTCTGAGCAGTTACATCAGTTAACCTGTGTGAAACTCATTTAGGTTTTTCTGATTTAAGTTTTTAACTTTTTAGTTTCAAAAGTGACCTGTGTCTGAGGTATTATCACTCTAGAGTGTAGCAATTGTTGGTTGTTTAGCTAGAGGAGCCCAGAACAATGTGATTAAAAACAGTACACATTTTTTAAAGAAGTGCTGGCATGCTGCACTCTGATAGACTTCAGTTGGAGAAAGGAGCATTCTGCACTCCTGAGAATTTTTTTTACTGGGGGGAAAAACCCTAACAAAATTCAGTTGTCCTATGAAGAGTTATTGTGACAAATCTGAAAATTCAATTCAGGAATGAAATTATAAAATAGATGGATTATAGTCCTGCTTAAAGTCTATACTGAGCTACCGGTCTCTATTGAGCATGTGCGAACTTTTTTTTGAATAACTTGGCCAAATATAGGTGGGTTTTCATGAGAAGAGCAAAAAGCACATTCCTGGCACAAAGGCCACCCCTCTGCCAAATTTCAACAGAAATATGCTTGTTACAAAGCATATAGATTCTGTCAACAAAATGGTTGGAAGGATTTTTATTCACATGAGCAAAACAACATATTTGTCCTAATGTTGTTCTGAGAAATGGCTGAACCATTTTTGCTGAATGTTTCCAAAATAATTCAGCCTAAGACAGACACATGAGACAGGAAATTTCAGTCCAAACAGTTAATGTTTGTTGTAATTATGAGCAACTGAAAACAGGATAATATGATGGCAAGTGTAGGGCAACCTTAACTGTAGGCAGAACTAGCAGCTCTGTCTATAATATCCCCACATATGGCATTTTTCTCGTTTTCTGTCAATGTTAAAACATACACTAGCTGAAGCACTAATGACAGCTGTAGTTAAGGTCGTCTAAGCATTTCCTTTATAACTCCCAGTTTTCAATTGTGCATGACTTTCAAAAGTTTCAACTTCCAGGCTGAAATTTTGCAGGCCTAGTATCTATTGAAATGTGATTATTTTGGTAAATTTGAGCAAAAACAGCTCATCTGGTTTTGAGTATAAGGACGTGTGTGTGGTAGGGAATACATTTTTCCAATTATTAAAAAAAATCTTGTAACCTTTTTGATCATCTGCAGAACTGAAATGGCTGGTGCTGAGAAGTTGACATTTGGCAGGGAACTAGTATTTATGGAAAAGTACCCTTGAGTGTTCCAGTGAAAACTGGTTTGGATTTGGCCTAGTTTATGAGAATCAGACTTTGCACAAGTGGGTTGTGGTTTCTTAGCTCTTCTATTCAATGTTCTGAGGGAGAGGGGAGGCTGTACCCGAATTCTGCCATGTGCACTGCCAAGTAAGGTAAGCATTAGACATTTAATTTGCACCTTAACAAATCAATGGGAGGTGCAAGCATTCAGCACCTTGCTGGGTCAGGCCCAAAATATAATTGACACTATTGGATTTTTATTTTTATTTTTTTGAGGAAAAAATTAATATGTTCAATTTGTCACTGTTCATCAACTTTTATAATTATTAGGAATATTTTGTAGGCTCACAGAAGTCACAGATGGGAAAGACCTATTAAATCCAAGCCTATCCTTATAAGATTGCAGAATGTGTTCACCGACAAATAAGTATTCTGTACTTGAATTTATAGCACACTTCAATGGACAACTTCAGGCTTTTAATATTAAAATTATCTCCTGCCCAACTTGAAAGAGAAATTCTCTGCTTGTATTTTGAAATAATGGTTGAAGGGCTTCTTCATTCCAGCTCTACAGTGTCTTATGGAATTGGTGACAGCACATGCAGTTAACATGCAAGTCCTCCAAGTGACTTGCAAAATACACTGTGATTACAGGCAATGTCAGCCTGAAACATTTTTGTCTTCCTGTGAAATCATATTTATAGATGAAAAATATCTCAGTTATCGAATAGAAAATGTCTGACTAGATTCCAGGTTCACATTGTCAGAAGTGAGTGTTGATTTCTTAGTGTATTTTGCTAGGGATGGCTTAGCAGAGCCCAGTAGTGAAAGGTGGAAAATGACAAACTAATATTTATAGCATGTGGGCTGATGATAGTTGATACTAATCAGATTTTATGGTTCATCTTGACCTGTTGCCTCAAGGGACA
Source organism: Terrapene triunguis (assembly GCF_002925995.2). NCBI lineage: Eukaryota > Metazoa > Chordata > Testudines > Emydidae > Terrapene > Terrapene triunguis. The sequence continues at coordinate 16,562,676 of NW_020664464.1, read as the reverse complement.
CTGATCAAAGTCTGTGAATTCTTCTAGTGCAAAGAGTTATTCATTATACCTCTCAGCACGTTAGTTATGTACTGTCAGAAGATTTTTGCTAATAAATCAGAAGCATACAGCATGACCATGGGTCAGAGGCAGTAACCTAATATCTCTGCATGATGTTTTTCAGAAGACTTATGGTTGTTGGCTTGTCTGCTTGGAGAACATGTTTATTAGTAGTCACAATTTGTTTCTAAGACAGAATTCCTTTAGTCCTCTTTAGTGCTCTTATTTGAAGGATAACTTATGCAGTATCTTCATGTTATTCATAAACATACTGCGTGTTGAAAATATTGGAAAAATGTATAGAACGCTAGTTAATTGGTGCTGACAACCATTGACACTGTGACATTGTAGTTTGTCCATGAATCTTTACCCATTGCTGTGAGATGTAATTATTTTGTTGGATTTTGGCAAGATATCCCCTGTGATATTCACTGATCAAAATTAGAATTTATGGTAATGCAACAGCAATCCTTCCAGAGAATAACAAAATTGGCCAGATTCATTACTGATGTAAGTGGGAGCCGCGACACTGGTGTTATACATCTGTAGCAACATCTATAGACAGGTTTTTGTACTCAACTACTTATCCAAATTTTGCAGCTCAGGACCATTTTTGTGATTATGTATTCGTGCCAGGATATTTAAGAAGCAAGGGCCAATGTGATTGATTGTTATTAACTAGGGGTTTCATTAATATTTTCCTTTGGTTTTGATGTGGTGTTATGAGTTGCTAAAAAAAAAAAAGACTGCTTTGTTAAGCATAGTTCATTAAGTGTAGCTTTAGGACGTTCCATCATTAATGTAACTGGTTAATTGATATAATACCCTACAGGCACAGCAAGAGATATAAATATAATGATAGGGTTCAGTGGTGTGAGTAAAGCAGACATGAAGTTATCGTGTCATTTCTAATCTCTGTTTGGATTTCTAAAGCATTTATCAGTGTAGTATATGGGCAGAGGTGAACTATCCCCAGGCAGGCAACATGCGTCCAGGAACACACCACCACAAGGAAGGGTGCCACATATTTCCTTATACTCCTGCAAGAGGCCAAATGCAGTGGGGTGGGTCCATGGCTACCACCTCTCTGTCCCCTTTGGAAAGCCAAGTGTCATTATGTATACCAGACTTGGGCAGTCTTTGCAATCAGAGGAATGCAAGGACTATAACTAAGCCTGGGGATGGAAAGAGGGAAACTCCTTGTGTCCTTTTTTCCCCAAGCACATTTGCTCCTTTGCAAACTATTCAGGCATAATCTACTCTCTATTATAGGACATCCAATGTATGTATGTGTGTATTCCATACAAAACACTAGAAGAGGAAATTAAGATTGTATATTTAAACACTCCAAAGTCAGGAAATGCAATATTTATAGTTGCATGCATAACTTTAACATTATCTCCTTATGCACGTGCACTGGATAATGTGTTTAATTACATCATCATCACTTTTGCCCCTTGACACCAGTGTCACTCCTATGGGCCTTGCAAGTCAGCTTCCCAGTGGAGGAGAAATCAGTAATGAGGAATCTGGGAATACTCTAAGTATAGCTTTCTTTACTCATATATATACACCAGTCCTGGAAGAGAGGCTGTCACAAACAGCATGCAGGCAACCCCTTAGAAGACTATGTACAATAGCACTACTTGGTGGCACCTAACAATATGCTACTTAAATACAGTAGAACCTTGATTTTACAAACACCACATTTACGAATGAGCAATTATACAAACCATTTTTCCCAATGGGGAAAAAAAAATCACATCATGAAAGTAGTGTTGATGAAGAACAAGTCAACATCCCTTCCCATTCTGATGCCTTCAGTGCTTTGGAAATCACTTTGTAGTGGTTTGAAGGACAAGAAGAAAGCAATGCGTGCACCATACTACAACACATGCACCTACTGTGATTTTGAGATATTGAATTTTATGAACTTTTCAATATTCTGAACTTGTCAAGCCCCAATTACTTTGTAAAGAGGAGTTTCACTGTAATGCAATATATTATCATACTGTTTTCTATAACTTACATACACATATTTATCATTATTCTGTTGCTATTATTTGTATTACCACAGTGCCTTGGAGCCCTAGTCAAGCATTTTGTTCTAATTACTTTCATTCTAATGTCCTTGGGGCCAAATTCTCCCCTACGATGTGGTCCCTTTATGCAGCTCAGACCATGCAAAGAGGCCATAAAGCCTGTTTAACTGGGGGTTTCCCACCAGAGGGGGAATCCTGGGCAGTGTGGAGCTGGCAGCTTTGTAAAAGTTATGCATAGCAGTTCATTTCAAGATTCTGCATTTCTGATAATATACAGTAACAAACAGTCATATAATGTCACATTTGTGTAGATGGGACTGAAAGAGATTCATGGCTAAGCTCAGTGATGCATTGGTGGAGTTGTACACACACACACAACCCCCCCCCCACCCCCTGAGAACGTAGATATATGAGTATTTGCAATGTACTGTAAGTTAAGTCTCTGATGTTAAACACAAGGTAACTCTGTTAATGTAATACGAAGAGGGGGTGAATGTTCAGTGCAAGAAGTTGTGCATTGGGCATCATATATCACATTGAAAATGTATCTCCAAAGGACTGACTTAAACAGATAATCAAAGGCATTCAAACTTACTTCTGAATTTACTACTTAGTACAGTGAGTCCAGAAATACCTGGTCCCAACGAAATAGGAGATGATTGCTGAACTGTATTTCTCAAGAAATCTGAGTTTTGTTTTGTTTGTTTTTTTAAGGGAACAAATACTGGCCAACCTACCCCTACCCTCCAGGACACTAGTTTACATCACAATCTAGTGTCCTTCAAAAATTCAGGTTTAAAAAGAAATGTTTATAGATTAAGAATACCAAAGAAACCCACCAGCCTGTTCCCCCACCCTCCACATTTAAAACTACTAACGTATTTAAACATATATGGAAGGATACAGAACTTATGCTGGTCCATGTTATTAATGGATTCATTTCTGTAAACAACAAAAAGGTAGAGAAGATCAAAACATAGAGAAAAAGACTCCCCTAAAAAGTGTTGAAAGATTTTGAAACTTCAGCTCATTCACAGAAACTGTTGCAAAGGCAGTGTAATTGCTGTCTCCAGTCAGGGCAGGCTCCAGGCACCAGCTTGCCAAGCAGGTGCTTGGGGCGGCCACTCCGGAGAGGGGCGGCACGTCCAGCTATTCGGCCGCAATTCGGCGGACGGTCCCTCACTCCCGCTCAGAGCGAAGGACCTCCCGATGAATTGCCGCCGCAGATCGCGATCGTGGCTTTTTTTTTTTTTTTTTTTGCGCCGCTTGGGGCGGCAAAAACCCTGGAGCCGGCCCTGTCTCCAGTTTTATACTTTTAATTCACAGGTATGATGTGATATAGCAAAACTGTAAAATGGATATGCAATTATTTCAAGGCAACTAAACAAAACAGAGTTCCAGCTTTGGTCTATAGGCTTTGTAATGAAACAGACTCATAGAGTTTAAGGCCAGAAGGTATTGTTAGATCATCTAGTCTGATCACCAGTATATCTCAGACTATTACATTTCACCAAGTTACCTCTGTATTGAGTCCAATACTTGTCTTTGACTAAAGAATAACTTGTGTATAGCTCAGACATATCTTCCAGTCTTGATATAAAGATATCAAGAGATTTGGTAATTTTGTCCAATGGTTAATCACCCTCACAGGTAAAAAGTTGTGCCTAATTTCCTATTTAAATTTGTCTAGCTTCAGCTTCCAGCCTTGGGTTCTTGTTAGGTCATTCTCCGCTAGATTAAAGTCTCAGCTATCCACATGAAAACATTTCATAAATGTACTTATAAGGGCCAAACTATAAAAAATAAAATTCAATTGCATTATGTGGTACAGCAAGTTGAATACATTTGTGTTCAAGTGGAGATGTACAGATGACTATTTCTTCAGGATAGTTGACGATATTTAAGTTTTAAGTAGTTTCACAGATTCACCCAGGTTCAGTATGTGGCCAGCAGCCTTTTTTAAAAACAAGCTTGTAAGTCTTCAAGTTTCAGGGGAAAAGAGGAGTCTAGTGTGATGGGCACACTAGCATAGGGATATGAGGCAAAAATCTGTTGAATGATTTAATTGGGGATTGGTCCTGCTTTGAGCTGTTGAGAGTTGGACTAGATAATCTCCTGAGGTCCCTTCCAACCCTGAAGTTCTATGATTAGGTTTGGATATATACATTCACAATTGTTGCTTGCAAGAGTTTTTTTTTTTTTTTTAAATAGTGTAACACCTGTTAAATGCTTTTGCCTGAACATGCTTTTTAAAAATTTGTTAAGTACACAAAGGAGATAACAAAACATTTAATTCTGACATACATTTTACATTTACATTTTAATGAGGTTGCAATTGACTGATTGTTTAAAAAAATTCAAAAAGATGCTTGATAGTTCTGCAACTGTGTTTAAAGAATAATAATAAAAAAGTTTCAGCTAATAAGAAAATATAAAGAGGGAAAGAGGTAAGAGCACTTACAATTTAAGTTTATATCAAGGATGCCATAGTGTATAGATAAGCACCTTTTAATATGTTTATAAATATAAATAAAGAAAGAATATGCTGCACAGCCCTTTTGCATACTGGGACTAAATTCTGCTCTCACATGCACCTAACCCCATTGACTTTGGTCAGAGTTATACAGGTGTCAGGGTGGAATTTGGAACTCAGATGATGTTCCGGCTAGAGTGGTAATACTGCATTTAAAGCATTGTAATATTCAGATCAGTTAAAGTCAATGGGATTGCAGCAGCATATCGGAGGGAAGAATTTGGCCCTCTGTGTGCTTACCTTGCAGTTGAATTAAAATAATGTGGTGTTACAGTAGGTATTCTTTGAATTACTTTCTTGGGTGCTTTCTAATAGTGCCTGAATACAATATGCAACACATTTGTCACACAACCGCTATTTAAGATAATTACTACAATATAGAGAGGTATATGAATAATTATAAAGTACACACACACTTTTCTTATGTACAATGTATAATTAAATGTCCTTTGCTGTCACTAAACCCAGACATCTTGAGTAAACCTAATTCACCTTCATTATTCACTGTCTATTAGTTTCACTAACTGGTAGCAGATTGAATTATGGTGAAAATCATTCATCACCTTTTGCTTTATTGGGCTGTAAGAAATGTATCATGCCAGTGTGGTATGAGGACCTATGTTAGCAGAACATGTCACTAGTTGGCATGACTTGTGTTTTACAAATACCAGGCTCTTTAAACTAAGATATTAAGTATCACAGGAAGACATCAAGGTCCAGATTCATTCTCTTTTTGCCAGACTAGCTACTGTGCCCTGGTAGAGGCGGGGGAACTACTTGACATAGGCCAAGAAGTGGTACCAGCATCTGCCTTTCCTTGAGTTTCTGCTGATGGAAGGCAGGTTTAATATTCACAGTGTGCTCTGTAGGAGCCCAGCCTGCGGAAACTGCCTATGGGATTTGCTGAATCAGACATCCACCAGCTGCCCTCTTCCCAGCCAACACAGTCCAACTTTTGGCGATTGTCCCCTACTTAGTTTAACATCCTTTTGTTAGTGGTCTTTCCTGTTACACCCTCTTTTGCCCCCTTAGCATGTACATTCCATTCATTTTACATACTCCAAAATGAATGCCAAATTGGTGCAAGTCACACTACTTTACCTCTCTTCCAACCCACTGACAGCACCATTTAAATCAACAATTAATTTGCCCACAACTCCCCTGAGATTTGCACTGTTTACTTCCGGGATGCCTTTGGCCCATTAACTTTATTTCTAGGTATGTGTGTTTGATAGTGGGATATGTCCCTTCCCTGAGTATAAGTGGAACAGTTAAACAGATTATATGGACATAATCTAGTGCTGCTTCTATGTCCCCTTTGATTTTGAAAGCAGTACCCAAAATCAATAGCAGCCCAAAGTGTACACTCCACAAGGCCAGTCACATTTTTTAAAGGCCTACCTGCAATGATAGCAAAAGCAACATCAACAAACATTACTGTGGGAAAGTGAGTTCTGACACTTTCACATCTTTGCCATGGCATGTATCCAGTGCCATAAGTAAATATTAGATAGCAAACAAATAAGGAAAAATAGTTCATGAGAATTTTTTATTAGAGGATTTGAAATTTCACTTCTCAAACAAGTGAATTTAATCATTTGAGATTCAGTTTCCCCCTTCTCTCTGACAATTTCCAACATCAACATTCAGATTGGATGTTTTTTCTAGAAGATATGTTCTAGTTAAATCACAGTTACTGGGCTCTATAACCTTCACTTACACAATAGGGAAGAATAATTTCCTCTGCTGCAGGCATTACTGGGTGAAATTCTATAGGCTGTGTTATGCAGGAGGTCAGTCAAGATGGTCATAGTGGTCCCTTCTGGCTGTAAAACCTAGGAATCACCCATTTGCTGTCCTCATTGAAGTAACTGATGGTGGTTATTTCTTAAACCTCTTTAAGCCTAATTTGCTTGCCTTATCTATACAGCCATGCACAATAAAAGATGTATAGTCACTTGATTCAAAAATTTAATGTTTTGGAATACTAATATTTTAACAAAAGATGTATTTATCTTAGTGATGTATATATTATACAAAAGTTATATTAAAAATGCAGCAATTTTACAGTATTTGAAAAAGTACTTAGCAGTTGTCTGTCTTTCCAGTAAGCATTTTCACTGAATATCAGATTTGTTTCCTACTGCACATTTTTGGGTTGTCTCATTGTCATGCCTGAACAAAACGAAGGTGGTATAATGAGAGAGCTGTAATGTTATTGTATGTTAAGATAATAAGCAAGAGGACGTGGTAAATAATAAGGACATTTCTGAAATACTTAACTCTTAGAATGAAAATAATTAATCTATTGGAAGTCTAAACAGTCTTGCAAAATTAGATTGTCAGAATAAGAGGTTTAGCCATGGACTTAAATGGAGCCAAGATTTCATCCACGAACTTTGTGACATGCAATTTCAAGGAGAGCAACTCTCCATTCAATATGCATACCTGTTCTTCTTAGTGCCCATGAATCCTGTCCACCCAAACAGACGCACAGTTTTCTGGAGAAAGCCATGTAAGTTGTTTGGAGACATGGCTACACTTTATGATAGCATAGAAAGGTGCAATTATTATCAACTATTTTGATTACACACATATGAAGATACAGCCCCTTTAACGCCCCCGTGTAAAGCTCAAAGAGTAGGGACAGGGATGAGTGTGGGGTCAGATTCATGTGTGGGTGGTGTGCAGTTACTAGGGTTGTTGATTAATCGCAATTAACTCACGAGATTAACTAAAAAAAATTAATCGCGATTAATCGCAGTTTTAATCGCATTGTTAAACAATAGAATACCAATTGAAATTAATAAAATTTTTGGATGTTTTTCTACATTTTCAAATATATTGACTTCAATTACAATACAGAATTCAAAGTGTACACTGCTCACTTTATATTATTATTTTTATTACAAATATTTGCACTGTAAAAATGAGAAACAAAAGAAACAGTATTTTCAATTCACCTCATACAAATACTGTAGTGCAATCTCTTTATCGTGAAAATGCAACTTACAAATGTCGATTTTTTTTGTTACATAACTGCTCTCAAAAACAAAACAATGCAAAACTTTAGAGCCTATATGTCCTCTCAGTCCTACTTCTCGTTCAGCCAATCGTTAAGACAAACAAGGTTTTTTTACATTTACGGGAGATAATGCTGCCCGGTTCTTGATTATAATGTCACCAGAAAGTGAAAACAGGCGTTCGTATGGGACTTTTGTAGCCATCATTGCAAGGTATTATGTGCTAGCAATGCTAAACTTTCGTATGCCCCTTCATGCTTCGGCCACCATTCCAGAGGACATGCTTCCATGCTGATGACGATCGTTAAAAAAATAATGCGTTAATTAAATTTGTGACTGAACTCCTTGGGGGAGAATTTTATGTCTCTGGCTCTATTTTACCTACATTCTGCCATATATTTCAAGTTAAAGTAGTCTCAGATGATGACCCAGCACATGTTCATTTTAAGGACACTTTTGCTGCAGATTTGACAAAACGCAAAGAAGGTACCAGTGTGAAATTTCTGAAGATAGCTACAGCACTCGACCCAAGGTTTAAGAATCTGAAGTGCCTTCCAAAATCTGAGAAGGATGAGGTATGGATCATGCTTTCAGAAGTCTTAAAAGAGCAACACTCCGATTTGGAAACTACAGAACCCAACCCACCAAAAAAGAAAATCAACTTTCTGCTGGTGACATCTGACTCAGATGATGAAAATGAACATGCGTCGGTACGCACAGCTTTGGATCATTATTGAGCAGAACCTGTCATCAGCATGGACACATGTCCTCTGGAATGGCGGTTGAAACATGAAGGGACATATGAATCTTTAGCGCATCTGGCACGTAAATATCTTGCGATATCGGCTACAACAGTGCCATGAGAACACCTGTTCTCACTTTCAGGTGACATTGTGAACAAGAAGCGGGCAGCATTATCTCCTGCAAATATAAACAAACTGGCTGAAAAGAAATCAGGACTGAGTGGACTTGTAGGCTCTAAAGTTTTACATTGTTTTGTTTTTGAGTGCAGTTATTTTTTGTACATAATTCTACATTTGTAAGTTCAACTTTCATGATAAAGAGATTGCACTACAGTACTTATATTAGGTGAATTGAAAAATACTATTTCTTTTGTTTTTTACAGTGCAAATATTTGTAATAAAAAAAATAAAGTGAGCACTGTACATTTTTTATTCCGTGGTGTAATTAAAATCAATATATTTGAAAATGTAGAAAACATCTAAAAATATTTAAATAAATGGTATTCTATTTATTGTTGAACAGTACAATTAATCACAATTAATTTTTTTAATCGCTTGACAGCCCTAGTAGTTACTACTCAGCATGAATGAGGGTGGCAGAATCTGGGACTAAATCAGTAATACTTTTTCATTATATTCACTGAAGCTAAACCCTTGAAATCATGTGAGTGAGACCCACATGCTACATAGGCTGGCAGCATGCCAGCTCTTATGCCTCTTTTCATTGCCAAAGCAGGAAAGACACACCACCTAAGAGAATAGTAAGAAATGAACATCCCAGAACAGTCTGAGCTATGAAATAAATACTCTGTTTACTGATAGCAAAAATGAGCAGGTGCAAAACAAGCAATAAATCCAAAGATCACAAAAATAGAGGCATGCTGGTCCAGTGGTTAGGGCACTAGCTTAGGTTCCGGAGACCCAAGTTCAATTCCCTGCTCTGCCACAGATTTCCCGTATGACCATAAGCAAGTCACTTAGTCTCTCTCTGCCTCAATTCCCCCATCTGTAAAATGGGGATAATATTTCTCTACCTCACAGGAGTGTTTTGAGGAGAAATAAATTAAAGATTGTTAGGCATTCATATACTACTGTGACAGGGCCATAGAAGTACCTTAGAAAAATAATTGACCAATGCCCAATATGCACAGTATTGCACTGAGTACAAATCGAGAACCTGACCATGTTTATAAAGCTAGGTAAAAATAAAAATAACTGTGCCCCCAAACCAAACTTTCACTTAAAACCTTCTCTTTCAAACCTATAACTCTATCCCCTTTCTCACCCTGCCCCTGAGGGGGGTCCTTTTTACACATCCTCACTGCTGACCTTTTAATCTTCCTGTCACTGGAATTGAATCACATCATTTAACCAAATCTAAATACAGATTCTTTCTTTCTTTCTACTCCAAAAGGCTTTGTTTCATCCCTCTGACCATAATTTCCAAGGAACAATATTCAACAAGTTCCATTAATACTTTGTAATCAACACAATGCTGGCTAAGAAAAGGGGTAGATATGCAGCTTTCTCCCTCCCCCACTTCCTGTCATGCTGGCTGTTTTCCACCATAAAAGTTACATTGGTTTAGGCTGTGCCTTTTTTTAAAGTTATTTCTGTTTCCCAGAAAACTGAAGGCATGCTATTGTAATTCAGGTAAACTTCTTCCACAGACTATTTAATCATATCTCTGTCCTGAGAACACCTACTATTGTATATTTCTTTCATGTAGCTATTGAAACTTATCAACTGATTTGTTGTCTGTCAGCTGTGGGAGCTGTTGCTAACCTAATTTTATTATTTTTGGATGTTCTTATTTCAGTATGTATTTCCTTTTTTTAAAGAATCTTTTAGGTCCTCCTGAACTTAAATCATTAGCCTGTCATCCTGAAAGTACCTTGCCCCACATCACACATTACCTCACAAAATGGGAAAGCAATGTTAATAGAACTTATCAATATGTGTCAAAGACCTTTTGATATGGCGTGGAGTTGAACAAATATTTAAGAAATCCAACATTCTTTATACTGTCATTCCAAAAGAGGCTAACCAATCTTCAGGCCAGTTTGTCCTTGACCCTTGCATGATGTGTGTATGTGTATGGGAAGGCACAAAGCCTTTTTGTACTCTGTGCAAGAGCCAGGAACAATTGCAGTTCCAACACAAGCTGGGTAGTTGTATTGGTGGGAGCAGGCTGACCTATCGTAAAGGATGGCGCAGCCAAGGCATTCTCCCCCTGCACCAAGAAACGAGGAAGGGAATGTGCCTCTGTGAGATGCAATCCCTCCTTGAACTCTTCTAGCACAGGGCAGCTGCTTCATCTCCTTGTTCAAGGCTGTGCCTAACACACATTTGAGCCCAGTTTCCACTATCAGGCATGGGTGAGCTAGTTCAGATACAATAAAAGAGCAGGATATTTTACCCAAAACTCCAACCCAACTTGAAGGGTGGTAGATTTGTTTGTTTGTTTTATGTTTTTAATGGTGAGGTTTGAGATGTTAATTTGATTTGTGCATGCCTCTGCAGTTTCTGGTTCTGGCCAGGACTGAAAGTAGAAGTACTGAAATACTGCATGTGACTGTTCTCCCAGCATTTCTGGCTCTGCTAGAACAAGGAAATGATAATGGCTAATATTTATAAAGCACCTTTCATCCAAAATGATCTCAAAGTGCTTAACAAATTGTGTGTGGGGGTGTGTATATACATATACATAATATAGTAATAACTTTCACACATCCCTGAACAACAGACAATAACACTATGCCACAGGGTGAGGCAGAAATCAAAGAGTAACATTGTATCAAAGTGAAACTAGAAGGGAAATTGTTGGTAAACAGAAATTTACCCATATTTGCATCTGACCAGAACAACAGGGTTAATGAAAAATATCATGAGGTCTTTATTAAAAACAAGTGTTCGGGAAATCCCAGAATGCTGAGATCCCATCTTTCCTGCTATTGTGTTTTTGTTTTGTTTATTTTTGTTTTTGATTTTTTTTTGGAGGTTTTTTGGTTTGTTTGTGTTTTTCTTAATTTTTAAGTCTTTTGATAACTCATTAGGTACTAGTTGCCAAGAACTGTTGGGTTGCTCTGCCTTCTCCAAATCTAGTTTAAAACATAAACTGGTGACACTGTAATCTTTAATTCTAACCCTCAACATGTTGTTTCATACACAGAACATGATATATAAATACAAAGCGTAAATCCACCCTCCACCCAGGAAATTGTGGTTAAAGCTCATTCAAATCTCTCTTCTTAATTAAATATATTGGGGCCAAATTTGTCGTTGGTGTAACTCCGTTTATGTTATTTTAATTAAAGCAGGGATGAATTTTCTGGGTGGGGGATGTGTAGCAGGAGCCAACATGGCAGCCAGCGATTCACTTCTCTGTGGCCCAGCATCCTCAATAAGGCTATGAAGAATGTGCTAGGTGCTCTGGAACAGTGTCAGTTAGCTGCTGCTGCTGCTGTTTTTTCCTGCTTCTTGGTGACAAAGTAGTGAATGTGCAAACAGAAAAGGGTAGGCAGTCTAAAAAAGGGGGTAAACTGATTTACCAGCTCCCGTGGGTGCACTGTAGTATCCCACTGGAAGAAGTCAGAACAGCCCACTTATTGGAGGCTGGCACTGTTTGCAAATGTTGGTCCTACTGGGAAAGGGCTAAATGGGTTCTAGTGACTCAGAAGCCATTGACTCATTGCTCAACTGGGTATAAGGGAGATAGGAATGACCCTCTGGGGAAGAAGGATTTAGGGTGTGATCTGAGCAGTCTGAAGTAGAAACCCTAAGAGTAGCTAAGCCCTGAGCTGAACTTTGTTATCTTAAAGCTTGTCTCCATTACAAAATCTTCTTATGTTTGAACAGGATTGTGAAGTATTCAGTCAGCTGACATGATTCTGATCATAACGTACTGGTCAGTGTAGACCAGGACAAACCATACTCAGCATAGAGACAGTCAGCTGTGATTAAACTCTGGTTGGTACCAACAGGTTTAATGATATGATCTCACAGCTTGAATCTGAGTCTGAACTTTCCAAAGTTCAGGGTTGTTTGGATCAAGGTTTTGGTTTAGCTCAGAGATAGGAATGGCCAGCAGGTTTGGATCTGAATGCAAATTTGCTTGTGGTTTTGGATGTGTTTAAATCTAGGGTTTGGGGTCAAGCTCAGTTGTACTTTAAACATTTATATTTTCTTTTGAAAGCATGGGCGAGGGGGTTTTCTAGGTCAATGGAACAGGAGATGACTAGCATGCTGACTTAATCCAAAAAGCCAAAGGGTTGCGTTCATTTTGTCTGGATGACAGAATTTGTGCCATGTGTCCCTGAATATTGGGTATTATCAAGAAAGTGATGACACACTTTTAACTATAGACATGCTAACAGATGCCACTTAAATGCAGCCTTTGCCATTTGTAGGAATTTGCAGTATTTACAACTAGATTGCTGGCCCTATGCTCCAGGATCTGTGCTAAGATTTTAGGTACTCTGTATTCTGTAACTACCTGAATTACTGTAACTTGTACTACGTGGTATAGTGCACAAAACTGGAGATTATTGTTTCTTGACGTTCCATACTCCTCATGATGTGCAGCAGTGAAGCAGTTAAATTGACCCTTTATCAGTGTGTGTGATGCAATTCTTTACTAAAGATGCAGCAGAATCCCTTACTAATGAACCAGTCATTTGACATTTAACGCTTACTTCATATGCTCAATCTGTTAAATGCCGACACTTGAAAGTTCTAGAATGCCTGTCTGTGGACTCCTAAGTCATAGTGTATGTTTGACTACTTACAATGAAAGAATGCAATGAAGCAATTTGAGGGTAGCATTAAAATTTTGATTAAAAGGATAACACAACCACATATTTTGTTCAGGAACAAGAAAAAAGTACTGGGCAAGGAAGTTTGTGCAATAAGCCTCTTTAATATTCATCCCTGCAGTATAGCTGCCTGTTTGGTGGTTACAGCTGTAACATTCAGAGTTCCCCAGGAGAAAGAAAGTGGGTCATGCACAATGGTGAAATTAATCTGTGAGTATGGAGAAGGGGCAGTTTACTTAGAGACGCAGAGGTGCTAGATGTTGAAAGAAATACTGCCACCTATTGATCACAGGTCTGAGAAAGCTTTTATACCCCTGAAATACAGGTTCATTTCCACTAATGTGACTTAAAATCATTGTGAAAACAAACTGGTCTGACTGGGTGTTTGAAAAGGTCTTACGATCTTGTAACTTAAGTTTTATCCCTGTTTTGCAGCTGCTATTTCCTTGATACATTTAAACTCTTCTAAAGTATTTTTTTACCAGACTGATGTACTATGTTACATAATATCTAAAAATACTCCAAATGTTGATGTGTCTTTCTCTGCCTTAATGTATCCCTATGTCTGTATGTAAGAAGCTTTTTTGTTATTTAGACAGATGATATTTTTCTTATTTTAGAAGGTATTTCTTTTTCTATCGATGTTTGAGAGACTATTTAATTGTAGCCATGCCACCAATGAGGAAGGGCTACAGAGGCCCTATGCCAATTTATTGTAATAGTTAAAAAGGTCTCTCTCTCTCTTCTCCCTAGAAGTTCCTATATATGTAGGCAGAAGTGAGTCTTTCTGAAGTATACTTTTATGAGATTGGCCTTTTTGAGTGGCTTCATTTCATGACCTCAAATGATTCTCACTGCTTCCCTCTGTTAGAAATATAACAACAGTGTTGAAAGTAAAAACTTCCTGAGCTTGCCTTTTATCTAGAGAGATTTTATTCTCTACCACTCATCCTCTACCTATGGCTCAGGCAGCTTGGGAATTTTGGGAAAAGTTTAAAGCATGGCTATGTTGAAGTCCTTACCTTTGCAAAAATGTGGGGCCAAATTCTGCTTTCATTTACATAGGTGGTTTAAGTGGAGTTTCTCTGGGGTTATATTATTGGATCAGAGTAGATTTGGGCCCCAATTGAGCAAACTGTAACAAGAATTACAAGTTGCATCTTTATTCTCATATTCTGCTTCCCTATAAGCACAGAATTCTCACTGATCAATAGGAGGTCTGAGGATGTCAGGAGAGGCTATTATTGCAGACTCTTGCCCCATGAATGTCCGTGAGGATCACGAGTCAGATTCTGATCTCAGTTATATCCTTGTAAATTAGGAATCACTTTATTTCAGTCAAGTGAATTACACTGGTGTATACTCTGTATTAAGTGAGAGGCCCATTAATTTGTATGTATTTTAACAAGGTATTTATTTTAAAGATGAATGAGAAAATAGGAATTGCCATGCCTGATCAGACCAATGGCTCTTCATCCGCATTATCCTGTCTCTGATCTTGCAAGTACCAAATGCTTCAGAGAAAGGTGCAAGAAATCCTATAATAAGCAATTGTAGAATAATCTGCCCATTGGGACAGAGTGGCTTGCCTGGGGACACACAGGGATAGAACCCAAGAATCTCATTTCCCAACAACTCTGCTCTAACCATTAGATTTGTACTGTTTTAAAATGTTTTTTTCCCTCTACTCATAGTCATACCTTTAAAATGATTTCTGATTACTAAAAAGAAATCAGTATAGCAGTAAATCTGCAGGGACTTTTGCCAATTAAAAAAAGTTAAAACTGCTGGAATAAAGAGGTTTGTAAAATTGCATACTGCAGGGTAAACATATTTTAAAAATTATTAGGAATTTTAACATTTGGATCTGGTCTAACAAGTGAATAATCTGCCGGCTAAAAAGGATTTACACAGTAAATAATACCAGGTTCTAAAGGGTCATTAAAACTTTCTGTTCTAAACTGCCCTTCTTGTAAAATGTTTAAATGTGAACACTTACAAAAAGATGGTAGTGATCCTGAAAGCTATTTGTGGCAATGGCATCAAAACTGGAACTTTATAAAAAAAAAATATTTAATCCAAAGAAAGTAGCAACTTGGAGCAAAGCCTCCCCAACTATCTGGGTGATTTGGCTTCTCAGGATGTTTATAATATCTATCTAGAAATATATATTGAATGTGATAATAAGAGCTACCTTTTCAAATGAGACCTGTGCTGCTCTCTTGCACCTGGCAGCACTGTTGCAAAGCCTTTGTCAGTAAATTAATCAGGTAAGACTAGGAAATCCTCAAGCTGTTTAGAGAGCCAACACTGTATGTATCATACCACGAAGCTATTTTACTAAGTCAGTTTTCTGACTGCCTCCCCACTGTAAGGGTCAGATTTTGAAAAAAAGTCAGGGCCAAAAATCAGGCCCAAGTGACTTGTGACTTTGGGTGCATCAGTTTTTGGGCGCCCAACTGGAGACAATTTGAAGAGACCTGACTTTCACAGCGTGGTTGCTCAGCACCTTCTGAAAATGAGGGTCCTTTAAAATGTCTCAAGCTGAGAACCTGTAAGGTGATGAGTCACTTTGGTGCTGATTTCCAGCCAATCCACAACCCAGAAAATGGTCTGGTGATACCCAGGGTAGGTATCTAAGCCCCATAGGAGAAACAGCAGCAAAGTTTGCTTAACATCGCTCCAGCGTTTGGAACTCTCTTCTGCATGACGGTGGCAACAGACTCCCCAAACCTTAGCCTGCTCCAGCCTTGGTCTTGCTTTCACTCCAGCCTGTTCCTAGTCCTGCTTCAGTTTTGCTCTCAGGCCAGCCTCACTCCAACCGTGCTCTGGACTCCAGATTCCGGCTCTGATCCCTTGGCTCTGACCATTTGGCCTGACTGCCATGGCTTCGACCACTAGGCCTGATCATCCCCATCATGGTTTCTGACACCCACATTCACCAGTAACTTTGGAAAATCTTGGCCATAGTAAATAACTTCATGCACAAAAATGCCTAATTTGGGATTACAGTTACTGTGCCTGTACCTGCAAATCAGGTGTTTAATGCATAATGGTCATTTTTGCATGCACATATCCAGTTTGCACAAGCAATCACCAGTAATTATGTGCACAAAGTATGCATGTCTTTATGCACCTATGAGACAATCATGTCTTGGCTGATGTTTATTGAAGGGGAGGTCCCTAATTTCCTCCCCAGCTTCCTCTGCTTCAGCAAAGTGGACCTGGTCGTGACTCCCGCATAGCACATTAGCATTGTTTCTGTAGAATGATTAGCTCTTTCCTCCCTTGAGGGTCTTTCAGCCTTTGCTCCCCCATCAGCAGCTCAGACTAGTTTCTCTCATAGGGTAACGAATATCTCTCACCACAAGGCCACCAGATCAGCCTTTTAACATGTTGTTTTATGGGGAATTTTTATAACTATATGCTTGATTCCAAAAGAAAGTCTCTGCATTTTTTGATGTATAAGAACATAGACAGGGGAACTGATATCAGGAATGTGACTCAGTTCATCAGTAATTACACTGGGCTTCTGAACCATGTATGGCTTTTTGAAGCTTAGCCATAAGATTTTTTGAATTGGGCCCTTTGTGGGAAATGTAGCCCTTGAACATATTGACTAATCAGATGAAACAGCTACACTGTTTGAAGCTGCAGAGTAATGTACCAGGGAAGGGCAGATTCTATATACCTGTCTTCACTGGATAGAAGTGAAATACTGCATCAGCAGCCAGCAGTGGGCCTCCAGCGAGATCAATCACAAAGGAGAAGTAGGGAACACGATAAAAAAATTGTTACTAATGGTTAAAAATAACAAACCCTTATGTGATTATCTTCAAAAAACGAACTTCAGCCAGAATTATGGATCTGCTTCCCACAATGTTATTTGACAGAAGACAAATATAAGCATTTTCTTCTTCTGTTGGGAGGAAAAATTAGTATTCACAACATAACATTGATCTATTTGTCAGGAAACTTTCTTGAACTATTTTGCTTTTGGAGCTAAATTCGCATTACTAAAATTCAGTGATTACATGGTCCATAAGGAGAGAAAAATCCAAGACATGAGTTGAAGATATACATTACAAAAACCAGAAAACTATTCAGTGTAAAGATAACAGTGATTGCAGAACTACAAAGACAGTTAAAATATACTTGTAAGTTTCTGTATGTGATTATAAGGAGCTCCCTTTATGATCAAACATTTTGCTCAGGCTTGGGAAAGTGTTTTCTAAAAGCAGCCCAACGAACTGCTGTCACATTAAGTGACATACCCAGATGATTTCTTCTAATCAGATCTAGTCAGCTTGTCAAGGGCTGTATCACATTTCACCTTTAGTCTTTCAGTCATCTATTTCTTTACAAGCAGGTGCTTCACTTAAACAAGACATGAGTTAATAGTTGGGAACGTTTGGTGTCAGACTCCCAAGCAGCCGTTATCATTCCTATGACAATTTTTTCCAATTTAGTTAACAGTTTATTCAGTTGTAAAACTACAATGACTCATATAATTAGAGGTTTCCGTGCGTGTCAACAAAAAGATCTTTATTGCTTGGTAACGAGTTGTGCAACTCTCTGCAGAGCTTCAAAAGAAACAATCAATCAGGGAATAATATTTTTGGAATGTCAAAAGTGGAAGATGACTGGATGTTAATCACCTTAAAATAAAACCATTGATTAATTACATAACGAGTGATCCCTCTATCTGCATGATTTATTGAGTCTCACTTTCAGAGTTGTAAACCCCAGAGCATTACCAGTTAAGGGCTTAATTCATAAAAGCATCATGTACTATTTATACAGGTGATTTACAGTTTAACCCAGAAAAAATGTGGTATGTGAGCTATTGAGAAATGTATCTCCCCCTTGGTACCTCACTGTATAAATAGACCTGCAATCATTTCCCCACTATGTATGTTTAGAGTAGTGTTTTTGAACTATAATCTACCTAGGTATTTATATATCCCGCATCACCATAGTATCTAAGTGCCTCATAATTATTATTGGATTTTATCCTCACCACTTCTGTGTGAGATCAGAAAGTATTTTCCGCATGTTACAGATGAGGCACAAGGTAGATCACAAGGAAAATCTGTGCCTGAGCCAGGAATTGAAACTAAGTCTCCGGAGTCCCCATCTGCTGCCCTATCCACTAGACAAGTGTTTCTCAATCAGTGGGTTTGGGCCCTGAGGGGAGTCTCAGAAAGAAATCTGGGGGATCACAAGACATTGAAAAATTTATTACAATCTAACGCAAAGAAATATCGCTCCTCCATTCCCCGCATACACCCTTACCCTTCAAGGTCAAGTACTCTGTCAAATCTCAACACACATACACACTCTTTCTCTCTCTCTCTCACACACACACACACACACACACACACACACACACACACACACACACACACTATAGGCGTATCATTGTTATCATTGATACATTTTTATTCTTTCTTTTATAGGACATGCAAAGGGCTTGTGAAATTTTTTTACTTTGAATAAGGAGTCACTAGTCTAGATTACTGAGAGACAGTGCACTAGACCATCCTTCTTACCCTAGTGATTTGTATTAGGGAATTGCTCAACTGTTCCAAGAGCTCTCTTGTGAAGTAATCCACTGCGTTCTGTTCTGTCACCTGTTCTTGTTCTCCAAGGCTGTTAGGACATACAGTTGGATGCAGTCTCATCAGTAGGTGGATGATCACTCCATTTTTCATTGGGCCTAGATGGCATGGTTTCTCTAATTTCCCAGTGTCCAATCAAAGTTAGGACTTGGATGAGAGCTGGCTGGCTTCAGCTAAATCCAGCCCAGACAGAGGCAATGCTTGCTGGATAATAGCAGCTACTGAAGGAGCTGCTAGGAGGATGGTTCAGTGGTTAGAGTGCATGTCTAAGATTCTCTGGACCTTAGTTCAATTCCTGCTCTGCCACAGACTTCTAGTGTGACTGTGAGTATGTCACTTACTCTCTCTGTACCTCAGTTCACTGTCTGTAAAAGGCTTATAATAGTGCTTCCCTACATCACAGGGGTGGCATGAAGCTGAATGTGATTGTGAGGGGCTGAGATACTTCAGTGATGGGGCTGTGTGACTAATTAAGATTAAATGGGATGATCCTCTGAGTGAGAAAGTATGCTCCCCTTGTATTACAATCCTTTCTTTTTCACTTAGCAAGGAAGTTGCACTATTTCCTTTTAGATTCAGATTTTACCCCAACTATCCATACCTGGGTCCTCTCAAGACTAGATTCCTATGATGTGCTGCATTTGGAATCAGGGATATGGACCACTGAAACTTCCCAAAGATAGTGCCCACTTAACAGTGTTTATGTTTGGAGGCCAACATGCCAGTGCTCTGTATATTACCCTGTTTTCTAGTTTGTTTCTGCATTCACTTAAAAGGGTAGATTTCAATTTATAAAGCCCTCTATGGTTTGTGCTGGTTACTCCAGAGACCCTCTCTCTCAGTGCCATGGCATCTGGGTTACTTGAGGTGAATGAAACACCTAGCGATGTTCATTGGAGGCTGGGGACAGGGCAGTCTCTGTGGAGGGCCTTTGTGTCTGTTTTCTTCCTCCATTGGTCTGACAGAGCCTAAGTTAGTGATGCTGTAGGGTGCATTGCATGGCTGATTTATTCGCCCCGGCTTTTACTGAAGGGTCGATCAGAGAGAGTAACAATAATTATTATAGGTTTCAGTGGTAGGCTTGTTAGTCTGTATCAGCAAAAAAAACGAGGAGTCCTTGTGGCACCTTAGAGACTAACAAATTTATTTGGGTATAAGCTTTCGTGGGCTAAAACCCACTTCATCAGATGTATGAAGTAAAAAATACAGAAGCAGGTATAAATACGTGAAAGGATGGGGGTGCTTTAACAAGTGTTAGGTCAGTCTAACGAGATAAATCAATTAACAGCAGGATACCAAAGGAGGAAAAATAACTTTTGAAGTGGTAAGAGAGTGGCACATTACAGACAGTTGACAAGAAGGTGTGAGTAACAGTAGGGAGAAATTAGTATTGGGGAAATTAAGTTTAGGTTTTGTTATGACCCAACCACTCCCAGTCTTTATTCAGGCCTAATCTGATGGTACTAGTTTGCAAATTAATTCCAGTTCTACAACTTCACGTTGGAGTCTGTTTTTGAAGTTTTTTTGTTGAAGAATTGCCACTTTGAGGTCAGTTATTGAGTGACCAGAAAGATTGAAGTGTTCTCCTACTGGTTTTTGAATGTTATGATTCCTGATGTCAGATTTGTGTCCATTTATTCTTTTGCATAGGGACTGTCCAGTTTGGCCAATGTACATGGCAGAGGGGCATTGCTGGCACATGATGGCATAGATCACATTGGTAGATGTGCAGGTGAATGAGCCCCGGATGGTCGGCTGATGTGGTTAGGTCCTGGCTTAAAGGTTAAAGTTGGCTTAAAGGAGCTCTGAAGGAGACCATACTTGAAGGGGGGACATGGCTAGGGAATTTCCAGGAGTACCTGAAGAGAGGTATCCCTTGGTTACGGAGAGCAAAGGGACTGCGGCAGAGCTAGAGGAAGAAGCCTTAGGGAAAGAGAAACCTGGAGAGTTTGGGGTCATATTAGGAGCCTTTCTGGTTGTTTTGAATCATACAATATAATACCTATGCTGTTGTAATTTGAGGCTTACTTAATGTTGGTAAAGCATCTTGCACTTGTCTACATCACCTTTCATGAGAGGATCTCACAGTGTTAACATTGATTAGTAAGAGCATGCTGTGGGAGCACCTCAGACTCCTGGAAAGACAATATTGGGAAACAGGCTGGATTTAACAGGAAACTAATGAGTTGTCAAGCAAAATTACCTCAATGACTGATTTCAGTAAGAGCTTATCAGAATCCTGGAACAAGCACAGTACACAGCATGTTACGTAGTCATTCAACTTAAAAGGAAACATAACTTGTCCTGTTCTCAAATGTTCTCTGAAACGTACTAGCCTTTCAACATTAGCTGAACCATTCAAATAAGACACATTAGAATTAGAAAAAGTACAGAGAAGGGCAACAAAAATTATTAGGGATATGAAACAGCTTCCATATGAGGAGAGATTAAAAAGATGGAGACTGTTCAGTTTAGAAAAGAGATGACCGAGAGGGGATATGTTAGGGTTGCCAAGTGTCCAGTTTTTGACTGGAAAGTCCAGTCAAAAATGGGACCTGGCAGTGTCTGGTCAGATGTGCTGACTGGACACCAAAAGTCCTGTTACTGTGGGTTGTGAGGGGAGGTGCCAGGTCATCAACCTGCACCAGCCCCTGCTCAGCGGGGTCTGCCTCCTACCTGAATCTCATGGGTAGGCAGGCACCAGGCTCCATATCAGGCTGCTGCTCCTGTCCCAGCTCCAGAGCAGAGGAAGCCATCTGTAGGGAGGGAGATGGAGAAGATCAAGCGATGAGGAAGGGGGAGAGGAAAGAGCTGCAAGCTATGGAGGGGAGGAGTGACCAAGAGTGGGGCTTGGGGAGAAGAGGCAGAGCGGGGTGGGCCTATGGGGGGGAAGAGGTGGAACGGAGACAGGTCCTTGAGGAAGAGGCGTAGCAGGGGCGGGGCCTCGAGGGAAGAGTTGGGGCAGGTTTTCAAAAATTAGAAAGTTAGCAACTCTATAAGGTTTTATAGACCCTCGAGGTCTATAAAATCATGAATGGTGTGGAGAAAGTGAAGAACAAGGAAGTGTTATTTACCCCATCACATAACTCAAGAACCAGGGGTCACCCAATGAAATTAAGAGGCAGCAGGTTTAAAACAAACATAAGGAAGTATTTCTTCACACAACATGTGAGCAACCTGTGAAACTCATTGCCGGGGGATGTTGTGAAGGCCAAAGTATAACTAGGTTCAAAAGAGAATGAGATAAAGTCATGAAGGATAGGTCCATCAATGGCTATTAGCCAAGATGGGACACAACCTTATGCTCTCGGTGTCCCTAAACCTCTGACTACCAGAAGCTGGAACTAGATTACAGGGTATGGATCACACGATATTTGACCTGCTCTGTTCATTCCCTCAGAAGACAGGATATTGGACTAGATGGACCATTGGTCTGATCCAGTATGGCCATTCTTATGTTCTTATGAACAATAACATTCATAAAAATCAATTACCAGAGGGAAAATTCAGTGAGCCTGATTCTCCTATCAATTTTGGAGTAAATCAGGATTGACTCCACTGAAATAATTGAGTTACCCTGGTGTAAGAGAGAGGAGAATCTGGCAATAGAAGTTTAATTTCCTGCACAGCATGTCTTGAAAATATTAAAGTGAATAAAACAACAAAAAATAGCTTTTTTCCCAAAATGGTCAGATCACATATAATGTAATGGGTTAAAGGGTACAAGGGGGATTCAGAGGGCACAACATGTTTATCTACCTTGACATTTCTGTCTCAACGTTACTTAAAATTAGTTCATAGGTTTCAGTACTGGATTAGAGTTTTCCTGTTTCATTCCTTGTAAAATATTTAATACACTGTAAAAGCTTCATTTGCTGTTTCAAATATGGAAATATATTTGTACAATATCAGGAAACAAACTTTAAATGGCTTTAAAATATTCCTCTCAAAACATATTTTGAATAAAAACCTATCTTTCGGAAATAGAAATAATATTGATACTATACCTACAAAAATATGTACCGTACTCTCTGGCCTTTCTCTGCTGCAAGCAAAAAGAAATTGGAAGTGATTTCAAAAGCCCATGGGGCTCATTAACTTATTGTAAATGAACCTGTCACCTTTTAACTGCTAGAACCATTCCCAGTAGGTTAGTAAACTTAAAAACTATTTATCACCTTTATTTGCCTATATAATACAAAAATTGTAGTCATTAGAAGCCCAGGATTCTTAGAATGGGTCTACACTACATAAGAAAGCCATTGCCAAGTTGTAGACTGCAAGGAATGGTGTGTCCTTTTTGTCCTTCTAGTGATTTAGTTTTTTTCACAGTTTGAAGCTGATTTTGTCCAATGGTTCTGAAGTGTCCAAATACAGTCCCTCCGACAACTGTGGTCATATCAGTGCATTATGTGCCATCTGCACTACCTATCTCATAATGCCCAACACTGTTTTTAGAAATGGGGCTTGTGGATAACTTCCACACATGAGGCACTGCATGGTGAGAAGAAGTGCAACTTACAAGATTTTTTTGTTGTTATATAACTGCACTCAAAAACAAAATAATGTAAAACTTCAGAGCCTACAAGTCCACTTAGTCCTACTTCTTGTTCAGCCAATCGCTAAGACAAACAAGTTTGTTTACATTTACAGGAGATAATGCCGTCCCACTTCTTATTTACGTCACCAGAAAGTGAAAACAGCTGTTTGCATGGCACTTTTGTAACAGGCATTGTTGGTATTTATGTGCCAGATATGCTAAACATTTATATGCTCCTTCACGCTTCAGCCACCATTCCAGAGGACTTGTACTAGGTGAATTGAAAAATACTATTTCTTTTGTTGTTTACAGTCCAAATATTTGTAATTAAAAATAAATATAAAGTGAGTACTATACACTTTGTATTCTGTATGGTAATTGAAAACAATATATTTGAAAATATAGAAAACATTCAAAAATATTTAAAGGTGTTCTATTATTGTTTAAGAGCCTGATTAATTGCGATTAATTTTTTTAATCACACAATTAATCACGATTATGTTTCTTTAATCCCTTGACAGCCCTAATTCTAACCAATGGTTAGTTGCAATGCCTTTTGTCTATTCAGGGGCAATGCAACAAAACTTTTTGACCGGGCCATAGACAAGAATGTTGGACATCAGGAACTAGATGCTTTAGGAGTCCCAGGATGTACAGTGCCACAAGCTCTGTGTGTGTGTATTGCCAAAATGGTTGTCAGAAGCACTGTTGATACATGTATTTGGTAATGGAGACACTGAACAAATTCATGCAATATCTGTCCCTGCAATGCTTTCCTTGCCCAGTGTAAGATGTCCTGTGGATGGTTCTGTCTTTTCCGCAGACTTATTGAATAGCAAAAAGGGGGAAAGACGATCCTTAAGAGAGAGTTGTGTGTGAACACAGAGTGCTTAATCCTTTGTAGAACTTGTTTTTTCTAAGAAGTTCTGATCTAAACTGGACTAAATGTCTTTGTGTATGTGGGTGATCACATGTGTTAA
Source organism: Terrapene triunguis (assembly GCF_002925995.2). NCBI lineage: Eukaryota > Metazoa > Chordata > Testudines > Emydidae > Terrapene > Terrapene triunguis. The sequence goes on along the minus strand of NW_020664464.1, from coordinate 16,538,341 downwards.
CTCAAAGAAAACTGTCATCCACATTTTCATTATCACAATTATTTTTTTCTGATGTGATGACAGGCTCATTGGCTCACTGCTGTTGCCAACTTGTAACATGCAGTCGTACTAATTAGAGCAACAGAATCACAGCGCTCCTCATTTAAATTGTTTTAACTCCTTTGGTAGCATTTATGCTTTTATGATGGCTGCCATCTTGGAAGACACACTTAGCATTGACCTGGGGCACTCTATAGCTAAACCCACGCATCTCTACAGCTTGAGCTAAACAGCCAGGCTTTGTGACACTCATCCTCTGTGGATTGGGCACAAAGGAGACATGTAACTCACGCTGACCAATGAGTTACATACTTCCTCTGGATACTTCCTTATGTGATGGCTGCCATGTTGGCTGACATATCATCAGTTGAACCAGGGACCTGCAGAACTAAAAGGAAAGTGTTGCTACAGCTTGAGCTAAAGCGCCAGCTTTTCAAGTGGAGAGCTGTAACAGACCTGTGTCCTCTGTGGATTGGGCACAGAAGGGATACATAACTAAAGCTGGCTGGGAAATAGTTTTTCTATCTTGTTAAAAAATTCGATATTTCAAAACAATTTCCTGACCTGAATTGGGACCAAAAGTCAAAATCTCAAAAATATTCACAAACTGAAAAATCTGAAAAAAAATTGGATCAGGTCAATCAAAATCTTTTGCTTTGATTTGTCTTTTTAATTTTTTATAGTTTTACTATTAATTAACAAATCTCAAAATGCAAAGTTGTTTCAGTCTGAAAAATGGATTTTTTTCATTTACAAAATATCCAAATATCTCATTTTAACAATTTCAAAACTTTTTTCAGTTGTTTCTTTTCACAGTGGGAAATTCATCAAAACTACTAACCCTTTTCTGCAAACAGTTCCAATTTTGATTAATTGACATTTTTCCAATAAAAAGTTTTGTTGGAAAACTCATGATCAGATCTACACATAACACACATTAACCAGTAGGTTACACTTTTATAAGTCTATGGTCTGATCCTGCATAAGTTATGTGACAAAACTCTCATTTAAGTCAATGGGACCTTTGGGTGCACAAGGGATATAACCTGTGGTTGATATACTAAAAGGATAACTGGAACAGGGTTTAGATTTACTGTACTGGGTTCAAGGATAAAAGTTGCTGTTGATTTGAAAACATCAAAACTTTGGTTAAAAGTGCATGTGATAGGAGTTAGCTTGCCAAGTAGTGTTGCCTCCCTTCTAGATTATGAGACAGCATTTTTATTTAAACGGGAACATAAATGAATAGATTTTCCAATCCATAACATGTACTTCTGGCATGCAGGGTTTAGCACAAGCCAAGAGACAAACTTTTTCAAAAATTCCTGTGTTGAAAATATTGGTTGGGCAATCCTGCTGTCACACCAGGAATAAGTGCAACAGTACTTGGATTAGAGAAGGTGCTGTTCCTTACTTGGTGTAAACTTTTTTTTTACTGAGAGCCTTACAGTTCATAAGTAGTATGCTATTCTTGCTATCCTTTTACAAGAAAAGGACTTCTGCTCATTTTTAAGTTTACTGTTTGACCAATGGAGTCTACCTATCAAACTTTGTTTCCCCCACCTCTTCTGTGGAGTGAAAAATGTTAGAAGGTCTATTTACATACAATTTCTTGAACCTCTAATCCAGTGATGTCAAACACCTGATTCATTGGACAGATTTGCCCTCCCCCCTGCTGTTAATTAAGTTAATGCTAAAGCCTGATGGCACTTTAAATGTCAGCATCATTTCAGGAGGTAGGATGGGGGATAGGGGGTGGGGGGAGTGAGAGTGAAACCCACAATGGAAGAATTGTTTCTTTTTTAAAAACTTTTCCCCCAAGGGGCTAACAATCACTTTGTAACTCATTCATTTAACTGGGGAATGATTTTAAAATATTTTACACATTATACAGCACATTTTATTCAAGGATCTCAAAGCATTTTCGAAAGGTGGGTCTGTAAATAATAGTACCCCATTTTACCGAGAGGGAAATTTAAGATTTGACCAATGCCATGCAATATGTTAGTGGTAGAGGTAGGCTTAGAATTAAAAAGTTCCTGACTTCCAATCCCATGCTCTAAACACTAGACAACACAGCCTGACTGGATTTCTGGTAAGAAAAAAATCAACAATAGAGCTTGTGAGTTGAGAATTTTCTATTTTCAAATACTGTATTGTTTATCTTGTTAACAATCATTACAGTTAAATGCTGTATTTATCCCAAATAAGATACACCTCTACCACGATATAATGCTGTCCTCGGGAGCCAAAAAATCTTACCGTGTTATAGGTGAAAACGCGTTATATCGAACTTGCTTTGATCCACCAGAGCACACAGCCCGGCCCTCCCCCACGGCTTTACCATGTTATATCCGAATTCGTGTTATATCAGGTCGCATTATATCAGGGTAGAGGTGTATGATTAAAAAATATAGTGTTCCCACTCAGAACAACATGTCCTTATTACCTAAGGTAATGAGTTGGTCTCTCTCTCTTTCTCTCACAGACAGAGACAGACAGTGTCTTTAACAGGATCTGCCATTTTCAAACCCTGAAAAATATATTTCTGGAATGGTTTCTTGGTTCCTAAAAGAGAGTGTTAGGAGAGAAGGGTCTGATCTGCCTCTTTCCCAGCACTCAAGACCAGATGATATGCCTGTGGTGGCCAATTGTATAAGAGTTCTTTAACATTGAAAACGTTATGCATTGTGAATGTTGGCTACAGATCATGTATCAGAAAATCTCCTGGGCTACATTGCCCAACAATGAGACCCCAATCATTCCTTCCAATGTTTAAGTGTTTGTGTTCAGTGTAGTTATCATCTGCCATCTGTTAATGGGATTGTAGTAGCTTTGAACAACAATGCAGTCATCAAAGGACCTGAGAAAACATGACAAATTGTGAGTGGCAGTATTCTTAGATGTCTCACTTAATAAGGAATGATTGAACACAGACATGTGTAGGAGTTCTTAAAGTATGCATAACAACAGTGCAACTGTAAGAATAGGCAGTGTCAGTGCTCGACAAAAGGGAGACTAAGAAAAATGCTGCAAGCATAGCACAGTAATCTTAAAAGCAGAGGGAGCCTTGCCCTTAGACTTTAGGCTTTCCTCACAGCACAGACAGCTTTTAGAAATTTATTGATCCCTGTGGGAAGGCTCGTGTGGCTCAGCTCATCCAGTCCAGTACTTGGGTTGGGAACATTAAAAGGAAGAGGAAGATTTAAATTGAATAAATTATCAACTGAACATTGAAAAGAAAGTCAGCAATGATGTGAGGCCTTTTTCTGGTAATGTGTCAAAAGGTAAAATTACAGACTATTGAGTGAAGTGTTCCCATATGTCACTGTGTGAAAAATTACCCGCAGATGCACAAATGGAGGATGTCTTCCAGGCATGGATTTTCCCCCAGCTGCACAAAAGAGGGCATGTTAGCTGCCTCCACAGAGCCATTCCAAGATCTGTGCCAGGGTAAGGAGGGAGAAGCTGAGGGAGATGGGCGTGGGGCTAATGCACAGTAGCCTTTCCTGGCAACCTGTGAGAACTCCATAGGAAAGTTGGTGCAGCAGAAGGCTGTCTGGAAGCTGTGGTGTCAGGGAAAAGCCACACAGGGCTCTGAAACAACAAGGGTGGAGGCACAACACCTTTGTGCAGATGGTCCTATCTCCAGCAGATCCTTGTGATCTGTGCTCACCTCCACAGCTCTGGGAGCTGCACCTCTGCTTCTCCCAGTGGAGATAGGCCATTCCTACTCTCCAATGGGAAGAATTTGAAGGAACCTCACAGACTATTCTTGCCTTCCTGCCCCACCTATCGTTTTCCCGTAAGAAGCATGATCTGGCCCTACCTTTGGGCTATATGCTACACTTGATTAACATGCAGGTAAGGACTGTATGTGGCCTTTAAGTATTTATATTTATTTATTTATTTGCAGTGTGCATTTATAAGTATCTGTCATTCCACTTAATTTGTATAGACTGTATTCTGAATTGTAGGTCTAAATTATCCCTGGTAATGTGCATGTACAATAACTTAACAGGATAAAAAAATTATATATCTGAACAGTTGTGGATTATTGGCACAGTTCTGCACTATTTATTTGGGGTAGATGTCGACAACGACGCTTCAGCAATGAGTGCAAATTTGGGCCATTAATAGGTTAACCAAAAGCCTGGTTTACAGACAACTTCGAACTTTTTGGAAATTTGAATGCAGATCATGACTTTGCAGCTCTTGCCCAACTATAATGTAGAGTATGTTAGTTATTTCTTGTTTTAGCCCCTGCATTGACTAGGATTCTTAAGAATTTGAATTTTCCACTTGCTCTAGAAGTTGCTTGTTTCTGCAGGTTCTCCATGGCAAACCTAACAGGCACATTTCTGGCTCACAGGGGCAAAATAGCAGAGAGATTTCCAGGTTTAAATGTGTGTGTGTGTGCCAGAACTGAAAACAGTTCCAGTGTACTCAGTACAATATCAGCAACATTGTGCAACACTTTCTGGCAACAATGTGTTCCCTCTTTATTTGGAATTTGTTTATTTACAGGTCAGTTTTATAGCGTTTTTCTGTTTTATTTTTCATTCTATTTCTATAGGATGAGGTGGTATCATGAAAGGATTTCACATTTACTTTTTTCACACTATCTATTTTAGTGTCTTATATAGCACCCATCATTTTATTTATTTGATTCCTTCTAATCATTCTGTAATTGATCAGATTTTGTAAAAAACCTCATAAACAAAGGGTGAAATTCAGTTCTTTCTTTGCAAAATTTGCACAAATGGAAAAAGTTGGGGCATATGTGTGTACTGTAAGGGCAGCACAACATACTTTGTATACTCCTGTTATGATAGATTTCTGCATGTAGATCTGGCTGGGGTTTGGTTCCATATCCATGTTTCTGCCAAATATAGTTAGTGTTTTGGCCTGCACTTGTGTCCATGTAGGGTGACCAGATAGCAAGCATGAAAAATTAGGACCGTTTTTTTTAAGGGGGTGGGGGGCATGCAGGGGAGGAGTATAGCTGCATAAATAAGACAAAGGCAAGCCCCTAATATCGGGACGTCTGGTCACCCTATGGCCATGTAAAGATCTGTAGTTAAGTCAGGGATGGGGGCTGTCTGTCTACCATTTGATTCCATCTGCTGATTATCCATCCAGAACTGGCTTCTTATTCATTTCTCTGCCAGTCAAAACCTAGAGCAGCATAGTAGGTATGATTAGACGACTAACACTTTGTCACTGAAATTGCAGGGCTCAAACAGTTTAGCCAATATTATGTAAGACTTAGGCCTGGTCTACACTAACACCCCAATTCGATCTAAGGTACGCAACTTCAGCTACGTGAATAACGTAGCTGAAATCGACATACCTTAGTTCGAATTTACCGCGGTTCAGATGCGGTCCACACGCGGCAGGCAGGCTCCCCCGTCGACTCCGCGGTACTCCTCTCGCTGAGGTGGAGTACCGCAGTCGACGGCGAGCACTTCCTGGTTCGACTTATCGCGTCCAGACCAGACGCGATAAATCGAACCCGGAAGTTCGATTGCCAGCCGTCGAACTACCGCGGTAGTGTAGACCTGGCCTTAGGAAAGCAGGTTAGAAGCCAGAAATATATATTATTTAGCCAAGCAATTTAGTATAAAATCTATTATGGCTTATATCAGACTACTGTGGATTAAATGCATTTTTCTGTGGGGGCTGCAGCTGAAGCTGGGCCAGAAACAGTTTTCTCGTACTGTGAAACAGCAAGTGAACAGCAAGTGAACAGCAAGTCTAAGTCTCCCTGGCTGGCACATCTGAAAAGCCAGGTTACCGCATATTATGAGATGCTGTAGTCCTCAGATCTTATATAAGCAATTTCCATTCTGTGATGATTTCTTAAGTGTTCAATAAAAATCAATGGGTTAATTTATTGAACTCATACTTGGATTATTTAGTAAATGTAGACATTAAAAGGGCTCTGTATTTGAACATGTGTACTGTCTATGAATGATTATTATTATTATTTCTATAGCAGTGGCAACCAGAGGTCCCAATCAGAGAGTCTGGGCCCATTGTGTTAGGCTCTTCGTAAACACACAGGAAGATGCAATTTCTACCATTAACTTAGTAACTTAGTCCATCCCATGCTTTGCTGTACATTGGGCTACCCACATTTGCCATCCTTGCCTGTTAACTGCCCTTCTCTCCAAATCTTCCCATTTCATGTTGAGGTGCCTGATGTCGTTCAGAATTGTTCGTTTCCATGTTATTTGTGGTCTTCCTCTCTTTCTTCTTGTGTTTTCTGGCTTCCATTCAAGGTGGTATTTGGTAAGCATTCTTTTTCCATTCTCAGCACATGTCCCAGCCACCGATGTCTTCTTTTGTAAATTATTTGTGAGCCGGTAGCTTGTCCAGTCATTTTTCTGACTTCTTCATTCATCTTCCTATCTCTATATGTTATTCCCAATATTCTTCTCAGACATTTGTGATGAAATGCATCTAGCTTTTGCGTCATACCTTGATCTTTCCATCTAACTTCACAAAGTCCTAGGATGTCAATTTTATATCTATCCATTTATTTGATTACCTGTGCTAATTTTGCTGCACAATTTAGAGTTCATACGCTCCCGGTAGCTATGGATGTACTCTTTTTGGCCGTCAGAATTTGGACCATCAAGTGGGTAACTTCCTGATGGATTTGATCATCCACTGTCATATGTGCATCTGAACACTTTCCATCCGCCTCAGGCCGTGATTTTTGGTTTATGTGAGTAGTTTCTATAGCTAGAACTTTTTTTTTTTTTTTTTTTTTTACGGTAACAGGAAGCCACCCTATCGACCAACCCTCCTCCTTTTTGATCTGGGCTTGGGACCGGTACTGGCGGAGTTGGTTTCTCCATAGAGGCCTAATAATGTAATTTATGATAAATATGGGCAAGTCAATACAATCTAGTCGATTATGGACATAGAGTTCGTTCCACCTATCTTGGAATAGGAGAGCCACTTTTCAGTCAGGCAGAGTCCAAGCTGAGGGCTATATTTAGTTGTCTGCAAACATACATGCTCTAGAGGGGGTGCTGGCATCCCCACGGGAGTTCACTCCCAAGCTGTATCTATGTTATCCCTGGAGAGCTTCCCTGAAGTTCAGATAAAATCAGTATGAACACCCTTTGTCTTCCTTCACCATTTTTGAGATTTTTTTTCAAATACAAAACAAAAAACAGATCAACACCACCAACAAAAGGAAGCTGAAAAATACATTTTAAAATGCATTTATTTTCTAAGAAATGAGATCAGTTTTAGACTAAATGAGTATTAAAATTATTTAGAACAGAAGTCAAGATTATAACCCAGTATTACATCCTGCTGACAGTGTTATAGTCCACACTGGAGACAGTGTAATAAGCTGGCTGCCCCCACAATTATGCAAGCCACATCCCAAATCATGCCCTGGCAGTATGCCCTGTGTGCATAAAAAGGATATAAAAGAAGCAGGTTCAACATCACAACCCAGTGAGGCCTACACAGATCCCAGTATTCCTGGAAATGCAGCCCTGAGCGAGTTGCTTGTCTCTTCAGTGTGGCCTGGGATGGCTAGTGCTGTCCTTGGGCCTGCCCTTCTGATCGCAAGAGGGTGCTAAGAGGGTCAGTTACCACATCTTACGTAGGCTGCTGTGTTCTGTTTGCACACAGCTGGCAGAGTAAACTGGTGCTGGCTATGGTATCTAGGGCATATGTGTTATTACTACCCGCTGCTGCCATAGGGTCTGTGTATGATGCTTGTTTGAATAACCCCACCTCTGTCTTGTGTAACTCTACCTTCATTTGCATATTGTCCCATGATTCCATCTGACTGCTTCACAGGCAGGGGATCAGGTGCCTTACTACTTGCCACTGTAAACCTTATGCTCTGTGTGACGTAATGCACTAGCATTGGGTGGGTGACAAGTTCAGCCACATTTTTGCAAAGTTAACCATGTGATACAGATATGAACAGGAGAAATCTAGAACAATTAATGTGCCAGTTTTAATGAAAAATTTGTGCAAATAGGTAAACTTTTTATTTTAAGTGATACCAAAAGATTGTGAAGTTAAGCACAAGAGTCGGGAAGATGCCAAATATATGGCAAAACATGAAAACTGATGGCTAATATACAGTACTGTTTTTATGTTTTTTAAATCCCTGGTTTGAATTGTACTTCTCTGTCCTAAGCTTAGGGATGGTTGATATGAAATGTGCATACAATTTGTGTATTTAATTTTGATGTATGTGATAACTTTGTTGGGCATGATTGCCCATTTAAGATTCAATGCTAAGTAAAATGTTTGGTGTAAAATGTTACTCTTATTAGTGTTCTCAATATCTCCCCCCACTACCAAAGTCAGTTATAGCTTGATAGTTGCTTTGATCTTCCCTAACTACTTTTTAAAGTAATATTTCTAATTAGCTTCTTGCCAGAACTATCAGTTTCCCTAACTAACCTCATTACCCATTGGCTAAAACTCTTTTGCTTTTATGCCTTTGAGCCTGGACTAACCTGATAAGATCATCTTGAAGTTCTGCTGTTCTCCATACATTTCTTGATCTGTTCTGGTATGATTCTAATTTCCTTCAGCATTTCTTCTTTTCCTCTGCGAAATCTTATATCTGATTCTGGCCTCTGTTCTCTTTCTTAAATTAACACTGAGGCTAATACTTAATTTAATTCTCTAGCAATCTACAATTTACCTTCTTAGTCATTAAATTATGCTTGCAATCTTGTAGAGGTCCAACTATTTTATACACTGACCTCTTGATCTTTACATACTTAAAAATAACTTATTTATTTCAACTTCATGTGCAATTTTTTCTTTAATACAAGAACTGTAGATGTCTCTTGGGAGCTGAGTTATTCCTTGTACTGTAGATATATACATGTTGACACAGGACCCTGTCTGGAATATATATAACATGTGGCCCCTGATCTTTGTAAATTACCCATTGTGCATTTCAGCTGCAATCTGTCAGTTGTAAGCAACAAGTGCTGCTTTGCAATAAAAAACAGCTATGTACTTTGGGATATTTTGGCTGTTAGTGGTGCCTGATTTACAGCCCTATAAAGTCAAAGGAAGGACTTTGGTTTCAGGCCCATAATGCCACGTTTTCAGCTATGGGCATGCTCATAAAAGTAATCAGGCACCTAGTGCACTTCAGATGCACAAATTAGGGACCAAACTTGCAGGATCTGCCTGCATAGAGCATGCCTCCATGGAGCCAGTTGCAGAAGTCTAGGTAACTGCAAAACTAACTACCCAACATGGAAATATGATGGATTGTAGGACAAAAGGTAGGAATGCTTTTGGTTTGTATGTCAAGTATCAGAGGGGTAGCCGTGTTAGTCTGAATCTGTAAAAAGCAACAGAGGGTCCTGTGGCACCTTTAAGACTAACAGAAGTATTGGGAGCATAAGCTTTCGTGGGTAAGAACCTCACTTCTTCAGATGCCAGTAATGGAAATTTCCAGAGGCATTACTTGCATCTGAAGAAGTGAGGTTCTTACCCACGAAAGCTTACGCTCCCAATACTTCTGTTAGTCTTAAAGGTGCCACAGGACCCTCTGTTGCTTTTTGGTTTGTATGCTCACTGTACCCACGCATGATCAACTGACACTAAAGTCTATAGTTGTTTGGAAAATGTAGATTTTAAACATTATTTTTGTGTCCTTAATTTTTAGAAAAGTGGTAAGATTGTTTTTAAACTTACTTTTAACTTACACAAATTACATTTACAGTATTTTCCATGCGCACATATTGGATACATGCACTTATTGATGTGCATATCCATTTTAGCCTCACACGCAGTCATAATATAACATTGAACATAACATAACTGAATATAACTTATACTGAATACTTGAGTTTAAATTAGTCAATCAGATCATATTCAGCCTTGTGCAGGAAGTGTTCCCTGAATATTCATTATATGATTCTCAATAAATAGAACTTTGGTTTTTTCCCTTTAGTAAACCACATTCCTGCTTGATAAACACCTAAGTTATCACATTTAAAGCTTCCCATTAAAACAAGGGGGAAAAAACCCTGTCAGTTAAAACGATGAGAACAAATATATTTTAATGGAAACATACTAGTAGCGCTCCTTTATTTTATATACATTTGTTATGAATTCTGCATTAGTGGTAATAAGCGCATGAGAAAAAAACTCTATATGACACCCACTTGATGAATCCCATATGAATGTGTTACAACCATGGCTCAAACTGAATAGGAAATAAATACATTCGCCATGATGATTAGGCATTCAAATATTTCCTTGCTGAAATAGCTCTTTAGTCTTTGTGGTTAAAATATGGTTCATGAAACATTATAGCAGGCATATTCATGGTATACTGTTCCATAGTCTGACACTGAAAAGATGCATAGTTTGACCCTGAAAAGATTAGGTTTAGAGAAGTTATTGACACATTTGATAAAGAAGCCTCAAAAAAAAAGCGCATATCCCTTCCGAATGCTACTGATTCATTAGGTGCAGAGGTATGGGAAATGATTAACAGTAAGAATAATTGGGATGGGGGAATAGACTAGTAAACATAGGAGCTGGAACTAGGGGAGCTGGGGATGCTGCAGCACCCCCTGGTTTGAAGTGGTTTCCATCATATGCAGGGTTTACAGTTTGGTTCAATGGCTCTCAGCACCCCCACTGTACGAATTGTTCCAGCACCCCTGCTAGAAAGGGAACAGCAGAGGCACCCTCACAGGTTGAAGCTGATGTAATGAGTGCTCAGACAGATTACATGGAATCAGAGCACATGATTCAAGTGGTTCCTCCCCCACACTGGCCCTTTTATCTATGAGTATTTGTGTAAAAGAAGGCTGCAACCAGGCAACTGCAGAGAGAGTTCACATTTCAGCTGACACTTCATCTAAACAGGGACACACATATGGCATCCCACTGGTTAACAAATGTTTAACCTATACTTACCTTACACTATCAACATGGGGGGGGGGAGGAGAAGGGGAGAAATAAAAAATGTTCCCCAGGGGCATCAACTCTAGTCTGTTTTGGGATTGGGTTTTTTTTTTCTTCAGTACCTGCATTTTCCTATTTGGGGCTCAATCAGCAGGTGAATCCAGATTTGGGAAAGGCTCAGATTTATGTACCGCTTTGTCCTGGAGAAATTTTTTACACTATCACTAAACAGAGAGTGCCTGAATGAGGAACTAAGGGATAGATTCATATGCACCTAGGTCCCACATTCAGGTGCCACTGACATCCTCATAACCACTACTCAGCTGCTGCCTAACCCCATACATGCTTACGTACCCTAAGTTTCCATCCGTGGGCCTGCACAGTGCTGCCTAAGCACTGACACTGTCCTCCAGCTAACAAGCTGCTTGGAGTCCCGGCTGGGTATTCTCCTCCCCCCTGCCCCCCCCGTGGATTCTGTAGGCATGCTCAGAGCAGATCAATGGGATTGCACCCCCTTCTCAAATATAGCTATGAACAAGCAGGTTGGGAACACTGGTATGGGTGTGTCCTGGTCTAGTGGTTATATCAGAGGTGGCCAACCTGAGCCTGAGAAGGAGCCAGAATTTACCAATGTACATTGCCAAAGAGCCACAGTAATACATCAGCAGCCCCTCATCAGCTCTCCCCCCACTCCCCCTTCTGAGTTTCTCCCACCCACCGGCAGCCCCGCCGATCAGCGCCTCCCGCTCCCTCCCCGCACCTCCCAATCAGCTGTTTCGTGGCATGCAGGAGGCTCTGGGGGGAAGGGGAAGGAGTCAGGGCACAGCAGCTCACGGGAGGGGGCAGGGCCTGTGGCAGAGCCAGGGGTTGAGCAGTGAGCACCCCCCAGCACATTGGAAAGTTGGCACCTGTAGCTCCAGCCCCAGAGTTGGTGCCGCATATTAACTTCTGAAGAGCTGCTTGTGGCTCCGGAGCCACAGGTTGGTCACTCCTGGGTTAGATGATCCAAGTTCAAAATCTCTTCTCTGCCTGATACAGATCTGGACTTGACCCCAGGTCTCCTACATTCCCAGATGAGTGCCCTAAACTCCTGGCTATTGGGTATTCCAACTAATATTTAATGAAATGTAGGAAACTAGCATTAGGAAGCAAGTGTTACAGTAGCTCATCATATTTTTTTTATTTAGAAAATTCCCATTTCTCACAGGGTGAAAACTTCTAATACAAATGGACCCCCTTTGTTTGCAGTACCAAATTTATATTCAATTTATAAATATATTATGTCATATACCTTTATGGAGAATGGACCAAATTTTCAAAATGGGGAATATGAAGTCTATGCAAAAATATGCATGCATATGTGACCCTGTTTGTGCATGAAATTATCACAACTACCCACTCAAATTAGGTGAATGCATCGCCTAACATTTATTTGCACACTCAGTCAACCTGATCTGCATGCATAACCTTAGTAATTGCACGTTCAAATTTAAACATGATATTGTGCACTTTTGCATTGAGACCTCAGGCATTTTATGTTTAAAATTCATACCAACATATATTTTTACAAGTTCAATGAGCATTTTATTTCAAACTGAGGCTCAAAAATAGAATGAGATTTTCAAAAACTTTCACTGTTGGTCTAACTCTGCCCCCATTGAAGTCAATGGAAAGCAGTTTACCAAGTCAGTTTACTGAACACTTTTGAAAATGCTGAACCCTTCTGAAAATCTTGCCAAGACAATATGATGGTCACTATTAAAAACTCAGAATTTACTAATAGTTACCATGCAGTAATATCTTAGATACCGGTTATTTCCCTGTACTTTGAATAGGAAACAGCAGGCTATCTCAGGTGATGTGGTAAATTGTTAAAAATTGACTTTTTAATAGTGACAAATACACTGTATATGGTCTGCCTATGTATTTTATATATTTTTATGCATGATGCTATTCATTATTTTGATTAAACCCAAATTAATCCTTTTTTCAAACTGGGCACTTGTCTTTAGCCCTGCAACCATTCTATTTTCTCCTTTGAAAAGTATTAGAACAAGACTACAGAGAGTTAGTCCTCTTTTTCATAATGTAATTTTCCTCAGAGTTAGAAACTAAAAATAAATGTGCAATCTAAATTGTAATGATTAAAAATAGACTATATAAATTCTAATTAGCATCTGAAAGGCAAAGAACTGAGAGAAAATATTTAGCAGCAAATTTGACTGCACAGAACTCTGTTGTGGTATCATTCCTTTGCATGAGATTCAATATGTTGCTTCCAACTGAAATGCTTTTTCTTTTGCAGCAAAATATTACATATTCATAAATCTTGCATTCTTGGAACAATTTCATCTCTGTGCCAAAAGACCAGAGCTCCTGGCATCTTTAGTAACATTCTCCTCAGTTTTTATCTTTCCTCTTATGTAAAAGATTTGTGGGTTGTTTGGGGTATTTTTTTAAACAGACAATTGCTCGAACAAAAAAAATGATTTCAACTGCTTTCATTGCAGTGGCTATCTACAAAATTTTAAAATAATAAAATATGACACCTTCAATGTAGCAACTCTAAGGGAAAATTCAGCCAGTGACAACTCACCTTGCACATGATCACGGCTGTTTGGATAAACCTAAGTAGCCTTTTGGGTATATGCTTCTTTTGGATGTTATAGATTATATTGTGAACCCAATCCTGATCCCATTGAAGTCAATGGCTGGATGATCAGACCCGGTATAGTCATCAGATTTACAGTATGCAACGTACTATGTATAATACCTCTCCATTGGCAATATGCAGTAAATCTTCAACCAGTTACTTTATCTCATGGCAGCACCCCACTGGTTCTGATTTTTCATATCTGAGTTGCACTTGATTCTTGTTTCCAGAATCTCTTTTGTTTCTTCGTCATAGAAGGGCCTAGACTACTTCGGCCAAAGAAACAAAGGGAAACACTCTCCTTTGTTCTGTTACGGGACACTGTTACCGAAAAAGAATGGAACAGACCTATAAATGTTGCAGAAATGTAGCAAAACATTTAAGCCTTTACAGGTTGCTACAGTTACAGCCGTATCAAGTTGTGCTGCTGATTGGCCACAAGTGTGCATGACTTACCAAGAACAGTCTCAAAATACTCCTAGAGGGGAACCGTAGTTTATATTCAAACTCTTTTACTCAACCAGATATACTAGAAAACAAATTTATTTTATTATTTATGCAGCTGTGTTAAAACCTTAAAGAGACTTACCACATGCTGTTAGAGGCAGTATAAATCATGGGAAAGAGTGCATTTTGGAATGTCATGTTCTTTTCTGTTCTCTGCATTAGCAAGTAAATACAATAGCGCTGCAAGAAAACAAAGGAATTTAAATGTGCTATTCTGTAAAGGCATAATGAGCTCACAGAGGCCAATTGAGGATTTTTTTTATTTTTTGAATAAGCAATTGCATTGCAGGTGGAATAAGATTCAAGTTCTTGTGCGAATCCCCCTCTCTGAGTTAGAGGAGCAACCTCCTTGTAAGGTTTAGAAATGTTCCTACACTGTGTGCTTTTGCAGATACCCTATGAAAACCAATTTTCATTCACAGTATTTCAGCCATGTCTAAAAGCAGAAGAGAATCTATTCCTATGTGATTTTCAGCTGGTTTGCTAATTTAAGACGCCCAAACCTGAACACAAAACATTTTGACATTCCCCCTTTACTGGTTGAGAAGTCTATATTTACAATCCAGGAAAGTGGCTGGAAAACCCCGTTCGTTGCATGAACTCAGGGATGCTGGGATTCTATTTATTTTCTTTTCAGTAATTATGCTCTGAAATGCTGATACACAGAAGTAGCAGCCAGGAGGCACATGTTCGCTTTCTTATTATACCAGTGATGCAATGGAGGATATTGCAACTTTGTTTGTGGAACATTAATGTTGAGGTTGCACACATCAGATGGGTGGAATCTAACACAACCTGCTTACTAGACAAACCAAGTGCCAAGCATGAAGGTGGAGTAGATCACAGAATTTAAGCTTATGACTAATTATGGCACTACTAATTATTAGTAATATCTGGTTGTTGGTTGAATGGATGAGTGAACTACATGAGTTTTAGAACAAAAACAGGCATAATGGCACCAGGGTGAGTGGTAGTTCCTTGACAATCTGCTTTTCATATATAGTGGTGATATCTGCTGTACATGTATTTTAAAATGCCAAAGTACTTTTTTTTTCTGGTACAGTTCTAGAAATTGGTGACTATAATAACACCTTCTTGTGAATCTCATTCGCCTAAAACATCATTTCTTGGTTTTGAAATAAATATACTTTTGGAGAACTTTCAGTGAAAATATACTATAATTTGTGAAAATATACATCTGGCAGAGATAAAAGCTAGTAGTTCTTATAAGTAAGGTTTCAATACACATTAAAGAAAATTAGGATCTTTTTATCAGTCATGATAATTTGGCTTCTGCAGCAGCATTTGACATTTTGGAAGGCACAGTATCAATAATCATTGCTATTCCACACAAAAGGGTACAAAAGACACAACAAATGGATTTAGCATTGATGAGAACCATATAAGGCATATGAGAGAGTGTCTCATGGTAGGAATTTTTTAAGAGGCCATATTTAATCTGTTCAGGAGCTTTGGTGCTTCCTTTTTAACCAGTAATTGCAAGTGTGGAATGGATGACAAATTGTCCACAAAGAGCATGTACCAAAATTAGTTATGTAATTCTATTGCTCCTTATTTTGAGAAGCTGGTCAAAATTAACTTCTTCATTCCGAAGAAGAAATCAAAGGGAAATTATTTAGTTACGATTCAAAGGAGAGGAAAGAATTTCAAGGATTAAGTTCTCATTTGCTGAACTCCAAAAGAAACCCTGTCTGGTCCTCAGCCTGAAGGTTGAAGACTAAGAAGTGGGGCCCCAAAGAGAAAAGTGAAAATGGAGGAAACCTTTGGAGAGATTCTGACCAAGGGATGAAGACTCTTGTCCATTAGGATGAATCTCACAATGATATTCTAACTCTAAAGAATCAGTTTCCCAGCATCACTTACCACAGATTATCAAGTTGTTTGGTTGCATAGCACAGGTCCAACATGTCTCAAAGTCATTTTTACAGTCACTTTTTGGAAGGATGTATATCATTTTTTGATTAGAGATTTTAAGAAATTTTACTCCTAGTTGTACATTGTGTGTTGGAGATTCCAAGATGAAATGAAACCCCAAGGCCTGAGGTTTTGAAAATGTGCAGTCCTCCCTGGACCCTCCCTTCAGAGCAGTTCCCTTAGAGTGCAGTAGCAGTGAGGCACCATGCAGATGCCGACTGGCAGCACTGTCACTCTCCTTAGACCAGTGCTCACTTAGCAACAGTGAACAGTGTGGAGGCATTTCCCCACTTTTGAATGTTCAAAAAACTTGGTGGCTGTGGATGTAAAATCATTCATTCCTCAATCCCTACTTGAGGATACAAAAGAGCTGAATTGTCAGTTGATGTCTTACTTTCTTTTCTGCTGTAGTCAACTCAAAAAAAAAAGGGCTCAGAGGTTAATTGGCTAATAAAACATTGGGATCTGGCCCTTCTAGCTGCCTGACAATTTGATCCCACTGTGCTAAAACAATATGAAGGCTACCTGTGCTAGTTTGTGACAGTCTTAAATAATAATATATGGAGATATACCTATCTCATAGAACTGGAAGGTTATCGAGTCCAGCCCCCTGCCTTCACTAGCAGGACCAAGTACTGATTTTGCCCCAGATCCCTAAGTGGCCCCCTCAAAGATTGAACTCACAACCCTGGGTTTAAGCAGGCCAATGCTCAAACCACTAAGCTATCCGTTCCCTGTATGCAAATTTTATATATAGAAAAAAGCCTGGAAGATTGTTAGATCTGTGGCCCTAATGTGGTTTGGCCCAAGATCTTTGAGGGGCTGGAACAGTTCTTACCATTTCCTAGACTTTTTCTTAAGACTAAATCAAGTTCCTATGTAAAAAGAGAGATCCTTGCTCATACAATATCAGTGTATTCAACCCTGGGAGAACTGCTTAGCCAAGTGAGTGAGGAAGGGTGGAGAATAAAACTAAAATCCCATTCTACAAAAAGAAAAATGGTCAATTTAATTTGGTTAGGTTTTTTTTGTTTTGTTTAATATTGTGTCTGTTCCTTTAAAGTTTTAATATGTTATAAATCTGTAATGTTTTATAAAATGGTCTAGGACATTAAGGTCCTGCGTAGCTTGGGACACAAAATAACTAGCAGGTTCCTTTACCACTTTTAGGGGCTATGCTGATCCACCAGGTCATCTTTCCGTAGGTCTTCCCACATTTCAACATCAATGTTTCAGTGGGGAGGGGCTAAAATTGGGCCCAGCAGAGGCTACCCTCCCCCACAGCATAGCATCCCTGGACCAAAACTGTGCAAGAGAGACACACACACACTTTGGGGAAACAAGGACCCAGGTGGTGTCCTCTCCCTCACCATGTGAACTTGGGGGGAAATTGCAGAGAGGAGCCAGACAGAGACTCCAGCTGATAGGAGCAGCTGCAGAAGCGCCAAAGCCAGGATCTTTGGACATTCAGAGAACTCTTATAGTTCTGACTGAACTGTCTCTCCCTTCGGCTGATTGTCTATTCATTCCAATCCTCTCCTTCACAGTCTCTTCACCTCAGCTTCACACCTGCTCCACTTACTTTCATCTCCCCTGTCCTGGCCCTGCTGCCCCCTTCCCTTCAGTGTCACCTCTCCCTCCACTTAGCTGATCCCTTGCTAACTAAACCCATCCCCAACCCTCCCTCCCAACACTATGGAACTAACATGCCATTTGCTACCATCACATTGTTCGTTCTGTTTGTGTGTTATATCTTTTCCTCCACCTATGCCAGTCTTCTCTATTTAGACTGTAAGCTCTTTGAGACCGGGACTGTCTACTACTGTGTTTGTACAGTGTCTAGCACAATGGAGAGCCATTCTTGGTTGGTCCTTAGGCACTACCATAATAAAACAGATTGATTCAATTCAGTAGAGCAGTGCACAACTTGTCTGTTGGCTGGACAGGAGGGCTGGAGAGAGACCACATAGAAAACCCATAATGGTCATTGGAATGCAGAGAATCACCACTCTGGTATTTAATTAGCTGATGTGGTGGAAACTGGAAACAGGAAAGTGAGAATAAAAAGCTGAAAGCAAGCAAGCAAGAAACAGAAGAATACAGAACCAGACACTGTGTGTGATTCAAACAGATGATACAGTCTCTAGTATTTTCCATGAGCACATTTTTAAACCCTTGATTACAGTATTTTACTTAAGTATGATGCTAATTTTTAAACTGATAAATGCACTGACCCTTTACTCTACCCCCCACCCTTTTCTAGTATCATATGCAAAACATGTTATCAGTGTGGGTCTGAGGGAGTAATAACAAAATACCTTATGTCCTTAAAACAAACAAGTCTCATTTCCTGCTACCCCTTGAGGTGAGAGTAAAACACAGATGTTGTTTAAATACGATGGCCTTAGTCTTTTCCCATGGTTTACTCCATGTTTATGAGCATGCAATAAGGTATCCAAATGATCAGAAATTACTCTGACAATGAGAACTTCCGGTTTCAAATATTTAGACATTTAAGTGGATGGACCTAGCCTGCGATGCCTGTTCTTGTTCCATCCTATAAATTGCTCTCTTGGAGCAAAGTTGATGTACTTCTGTTTCTACATACAGTAACTTGAAAACAGTATCCAGTCATCTCCAGGCAGTTAGATATGAGTGTTTTATCCCACAGCCCCTTAAATCCACATAACTGTCATTAAAGTAAATGGGAGTTTTGCATGCACGGTAACTGAAGGACCATAGAAAAGGAATTAGGGCCTGGTATTACAAGCCTTTATTCACATAAGTAGTCCCACAGAAATTAGTCATATTTACTAAATGTGGTTCATTTCAATTGGGACTATTTTTAATCTTTCAGTGTGGAATAGCTTTAGTGAATGTTTCATAAACCCCTGAAATGTTTAATTTTACTAGAGAACTATTGACGAGGTCTAACATCTCATTGTGCTTTGAACTAAGTTATTCAACTGTTGATTAAACCATTTTTAGTTACAATATCTAATTAAAGTTGGAGTGGCTATATGTAATCTACGTGTGTGTGTGTGTGTGTGTGTGTGTATATACACACCAGGAGAAAAAGAAAAATGAAGAAAAAAAAAAGCCTAATGTGTCTTTAAAAAATCAGTTTTTCTGAACCTGGCACTATAAATAGTACTATGCACTAATCATACTTCTATGCATATTGCATGGTGTGGAAAGTGCAGGGTGTAATTAAGCTTTTTTGGGTGCCTTAACTGAGCATTTCCATGCTTTAACATGTTTAGATTTCTTTTAACCTTAGCTCTGAATTTCCTAGATTTGTAATGCTTGTATTGGGTATAATAGCAACTCCTTCCAATGTTTTGCTACCCATAAGTTAGTTATATGTAAACACTCAACTTTAACTCCAGTTACTGTAGTTCTTATCTGGGAATTTATGTATTTATATATGGAAACACACATGCACTTTGTGTGTGTAGTCTATTTGTTTGGTATGCCAATTGCTGCCAAACTGTACTGGGTGCCAAAAATAATGCAATAAATCCTTTATTATCTCCGAGAATAATTTATTAATCACTCAACAGTAGCAGTTACTAACAAATTCACTAAAAATAAATTAAATATGTTTTAGGATTTTAATTAAACCACTAGATAATTGTTTATTTTAGTACAAACTGATTGCAAGGCTGGCAGATAGAAGAGCAAAGATATCAGTGGAGTTTTTAGGTAATGATTATGGTGGTAGTACAGCATTTCCTATGCTCATGAAAGCTGAGCACCCACCCCCCACCCCACACCCCACCCCACCCCACCCCTCCCCTACCCCAGTCTGGGCAAAGAACTCAGTTACAACCTCTGCAATTACCATCTCTTAATTCATACATCTGTGTACCTCCCAGCTAGTCCTTCATGTACACTTTGAAAAGTGTTGGTGTAGGTCTCATGATATTTTCCTCACTTGGGCTTGGGGCAGAATCTGAAATGGGCCCCCTCACCCTTCCAAAGCTTTATCACTGAGGGAGGCCCCAGGAGAGGGGGGAGGATTGGACACTGAGCTGTGGGGCTGGTCCTGGCTCCCCATTCCCCTGGCTCCCATGTTGCGACCTGTTGCATGGGGTTGCAGTGCCACTCAGCTTTGGCCCAGCCACTCCTCTGCCATGACAGAGGGACAGCCAGGCCAAAATTGAATGAGAGGCACAGTGCCACTCAAGTTTGGCCAGCTGCTTCTCCATCATGCCGGAGGGTTGGCCAGCCCACACCTGAGCGGAGCTGCAGCCCCGTGCACTAGTCACGATGGCACTAGGTTTGGAGGCCTTCTCAAACAGAAGCAAACTGCCTCTTTTGCCCTCTTGCTGGGTGGCCCCGATTTTCCCTCCTTTCTTACATGCTTTGATCAGTGAAATATTTAACAATGGTGACATTTAAAGTATCTAAGTTGGCATCCGAGTTAGCACTCATAGAGATGAATGGGGCAGTTCACATCTCAAAGCTATTGTATTAGGCTCTCTGAAAGCTCAGGCAGAAGTCTGCAATGGTTACATGTCATGTTTTGAAGGTTTCCTTTGCAATCTTACGTGAACCAATGGACTCTCACCAGTCCAGAGAGGTTGGACAGATTATTGCCCAAGCTCTTCTCTGTCTTCTGTGAAGTCAGGTCGCAAAGGTGACTTGGCCCTCCAGCTAAGCCCCCAAAGTCCACCACCTCTGGGTGTTGTCTCCTCTCCCTGCCATTGCACAGTTTCAGCAGTAGCATTTCTTTGGCCTCCTCAGCAGCAATATCTTTTCCTACTCCAGCCCTTCTTTCAGCAACAGCATCCAGACTCAACAATAACCAGCCTCCAGGAGTGGAAATATGTGATTGGGCAGCACCCCCAAACCTTATGCATTTCCTGTGCTTTAGCAAAATATATAACATTTGTTCTGTCCCTCCCAAAAGCTCTCCTGCTCTAATGTATTCAACAGAGTTCACAGCAGTGTCTCTGTATGTGTCCCTAATTTTAGCTTTAAAATCTTGATAGGAGCAGTATGCTTTATGATCAGAATTGGACCAGTGTCTGGCCTGGCCAGAGGATTAATTGTGTCTTATTCATTGAAGGTACCTTATTTTTGATTCTACATGTAGAACCCTTTCTGAGTATTTATCCTTCCCAAAAGCACAGTGATAGTCTTGCTAACTGGAAACTGCAATCTAAAGCCTACATAAAATTCTGCTGAAAACCATCAGAATTTTAACAGCTACCCCAAAGAAGGATTCCATGATGGGAAAACAAATTCTAAAAATATCACCCACAACAAATGTTGGTTATTGCATCTTTTGTTTGATTGGTTTGGTTTGGTTTTGGGAGGGGCTTAATGGGGGGGAGATGCAGGGGTGCTGGAACAGTTTTTATTGTGCCGGTGCTGAGAGCCATTTAACCAAACTGTAAACCCTGTATATAATGGAAACCACTTCACACCAGGGCTGGGGCAGCTCCCCCAGCACCACTTGTTCCAGCATCTATGGGGGGAGGGGTTATCTGTTGACAGACTTTAGTGTAGCTATTCTGATTTTGATTTATACCAGCAGAGAATCTCTCCCATTGTCTGTAATGCTGGCTTCCAAGAGAAAATGAGAGGTGTGATTTTTTTTCGCATGTGGAACACACTTTGCCCTGTATGATGCTACATCTGAAAGGCAGGTTTATGACATGCAGCCTTCTCTCACATCTAAGCAGTTTCCTCTCTTATGTTTCCTCACACATGGCATTCTGAAATAGTTAGCAAAAAACTGCCCAGGCTGTTCATCCCAGAAGTTACAAAGGATGCCAAAGTAATTTTCATTACATATTTCTCAGTTCATTTTTAAAGAGAGATGCTTCTCAGGAGATGATCTCTGATCAAATTTGAACCAAAACTGAGGTAAGCTTTTCCAGAACTCAACAATCTATTCATGGACTGTGGTATCAATATCCACTGATACCAAAGGGAGCTCCACCATGGATTGAGAGCGTAGACTGACTCTTAATGCAGTCTTCTGTTAGCTGAAACGCTTGAATCACAATCTGCCTTTGAGCAATAGTGCATCATCCCATAATACTAGTGGGAGTTCCATCTCAGACAAATGCTATATTGCCTTTAAACCACTTTTCAGAAATAAGATAGTGAAGATTTGAGACCCAGCAATATGGTCTGACTGTCTACATTTTGAAAGTTCTTTTTTATCTGAGGTAAATGGAGAGGGATAAGATATTTTCAAAATATCTGAATCCTTCTTTTGGAAGGTTAACTCTGCATATTTTACGCTTGCTTCTCCTACTATCTTTTGTCCTAGAAAAGCCCTGAAAATACACACTGTACCAATTGGATTGATTGTAGTAATTTTACCCAGAGTAAGAAGATGAAATTGTCTCAATAAATTGCATACTTTTACTATCATGTTCTTTTTTTCTGCTTCAGTCATACTGAGAAGTTGTAAACAGGGAGTTCCAAATTCTTATTCAAACTGCAATCTACACTCTTTTATCACTTTATATATGAAAAAAACATTGAGATTGTTCTTTTAAACTTGTAACTGTTTCATTCTAAATTCTCTGTGAACTTTCCTGCCTTTCTATTACTGGAAAATTGCTTTTCAGAAAGGTGTGAATAGTGCTGATTGACTTAGAGAGCAGCATAAGCCAGAGCTATTGGCCCATACTAACAGAAATATCATTTTTCACTAAATGCATCAACCACATTAATAATAGGTAGTAAATAGGAATTTTGAGCAGAGTAGCATTCTTTTGAAATTCACTTAGTGACACAGGCAGTCCTTGTTAATGGTAAAAGGTGAGTAGGAGGTAACCCAGCAGTTTCTGTTGAGTATAAAGGCAACATTTTCTATTATTATGTATACATCATGGGAAGGCTTAAGTCTCAGATAATAAGATTAGTAAAAGAGAGCAAGTATTATTTAGATTACTGATGTATCCAGTAGATGGTATTCAGAAAAAGCCGAAGAAATCACTAGTTTATTTAGACCTTCTTGGCTTCCCTTATAATCTCATTCATAAAATTTAATAATATGAAAAGAAGAGTGAAGTAAACCCATAACCCTTTGATCTGTTTTAATGAATTATAATTTAACAAAGGTCTTGAAGAGCTTTACACATTATATTTGTAACATTTTTAAAAAAATGTTACAAATGAGTGAGAATTGGAACTATCTGTGCACTTATTTTTTTATATATTTGCAAAGAAATGCAAGTTTCTTAAATGACTACCATCATGATTTTAAAATGTATTTTCCGTTATTTTTAGGCGTAAACATTTGTTATTGTTAATCATTACAGCTACTGTGCTCTTACAGTAGAGCACACCTTTCTATTACTATTTGTATCACAAAGCTTTGAGGACCCATCTTGGAAACCTTAACTGGGCAAAGGGCTATTGCATGGATCCAAACTTCCCCAGAGTTCAAGGGTGTTTAGATCTGTTGCTTTGCCTCTTCTATTTTTCCTCATTGTTCTCTCCTCCCTCATTCTTTGTTACCAGAACACTTGCATTAAAACACAATCTTCATTTCTTAACTGTTCCTCTGCTGTGTCTCATTATATCTCACTTGAAGCCATGATTGTAGTGGAAATAAAACCGAGGATTGTGACTTCAGAGAAGATTAACTCTTGGGAAACAAAGATTTGGTTTTCATGCAATTTCTCAAGTACTGCAGAGAAAATTATAGAAAGGGTCAAGTTCTGCGCTATTATAACCATGCTACCCCAGTGAATTCAGTGGGATTGCATTGGAGCTACAGAGTGTAGATTCTCACGATAGCTACTGAGAAGTAACATTTTCTCAAAACAGAACATTTTCAAAGTGTTCCCTGAATGTCATTTCCTCTTTCTGGGAAAGCAGTGATCTAGTTGGGGATCTGACTGTAGTCATTAACTGATCCATCGATTCTTCCTCATGGAACAGGTGTTGTCTACCATTTCAGTGATTGAGAAGCATAGATCCTAAGGGTGAAATCTTGACTCTACTTGCCATTGACTTCAGTGGGGCCAGGATTTCACTCTAATTCTTTCTTCAGTTCCCAAGATCTATTGCATACATATTCCTGGTAGGAGACTGCTGTTCCCTGAAGCTAAGCTTTTACTGGCAACAGCAGTATGTCCATTTCTCCAACAACTTTTTGTCAGCATAGTGGTGCCACTCAAAATGGTATTCTGTCTAGTTGGGTTTTTTTTTGTAAGTACATACTGTATCTGCCTGTCAGCAGCTGTATAAACTTGGCATGCTAAAGAAGAGCATTCAGAGGTAACTGAATTCATTTTAGCCCCCAGAACTTAATAGTCAGGAAGGTAGCAAAACATTTCAGAAATCTAGAGTGTAATAGGTTTAATTGCTGAAGCAGAATAATCTGTTAAACACATGAGACAATCCTTTTTTGAAAGTACTTTTATTATGGGCTCAAATGTAAATATACCAAATAAAGCATTTAAAGGGTGCCAATCAGATAACTGCAGGCCTATCATGCTACTGTGTGCACCACTGATTAGTGCTTATTATGTTTAGACTTTGGCTTTGTAACCTGGCACTTATGATCTCAACAGACACACATCATTTCATTTGTGATATATCTTAATTACAGCATGGATTTAAAAAAAAATTATTTTCCATGAGTGTTTTTAAAATAAAATAATCATTGCTTATTTAGAAAGCAAGCTATTCTAGAGTGACATTTACACATGCATGGGAATATAACTGATGCTTACTTTGCTGAGAAAGCTCCATACACGCCTTAGCTGACCCTGGGTTATAGCAGGGCACCGGTACCTTTGTGAAGGAAGTGTTTAACAAGCTGATTAGAATAATGAATATCAAGTCTCAGCTGCTTGATGTGCTAGAGGGACATGGTGGCTGTAGAGGTATCAAACTGGAATCTAATATGACACACTAGACGTTCTGCAGCACTTCTGCCCATTGAGGAAAGAAAACATTGAAAATACCCAACATGGTAACATGCGCCTTATGCATGTTTAATTCGTCACATTGAGTCATACTGCATTCTAGAGTGCACACTGTCTCAGGCTGTGGCTGATAAAAAGAAAATGAGCTGACATCCCAAATATCTGTTTTCCTGCAATGTCAGTGTGGTTACACTGTCCCCATTGCCTCTCCTAATAGGTGTGTTAACTTCAGCACATCCTGCGTTCAGGTCAATTTTTGTCCTTAAATGATGTCCCCTCTTAAAAACATTTAATTTGGCCAAGATGATTACAGAAAACAACAAATAATATGGGCCAAATAAGTATCTTGCAGATTTTTTTGTGCAGAATCTTGATGTCTGTCTCCATTCCCAGATGAATAATATAAATGCTAAAGCTAGGGCATATTTGAGATTTTGACTCAAACTACTGTAGTTTGTTTGCATCTATTTCCCCCCTTTTCCTAATGGACATTAGTCTCTCACACACACACACACACACACACACATTCTCAGCTTTAGAAAATCTCTTAAACTAATACAGAAGAACTGATGCCAAAAGCCATAGTTATGTTTGTGCTTATATGGGAAGCCACAATTATAATGATTTTCAAATTACCTTAACAGCTAGCTCTTTGCACTTAAAATAGATGAAAACTAAAATTAAATTTGGTTTCCAGGCTGCTAATGAAAGCAAACAAGACTAATGACTAAATACAACACAGATAATGGATGTAGAAAACTTGACTGCAATGTAACCATAGTAAATATTGGTCACATTAATCAGTTATCAACACAATTAAAAAGTATATCCTAAAATTAGAGTTGGAACAGTGTGAATGCATGTGGTTACTATAAAATACCTGCAAACTTGTGACTACACAATGGCTGAACTGTGAACAACTTTCTAGAAATATCACTTTCAGATTATGGATGTGCAGCTGAGAATAATGTTGTGCAGTGTTCAGCTACTCAGTTTGTCCTGTGCTATAAGTCTTGTCCAAAACAGCCAGTTTTGGAAGGGATTGGGGCTCATGTTCTTGTCTTTTTAGACTGTAAGTTATTTAGGGCAGAAACTTTCTGTGTCCCGCAGAGAGTTTAGCACATAAGGGCTTTATATTGTAAGTAATAAAATATGTCTGCCCAAGTGCTGTAAATTATTTATCTTTTGGTCCTGTTTAATGATCTCTTAGCCAAGCAAAGGCATTGCTATATCACATAGAGGAAGGCATCTCATCTCATAGGGTGGTAGCATGGTGCAGGGGATACAGCACTGGACTCGGAACCCAGTGACCTGATGTGAAATCCTGGCCTCACTGAAGTCTTTTCAGCTTTGGGGAAATGGCCCTTTAAAGCCCCAAGTGCATATATTACTTGTTTGGACTTTATTTTGTTTGCACATAACAAATGTAATCAACTCATGATCACTTGCTCCTCAGAAACTACTAATTCCTCTTCATCTGTCAAGATGAGATCTAATATAGTTTTCCCCTATATTGGAGGCAATATTTTTTGAGTTGGGAAATTGTCAACTATAAATGTTAAGATGTCCAAGGATGTTTTAGTTCTAGCCACATGGGCTCTCCAGCATGTATCCCTCAGATTGAAATCCCTGATGATCTTTTTTTCCTACACTTTATAGATAGGAGTGAAAAGAGCAGGTCATCCTGTTCGCTAGTGTGATTAGGTGGCCTGTCACAGATACCAGTTAGTACCCCTTTGGTTAGAACTTTAATCCATAAGCATTCAAAATCATTGCTTCAGATTGGTCAGTGTCTCGGAAACAGGTCATGCAATTTTTGACATAGAGTGCTGCTCCTCTTTCCATTTTGCCCACTGACTCCTTCCTAAATAGGTTATAACCAGTGATGAAAAACACCACATAGCTGGCAAATATAAATATTTATGTATTTTATTATAAAATGATTTTCCTATATTACACTTCTTCTTAGTGACAAAATGTAGGGGCCAACCAACGCAAAGATGGTTAAATGCTTAACTTGGCTTTGACACAAAACATGGTTAAGTCATCAAAACTAAAAGTAATGCCTTTGTAACAGCGTGGAAAGAACCACATAACATACTGGTGATGGAGACTAAGCTCACTTCAGTGATGACTCTTTCCATGTTCAGGAAGGTAAAAGTATGTATTACGCATGAAAATTCTATTGCTGGTGCCAGGTTCCAACCTCAAGTGAAATGAAATTCTTTTATTAGAAATTTGCATAATGAGAGTTTGGTAATTCTCACACTAGAGCCTTTAGCTGGATTTTACATGTTCCCGAAAGGATACATTTTCAACGTTCAGCTAATTTCTGTTTGTGCTGTCCCACTCAGTTTTGGTCTTTCATGTCCTATAGACATATGGGATTGAGTCAAAGTCCATTGAAATCACTGTAAAGGCTCCCCTTAACTTCACTGGGATTTGGATCAGGCCCTGCAGGCACACCTGTCAAGTAACAGGTGAATAGCCCTTTAGTTGTGTGCTGTTTGAATCAGAGCTCTATAGAATTTTAGTATGTGCATGAGGGGCTCCTCAAGAGGCTAATAGGAGCCAGGTTGCTAAACCATACACAATTCTTAGAAAGTGTTGTGTTAAATACTTGCAGTGTATAGTTAGAAAAAGACCTTCACCCACCAGGTGCCAGGTTGTGGTTTTGGAACTCTTCTACAATTAGGAAGGATGAGGAGCTCTATAAAATTTTGACTTGGAGGTAATTCTCAATAAGACGTGCTGGGCAGTAGGGATACATCTATACCGGGATAAAAAACCCACCACTTGCCCAGGTCAGTTGACTCGGGCTTGCAGGGCTCAAGCAGCAGGGCTAAAAAAGTGTAGACAGCTGGGCTCAGGCTGGAGCCCAAGGTCTGGGACCTTCCACCCTCGCAGGTCTCAGGCTCTAGCCCAAGTCCTATCATCTACACAACAATTTTTAGCCCCGCAGCCTGAGCCCCATGAGCTCAAGTCAGCTGACCTGAGCCAGCCATGGCCATGCCTCAGGGCTTTTAGCCCTGTGTAGACGTACCCTAGTACTTGATTCATGAATTGTTCAAAACTATGCAAATATGCTCTTAAAATAGGCCTTGTAAACGACCATTTAAATGTACAGCATGATACTACACTGTTGTAGTCATCGGCTGCTAGTAAGAGTCCAAATACATAGAAAAGAGCATATCATTATGTTCTTCAGAAGCCTAGAGACAAACACAGACAACTAGGAAAGTAAAACTCCACTACAAAAAGGACAATATTCAGTCACTTACATGTGACTGAGCCTATACCTCCCAACAGCCACTATAATCTATGTAATGGTCTGTTTTCTGCACTATATTTAACTACATCTAGTATAATAATAAAAAAAAACCCACCATGGAATACCCAAAATATGAAATTGATTAAAATGTTTATATTTGCAGATGAACTGAGTCCTATTTTGATGGCCACCATAGTTGGTGACCTGCCCATCCAGCATTCCTCTATTTTAGTCACTGCCCATTAGGTCAAATTCATTACTGACTTAACTCCATTTAGGCCATTAGAGCTACTCTGGGAATGAATTTTGTCCAATATATTTTCCTTTTGCAAGAGTAAGTTTTCCTTGAAATTGTAAGTGTTACAGGGTTAGGTTTTTTTTGCTGACAGTTGGAAATATAAGTGAACTTTCAGTCAAATTTCATTCATGTTTCTATCCAAAAAGAGTGCCACAAAAGTTTGAGGGGAAAAAGCAGTTAAATCACTGATTTTCTCCATATTTGACAGTTTGAACTCTTAAATCCTAAATCTCAGGAAGTTAAAATTACTAAATCTGTGTTTAGAGGCTACAGCCAGTTGATTTGTGCTTCTGTATTTGAAAGGTTGAACAGCGTCACCATAAATACAAATCTTCACTAGGTGTTCTAAAAATTTGTTGAATGCATGTCACTCTTCAAGGGTGTGTCAGATTATTATGGTAAATGTAGGTCTGTATACAGTGTTGGCTTTATAGTTAGAGCTGAGCAAATAATTTATCTAATAAATGTAACCATTTTTCTTTTCTGAGAATATCTATGAGCAGGTTATGATTTCCTCAGATATATTAATTATTTGAAAAAAATAGATTACATTTTTGTGGATTTTTTCAGCTATAGGTCTCTGATTCTCCATTGCCTTGCACGTAGTGCAGTCATTTACACCAATGGAAAGTGGGTCCAAAATACTACTTTTTTGATCTGGTAATGCTTTACACCTACTTTGCACTCATTTTGCACTGGTGTAAATGACTACACAAAGTGCAGAGCAATGGTGAATCAGACCTTACTGATCCCAGACATGCATGCGAGTTTGAAACTGACTTTCCATAGATGTTTGTGCCAATATAACTTGACTGCACAAATGTTTAAAGTGAACACACACGGGACATAAGTTTGACCAAAGAGAACTTGTTAAAACGTCTGAGTGAACAATCCGATTTTTTTCAGTAGTTACTATGCTGTGTTTATGATTTTGTTTCAACATCATTCAGAACTCCGCAATTTTGGCTGAGTTTCTCTTTCTGTCTGTTCAGACATTTCTAACATACTCCTCATTGCGCTAGCTGGGTGCCTGCCACATAGCAAATGAGGGAGAGCGACAAATGTTTGAATCTCTTACTCAAAATGAAATTCAGGTGGTTGACAGCAACACGAAACCAAAATCTAAAAGAAAGTCATTGAACCCCATGTGAACTGAACCTTTAAGGGTATGTCTTCACTGCCGAGTTAATGTAGGTGATAGGCGTCCGAGTCTGAACACTCAGGTTAATGTAGCCTGGATCTGAGCAGCCACACTGCAACACCGTACTTGAGTGACTGTGTCCTCATTGATGCTTCACTCACCTACGTGTGCTGCTAGGACTTCTGGGGACATACTCCCTGTTTCTTAGCTGCAGTAAGATGAGTTGTTGTGTGATTCTTTCCCAGTGAATTGTAGGAGAAAATGTCTGTCCTGGGCACACTGCGGGTATTTTGGGAAAGCACTGGAGGACTATCAGCACTCAACTGGTTCAGCTTGCATCCTCACTGCAAAGTGTGTACTAGCCTGAGTGACAGCAGCCCTGTGGCTTTAGCTTACATGTCCAGCCAGGCCAGCTAGTCTGGATGTAAAGCATTAGTACACTCAGGTCTGAGGCTTTTGTGTGTGGACAGGAGCTGGGTTAGGGCCAACACCTGAATAAGAACAGGAGTACTTGTGGCACCTTAGAGACTAACAAATTTATTAGAGCATAAACTTTCGTGGGCTACAGCTATATGCATCTGAAGAAGTGGGCTGTAGCCCACGAAAGCTTATGCTCTAATAAATTTGTTAGTCTCTAAGGTGCCACAAGTACTCCTGTTCTTTTTGCGGATACAGACTAACACAGCTGCTACTCTGAAACCTGTCACCTGAATAAGAACGCTAGTTAACTCTGCAGTGAAGATATACTCTAAGGGTACGTCCAGACTACCCGCCATATCGGCGGGTAGCGATCAATTTATCGGGGATCGATATATCGCGTCTCGTTAAGGACAGAGGTAAGTCGGAATAAGATATGTCAATAAGGTATTCCCATAGCTGAAGTTGCGTATCTTACATCGACCCCCCCCCCCCCCCCGTGCAGACCAGACCTTAGTTTTGCATGGTTCTACAGCAGCTAAGTGGAGTAACTAGCTTCATTGAGGTGACACATATTTTTCTGTAATATGTATAATAGATATATTCAGACATTTCTCTCTCTTTTCGTAGTTAAAATATTTTGCAAAATTAACCTGAATGTCTATTATGGATGTAAAGTAAATCAACACTGATGTGAGAATTAGCTGTATTTGGTCATTTTGTTCTCCATTTTGAGAATTTTGAGCTGTACAAGTAGCATTCTAGTAGGTAGGAATGGGAAAACTTTTGGCCCCACTTCAGGACAACACTTTTAAGCACATGCTTAAAGTTAAGTATGTGCAAAAAGGCTTCCTTGATTTGAGGCCTGATAGTATCCTTCAGATGTGCCCATTAGCTGTTGTTGCTTAGATGTTAATCCCAGCCAATAAAACCGTCTTTATAAATAGTGATAGACAAACACCAAAGGTTCAGAATTCAGGTTTTGGTTAATGTAAACATGGACAAATAATTCTGGATACTTATAAGAACCATCCAGACCTTCTGACTCTCCAAAATTTGTCTGTAAATCTCATGAGAACTAGTTATCATGAGATTTCTAATACTTCTTCCTTCTGCTTGGGACAGAAATAGCTGTATTCTCATTGTTATTATGGCATCATCAAGTCCCAACTTCAATTTTATTGAATGAAAATAAAAAAAGAGAGAAAAAGTTCATCAAATTGCCAAAAGAATTGATTCAGTTTTAGAAATGGGCAGAATTCAGGGGCAAAGAGGATCTGTCACACACACACACACACACACACCCCGAATTGATTCACACCGACCTGATTTTAACAGCAATAGATGTTATTCAAAGAACACACATATTTTTAAAGCTTTTGTTTGTGATGTTTGGCAAG
Organism: Terrapene triunguis; assembly: GCF_002925995.2. NCBI lineage: Eukaryota > Metazoa > Chordata > Testudines > Emydidae > Terrapene > Terrapene triunguis. Next base: position 16,506,842 of record NW_020664464.1, on the reverse strand, counting down.
TTGCAATATTTGGCAATTCTCCCATTATTCATACCACAGTTACCCTTGCCCTTATTTATTTTTCTGCTTGTGATGGTAATAGACTTTTTGTAAGACACAATCCCAGATGTCAGTTAAAAACAACTCAAAATAATGATGTGGCTTTTTAAACATAATTTTTTTATTGTGTCTGCTCTCATATGTCACGGGGTGGGGAGGAGGGGAGGTGGCAGGGGAACAACTTAAAATTCACATCCAGACCTTGGCTTCTAATGCAGGGCTTTGTTAACATGGGGTTTGCCAAGATTTTAGCGGTACTTTTGCTGAAAGGAGGGAAAAAACCTCCTTGTCACCCGAGATTAAATGCTGAATGACATCATTAGGACTCAACAAAATGCCGGGATCCTATGCAGCACTGCCCTCTGTTTCTTTCTTCTTTGTCTCTTCTCCTCTTCCTCTTTTATTCTACAACCATTTCTTAAATAAAAATACTGCTGTTCAATGTCATTACATCAGTGATGAACTGTAAGTCATTCAAACTTGTGTGAATAAATGTAATTCCGACAGGCAAAAGGCAGGCTTTGTCTCTTAAGACTGAGTCTTGTTTGCAGTAGTGTTTTGCCTCTGACTATTTTCATTAAAGAGATTTCTTCCCGAAGACTGAGGAAAAAATATTGCTAAATAAAATAAAATAAATAAATAAACAAATAAATAAAAGAAATTGAGAAGACTTTCATATGGGAGATCATGCAATTCTCCTCATCCCTGTGTTTGCAGAGCTGGTCTCAGTTGTCCTGATCCTGCAAAGATTTACTCACATGATTAACTTAAGGCACTGCAATCATCCCATTGAAATCAAAAGGATTGCTCATTACTCACCGTGTGTGAGCTTAAGTGTGTACAAAAATTCTCCCAGGATCAGGGCCTAAGGCTGTAAAACTGCTGTCTTGATCTAGCTCAGATAGGCAGACCATGCATTTTAATAGCTAAAATGTTTCAACACTGACCATTGCGAGCCATTAGAAATGCACTTTAAAAAGACATTTTGAAAACATTCTATTGTCTGTGTAAAATCACTTTTCCAAACTATACAGTAACTGAGGGCCTAATTCTAATTCCTCATGAGTGGGAACCAGAAGGTATTCTACTGAAGTCAATGATGTTATACCAGTGTAAGTAAGACTGGAATCAGGCCCTGAACTACTAAAGCCATTAAGATAATGTAAAAGGCCAGGTTCTCTTGCTTACACAGCTGAAAATATGGTGCACCTTCACTGAATTCAGTGGGGCTAAACCTAGGTTTACACCAGTGTAACAGATTGATACCAGTGTAACAGAGGCAGAATTTGCACCACTGTGGATAACTCTTGGCAAATATTTTTTTAATAGAAAGCATCATGATAGACAAAGAACCTTTCTGCAGCCCTTTATCAAGGCAAAACTTCCATTGTAAAGAACGTGCAAAGAACTGCAGGGTTAGGCCCATATCTTCCACTGAAAGCTATCATGACTAAATAGCTTTCCAAAAATATTATTTTGAGCAATTAATTTCTTAAATACCTTTTTGTACAATTGGTTTCATAGTCACCAATTCCTCAGGATATGAAAATGTTCCAATATTGGTGACTTTTTTTAAAAATAGGACCTTAATAACATTGCTGCAGATCAGATTCAGCCTCCAAGTCTGTATTCATTTTGTTTGTTTGTTTACTTATTTTACAAAATGATTAGTACATGGCTTGTATGACTGGTGCCATTTGACTGATACTGTTGCACCTCTTGTGAGGTCAAAAGGCCACTGCATGCCATACACTCAGAACACATGGTGGGCTCTGATCAGTCATTTACTTTCTTGTAATGCAAGGTCCTGTTTAGTGTGATACTTGTGCTGCTGTCAGAGGCAATGAGGGTCAGCAGTTGTGGTGACAAATTAGTTTTGACAAGCTTAATGACCCCAAGGGAGAAAAGTCTGCAGCCTTGATAGCAACGGCAGAATAATTGGTTATCTCAGCCAAACAGGGAATGTGTTAAAAATCCCAAATCCTCTCTAGCAGGCCAATTACACCATACAGCAAAAGGGGTGGAAGGTTGCCATCAGCTTCTATAGTCTTACAAAAGCATCAACAGGCTGTATTTCAATCAATTCAATTTTGTTTGGCGGGACATCAGGACATCGAAGGAAACAATTGGGCCTTTCAAGCAATGTTCATATTATAAACTCAGGAACAAAGCAAAGGGAAATCTTTTGTAAGAGCCCTTTAGAACTACACTGACTGTAGTAAGTTAGAGTGTTTCAGTTAAAGTGTTTCAGGTAAAGTGTATGTGTTTTGAGACATTTATATGCAAGCCTTTTTTATCTTTCAGATTTTATCCAGGTTTTCAGACTATATAACAAAGCAACTAGAGTCAAATAATAGAGATCACGTATGTAAAACGGTAACAGCTGGTATGCACTTACCTGATTGTGTTAATGCCTGGTCTATACATGGCACACATCATGGTGGCATAATAGATATTGAAAATAGTCCTAACCTCAGCAAGTTATAGCAGATGTATTTGAGACTACAGAGTATATAAGCAAGCTTGGAAAGAGAGAGAAAATGAATTGGAGAAAAAGATGATGGTGACAGAGGCATTAGCACTTTGGATTAGGGATCCTGGAATGAGCATACACCAGACAGGGAACATTTTAGGACAGTTTCTTAAAAGGCAGAGGCCCTAATTCTGACCCTGTCTCTTCCTCTTATCTCTGCCTCCCTCCTCTATATAAAAAATCTTACATAGCAGACTTTTAAAGGTGTTTATTAAGCCTGCAAACTATATAATTAAAATTAAATTATCTATAAATAAATAATACTTAGAACTTACAGCATCTTTTTTCATCTATGGATCTCAGAGTTCTTTACAAATGTAGAAACATTCTCCTAGTTTTACAGTTGGGGAATTGAGGCACAGAGCGGTTCAGTGACTTGGCTACAGTCACACAGGTCAATGGCAGAGGAGGGAATAGAACCCAGGAGTTCTCCCAGTCCAGTGTCATACAGTATCTGTTGGACCAGCTGTACCATTAGACTGTCAGCGTAAGGCCACTGCCCAGGCATTGTTATTGTCTCAAGGTTAAAAAAAAAAATTGAAACAGTGCTATAAATTGTCCTAATATTGGTGAAGAGATGGGTGCTCCTTATCATCAGTCACATGAGTCATGTTGATTGGCTCCACAGGATACACCATACTAAGGGAGTACCATAATGGGTATAGAACCTCCTGGGCTCCAGATGATCTCTTTCTCATCAGTAGGGTCAGACTCTTGCTTTGGATAACAATCTAGGCTGTTATGTGGGACAAAAGAGGTCGTCCTTTCTGAAAACTTCCTGAATTGCACAGTGTGCTATCATCAACTTGTTTAGCTAAAATAAGAATGGACCTTGCATGTCACCAAAAACCCCCATTGAACCCAATCTGAATCTTTTTTGAGACTTGAAATTCAGTTAACTCTTTTAAAATTAATTTAATTATTGTGGCTCTTTGCACTCCACAGTAGTAGCTGGCATGCAAAGGGGAAGGTGGAAGGGGTTTAAATGCTGTAGTTTAATTGCTCTTGCAACATCACTAGCCCAAATGGAAGTAAGAAGTACTGAAAATCTAATGAGAGAGCCCAGCTTCATGAGAATTCCAGCTCGGTTTTAGTGGACTGAGGAGATTGAGATAGTTCAAGTGAGGATCTAAACTCTTGGGTGCTCATCCCCCGCAAAACCTACAGACCCTTCAGATTTGCCCCTCATTTATACACACACAACCTTTGTTGAAGTTCATGCATAAGATAGAAGTTTTTATACGGAGATGATCACCTCTGTGTATACTACTATTAGTGACCAATACCTATTAGATAAGTATACCCTGAAATGAATGTGTTAATATAGATATAGAGCCATTCTCACTCTGCCACTCAATTCTGGTGGCCAGATACCAATCTCTTTCATAAATGCGTAAACTCAGAGTCATTTCTTCTTCCCCATTCATCTTTAATTAGATTGTGTGTGGTGCTCTTATAATTATATCAGTAGAATCTTTATAATCTCACCTTGTCTCATTTTAAAGGCGTGAATCATTAAAATAGAATTAAGTATATATTGTAAATTAATAGACACACAAATCTGCCTTGCAAACTGTGTAAAAGTAGTTCTGCATCTTATTGTATCTTCCCCAGAACATTCCTCCACAGAAGGAAATAATATATTTCAAGGACTGTTGAATGCTGTGAATATTCACAGTGGATCTACATGCAGTTACCTAGTTTATGGGAGATACACTGAGGAAAATGTTCCATATGGATAAAAATAAAATCATAACTTCACAGACTGCAGACTCATTTTATAGTCAGTTCACTTATTGAGCCATCCATTAATTCAGTCTGTTCCAATTCAAAGCACCTTCTCCTCTCCTTCAAGGACCTGCATAACTTAACCCCTGTTTACATCTCTGGCCTTGTTTCCTTTGTTCTCCCTTGTCTCCTAGATGTGGTTCATCTAGTAATACAGGATATTATTTGTTCTAGGGATAATATTCAACCAGTCATAGAGTTGGATCTATAGTACAAATAATTATTTGTCAAGTACCTTATTTGAGTGACAATATTCTTTCAGACGTACTTCCTTTTCTTTACCCAAGCAGTCCCATTTCTCCTCCCACTTATGCCTCTGTGCCTTGTTCCATCTGGCATCCTTTGCCAAGAACCCTTTCCTGATGTAGTCTACTGTGGCTCAAGCCTCTCTTCTTTAAGTCTTTTTCTAAATGTTACTCCTTCTACGAAGCCTACAAACTCTTTCAGCTCCCCTCAAAGGTTCAGTATCTCTGACTTCCATACTAACAACATGAATTTGTTACCTTTGTCATAGTTCAGGGCAACTGCACCTGTATTTCCCCTCCATGGTCCAGCAAGGCATCCACTTTCAGGCTTCTGGCTTCCTAGCTGTCACCTCTCTTGGGCACAGATCTGCATTTCTCTCCCACTGATTGGGGGTATTCCCAGGCTGCGCAGTTCCATACCTACTGTGAATTCCCCAGCAAAGTCAGACTGCCTAAGCAGGCCTGCTCTCCCTTTCTTTCTCTTTGATGGCTATGAACAGGGTAATTGCCACAGTTATAAATTACTGCACAGCTCCTTTTAAGCAAGTACATTTATTATTAAGGTAAAAGCATTGCAGAGTAAACACATTAAAACAATAAAAACCTACACTCATGCTAATAAGCTTACCAGAAATCACCCCAACCCCAACAAGGGCTCTAGCCAATGAACAGTCCTTCAGATCCCACTGAGGGAGTTTTCTGTGGTTACAAGTTCATAACAGCTGTTAGCTCAGAACAGGCACACCCCCCTGATGTGAGTCACTCTTTATCCAGCTTAGGCCTCTGGTCCTGTCCTCATGTAACAGCTGATCAGCAGACAATGAGTTCCTCCTCATGGTGCCGCTTCTAAAGAATCCATTGCAGGATCCGAATTCTAGGGCAGGGATTCTCATAGACTGTAAGGCCAGAACGGACCATCATGATCATCTAGTCTTATCTCCTGCACATTGCAGGCCACAGAACCTCACCCACCCACTTCTGTACTAGATCGCTAACTTCTAGTTGGGTTACTGAAGTCTTTAAATCATGATTTAATGACTTGAAGTTACAGAGAATCCACCATTTACACAAGCTTAAACCTGCAAGTGACCTGTGCCCCATGCTGCAAAGGAAGGCGATTCTGGTTGTTTTTATTTTTCTTTTAATTGTCATGAATATTTATTCCAATATATCATTTAGTAATTAGGTTTGCAAACCCATTATGGTGCCACTTTTCCCAGAAGCACCAATCATTTATATAGAAGGACACAATGTTCTTAAACCGCTGTCTGCATTGCACTATGGCTTACACAGGATCAGCTTGTACTTTTCTTATTGAGCCGTCTCTCTGTGTTAGGTATTTCCAAGGCACCTATGGGTGCAGAATCTAAGTGCTAGGTATAGGAATTCATTATTGTCTGTGTTTTGCATTTTGTTGCTAAGGTGAAAAATAAGAATGTTCCCAAAAAAAAAAGGCCTTAGCTCTAATGAAGCATGGCTAGATGTGACCCCAAAACCTCTTGTTGTCAATTGGCAGAGGGAACTGGGGTATATAGGAGTACACAGATCCCCTGGGTTAATCAAAAAACTGTCATGTAAGGTCCCTAATGAAAGCCTGTGGCACACCAGTCGTCATAATCATTACGAGATGTGAGTACAAAAAAGATGTGAGGAGTTAGATGTATATGCTGAAAATGATGTTATCTAGGCCTTGTAGTTAAAGGTAGGTGACTCAGAGGTAGCATATCCTGAGACAAACTTCTCCAGACAGGAGGTGGGAAACACTTATTTCCCTGGTGGATCATTGTGTGTCTTACAATAGAAGTCTATTAGCATACTGAGTCAAATGCCAATGAAGAGCTTGCAGAGACTTCAGAAGGAAATTAACAAGAAGTGGTAAGCAGTGGGGGTGGGGGAGAAACCCTATTTTCAGGTGAACATCAGAGGTCTGGTCTCATATATCTGAGAGTGCAGAGAGACACCCTGGCATCCTTCAGTCTGTGAGGACAAGCCACCAGTAGGCTTAATCTTATGAAAGGGCGAACTAAGCCAACCCAGCTGAAAATGCAGGGAAAAGGACTTGGGGTAAAATGTCCTGTTGGAAACAGGGGACTGTCTTGGGAGTAAAGTTTTGGCTCTAGAAAATATGTATGATTTTGTTTTGTATGTAACCATTTGTTTCCTATATTCTTACTACCATCTGAGCGGTTCTTTGATAATAAACATTTTCTTGTTTTTGCTATACATATATCTAAGTGCTATGTGTTAAGCAGAGTGGTGATCCTGAGGTGACTCTAGTGAACTGGTGTGCGCTATTCCATTGGGAGTAGTGAATCTGAGAGTTCTGTGACTGTCCAGGGAAGCAGGGGCTGAGCACTTCAGAGGACTTGGGAGTTGGTGTGTTCCTATCGCTAACCTGTACAGAGAGCGCGAGGCCTGCAAGGCAGTGCTTGTGTTCCCAGTGGCTGGTGGAGTCAGGGAGCTGATCCACAGGAGGCATCACACTAGGGTTCTGCAAGGATGGATGAGCTGTCAAATATTGCCTCAGCCTCCTTTGGCTCTCTGTAAACGGCCTTTGTGAAAATGGTAAAAAATGGTTCCATAGGGGAACAAAATTTCTGCTGAATTAGTCAAAATGGTATCCAAGCCTCTTCCATAGCCATTTGCAGGCTACTGCACACAGAACACTTCTGCCAAATAAAGTCATGGGGTAGCTATTGAGCTTTCAAACCTAGTGCTGTTTCGTTAAAATGTTTTCATAGCCAACCCTGCAATAGCTGGCAGATCTTTGATGTGGCTTTTGATTTGCATTTTGTTTTTTGCTTCAAGTTGGACACTCAGTAAGTTGGAACTGAAAACTTTAAAGTGACTTGAATGTATCAAACTGACTGAGAGAAATTTTCTTTTAGATACTTAATTCAAAACAGAACCACACATTTTCTATAAAACAAAGGCCAGATCATCTTCTCCCATGGGAAGAGGTTCGCCAGAGTATCCCCTTGTGAGTTCCTCCTCCTTGATAATTTCACTGTAGGGCAGAGTTCATTCCCCTGTCCCCGCCCCCCAGTACAGATAGTGGGCCAACCCCAAGCTGTGGGTCCCTGAGGCCATTTACCCAGAAGCTTTGTGCCTCTACAACTGCTTTGGACCCGAGCAGGCAAGCAAAGCGGAGGAGAGTTTTTGGTAGCATGGCATCTGCGGAGGCTGCAGAGTTGTGAATGATCTGCGACTAAGGTAATATAACCCAAACAAGCCACTTATTGAAAACCAATGCATCCAGCTGTCTGCATGGTGCCACTAAATGGAGTCTCCTAGGAAAATGTACTCTCTGGTAAGAACCTGAGTCACCATCCAAAGCTCATGCTCCTTCCCTCATGTTCCCCTAGTGTAAGAACTCCAAGAAAAAATGGATTGCAGTTATCTTTCCTTTTGTGAATTTTCCTCCTCTGTGAGCTCAGATATTGCCTCTGCAGATCAGATTAGATTTCTCAAACTCCCACCAAAAACTGGGAAAGTGACTTTTTTAGAGTGCCTCTTGCTGTCAACCATAACTCTCTGTAGGCCTGATTCTGGTCTTGTGTACATCCGTGTGAGAAGAGAATCAAGCCCTTTGAGCTTTGATTTGGTACGTCCAGGTCAGTTTACTTTTCATTTAAACAAAGTAAAACATCTCTGTGTCTACTTGTTGCACTGTCTAGTGGCTCCCTTTTTTCACACAAATATTCTTTATTTTAATTTCAAGCTGGCAGTGTGACCATCAAATTTCAGTTCATCAGTCAACAAAGAAAAAGTATACAGTAGTCAATGGGGCTATGTCTCTCCCAAATCCTGTCCCTGGGTGTCTTGTCCTCCCTGTATCATGCTTCTTACCATACAGATGTGTATCTGATAGTCAGATTTGTTGGGTATTTTAAAAGTTATTGTCTTTTCAGGGCCATACACGTCTGCAGAACTGCTGACACCAGCACCCAAAATCTCTTCCCACTCTCCCACAATAGAGGTCCTGCTTCATGTCCTCACATATTCTGGCCTCTCTTCTTTGCACTCACAAGTCTGGAGAGTTTGCTCACCAGGTGGGTTCTTTTAAGCTTTCACAACTCTGCTTTTTACTCAGAGGCTTATAACATGTGGGACTATTATCTGAATTGTCATGAATTTTGGATTTAGTTCCAGATAGTCAAAAGCATGTTTTCAGCTGAGCAAATCAAATGAAGCAAAAAAAGCTTTTTTTCTCCTTTATTCTTATTACACTTCCCAGCAGGGTAGAAGAATAAAGAATGCATACTCTAGATTCTAAAAGAATTTCTAATATATGTTCTTTCTCCATAAGATACACAGCTTAATCCTTTCTTTAGACTTTTTTTTTCTAAACAAACAGGGCTTAATTGGAAAAAGCTGAAGGAGCTAAGCAGCAAACAATAGAAAACATTTCCTGAGCTGGGAAGTGCATATTGAATGTTGCAGGAAATTTGCATATGGATTACTTATGGGGCAAAAAAGAAACATCCTTAGCCTGTTTGTTATTGTGATGGACTCCCACCTACTAGAATACAGTCCTTTGCCTTGTTTTCTCCAACTGTTCTTTTCTGCTCTCATTTTCTCTTAACAAACAGGATGAATAAGCATAATGAATAATAAAAGAATAAAGAATAATGAAAAAGAAGAGCACTTGCACATTGCAAAAGAAGAATAGAGGAAGAAAAGTAGCTGTGTCCAGAGTAGGAGACTGTGTTTGGATTTTAAACACTAGTTCACATTGGAACCACACTTTGGTTCCCCTTTAACCAGAGACAACTGAATGAAGCTGAGACTGTATTTAATATAGAACTCATAATGTACTTCACACCAAGTCTTAGGTTGCTTAATTTAATTAAGTTGTTACAGATAAGAGCGTAGAAGCAAGATACTGATATGATATTTTAATAAATAACTAACATCCCACAATTAGCACCTGCTAGGCACTGCAGTCTTCTTCAGTAAGCAATGTTCTGTTGTGATGAGGCACCATAATTATCATGGATTCTGACCTAAAAAGAAAAATGTATTAAGGGACTGATTTGACCAGGGCCGGCCCCAGGCACCAGCCGAGCAAGCTGGTGCTTGGGGCGGCAGATTCTACGGGGCGGCATTCCGCCCAATCCTAGGGCGGCACAGCCACTTTTTTGTTTTGTTTTTTGTTTTGTTTTGTTCACCATCTGGCCGCCCTGTACGGGGCGGCGGCACGGCGGAGGGGAGCGCGCTGTGTGCTCCGTCTGCCCCAGCCAGTGCCAGATCTGTAGCAAGCCCGGCAGGGCAGCCCGCGTCCTTCCCTCCCCGCTGACCGCTTGGGGGGGCAAAAAAGCCAGAGCCAGCCCTGGATTTGACATTCCCTGTTTATCCTAAATTCCCATTGACTTCAGTGGAAATGTTTCATGTACCAAAAAATGTAGAATTGGGCCCTGTTATGACAGAATCATTATAGTGTGAGCTGGCAACAATATGGACCAGAGCTAAAGTTGCCTAACTCTTTGCATTATAAACCACTGTTTTCAGTTGCTTATAATTTTGCCAAACTTTAACTATTCAGTCTGAAATTCTTCATGCTTGCTCTCTTCCTTGGATTGATTTTATTTTAATGTCTTAGTGAAAACAATTCAGTCATTTTCAAGGATGAGGATAGGGAAAAGCAAGCAGCTTGGCTAATGTTAATTTCCCCCCCAGCTGTTTCTTTGAAGAGCTCTAATATTTCTGTGCTCTGAATAAAGAATTTGAAAATTGTTAGGATTATAGCGTTGGTTTCTGGAAAGTGTTTTTCACTGTTTCTGCAAAAGTTCACTCTCATTTGGCTGAATTTCATATCTGTGAAAATCACTGTTTGCACATGGTCATTAGAGGTTGCTGATACTATCTTCTAAAATTCCATCTGCACTGATTATATCCCAGTCTCATAGGGCACCCTATCAACACAAAAATTGTAAGAGGTGAATTGTGATTGGATAGCCAATATCTGGGAAGAGAACATTTGAGATCAAAAAGGTCTGGCACCGAGTACCAAGATTTTATAGGACTCACTTTCACTTGTGTGAATTACCAGAAAGTGGTGGCCATTTTGAGAAGACTGCCTTAACTGAGGGCAGCTTGCAGCCTCGGTCTTGCTGAGAAAAACTAGCAATGATGGCCATTTTGGAATAGGGCAATTCTTGATGTGTTTCTCTGGAGGAGAACTCATGTGCCAGCATCTCTGGAAGAAGAAATTTTCACTTATGAAGAATAACGGTGGGAAATGACTATTAATCCTAAAACTTTATTTTAAAAACTGTCTGTTGCACCAGATGTACTCAGCAGAAAGGGGAGAAAGAGGAAACCGAAGAGGTGTGTGCAGGGCCTGGAGGAGTTATAGGTAGAAGGGAAAAACCTCTCAAGTATATTTTGTTTTGGGGGGCAGCACTCATTTTAGCCCCAAAGTTCCCTATGTTCCATACAAATTTGGCATCCCCTCACTTTCATCACTGAACATTGCTTACATCAGAAATAAAGAATCATGAAGCTGAGGTTATACAAAGAGAAAGGAATCCCACTGCATTTTAAGTTTACCACATGAATAATTTTTGTGTGTCCCCCTCACTTTGGATCTTTGTCATACATTTGGATGTTGGCGGGTTGAAAGGTATGGGGAATTTGTGGGGAGGTGTGCAGGGGAATGTGGAAGACTGGAGGGAGCAGGAAACTAGAGTGTACTTTCAGGCTGCTTTGCACTACCGTGGTGATGCCAACAGCTGTAACCCAGATTAACTGGCCAGTATGCTGCAGCTGCTTTATGCCTAACCACTTGATTCACTCAGTAATTCTTTCTCTCTCTGGCCCAATGTATATTTATTTATACACCGGGGAACAGCTTCAATCGAAGAGATTGAGAGAGACCCGCCCTTGAATATCCCATAATCCAGTGGTTAGGGCAGTCACCTGAGAGGTGGGAGATCCCTTTTCAAATCCCTGCTCCACACCAGGCAGAAGGGGGAATTAAACTGGGGTCTCCTACATCCTGGGTGAGTGCCCAAACCATTGGGCTAAAGGTTATAATGAGCTTCAGATGGGAAGGTGATAAAGAAATACAAAGAATTATTATCCATAAGGGATTCGTCACATTTTTGAACCTTCGTTGGCTCTATTCGCATGCACAAGATAATAAACGCATTCATTTCAACGTTATGGCCTTTGTGGATTATAAGAGAACCATGGGAGAAGAGGGTGGAACTACTAACTACTTTATCAAGGGTGTTGGAGGTGGGCAAACCTTACCTCCTGATGGAAGAATTCCAAAGAAATTCCATTATTTGAAACTTGCAAGCTTTCCTGTTTTACTGAGATTATTCTTGCATAAGGGAGAATGTGAAATTTATTTTTGTCACTGAAAACAGCAAATATGCTTCTGCATATTCCTAGACAGGCAGACCTGTTCAGTAAAAAGGGGCCATTATAGCAGTTACCATCCAGAGCAGAACCACAGTTTAACTTTTAGTATTTAAAGAAATGTCTTTATATGTATAGATTAAAATTATGCTCAGGTAAGGAAACACCCTTTGTCCTCTCAGGTTCATGAAGGGAAAAAAAGTGCCAGTGCAACAGCAGTGGAAATAGTTATTTTAAAATGAGAAAACACACCTAATTTCAGTATATTATTTAGTGCATTTTTCCAGCTAACCTTGAATCTCTAAGTAAAGGTTGAGGTTTGATCAAGCATATTTCTTTCTCATATAGATACCTCATCCTGTGCATATTGTGCTTTTCTATCTCAAGCATTTCCAGTTTAACATCAATGTACATAACTAAATGGCCAATTATACTGTGCCTAATGTAATTGTTTTAATAAGAACTCTTTAACCAGACCCTTTAATTAAAATCAGTGTCAGCCTGTCAAAAAAATTGGAACCATAAAAACACATCTATTTTTTTAAGGCTAACTCTCTTAAGTACATAAATTTCCTGGTCACAAAGCTGGTGTTTATGGACATGTTTTACTTTATTCCAGCATATTTTCTTTAAGCAAATACTATGCTCTTGAGAGATCAAAAGGAGCACTCACTGCTTTCATTTTGTTCTTGGCTCTGATCCATGATGGATTTTTTTTAATTTAAAAAAAATTATTTCCTTAAGAAAAATAAATAGCAACTCTGTGAATCATAACAAGAGTTCACTAATAGAGTTGGACCAGACTGCAGCTAGCTCTATATAGACATGTGGAGGGTGGAAAGAGCCTTCCCCTCACACACACACCTTGTGCAATTGTGCAAAAGGCTGCCACAGTCTCAGTCCTTGGTATACACAGTGCCGAGCAGTTTGGGGAGTCAAAACACGGCCACCAACGTGAGAGTCCACCAGTGGAGCCACAGCCATGGTTCTGCTCTCCCCACCACTAACCAGCTGTTGGACATCAGGATTGATGCACAGGACTAGAGGGGAGGGAAAACACATGCTTCGTCCTACTAACCAATGTATGACTAAGGCAGACAGAGTGCCTCCGTGGTCTGCTTTTGAGGAGGGAGGCAGACTGTGACTTTCAAAGCTCAAACTGAAGTTATGGACTTGATGCAGAGTTTACCGGGTGAGGTTCTTTGACCTGTGTTATGCAGGAGGTCAGACTAGATAATCATAATGGTCCCTTCTAGCTTTAAAATCTACCACAATGGAGCCCTATATTTTAATTAGCTGTAGTTTCAAACTACTTTAATAATATTTACAGGAAAGCTATTTTTTTTTTTGTATTTTCAATTCAGGTTGTTTTGTGTGTGTGTGTAATACAGAATATAGTGAATCTAGTGTAAATCTGGAGAACTTCATTGACTTCAGTGGAGTTACTTTAGTTTTACACCAGGGTAATGGAGATCGGAACCTAGCCCTTCATGAGGCTCACTTTGTCAAAATACTGTAATACAGAGAAGTTCCCCAACATGAACACCATGTCCAAGCCCCATTGCCACCTGAACTTCTGTGAAAATCCATCTGGATTTGAAGTCTTGAACCCACCTCTCTCTTGGATGCACTCTATTGGGCCAAACCAAAACTTAACTTTGGATCCACATTCAGCTCTGAACTACACTGCCTAGTTATATCTCTAATATGTATGACTCTTTATTGGGAAGCTAGAAAGCATTCAGGCTGCATGTGGTTTGTAAATCATTTTAGATGTTAGCGAGGTGAATGTTATGTTCACTTCTCCTTTCCTTTCCTATATCATGTCTTTTCCTTTTCCTTTGAATCTTACTCTTCCCTTCTCTTATCCCATCTATTGTCAGGAAGAAGTGCTCCCAATTCTGTCTGACATCTCCAGAGCTTAGTGACAGCAATATTAGCTACAATAGTGAACAGATTTAAACAAATGGAGAAGGTTTTTAATAGGGGAAGCTATATGAATACACAGGACAACCTCTGTTATAAAAGGGTTTTAGAGACAAAGATTACACGTGAGCAATACCAAGGACAGCATGTTGGAAACTACTGGAAGAGGGAGTGAGAGAAGAGTGTCAAACAAAAAAGACTAGAGACACCCTCTAAACACAGGGAAGCAATAAACCAATTCCCCAGTTGTTCATTCTTCCTCTATTGGCTTCCAATTGTGTGTCTTTTGAATTATTACCAGATGATGTGTTCAGTAGTAGATTCTTTCCAAGAAACTTGTCATAATATTTACTTGCTCTGCAACAACAGGAATGTCTTCCAGGGCTGAAATGGCCAGGCTTATTAAAACAAATGAAAACAACAGCCATTTCCATGGTGGATGAGTCTGTGACACCTACATTTTGTGGGATAAATAACATCCGATATACAGTACTTTGCTTCAGTTGAGCATATTTTATATCCTTGGGTTCTCCCGGAAGTGCAGTGCTTGTTTCAAGTGTGAATATGGAGGAGGGTGCCATAACTAAGAGAAATATGAAGACTCTGGAATATATGAAATATGAAAGAAGAGATTTGCAATGCATGTTTCATATTTTTTTTTATTGGAAACATACTAAGTATAAAGGGTTGTCGGTAGAGAGAGCTGTCATGCAAAGAGAAATTTGTGGTGTGGGAACAGCCCTCTACAGGTACTGCTCTTCCATTGATGTGGATCCTTGCTCCCCTTTTTCTGTTTTTCCTTCCAGAATTGCTAACACCACAGTGAAACTTAAAGGAACTATTAAAGGTGTATTTCAATGATACATTCAATCAGTCCATGGCTGGAAACATCTGAGGCAATCCACAGGAGAAAGTGAGCGTTTGTCAAAGAGAAACATGGGAGGAAGCACTCAGCTGTAACTGCCAGCAAAAGTAGCACATTTCAAACATTCTAAACAATGTGCCATGTTCTTCGCTGTGATTTCATTGCAGATGTGCAGGTGTAACAGCAGAATATAACTTTCTGTCCACGGTCTAGCCATAAGAATTTTAGATTTGAAAATTAAAATCACATTAGGATATAATTTATTAACCCTGTGTCTATTCACAGACAAAATCTTTTACTTCTCAGGTGCAAAGCTCCCTAGATGGTTTGCAGCAGTGACAACTTGGGTACAACAAAATCCCTTAAAATATGACCTATTCCATTGATAGTGTTACATCATTTATTCTCTCTGACTCAGAGAAAGCATTGTTTTCTATGTAAATCTGTGTTAAATATATCTATTATTACAGTGTATGAGTTCATGAAAGATAGAAATATACCAACTATGATTTACTCCAAGCTTTCCTGTGGTCTGTAACTTTTTTCTCTTTGTATATATGCTCACATATTCAGGGTCTCCAAATTCTGCTGGAATTTGCAGCTTATTTTTGCAGCAGAGATAACAGCATTTATCAGCCATTTCAAGGGCTGATCCAAAACCCCTTGGTGTCAACACAAAATGCCCATTGACTTCAATAAGCTTTGGATCAGGAACTTAGTGAATTGTCTGGCAAACACCAACTGTAGTCATCTACAGTGAGTGTACACATAGCCCACTGTTGTTTACTGGAATTGATGAATTCCAGGAGCCATGGCTTTTTATGATTTCAGAGAGCCTAACTTGGAAGGGAGGAAATCCCCCAGCCTATGCACTGTTTGAAAATATAGTCCTATACAAGCACTGTGCATACAAAAAACCAAACAAGTACCATGTCATAAAATGTGCTTGCACTCTGATAGAAATATTTCCTCTACAATGAAGTGTAGCTTTGGATGTTATATTTTCCCCATTTATGTGCTCTAAAGGTTAAAATCATACCACACATTTAATGAACTCAGCCTTTCAAACCTCAGCTGTGGCATGCAGCGTCCTTGTTGGTGAGCACCTGATGTCAGCGTTTTGAGTGATGTCTGACACTAATTATGTGTCACTCACAGGATTGCCAGACAAGAGAGTCAGGGGGAATAAAAAGCTATTTAAAAGGTTTTGATATGAGGTCTTACTCTCAATTTTTTAAAAGCCCTCATGCCTTTTATAGAGCAGTACTCTGCTAATGCTATGGGGGAAGGGAAATGCTTTTAAAAAGGCTTTTAATTAATGTTTAAAATGCATCACCATTGTTTGAAAGCAATTTAAGGAGCAGTTTCTACATCTGTTCCCTCCATACTCTAAAAAAGGGGGGAGGAGGGGAAATCTTTCATTCCTTTCGTGCCACTCACTTCAGTAGTTACACAGAAGAGCATAATTGGGCAGTGTATCACATTACCTAAAATACTAATGGCAGATTGATATAAAAGGCTGTTGGACTCATTAATTACTCCTTTATCTGCTGCAAAGGAAGCTTTTAAAAAAAATGTGACCATGGGACAATTCCAAGACAATCTCAGAGCCTAATGTGTATGGTACTATGTGTTTATAAATACATATATGTATATCACCTTTTTATATGCCTCTATATTATATGTACCCATATCTTCCTCTGTGTGTGTGTATTATAGCAGTGCCTATACAGACACCCCCCAACTTACGCAGTCGTTCCATTCTGGAAAGCCTTGTGTAATTCAAATTTTGCATAAGTCGGAAATGTATACCCGTACGTTAAGCAAAAATTTTCCTAACTCGAAAATCCTATTTCTGGCTTATGGAACTTTTCCGTAAGTGTGAATTTGCGTAAGTCAGGTCTTGTGTAACCTGGGGAGCGTCTGTATTTGCAATCTTAAGCCTTTCTCAGATGCTTATAACTTAGCAAAAATCTACACTGGAAACATCTACAAAAGATTTCCATGTCTGTGGTGAGCCTAAGAACAAATTATTGCCTAGTATGGAAGTCCCCTTCCCTTTTCAAAGCAAGCTAAACAAGAACCAAGCAAAAACAGACTCCAGGGACATCTTGCTTTTGCCTGTATCCTTAGGTCAACTTCAAGCCAGCAGAAGATATAAAGACAGTACATGTTCCTTTGGTGGATGATCTCTTCTTGTCCACTGGCAGCAAAGTACTTCCACACCTATCCTGCTGGACCTCACTGCTGCAGCCTTTGGTGCATGTCATCACCAGATAATCTTGCCCTGCCTCCAAGAGGCTGATGAGATGGAAGGAAAGTGTGTCAGGTTCTTCCTCTCAGACCAAACACATTCCATGAGCCTCTGTTCTTCCATGTCCAAAGCCTTCATTTTCAGAGTCCCACAAGACTCACTCCTCTCCCTCATATCATTCAACTTCTATATGAAGCCAAACTAACCAAGCTATTTTTCCTATAGTCTGGAATGGGAAAAAGAGAAAAGCTGTTATTTTCACTGATGTTTTCTATTTCTATTTACGTTTCTTAGGCAGGATGTAAAACGTTTTTAAATCAGCAGGACTGGATAACTTGCACACACGAATCTTAAAAGAAGGAGTTGGAGCCTATGGAAAATAGTATTTGATCATATAAGTTAACGACCATTGATCCGATTCCTAATTACACAGAAGACTTTATGCACTTTTGTGGCAGGGTAAAGGGGTACCAAAGAGGGCATAAATTACACTTACACTCACTTTAAGACCCCTTTACACTGTTGGATTAGTGTAAAAGGGTCTGAGTGTAACTGAGAATCAAGCCCAACGTTATAATGCATATGCACAGGGAGAAGAGTTAAGGTTACATAGGGACCTGATTTCTGAGTGCTTCCCTTTGTAAATTTAATGTTCTTTTAAATTTTGTTTTTCTGTATGCATTCACACATACGGTAAAATAGAGGGGATGGAGCCTCTGTATGTGGGTATGTAAATTTCTTATGAAATCAGTGTAGATGTCATAAAGAAGCCACAATCCACTCAATGTTTTACTAATATGCTCTACCCGTGTTTATAAACTTCTAATTTTGATAACTAATATACAATGTCTGTGTAAAGAGAAACAAAACAATTGCAAATATAAATAAATGGACAGTCCAATGAATTTGTTTTAAAGAAAACTCTAGGTCAACATTAAGCAGCACGCTGAGCCAGGAAATTGTCTTTATGAGCTGGTTAATGGTTTCAATTTGCATGGAACAGTAAAAAGAAAAATACAGTAACTATGATTCTTTTATTGCAGATTAGGAAAACATTACAAAGGGCTTTTTTATTAATTCCACAAAACTTTAATACTTCCAGAAAATCTGGCTGAATCAGGATTATGTTTAGGAGTGTTATTCAGTTTTAGAATGTCAAATGCATGGCACCTACTAAACTGACTAATTGCGGTAAAGGTGTTACATCCTCTTCCACAACCACACTTAATAACTTGGAAACTATGAAGATTTCCATTTGAAAATACAACTACAGTCTACTTGACTTTTTGTTCCTTCAGCAAATCATGGCTTCTGTGGAATAATTTAACAGAAATCCTATTAGCAAGGAATAGTCCATATTATATATAGTTCAAAAGAATATCCTTCTCAAAGCTTTTTGTCTTTTAAAGCATGAGAGATTCCCTAAATTTTAGAATTTTTTTTCAGCATTAACATTTATACTGTATTGTCTGAAAAAGGACTTTCCAACATTTCAGGCTCAATTACCTAGTAAAAGATAAAGAAGAAGTCACAATATCTAGAGTTGTGAATGTCATATGCATGAATTAAGGTACTATGAGGGGAAAAAGCTTCAATATATTTTCATTATTTTCAAGTTCTACTCAACAATGCAGAGTTCTTAAAAATGTTAATGTCTATATCTTTTAGGGTGAAATTCACCTCATTTCTCAATTAACCACATAATCTGATATAAACTCTGTGTTAATTCCCCAATCCTATAGACACATGCGCACATGCTTAATTTTACTTAATTACCTGCAGGATCGAGGCGTAAGTAATTAACATAGGGCTGATGCAGTACAGAGGGTCTTCTTTGGAATCTCTGTAGTGGGGTGAATTTCACCCTATAAGATTGAAAGATACTTGAGAAAATGGAGTTTATACTACAGCTATATACAATTTAATCCATGTCATTTGAATGGAAATTTGTTCTGTTCTAAACTTTCCTCTTGGAACCATTAGTGACTTGCCAAAATAATATAATTTCTACTATCCGTGATTTTCGCTAATGCTACCACCTACCTGTTCTTGAGTGATTTTTTTTTCAAAATACTGGCTATTCTTTCATACCAATCCTGTCATCCTTATGTTTTCCTTTTTCATCTGTTTTTCTCACAAAATTTTGTTACAGTGGTTGGAATAAATATAAGGGAAATTCCATGGTTCATGATAGACTCATGAGAAATCAGGCAATCTTAAAATATTTCAGAGTAAGGAAGTACTATAGAGGAACACTATGTTTTACATTTGTGACTTCTGTTTTGACTCTTGCCCTCAAGATTTCAATGACATAGAACAATCAATATTTTTGCTTCCTTCCCCTGCCTCTACAAGCACAGTTGGATTTCTGGATGATGGTTTGTGACTGGAGAGCCTCAAAAGCTTTGGAGGTTCAGTTTGGATAAGAACCCCAAGATCTAGATAACCTGCTGCTCCCCCCCCCCCCCCACAAAAATGTTCAGAACCATTGGGTTGTCAGAGTTGGGTTAGAAGTGTTGCAAAAACTTGTTTTTCTGAGACTTCAAATACTTCCCACTTTGTGTTTGAACTTGGCCACAAATACCATTGAATAAAGCCTCCCATTCAGTATTTCATCACTAGCATCTCTGGTTCTGTAAATCAAGGAAGCAAAGGCATGGGTGAAAATGAAAACTGCATGGTTTGGAAAGATTTCTGAATTTCTCTGAATCTGAAAAAAAAATGCATTGTGTTTGAGTTTAAGGTGAAGGTTTGGGTTGGCTCACTCATCCCTAATGAGTATGCCTCTTCTTATACTGTAGCATTTAAATCAGAGTTATATACCTTGTCCCATCTCCTAAATTTGCCTGGGCAATGTGTCGTCAGTTTTTTTCTTTTCTATGGTTTAAAAAAAAATTGTGAAGCAAGGCCCAGAGATTCACCTCATTCTAGTTTTTTGTTTCCCTTCTCCATCCTTTCCTTATGCTTCTTCATTCTGTGGAATTTTATCTGATCCTTTACTCATTATTCCAAGAATTAAAAGTTGAGATCCCTATTTTTCTCACTTTAGTTCTAATTAATTACAAACCAATGCAAATTATGGTCAGTCATTTTGATGGTTCATCTATCTCTACTTTTGCAAGCATTCATACAGTAAATAAAATATAACAAATGTTATTTATGTAACTCCAGAGTAAGTTAAAAGTTGCCCCTATTCTAGTTATTGCTCGTAGACTAGGTGAAATGAATTAGTAAGAGGAACTCTGGAAATCGCTCATTATATCTGCAGTATTATACATGCTTGACATTTATGCTAGTGCATTTTTATCTTTGCAAATGTACAAGAACAGCAAACTAGCATGTAATTTGGGAGACAGCTTCTAATACTGTGCAATGAAACACACAGCAGCTATGATTAATTGCATTAATTGCTCTTGACTGATGGAGTCTAATTGAAATCAAATACATATATAAAAATGCCTGATGTCACAGAAATCCTTGTTTTTAGTTTCCCTAACATTAGAGATGCTGTGGAAGCCTGATCAGGAAAGAACTGGTGTTAGCACTTGGGAGATGCACTTCTGTTTTGAGTAGATTAAGTAGCTCATTAGGGAAAGGAACAGTATTCCATTATTTGTTACCCATATAGATTAAATCCTGTTTTGATGGAGTCTAATGATGAACTCTTTATTTTTAGTAGCTTATACAAAAACCTGTAATAGAAAGATAAAATAATATTTGCATGGTGATTATAGCTTAGTTTTTGTTTTTTTATTACAAAAACACTAACAAGGCAGTGAAGGTTAGGGTTTCACAGGGTGTGGGTTGTATGGGGTTTTTTGTTTTGGAGAGGTTTTTTTGGTTATTCAATTCTGTTGATGATATGCAAGCTGGAACAAAACCGTGAGGAAAGATGGTCCAGTGGTCAGGGTGCTAACCTAGAACTAGGGCAACTGGGGTTCACTCCCTGCTGTGCTTTCTTTGTGACCCTGAGCAAATCTTTGGTCTGACCCAGTACGGGCATTCTTATGTTAATCACTTACACTGTCTGTGCCTCAGTTCCCTAGCTGCAAAATGGGAATAATTGTGGTTTCTGACCTCACAGTGTGATATGAAAATAGATACATTAAAAGATTGTGAGTTGCTCAGATACAGTAGTCATAGGGGTAATATAAGTACCTAAGGGCTTGTCGGCATAGCAATGGGTGCTAGAAGGGTGTGATTTCTAAAGCACATCAATATGTTGTGCACTAACTGGCCTACTAACAAACAGTACTATGTTAATGAGCACTAGGAAATTTTTAGTTCACATCAGCAGGGTCTACATGGTCCAGTTAGTGCATAACATGCTGGTGTGCATTAGAAATTACACCTCTTTAGTCACACTGCCATGCCATGTAGACAAGTTATAAGAGAGAAATTCCAGCTCCATTTCCCAGAGCTATATTGTCTAAATAGAGATAAAGATTCATCTTAGTCACTAATGTTAGCAGAAATGAAATGGCCAGAGCTATGAAGAAAAGACATGAACTCTCTCAAAATGTGAGGGTGTTCAGCTCGGAAGTTTGGTTCAGACCCATCTCTACAAGAAAAAACAAAACAGTGGGACAGGATTTTCAGAAGTGTTTAGTGTTGGCCTTACTCTGTTCCCATTGAAGTCTATGGAAAAAATTCCATTGACTTCAGTGGAGGAAGGTAGGTCAGTGCTGAGTGCTTTGAGAAATCCCTCTCAGTACATTTTGAGACAAATGCTTAATTTAGTGACTGAATATTTTTAAATTACAAAGTAAAAATTACACTTGGATTTTAAAAGATGAAGGCATTCAAATGTGGGTTTCCTTTTTTAAAAAAAAAAATCTTGTCTCTTATACAGTTTGAGGGCTGCAAGAAGGCCTTTTCCAGACTAGAAAATCTCAAGATTCATTTACGAAGCCACACAGGAGAAAAGCCCTACCTTTGTCAGCATCCAGGCTGTCAGAAAGCATTCAGTAACTCCAGTGATCGAGCCAAGCATCAGAGGACACACTTGGACACTGTAAGAAATAAAAGATCTCAAATTTGATTTCTTGTTAACCTGTTAAATCCTTTTTCTCTTAGCTGATCGCATCAAATACTGTATATAATTGGAGATGGGAGAATAGGAAGAGATGTCAGTTAATAGAGTTTGAGCTGTGGCAGAGATGACATAGTCCAGGGGTGGCCAAACTGTAGCTTGCTAGCAACATGCAGCTCTTTTACCATTAAAGTGCAGCTTGCAAACCCCTCCATCCCCTCTCCATTCTCCGCCTACCACACTGGGTGGGGGGAGGGAGGTAGGAGCTTCTGCCCAGCAGGGAGGAGGGTCTTGGGGCTTCAGCCCTGCGGGGCGCGTCTGCCGGTGCTTGGCAGGAGTGGGGCTGAAGTCCCAAGCCCTGGCCCCTGGCAGGTGTGCTCTGGGTCTCAAACTTCTGAAGATTGTCGTATGTGGCTCGGATGGTCAGTAAATTTGGCCACCCCTGACATAGTGTCAGTCAGGAGAGTTACCAAGTTGTGTTCAGTTTTCCCCATTTCCTTTGCTTGTAATAACACTGGGACTGACTGTGACAGAAACAGTTAGTCTGCTGGCCTGTATGTTCTGAGGAGGCTCTGGTTACTGACTGAGGTATATAAAGGTAAGTAGTGGAGATGGGCCAAGGTTACAAAATTCAGATTTGGATCCAGATTTTGAATACCACAAAATTCTGGAGTTTTTGGAAACAGGATAATGGACCACTGTGGAATCTGGATCCAGGTTTGAGTCTGAAGTTTGGAGATTTCCAGGTGTGAAGTTTTGGATCAGGGCTATCTCCAGTCAGTACACTTTGAAGTTGGAATTAAGGCATAAATGCCTGGGCTATAACAGAATGGTCTGATGATGAACGTATTAGCCTTTGCCTACAGAGATACCACAGTGCATAAGAAAACCCATTCAGATAGGAGCAAGACTTTGGAAAATCAAAATGTATCTTCTACAAGAATATATCCCAAAATACAGAACACATTAAGGGCAAAGATCTGTCTGTTTTAGTCACACTACTTCATTAACTTCAGCAGGACTATTCACTTGGGCAAGGCGAGCCTTATTTGGGCTCTTAACTCTTATTACTGGTAGATTAGTGATCAGTGCAAATGTGGCATGCTACTTTTTAAAAAATGGTATGTAATATAAACAATTGACTTAGGGCCTGATTCAAAGCCTAGTAAAGTCAACAGGAATCTTTCCATTGGCTCCATTGGGTTTTGAATCTGGCCCTTAATGGTTATTATCAAGTTCTGCTCTATTTTAAGACACATAGGTATTCATTATGTGGTATTGCAGGTTCTGTAGATAAGAAGTTATTCCATGTCACAACATATAATGAATGTGCAATGAGAGGCTGCTGAGAACATTACCAGAAAGCAGAACATTCAGCTAGATTCAGTTTTCCAAATCACAAAACAAAAAAGTTTCTCATTTAAGTTTTAGGCCTTCCTGCATCAGTTCAATAGTTGCAGGAGGGAGAATGGCTGAAGAGATCCGTTTTAAAGTAGCTCTGTTGCTTTTCACTCTGAAATGCTTTCTGTGGGAGGGAACCATTCTTCTCAGCAGAAATGGGTTTTTTTTCACTGCAAAGAGCCTGTAATTTCTGAAAGCCAGTTAAAATGCTGCTTAGAAAAAAAATATCTAAAACATAGTGCTTCAAGATAATAAACAGAATAAATGTGTCACCTTAAAGTGATAAATATGCATACATAAGCCAGATAAGTAGTTAGAAGGAGCTAAGCTGTAGCCGCACAACCTGCCCGTGGTTGAGGGAGTAAATTTCCCCCCTCTTCCACAATCCTCAAGACTCCAATAATCAGAAACATCAATAATAACATATAGTTATCACTAGATAAAAGTTTTACTAAGGCGAAGTTAAGATTGAGAGTACATATCAAGAAGTTAAGGGCAAAACTCTATTAGCAAAAATAAAATAAACTAAATTTTATGCAACCAAAATATTGTTTGTGAATTATGGGGTTTTAGCCAAGATTTATTTAATAAACAAAATTTGTTTGACAACAAAATAAAATGTAGTTTTAAGCAGAAGCAGACGGAGTTTATAAAGGGCATACCATCGGGAAACAGAAATAATAGCATATGACTTAGCTGACCAGTCGTACAACTTAAATAGCAAATTTCAAATAATGAATAGTGAACAGAATGTTCAATATAAACAGTTCACAATTTCGTAAAAAATGTGATCTGTTTGCATATATTCTCTGAACAAAGTAAAGAGTTAAATTTATAAAATAATTGTTTGCAATAATAGTTGCACCAATTCTAATATTTACATATTATAGACATTCCATATTGTAGCGCAACTACAATTCAGGAAATACCTCAAGGGGTGTCAGAGAGCAGGCAAGTTAGAGCAAGTAGATGTGACTTTTAGTGAATCTAAAAACAACATACATGGACGTTTCAGGATTGTATATGTTGGCAATATTGTATATTTGTTATTGGCAATTAAGAGATGAAAAAATAGTCCTGTCCTTTACATAAAAATACATATTCTTTGCATATTCCTTTTTATTGCCTTCAGTGTTTTAGAACTGTAGTGTTTAAAGGTTGCTTTGTTGTTGTTTCCTCTCTTTGTCATATAGTAGACTAACCTTTTCTCTTATTCTCTGTCTTTCTGAAGCAGGTTTCCTCTATAACTCTTAAGCAGTCTGTCCAGGACTTTACTGCAGTTTCTTTACCTGACTTACTAAAGAATGTAATTTCTGACTAAGTCAAAGATTGCTGTGAGGGTGACATAATTGTAAGTACTACTGGAGATACTCATTCATAATGATAAAAAGAATGATGAGGTAAAAGGAAATATGGCATGGTAAAATTAAAAATAGGCATTTAAACATCAGAAAAGATTAATTTACTTTCTCTTGCTTGCAAACCTTCCTTTCCTCTTTACCATGCCATTAAACTACTGGGCATTCTACCTGTGGTACTGCTCAGTGTAGCCAATCAATAGCAAGACTTCAAATGGATTTTCCCCAGTTAAAATAATCTGTGGTTTAACTGATTTTTCTCTGTGCTTTTTTGGTTTGTTTTTGTTTTAGAAACCTTATGCATGTCAGATTCCAGGATGTACTAAGCGATACACAGACCCAAGCTCCCTGAGAAAGCATGTAAAGGCACATTCTTCCAAAGACCAACAGGCCAGGAAAAAGGTAACTTTCCCAGAGGATTGTTCTGCATAGGAATTATATATTGAGGGTAGTGTTGTAACACTAGAAGTATTGAGACATCTTAAGTACCAGCACTTGTGAAACTGTAGAGCCTTGGTCTGGGACTGCTTGATTAAAGAAACCATCCATGAACAAGTTGTAAATCCAGTGTGTGCATAGATGATACTTTCAGTTTTGACTCAATAAGGCTGATTGTTTTACTAGAAGTCCAGCAGAGATTATCATCTGTTGATATAATGATTAATCATAACGAATATATGTAACTCAGTATATGGAAAAATAATTTTGAGAAGGGAGATTTATTTGTAAAATTCTTTCACCACGTAAGTATATTGTGATGCAACATCCAGTTTATGCTGCCAATCTGAGATCGATAGATGTATATTGAGGATTGATGGATGGTAGGTCAAACTGACCTGTATAGAAACATTAGTATATTTTCATACATCTCAGCCATTTTCAAACCTCAAGCTATTTCACAATGCTGAGTCCCAGGTTTCTCAGTCCCATGGGAAAAAAAGTTAGCTGAGGACATGATCTGATTTTTCCCCCACATCTCAAGCCCATTTTTACTATAAACCATGTTATACTGTTTTAGACCAATGAGGATAAGTGCAATGCTTTAATTTAAAAAACTGATGAGGATGGAGATGGTCTTGTTTGCACTACGGGGGTAAGTTACGCTACTCCAGCTACATGAATAACATAGCTGGAGTCAACATAGCTTAGGTTGATTTACTGCAGTGTCTACACCGCACTGTGTCGACAGGACACTCTCTCCCGTCGACTTACCTTACTCCTCTTGTTCCAGTGGAATACCGGAGTCAACCAGAGAGTGCTCTGCGGTCGATTTAGAGGGTCTTTACTAGACCCTGTAAATCTACCCCCGCTGCATCAATTGCAGCAGCGTCGATCCCCAGTAAGTGTAGACATAGCCTTAGAATAATATAGAGAGAGTTAAAACCCTAGAGTCATAACCCCTACAGAAGGGGCTATATTTAACTTGGGTGACAGCATGGATTGCCCTTGATTTGAATGGTAAAATTTTTTGTTTTGACAGTGTCTGAAACACTAAAGCATAGTCTTACAAACTGCAAAATGTAGGGCTAGATTGTGATTTAACTGTTTTTGCCCTGAGCATGTATCTGTGCTGCTCCCAGAGATCAGGGAATGAATTTTAATTGTTGGGAATTATAGTTTACTTCCTAATTCCCCCTTGTGTCAGGGGAAAAGTAATCTCCTAGTGGTCATTACTGTGCTGGCTGGCACCTTGACCCACCCCTACCTGCCCTCTCCTTGCCCATGTGTGGAGGAGGGCTGGTGGTGGTCCTGTGCAAACTGGTCTCCCGGCTGCACTGTGAACCATAGGGCACATAGCCCATGGAGAGGAACAAAGGGGTGTTATATGCCCCCCACTTACTGCCTTCCGTCAGCATGTGAGGCAAGCGGTTGCCATGCCTGAATGTTCTGTCAAATTTACATATGACACATTAAATAAAACTTGGATAATGTATCTGAACAGAGGGTATTAAACTCTTAGGTAACATTACATAATTGAATGTAAAATAATATGGTATGCTCTGTACATAATTGTGTCAAATTGCAGGAGTATGAGGGGTTCCATTCTTAGGATGACATTTCCCATATGGTTTTATTCATTTTCCATTCTTCTCTTATAACAGATTAAAGCTGGCCCTTTTAACTCCTCACATGGTGATTTTTTTTAGAATTAAATTTAAAGTTGTTTAGTTTTTTATCCAATCCATTTGATAAGGATTTATTTATCTGAGATGGGTTAATATGTGGAAGTGGAAATAAGTCAACCCAGCAAAAAAACAAAGGAAGAAATGTGGCATCAATCAAGCCAAATGTTTAAAAACATGCACTGAGGTCGCAGTGTATAATATTTACAAGGTACAGCGTAGTTACTGGACCTTTGAGAACTTATAATTGCTAACTCGCATCATGCTTTGGTATTTGAAATATCTCCTGGCGGTAATATAATAATAATAATAAAAAGTAAGAAACAATAAACCTTTTAAGGCAGAATTAAGATTATTTACGACTTTAATTAAAAATGAAAATTGGCTTAATGTCAAAAAAGCCTTTACAAAAAATGTGAATTCATCAAAAATAACCATAAAAATTCCAAGGTGATAAAGGCACAGTGGAGTAATAGTTCCAGCCCTAGGGAACTATTCTATTGAAAAGAATGAAACCCTTTGCTGTCACACCCTGTTAGTCATAGATTCATTTAATATATCTTGCCTGACTGCCTCTAATCCTCATTTTAACCTCCCCCTACACACTAAATGATATTATTTTGGTGTCTTAAGTTGCTAGCTATCCAAGATTGTACACTAAAATATGTTCTTGATGTTACACAGATTTTAAATAGCAGGGAAAATGTATTTGTGGCAATGGAGATGCCCTAGAATAAACTACTGTACTCACCATGTCAGTCTGAAGCTACACTGATTCTTCCACACAACTTTTCATAATCCATCCTCAAAGCTCCTTGCCCCTCCCTCTGCTGTGTAATGTAGACCAGAGAGATGTTGCAGTGAGAATCAAAATAGATTATCTATCTATCATGTAATAACTTTTCGCTGCTGTGATTTTGTGCTCTATTGTGCAAGGCAAAGTGCCTGATTCTGCAGTTCTTTTTCAGGCAAAACCCCTACTGATGTAAATTGAAGTCTTTCCTATTAAGGGAATGAATTCCTGACCCACTGAAGTCAGTGGCAAAACTATGTATAATATGCTGTTCAACAAATCGGAGCAAGAGTTTGTATTTTATTTTTAAATACAATATTGAAAATAAAACCCAAAAGTTTAGCTACATCTAGTTTTTCACCTTGTGAAATTTCTAAGAAATTCCCCACATGACATCAGAAAGGGGATGGGGAGAAGAGGAGAATCAGAACAGAGAGTGAATGCAAAGCCAGAAATATCAAATATCTGATCAAAGAAGTCTAAAATGCAATTCAGATAATCTTCTATTTAAAAAGTCTTTAATGACTTTCAGTCATGCATAGAAAACTGTATACAATAACAACACAAAATATTTTCTTTCTATATATTTTAATTGGAGATAAAAATAACACATAAGAGTATCTTTAAACAAAATTAAAAATGCAGCCTCCATGGTTGGAGTCCATCTCCCTAAAAACAGTTGGTTCAACTATCCCTAAGCATGGCCTATGGAAGTCAGCAATATGGAAGTACAGATAGTGCTCAGATTGGGAGAGGGTTGAATACTGGCTTGTAATGCCTCTGACCTATAATCAGCTGTAAGACATCCCCACTTCCGTGTTATCCCCTCCTTTAAACACTTCCTTTTATGCCAGGGAAATGCAATAATTCAGTGTAGTGAATCTGAAAGACAACAAATTTTAAAACACTTTTTTACACAATGTGCAACTACCTTAAGGAACTTATTACCACAAGATACCATAGAGGCCAAGAGCTTAGCAGGTTTCAAAAAAGTACCGGATATTTATGTGGATGATGAGTGTATCCACAGTACATTCATTAAAATTTTAAAAAATCCCCAGATTTGTAAGGGATATAAATCCCCATGCTTCAGGACAGAAGTCAACGTCATAGTAATGAGATTAGAAAGAACCTTGATTATTCCATAACTGGTCCCTTGCGGTTTCTCGTACATTCCTCTGAAGTATCTGGTCCGAGCCACTGTTGCAGACAGCATAGGACCAGATGGATCTTGGGCCTGATCTAATTCAGCAATTTGAATAGTTCTAAATGAATGAACAAAAAAGTAATTTTACAATCTGTGTTTTCTTGCTTTTTCCTTTCCCCCATTCCATTTTTATTCCTTTTTTCCTGTTCTCGCTTTCCATGTCCCCTCTCATTCTATCTCCCACTTTCACTAGGTGTGATTTTTTTTAAAGATATGCAACCAAAACTCATATAAACTGTAATGGGAGGTTGGGGTGCATATGCTATGGTAAAATTGGTCCCAGTATCATTCTATCTTTGTTTCTGTCTCTTTAATAGACTCTGCTTTTCTCTTTTCTTTTCTCTCCTCCCTTACCTTTACCCTTCCTCTGTCCCCATACACATTCTGTATCTGAACTATTTCTTCAGAAATATGTATGCTAAAGCAACTAAATGTTTCACATTTAATGTTACAAGGATCATTTCATCTCCCATTCATGATTATATAACAATCCTGTGGCATCTTGACTTCAGTGCACCTACACAAATGATGAGAATCTGGCCTTTTAAAGGTGAAAGCTCCAAAAATGACATAAAATCTGCTTTCTATACATAAATATGTCCCAGCTTCAATATCCAATACTTCGGGCCATTCCAGGGCCAGAAGCAAGTGTTATGCTTTCTGTTGGGAAGTTGGGAATCTCTCCATCCCAAAGGAATGAAGCTCCAGTTTCTAGCCCTGCAGTGTCATGAAGTAACAGATTTTTATGTAAAGAAAGGCTGTCACTGGCCTAGGACTGAATATTGCCCAGTCTGACCTCAGGACTGTGTGACTTTTGCAGGGAAAATTCTGCATTTGGGGGTAGAAGTAGGTTGCCAGGTGTCTGGTTTTTGACCGGAACGCCTGGTTGAAAAAGGACCCTGGTGGCTCCGGTCAGCAGTGCTGACTGGACCATTAAATGTCCAGTCAGCGGCATAGTGGGGCTAAGGCAGGCTCCCTGCCTGCCATGGCTCCATGAGGCTCCCAGAGCAGTGGCATGTACCCACTCCAGCTCCTATGCATAGGGGCAGCCAGGGGGCTCTGCACGCTGCCCCCACCCCAAGCGCTGGCTCTTCAGCTCCCATTGGCCAGGAACCATGGCCAATGGAAGCTTCAGCGGCAGCGCCTGTGGATGGGACAGCGCTCTGCAGAGCCACCTGGCTGTGCCTCCGCATAGGAGCTGTAGGGGGACATGCCGCTGCTTCTGAGAGCTGCTTGATGTCCCAACCCCGTGCCCCAGTCCTGATCCCCCCCTCCCACCCACCGAACCCCTCGGTCCCAGTCCAGAGCACCCTTCTACACCCCAAACCCCTCATCCCCAGTCCCACCCCAGAGGCCGCAGCCCCAGCCGGAGCCCTCCTCCTCCCCCCCTGCACACCAACCCCCTGCCCCACCCTGGAGCCTCCTCCCGCATCCTGAGCCCCTCATTTCTGGCCCCACCCCAGAACCCACACCCCCAGCCCAGAGCCCATACCCCCTCCCTCATCCCACACCCCTGCCTCAGCCCATTGGCTCCTCCCATACTCCAAACCCCTCATCCCTGGCCCCACCCCAGAGCCTGCACCTCCAGCCTTCACCCCCTCCCACACCTCCCTGAACCAGTCCGGTGAAAATGAGTGAGTGAGTGAGTGAGTGAGGGTGGGAAGAGCGAGCGACAGAGGGAGGGAGGATGGAAAGAGCAGGGGCGGGGCCTCGGAAAAGGGGTGAAGCCGGGGCGGGGCCTCAGAGGAGGGTTGGGGCAGGGGAGGAACAAGGGTGTTGGCTTTTGTGCGAGTAGAAAGTTGGCAACCCTAGGTAGAAGGAAGAAACAATCACTGTCATTGTTATTTCATTTCTTCTGACAAATATGTAATGGGTGAGGAGGATTCATGCAAATACACCTCTACCCTGATATAACGCCGTCCTCAGGAGCCAAAAAATCTTACCGCGTTATAGGTGAAACCGTGTTATATCGAACTTGCTTTGATCCGCCGGAGCGCGCAGCCCCGCCCCCCTGGAGTGCTGCTTTACCACGTTATATCTGAATTTGTGTTATATCGGGTCGCGTTATATCGGGATAGAGGTGTATAGACAAATAGGAAAAAATGGGAGGTAGAAAAGTAGGAGGATAGAAGGTGCAGGATATTTGCCCCAGATAATCCTCGTAATATTTGTTTTTACCTTACATTTCATGAAATCTGGCAACCATTTCTAGATTATAACATTGTTCTATTACACTGCAGTCTGAAAAGTATGAACTGATGCATCTGATAATTTTTATATCCATTCATCTATATTAGGTAGAGGTAAATCCCTCTAATGTCTAAGGACCAAATCCTGCGGTCCTTATTCTGGGAAAATCCTGTCTGAAATTTATGACTAAGGGCCAGATGCTGATACCTTTGCTCATATTGAGTAGTTCTTTATTCCTCTATTAGTTCCCTGAAGCCAGTGAGATTACTAAAGAAGTACGGTACTACTCAACATGAGTAAGTTTTTGTTGTTGTTTTTTTTGCAGTCAGTAAGCTTAACATTTTCAAAGGAATGTTCTGCACAGAAATGTCTTACATCTGTTTAATTGATGATGTTGTGCTTGAGCATGACCATTCTATAGCCCTTTTCTTTATTAGACTCCTGTATTGAAGTTACTATATGGGAAATGACAAAACTAAATCAATAACAAAATCCACAGCTCATTCTGTTGACCCAGCATTGACTCAAAACCAAGTTAGAAAATGAATATTATCATTACTTCTTTATAAGACAAATTTGATGGGGAAGCTGAACTACAGTCCTGTACAAACATAAGGACTTTATCCTTTTCATATAGACATACTTTGAGATATGATATACTATTTCACCAGGGGCCCTGCTTAAGGAAAGTGTATTTGTAAAATGTATGATAATTCTTGTTCATTTTTATTGTTCCCACTTTTTTTTAAAAAAGCAACCCATGCAGTAAATGGAGTCTGGGCTTCTTCAATTTTGTGTGTGTGTGTAGATCATGGCATGAACCAAGAAATCCACTTTCAACTTCAAAGTGGATTACTTTTTTAGTCTTTTTAAATATATTTCTGTTACATTAAGGAAAACCTATTGGAGCCCTCCAGTGGCCAAAATAGTACCTCTAAATTCCCATAAATATTAAGCAGGGACAAGATAGCCTAGTTGACAATGTCAGTCTTATAATTCCAAGATATAATCTTCATTTCCTCCAGTGGCTGTACTTTTAATTACAATTTCCGATGTATTTATAATTACACTGATGGACAAATGTTATTCATGACACTTCTATTTAGCTAAGACAGTGATGTAACATATTTCTGCAAAAAATATTGAAAGATTGTTAAAGAGAGAAACAAATACAGTTAGGTTAAGTTCGCCTATGTTGTGATATCGTAAAACAGCCCTGGTAGTCATTTAAATAGTTAAAGTAAACAAGACCACCTACGATGAATTTAGAACCTCTCTTGGGGTTCATAAATCCACAAGTGAGAGCCCTGAAGTGAAAAGTGAGAGCTAAGTTAGACCTAATACTGTCTTATTTATCTTGATCAAACATCTAGTCCAGTGGTTGCCAAACTTGTTCCACCGCTTGTGCAGGGAAAGCCCCTGGCGGGCCGGGCCGGTTTGTGTATCTGCCGCGTCTGCAGGTTCGGCCGATCACGGCTCCCAGTGGCCGCGGTTCGCTGCTCCAGGCCAATGGGAGCTGCTTGAAGCGGCGGCCAGTATGTCCCTCGGCCCGCGCTGCTTCCAGCAGCTCCCATTGGCCTGGAGCAGCAAACCGCGGCCACTGGGAGCCGCGATCGGCCGAACCTGCGGACGCGGCAGGTACACAAACCGGCCCGGCCCGCCAGGGGCTTTCCCTGCACAAGTGGCGGAACAAGTTTGGGAACCACTGATCTAGTCCTTAGCTATTTATATAGATCCCATGTCTTTTAATAGTTCCTTATTTGCAAACTTTACTATTTTTAACATTAGACGTTCTAGTTCAGATTTATTATAAGGCAATCTTTCAGACATTGACCGCTTCATTGCACTGATACTGAATAGGACTCTCTCTTATGGAGCTGTTTCTGCATCATTTTAGCTTGTTCAAATTGCTCTTAAAGAAACCAAACCTGGATTCGTTCTGCCAGGTAACTTACCATCTTTACTGGTTCTGTAACATTAGTAAATGCAGGTTTGAAAGACTACCACATTTGCTGCTCTGGGTACTCCACTGTTATATACAATGTCATTCAGCTGAGCAGCTAAAGATTAGAACAACAGTGTCACTAGTGCGGAATGTGATCCTCAATGAAACAGTGATACCGTTGGGCAGCTATTTATTTATCTGGTATACATTCTTGTGTCTCTCCCACAGCAATTGCGCTATGTGTCTGCTATCCCTTCTTTCTTCATTTTAAGGCTATTTATTGCTTCTCCACTGACTCCATACAGTCAGCATCTGATATATGACACTTCAAAAACATTTTCAAATGTTTTTAGAAGTTATTTGGAGTTAGTTTATTGGATTTGTATATTAGCCTGATGGATGTCGCAAAACACCTGACTTTCTATTTCACCAAAGAGTCAGGGGTCTCCCAAATGTCACTATTAGGATGCTAGGGAGGTAGAACATCTTATTTGTCATAGGAGTTGGGTCTGGGGAAGGACTGAATATACAAACATTTGCCAAGTTTGCTACAAACATGGTTCCGTTTTTCCTGAAAAATCTCCCTTTTTGGTGCCAGAATTAGCAAAGTGAAAACTGGGGGCTTTGCACAGCTGCTCTCAGTGAGCTCATAAAACAAACAGCCCAAGAAAAAAAAGCTCTTCATACGCTATTGTTCCTATGAAGTCCATCAAGAGGCTTTCTGAGTTTCTCTTATTGGCTCTGTCAAATTGTGGAAGTAAATGAGGTGGGGAGGGAGAAGAGCACTTGCTCAGCCTTTTTTCTGGTGTTTAAAAAAACCTGAAGGAGAAAGTTTTGGCTGTACTCAAAGCAGGATTTCCTGAACTGACTCTCCGATGCATTTTAGTTCTTTGAATGGTAGCTCAGGCTAGAACTGGTTGGAAATTTTTCAAATGAAATTTTTTGTCATTGAAAGAATGGCCTTTTTCAAAAGTACATATTTCCATATTAAAATTTTAGTTTTTAAATTTTTTCAACTTTTTTAACAAAACTGGAAAATGAAAAATTTAGTCTTTCTTGGTTTACTATTTCTTCAGTGGCAAATTGTAACAAAGGGAGGAAGAACAAGAAAACTGAAAAACATGGAGGGAAATGAAAACTTAAAAACTTTGAAAATGAAAATTTTCAAAATCAAATATTTACAATGAAAATGTATGATAAAAATGTCACGTACATGAAAAACTGTTCCTTTTCAAAATCTGCAGAATGAATATGACTTCAAAGTTTTTCACTACAAAATGTTTTCCATTTTTTGATCTATTCTAGTTGGGTACATAGTTTCTTTGTCTCCTCTAAGCTTCTACCTTGATTTTTATTGGGGAGTAAACAAGCTTAGCTTGATGTTGGTAAATCTGAATTAAGTGCTTTTTTTAAATATCCAGGTTGTTGAGATTGTGTTCTTTGTGAAATTAATGCTCTGAGATGTGAACACTGTTATAAGGGAGCCTGAGAACAAACAGGAAGCAGATAAACAAGACTGAAATGTAGTGGCTCAGGGATCAATAGCATTTTTCAATATGGCTGATAATTGTATAATCAGAAAAGAAAACTTCCTTCAGATCTGCAGGAAGTCTAGAATGGTTGGATAAATACTGCAGATGACCATGAAGAACAGAGGTAGCAGAGGTGGACTGTTGTGACTCAGAATATCTGGAAGGAAAATATTAAGGCTACAGAGGTTTGGGGCCCTATTTCCCCTCTCACTTACACTGTGTTTATACATGTGTA
Source organism: Terrapene triunguis (assembly GCF_002925995.2). Lineage (NCBI taxonomy): Eukaryota > Metazoa > Chordata > Testudines > Emydidae > Terrapene > Terrapene triunguis. The sequence continues at coordinate 16,472,008 of NW_020664464.1, read as the reverse complement.
ATTCCCCTGGCTTGTGTGGGGTAGGAATGTTTAAGTTAAAGTGGGGTAGGAGCTACTGACTCACACCTTTCTACATGGTCTTCCAGTTCCTAGTTGAATAAATTACCCCAATTCAAACTTCCTTACAGATCAGTGAAGCAGGGTGTACATAAGCTCAGTGAGCGAAATGGGATCTCTTATACAGCCGTTCACATCACTTCTGAATTTGGCCCACTGTCACTAGGATTTGAGGCAATTCAGTTTGACTAAAACCCTGCATAAAGTCCAAGTATCTAGGATCTATGCAGGTGAAGGGCAGGGGAGGTGAAATCCACCCTTCCAACCCTGAGATCAAGACACATGGGCTGAATTCCAGCCTACCTGTGTCTGCTATTCATGTGTGCTGAAATAGTAGCCACAACCCTTCCACTATCCTTATGTGTTGGGGCCACAAGAGCCTCATCAACATAGATTATGTGGCCACTCCCTGGCTAATTCCAACCATTGCCCTCCTTGCCAGTCTGTGCTGGCATTGAGTAGAGAGACCCCTTCTGTAGCTCCTGGATTTTGCAAAGATACACTTGCTAGCTACATCATCCAACAGCCAACCCTCTTCCCCCACAATGCATTCCTAGTACAAATGGTATAAGTGATGCAGTGCCTAATTTGTGCACCATAGGTCAATTTCACCTTCAGGAACTAATCTGGATCACTGTTACTCCTCTGGACCTTTGCCATCCTGATAAGCTCTGTATCCCCTAGCAGGCTGTCTTTTGTTCCCTTTATGTCTGACTTACTCAAATATATAAGACTGTAGTCTTAAAATATGAAAAAACAAGCAAAATGGGTAGAATAAAAATAGGGGAGCCAAAAGACATTCCTTTACTGAACAATATTTTCTCAGGCTATAAGACATATGATAGTTCTACATTAACCTGTAACAGGGGTGCTGGAACAATTTTTATAGTGGGGGTGCTGAGAGTCATTGAACCAAACTGTAAACTCTGTATATAATGGAACCCACTTCAAGCCAAGAGTTTGCAGCATACCCCGCATCCCTAGTTCCAGCCTATAATTAATATCTAAAAAGGCTTGACAAATAGTTTACTTTTATTGTCTGGCATGGGATGCTTTGACAAATACATCCTTCTTCCACAAATAATACAGATCCGGTTTTATAAATATGGGCAGCATATAATGCTGTGTGATGTCATCTTGATTGTTCATTGTTTACACTGTTTTACAGTAGGGCCAAATTCTCTGTTTAACTTTTGTGATTATATGTTGATTTCACCCCAGTACGGCTGAAGTTACCTGTTTGTTTGCATAGACTTTGAGTAAATGGAGTTTTATGCCAGTGTTTGGGTTTAGTGGAGAGCATAGATAGAGCACGATGTCCAGGGTTTTTCTTTTGCTGAAATCTTTGGTTCAGATTTCATTCTACAGAATTGTTTCGAGTTAGTTTTTTCATTCTCTTGCCTTAGTCTTTTTAATCCTTTCCCCAGTATTTTAAAAGGATCTCTTTCCCTGTGGAAACAATGCTAGTGCCTTTTTGCTGAATGCCTTACAAATGCAGCAAATAAACTCACTCTTTTTTCCCCTCTCTCTGTCACTCAGAATGATTGCCAAGAAAAGCAGGAGCCATGAAGGGCTGAAACTTTATTCTATTGATATTCAGCAGTTATTAGTGTGTTGTGTTAGTGACAGCAAACAGCAATGTTGTAGATTATTAGCCTACATGTATCTGGAGAAACTGTTCATAACAAGGCGGGTGTTCAGAAGCAGGGCAAACAGCTTTTCTCCAGCTCCTAAAGTACCAGCCCTGTGTAATTCTGAGTCTGTCTTTCAGTTTTAAGTTGCTCTTGTTCAAACTCTTAGTTCAGATTTCACTGTTAATACTGCAAAAGGGAGAGAATTGAGTAAAGGGGGGGGAAGAGGAATCTATTTTCTTGCTGTGAGAGCAGATGAATTTAAGGATATTTTCCCCCCACTTGTTTTCTATGGAGTCCATTTAAAATATGTCATTAATGCAAACAGAAGTGCATTCAGAGGGTAAGGGTCAGTGAGCAGTGCCCATGGCAACTAAGAAACTATTCTGCACAAAAAATGCGGTAAAGAGTAAGTGTTTTAATCCTCAACTTTAATCCCTTTACTTCCTGTTCTCAAAATGAAATATAAATCAGGCACCATGGAGTGCAGCAATTTTTCCTGAAAGGGACATTGGCGAGAAAAGGATTAGTAATGGGCAGAAGTGTTTAAGGAATTTAATCACACAATTTGTTGTAAAACTTTTGAGACTACGAGTGACCAGTTCTTTTGAGCCTGGCCAATGAAAAACAACAAAACATACTTTGAAAGTGATTAGAGGGCTGGCTCTGGCTGACACCCCCATTTCTTGTTGTTGTTACATCATTGCAGCAGTTGCTGTGACTTGAGAAACCATGGAATGTATTTGGTGTGCCCACTGAGAAGGCTCCGAGATGGGGGTGGTATTTTAATGGTGGTGTATAGAGGACTCTTCTGATCTCTAGGAAACAGAGACAATAAAGCAACCTGCATTTTTCATCTTGCTACTGGGGTTGCTGCAGTTGTTATAATCAGGAGATTAGCAAAGCACCGTGACATTAATATTTACAGATAGACTACTTCCTACTACATTTTTCCATCACTGCTTTCAGTCCTGAGCTTTCCCTTGTGCTGGTATAGGCTTTGGCAATATGGAGTAGTGGTACATGCTCAAGGAGGAAGAGCTAGCATCATACTTGAAGAAATAAATATATTGTCACATGGCCAAAAAACAAACCAAAAAGAAAATGAATCAAAACACAACTGAAACATCCCTTATTTGACAAGTGCAGCGATGTTTGTTATGCCTGTATTCCACCTTTGTTATCAAACTATGCCCCTTTTCATTCATGCCTTTCACCTCTCCCTTCAGGATTTATATGAGATTGTTTCCTGCTACTTTTATGCATATTCCTATGACGCTGTCGCAAAGACTTGTCAGTAAATAGTTCAGCAACTGTGGGTATAAAATATATAAGCAGATATCAAACTCTTCCCCCTGAAATCCTGTGTCCATGAGCTATAGAACCTGATGATCATCTGCTGTGTTAGTGCCATATACAATCTCACAGATTATGAGTGATAAAGGTTCTGCAGGCCACATTAGGTCTTTGGTATTACCTGTGCAGTCCTTTTGCCTTCACTGGTTTTACACAAGTGTAACTGATTGGAACTAAGTAAACAATTCTATTGAAGAATAGAATTCAGCTCTCACTTGCTTAATTGTGTTGGCTATACAGGCTAACAGGAGTTAAAAATGAAATATATTTTTGTCATTAAAGAAAGCAGACCTGACTGAATACACACATCGACCAGCTCAGTTGAGTGAGAAGGTACCATTTTATTTAATCACTTTTCAGACTAGAATTGCACTTTTAGATAACAGATTGAGTTTCACCTGCTTTGAGCCTCCTCAAGGATGTGCACATCTTTGGGTTTCTGGTTGTTTTTTAATGTATGTAAAGTAAGGATGATTAAGATAATTATAGATAAAGAATATAATCGACTCACTTTAGGCTTCATGGAAGTAGTGAGTTTTCAGGAGCAATTTGAATAAAGGGAGCGTAAAAGCTTAATGTTTTTTCTTAGATACCCAAAACTTGGGACAGCTTCACTGAGGCTTGTGAAATTTTGGACAAAGCTGGCCCTGTGTGAGAGTCCCCAGACTGATTTCCAGTTTCAGTAAGGCCTGGTCTACACTACGAGTTTAGGTCGACTTTAGCCGCGTTAAATCGACTTAAGCCTGGACACGTTTACACTACGAAGCCCTTTCTGTCGACTTAAAGGGCCCTTTAAACCGGTTTCCTAACACCACCTCGACAAGGGGATTAGCGATAAAATCGGCCTTAGGGGGTCGGAATTGGGTTAGTGTGGACGGAATTCGACATTACTGGCCTCCGGGAGCTATCCCACAGTGCTTCATTGTGACCGCTCTGGACAGCACTCTCATCTCAGATGCACTGGCCAGGTAGACAGGAAAAGCCCCGCGAACGTTTGAATTTCATTTCCTGTTTGCTCAGCGTGGAGAGCACAGGTGACCATGCAGAGCCCATCAGCACAGGTAACCATGATGGAGTCCCAGTCCCAGTCCCAGGATCGCAGAAGAGCTCCAGCCTGGACCGAACGGGAGGTACAGGATCTGATCGCCATCTGGGGAGATGAAGCAGTGCTCGCCGAACTCCGAAACAGTAAAAGAAACGGCAAAACATTAGAAAAGATCTCCAAGGCCATGAAGGACAGAGGCCATAACAGGGACGCGCGGCAGTGCCGCGTGAAAATTAAGGAGCTAAGGCAAGCCTACCACAAAGTCAGAGACGCAAACGGAAGGTCCGGGGCAGAGCCGCAAACATGCCGCTACTACGCGGAGCTGCATGCCATTCTAGGGCGTGCAGCCACCACTAGCCCAAGCGTGTTCTATGAGTCCCTCTCTGCAAACGGGGAAGCGGGTTCGGCGGACGAGGAAGATGAGGATGGAGAGAACATAGATAGCTCACAGCAGCAAGGAAGCGGAGAAACCAGTTACCCCAACAGCCAGGATATGTTTGTCACCCTGGACCTGGAAACAGTAACCCCCGAACTGACCCAAGACCCTGAGGGCACACAGGGGACCTCTGGTGAGTGTACCTTTGCAAAAATTACACATGGTTTAAAAACAAGCGTGTTTAATGATTAATGATTAATTTGCCCTGGCAATCGCGGCCAGTACAGCTACTGGAAAAGTCTGTTAACGTGTATGGGGATGGAGCGGAAATCCTCCAGGGACATCTCCAGAAAGCTCTCCTTCATGTACTCCCAAAGCCTTTGCAAAAGGTTTCTGGGGAGGGCTGCCTTATCCCGTCCGCCATGGTAGGACACTTTACCACGCCAGGCCAGTAGCACGTAGTCTGGAATCATTGCATAACAAAGCATGGCAGCGTATGGTCCCGGTGTTTGCTGGCATGCAGACAACATCCATTCCTTATCGCTCTTTGTTATCCTCAGGAGAGTGATATCATTCACGGTCACCTGGTTAAAATGGGGCAATTTTATTAAGGGGACATTCAGAGGTGCCCCTTCCTGGTCTGCTGAACAGAAATATTCCCCGCTGTTAACCACGCGGTGGGGGGGAGGGGTGAAGTGACCATCCCAGAGAATTGAGTGTGAGGGGGAGGGGAGTTAGTTGGGTTTGTGCTGCATGTTAAACCTGAAATCGCAGCCCCTCCTTTTACATTGCAAACCCATTTTAAATGGCACGGGTGCTTGGTATGGGAAATGAGGGCAGAACTGTTTGAAACCATCCCCACATGTTAAGAAGGTTAAAAAAGCCCAAAGACTATATGTCTTACCATGGCTGCCTGCAAGCTGAAATCTGTGTCCTGGCACTGCGTGAGTGATCTCTCACACCAAACCAGGAGACTCTCAATATAAGAGGAAAAATGCGACCTTGTAACGAAAGCACATGTGCTGTGTGATGTTGTGAACAGCAAAATCTAACGTGAAAGAGTCTACCCATTGTTCTCTAAAATGTATCTTTTTTAACAACCTCTCCCTTCTCCACCAGCTGCAAATCTTACTCCTTCGCAGAGGCTAGTGAATATTCGAAGAAGGAAGCGAAGGACGCGTGACGAAATGTTTACTGAACTTCAGACCGCCTCCCACGCTGACAGAGCACAGCTGAATGCGTGGAGGCAGTCAATGACTGATTTTAAAAAAGCCCAATATGAGCGAGAGGAGAGGTGGCGTGCTGAAGAGGAGAAGTTGCGTGCTGAAACGCGGGCTGAAGAGGAGAGGTGGCGTCAACTTGTAATCAGAAAGCAAGAGTCGATGCTCCGGCTGCTGGAGCATCAAAGTGATATGCTCCTGCGTATGGTTGAGCTGCAGGAAAGGCAGCAGGAGCAGAGAACGCCGCTACAGCCCCTCTGTAACCAGCAGCCCTCCTCCCCAAGTCCCATTGCCTCCTCACCCAGACGCCCAAGAACACGGTGGGGGGGCCTTCGGCCACCCACTCACTCCACCCTAGATGATTTCCAGTGCAATAAGTTTTAAAGTTTTAAATTGGAGTGTGTCCTTTTCCTTCCCTCCTCCCCCACCCATCCCGGGCTACCTTTCCAATTATCCCCCTAGTTGTGTGCTGAATTAATAAAGAATGCATGAATGTGAAGCAACAATGACTTTATTGCCTCTGCAAGTGGTGCTCGAAGGGGGGAGGGTAGTAGGGGAGGGTGGGGTGGTTGGTTTGCAGGGAAGTAGAGTTAACAGGGTGGTGGGGGAGGGGCAGAGGGTTCATCAAGGAGCAACAAACAGAAGTTTCACTCCGTAGCCTGGCCAGTCACAAAACTGGTTTTCAACGCTTCTCTGATGCGCACCGCGCCCTGCTGTGCTCCTCTAACCGCCCTGGTGTCTGGCTGCGCGTAATCAGCGGCCAGGCGATTTGCCTCAACCTCCCACCCCGCCATAAATGTCTCCCCCTTACTTTCACATATATTGTGGAGCGCACAGCAAGCAGCAATAACAATGGGGAGATTCTTTTCGCTAAGGTCTGAGCGAGTCAGTAAGCTGCGCCAGCGCGCTTTTAAACGGCCAAATGCACATTCCACCACCATTCGGCACTTGCTCAGCCTGTAGTTGAACAGGTCCTGACTACTGTCCAGGCTGCCTGTGTACGGCTTCATGAGCCATGGCATTAAGGGGTAGGCTGGGTCCCCAAGGATCACGATAGGCATTTCAACATCCCCAATGGTTATTTTCTGGTCCGGGAAGAAAGTCCCTTCCTCCAGCTTTCGAAACAGAAGAGACTGCCTGAAGACGCGAGCATCATGTACCCTTCCCGGCCAGCCCACGTTGATGTCGGTGAAACGTCCCTTGTGATCCACCAGGGCTTGCAGCAGCATTGAAAAGTACCCCTTGCGGTTTATGTAGTCGGCGGCTTGGTGCGCCGGTGCCAAGATAGGGATATGGGTTCCGTCTATGGCCCCACCACAGTTTGGGAATCCCATTGCAGCAAAGCCATCCACTATGGTCTGCACGTTTCCCAGAGTCACTACCCTTGATATCACCAGGTCTCTCATTGCCCTGGCAACTTGGATCACAGCAGCCCCCACAGTAGATTTGCCCACTCCAAATTGATTCCCGACTGACCGGTAGCTGTCTGGCGTTGCAAGCTTCCACAGGGCTATCGCCACTCGCTTCTCCACTGTGAGGGCTGCTCTCATCCTGGTATTCTGGCGCTTCAGGGCAGGGGAAAGCAAGTCACAAAGTTCCATGAAAGTGCCCTTACGCATGCGAAAGTTTCGCAGCCACTGGGCATCGTCCCAGACCTGCAACACGATGCGGTCCCACCACTCTGTGCTTGTTTCCCGGGCCCAGAATCGGCGGTCCACGGCATGAACCTGCCCCAGTAACACCAAGATTTCCACATTGCTGGGGCCTGTGCCTTGTGAGAGGTCCATGTCAATTTCCTCATCACTATCGTCGCCGCGCTGCAATCGCCTCCTCCTCAGCTGGTCCTGGTTTGGCTTTGGCATGTCCAGGAGGCTCTGCATGTTTTCCAGGACAATGCGCGTGGTGTTCATAGTGCTCAGAATTGCCGCGGTGATCTGAGCGGGCTCCATGATCCCAGTGCTGGCTATGGCGTCTGGTCTGAAAAAAGGCGCGAAAGTAGTATCTGACGGACCAGGGGAAGAAGGGAGGGAGGGAGAGAGGGAGGGAGGGGCGAGTGACACTGCGTACAGGTACAGGGAATGAAAATCAAGAAAGGTGGCTTTGCATCAGGGAGAAACACAAACAACTGTCACACAGAATGCCCCCCCCCCCAAAGATTGAACTCAAAAGCCTGGGTTTAGCAGGAGGGAGGGGGGAAGCAAATGAATGGAGAATAAATCTATTTTTTACATCTTAAGACGACGGCGCAGCATGACTGATAGCCCTTGGCATTTTCTGGGTGCTTGGCAGCAAATACTGGGCGCTTGGCAGTAAGCCTTCAGGTCTATTGCACCATCTGATACCCACTGCAGTACGACAACGATGGATACCAATCGTAATATGCTATCTACTGCCCAAAAGGCAAGGGGTTGCTGCTGTGTAGCAATCTAGCCCCACGTCTGCCAGCCCCATGTCTGCCAGCACCCAGATCGCCATCGGCCTCTTCTGGGTGCTTAGCAGACAATACTGGGCACTTGGCAGAAAATAGCATACTACGACTGATAACCATCATTGTCTGCCCGGGTGCCCATGATTGACAGCCGCTGCAGTACGACGACGACGGATACCAGTCGTAATAAACCATCTTCTACCAAAAGGCAAGGGGCTGGTGCAATGCAGCACCACGGCTGCCAGCCCCACAGCTGCCTGCACCCAGATCGCCAATGAAGGCTACCAGTCATGCTGCACCGTCTACCGCCAAAAGGCAGTAAGCTGCTGCTGCTGTTTAGCAATGCAGTCCCACGTTTGCCGGCACCCGGAAGAGATATGGTGACGGTGAGCTGAGCTGAGCGGGCTCAATGCTTGGCGTGGTATGTTGTCTGCACAGGTAACCCAGGTAAAAAGGCGCGAATCTATTGTCTGCCGTTGCTGTGACGGCGGGGGAGGGGCCTGACGCAATGTACCCAGAACCCCTCGCGGCACTGCTTTGCATCATCCGGGCATTGCGATCTCAACCCATAATTCCAATGGGCGCCGGAGGCTCCGGGAACTGTGGGATAGGTACCATAGTGCAATGCACCGGAAGTCGACGCTAGCCTCGGTACTGTGGACGCGGTCCGCCGACTTCATGCACTTAGAGCATTTTAGGTGGGGACACACACAATCGGCTGCATACAACCGGTTTCTATAAAACCGGCTTCTATAAATCCGACCTAATTCTGTAGTGTAGACATAGCCTAAGACTCAGGGGGTTTGGCTGTGTTGTAGGTTGTGAGTTTGTTAGAACCTGAAACTCATAGCAGAATGTGTGTTTGGGGGGCGGGGTGTTATGGTTCAAGGGTGAACTGTACCTTTGACCCCTTACTCTGTCTCTCTGTGGACACACTTTCGAAACAACAGGCACGTATCTGCGCTTCCCTCCGGATGGAATCCCCTGATTCACCGCATTTTTAGACTGGATCCCCAAGTCACAGCCATATCCTCAGCAGGTCCAGCTGGCTTCTGGCCCATGCTTAGGCTTCCCTCTGGGATCCGATGACTAGGGCTCTGTGTCTGTCACAGAGGTCACGGAAGTCATGGATTCCGTGAGTTTCCACAACCTCTATGACTTCTGCAGGAGGGAGCGTGTGGGGGCTGTTACTTGGGGAGCCCCCAGGACAGCCACACCCAGCGCTGCTCCGGTGGCCCTGACAGCGGTCCCTGGGCAGGCGCTGGAGCAGCCGCAGTCCCCAGCCAGCCAGCTGGAACAGCCACGGTCTGTGGCTCCCGGCGTCTGGTGCCACTGGCCCTGGGCGCCCCCCTCCCCAATAACAGCCCCCCCACAGTCCTCCAGTGCCCCCCCCAAAGATTTAATCACAGGTATTTGTAGTATAAGTTATGGACAGGTCATGGGACATGAATTTTTGTTTATTGCCCGTGACCTGTCCATGACTTTTACAAAAAATACCCGGGACTAAATCGTAGCCTTACCTGTAACCAATATGAAAGTGCAGTAACAGAGAACAACTTGTTCAAAGCAAAGTATTGTTTATCCATAGAAACATCACAGAGACGAAAGTCTTAAAACAACAGCAGCCTATATTCTTATTGTCTTAGCTAAGCTTTGAAACCATTCCTTGAAAGTTTAGATGGCCCCCCAGTTATCTGTGGTGCCCCAGCATCAGGGGCCATGTTACAGTCTGTTTCTCTGCAGACTGCCTCCCTTCACCAGGCTGCTCTTTAACACAGTTTCCAAGTCCTTTGTTAAAGACTTGCTGCCCTGGTTCCCCCGAAGTTTCCAGCTGAAACCTTCCTCTCTCCTCTCCCCACTCACATCCTGGGATTCAGCCAGATCCTGATTCCACATTAATGGAGGTGAGCTTCAAAGACTTTTAACACCTCTAGTGTCCATTTGAGTACTAACAATCTGTTTCTGTCTACAGCCATTGTGACATTGTCTTTGGATTCCTCAAGGCCACAGCTACCTATGAGTGATTTAACCCTTTGTTACATATTAGCCAGCAACACAATAACCACCAAACCCACAGATAGATAGATAGATAGATAGATAGATAGATAGATAGATAGATATCATTCTTAAAATGAATACATATATTACCCACATGTTTCACAGGGTTACAAACCCATGAACCCAAAATCTAAAAAAAGGTTCAGGGGACCCCTCTCCTAAACAAAACTGCCAGGTTTTGCCCCGCTCCAATGACAGGTCAAAATAATCTTTCAAAATTTCAACTATTTACTATTAGAAATTGGCCCAAACATCAAATTTAGATCCCAGTGCAAACCTTCCAAAGCTGGGAAGTGAGGATTCAGATACAGGGGTTTTGGTTCAGATCAATCTAGAAAGAGGGGATGCTGCAAAATTTGGATCTGGCCATGACATTTCCCAAAGTTTAGAAGTGATTAGATCTGGGTTTTGGTTTGACCCCGTCTGTGTTTCTGTTACTAAGAACATTCTTTATTTTGTATATAGATTTTCATACCAACTTTTCACACATAACAAAGGAAAAAAGATGGGTTCACTCTCAATGGACCCCCAGATGGATGTAGCACTTGTTCATTACCCTACTTAGAAGATACTCCACTCACATGAAAAGAGAGATCTGCCAAGCACATCTCTTTTCAAAGGAGTAGAGCAATTATTCAGCATAACTGGGCTCTTTGTCAGGTTGCATTTATCCAGAGAAACTAGCTGTTAGACAATAACATACAGTAGCTATATATATTTCCAAGTCAATCTGACACAGAATAGTACAAGATGATTTTTTAAAATGGCATGGGCTCCACTGCTACATTGCTGGTCACTATGAACAAAGACCAGGAACTTTTTTGAATCGCAAAGAAAAGCAGCTTGAATGGGAGGGATTGTACGTATTGTAGGCAGTGTTTTACATAAGATGGTGGCAATATGAATGGGTTTAACTATCAGAGATGAGCTCTGTAAGAAGCTGTGTGTGTCTCTGTGGGTGTCTCTCTTAGTTTTCATGTCTATGACTAGACTGCAGAGGGAAGAAAGTTTCCTTTATGAAAATGTGAGCTTCTATAATACAGTGAAAGTTACAGAAGAGACCACCTTTAATAGATAACCTCCTGTCTTACAAGACTACCCCAAAGGATCCCCAAGCCTATGTAGTAGAATTCTGATCAACCTTTATTAGATGACAACCACTGTTAAGCAAACAATTTTGGTTGATCCAGTAAATGGTTAATTAAGACAGATCTCACTGGATTTCTAATTGACTTCTCAAAAAGAAAAGCTTCAGTGTTATTTTTTGATTTTTGGAACGTTCCACAGGCTCTGTTCCAGCTGAAATTTCTTCCTTCAAATGGTGTTCTTGCTTCTATATCATTTTCTGACAAGAAAGAATGTGAGTTGCTCAATGACAGTTTTAGAATATACTGATCTATAAGAAAGTGGTGTTTTATATACACAGTAATAGTAGAATTCAGTTCAGTCTTTCTCCTTCCAACATTCTTTAGTCTTGAGAAAGCAATGTTTCTTATCTTGCACAACTATTCCAAAACCAAAGTATTTTGTTACCTTAAAAAAAAAATCTTCTAGTAGCCAATGATAACTTAGTGCACAGGTACCAGATGTTTTTATTTTTTAGATTTATCTTTAATACATAAGTCCAAGAAGTATCTAGGGTGTTTTTTCTTGATTTGGGAAAGATCACAAAAATGAATTATATTTTATCTCAGCATTCAACATATCCTGGTCTTCAGTATCAGTTATTGGTGAAGAGTAGTAAATATAAGGTTTTTTTTTTATTTTATCTTTATATTGAAATATAATGCTACTCTCAGTGGATGATAGATTAGTCTTATTTGTTAAGTTCCATTCTGTTTACTGGTCAAGTGTTTTAATTAGAACAGACGGCAAAAGCTGTTTAAAACAGTGCGTATATGTATCTGTTAAAGTTGCACAGATCTCAGGTGATTAAATAGAGGTAAAGAGCTTCACGACAGAGACCCCTTCCTTCTATATTGTTTCCCTGCTCTATGTTACTTCTGAGTGGAGGAATTAGGAAAAAACTTGGGAAGTACAAACTTGCAGAATTTCCACTGTCAGCATGATTTAGTCCTGTGCATGGGAGCATTAGACCTTGATGAAGTTGATCTGTATGAACAGCATGTGATCTACCATGCAAACATATAGCATGAATAAACACTCTTACATAGCTTTGGCTTCATGTTTAATTTTTATTTTTCCAGTGGTCAGATTGGTGTACTCTATCAGTGCCATTAGACTAGCTGGCATGAGATTTGGCTCTGTACTATTTCAGGCAAATATTAACTTCCGGATATTCTCCTAGACAAATTCAGAAAATGTGTGGAGGCAAAGATAGAGGATCATGCTCCACTTCCATCACTACCATCTTCCAGGCAGACAGTGATAGGCATACTTCACCAAAACTAAGCCTTACTCAGTCCTTATCAGCTGGGGCTGTTGTTATTATTGAGTCATAAATTATGCAACTCACTTTATATCTATACATAGAAAAATAGTTTTATAATGCTATGACATTTTAGTGTAAAGAATTCTTCCCATTAAAAATATTGATATTCAGTTTTATTTTGCCATGTAAGACACGGCAGCCACAGTAGATCTGACAAGTGCCAGACAAGTGGCCACATTTGTTATTGATACTTGACCCTATGTGTGGAGATCTTCTGTTATGCACACAGGTGTACATACAGCCCATACAAGTTGCTTTCAGAATAATTAGGTTGAAACTTCTTGGATATAAATTATTAAGCTGGTAAGTTTTTGTGGTGAGAGAGGCCCAGTCTTTGTGAAGAAGCACTGATGTTAAAATGCTACAGTAACATTGAATACCAGGCAGGGTTTTGAAGTTATTATGATCCTATTTTAAATGGTTTGGGAAAAACTAATCCTATTTTAAAAATCTTAAACTACTTTTCTCATGGCCAAGACTCTTCATAAACACACATTTTTGTGGCATCTGATTCCTGTTGAACAAGAAGAAGAACCTACCAATGTTATGCAGAAACACGCACAACCCAGATAAAACACATTGGTTAGAGAAATGCAAAACAAAAGGTCTTTGATTCTTAGTAGTTTTCTTTGGAAATATGTCATGCATCAAACTAACATAATGCCTCTGCTTTTAGACTCAAATACAATGAAATTGAAAATTGAGGAATCTGGCCCTTATTCCCTCCTAATTACTTCCACTTGACTCACTTAATCTTGGGTGATTATTCAATCATATCTGAAATGAGAAAATGGCAGGAGTAGAATTTCCATCTCTTGTTCTGAGAGCTTATAAACATTAGCAGAACTGTCACGGGGGGTTGGGGTGGGGAACAAATGTAAATCGCTGTTGACAGTGCCTTGTTTTTATATATTAAAAGAAATCCCCATATTGTGATGGAAGCAGCTCAAGTTTCTAAGTACAGAGCTTGTCAAGTCTGCTGGGTGATTTAATTATTAAAGTTGAAAATCTATCATTTGGAACAAATATTTCATAAAGGAAGGTTGTGCACCAGCTCAGCAGCTGGGTTGTTTACTTGCACCTGGGCCAGCCATGAATTCAGGCCAAGAAATGGCACACCGGAAACCTCTATGTTTAGTGTGTTAAGAATGTCTGTCATTAATTTCACCACTCAGCAAGATAACTTGCTACAGACCGTACCTTTGCCTCTCTGCTCAAGGGTAGAATGATTGGCATGTTTTAAGTCACAATGAAATTGCACTGATGACTAGCTGGATGCTCATATGAGATGGACTCTGTCACAGCCAGGAATACAGTATATTTGATTTGCAAGTTTGAAGTGAGACTTATTACATAGTCAAATCAAAATCCAGTTATTTCAGAAACTACCTGAAGAATGGATGATATCTCTATAACCCAGCCTGAGTAAGGGGCACATGTAAATATGCTCTCACAGAAGCAAAGCAGAAATTAGATTGTCAACATAGAGCTGGTCAGCATTTTTTCTTAACTTTTTTTCTATGAAAATAGGCTGGTTGACAAAAAACAGAAATTTTCATGAGAGAATTTCTGTTTTTATCAACATTTGGGGGGTTTTAATCAGGAAAAAATGACTCCAAAAACCAATTTTAGTTTTTGACAATGTAAACCAAAAAATTACAGTTTTCAGGCTTTCTATGAGAACCTGAAAAATTCTGTGGAAATTTTTGACTACTTTTTTTAAAATGTTTGCAAGAAATAAAATACATCTTTTTGACCAGCTGAAACTATGATGCTGAGAGTCACCATCTCTTTTGCTCCAGGGAGGATATAGCTTGTACCTGCTCTTTTACTGGCACAGATAACTTCCCCCTTCTGCAATGGTTCCGGTGCACTGCCTGATGCATTAGTGGGGTGGAGACAAGGCTGCCCAGGCATTCTTGCCCGTTTCCTAGCCACCTTTGCAGGAAGGAAAATAGCAGACCTGTGGCAGCTGTTTCTCTTTTCCCCTCACCCCCCACAGTGTAGGCTACATGGAGAAGAAAGGGTGCCCCTAACACCTTTATTCCCTTGCAAGGGTGTGCAGTATGTCTCATGACTGACCTTTTTATAGTTTTGTTGTGCAACTGTGCAACTGACTGCAGAATCCACCTCTTTCTCCAGAATCTAAGCTTTCATTTGTTTTTAGTCCTCATAGTTGTGAAGAAACCCTTCCAAATGTGAGCTGAATGTAATGAATGCAGTGTGGTCTTTCTGATGGATAATTACATGGGTTCAGAACCCTCTGCAGACAGACAATCAGAGCACAGCTTTCTTCCAGAGTTTTTTATAAGAATTATTCCTGATCGCTGGGCAGGTCAGAAAATTTTGTTTTAGCACTGATTGTCCTGAGGGAATCATTCCCAGTGCCAGATAGAAAACACATGTCACAAACAAAGCAAAATAGAGAGAAATGTATGTAATGTACTTTGTGTATATTTGGTTGACATTTCTGTTTAACATGCATGTCTAATGTGTAAATACTCAAACTACACTTCTCTTAGTTCTGTTAACTACTTTTCCCTTAATTGTACCTGCCTGTGGTTCCTAAAGAAAAAGGTGATCAGTTCCATGCTATGAAGTAAAAAGGACCAATTAATTGCAAACAAGCAATTTTACACAGGAACCTCTGGAAATCTTCACTCTGTGTAAACATTGGTTTGAAATCTTTCTTGAAAAGGATTGTTGTCTTTGTTTTATTATTATTTTTATTTTATATTATTACGATGATGAATCACGTTTGATAGAAATTAGCACCACTTCTGCTTCTTATGTTAAGAAAAATATAGATGAAAAGAATTTGAGTATGTTTGGCCCCAGGAGTACACATGCACTTAATTTCATAAAAGGCCATATTACTGCTGGTAGCAGTAATGGCATAAGAACTAGTAAGTAATAGAAAGCAGACAGGGGTTCCAGGCTACAAGTGAAAAAACATCTGGGCCCTTGAGCAGATTGTAAATATGGGCGATAAATGAAAACTGATTTCCAGAACTCATATTAAACTTGATTTTTTTTCTTTGAAATTTTCTATGCTTTGGGCTTTAGATAAACTCCAGAAAAACATACATACATACATACCTTACAAAGATCTTTTACCATTAGGAATATTAAGCACCACTGTTGCATAACTTTTTTGTTTCAGAGAGGAAAATAATGTACAGTATACATGGGCCGAGCAAATGGTTTTAACTAATCACAGTCCTCCTCATTTATGATTTCAATGTTATTTGTCTCTGTTATAGTTAATATAGTCACACTGCTTTGAATATATGGGCCTGATTCTCCACTCCATTACCCCAGTTTTACACCGTTGAAAATCCAGTGAAGTCAATAAGTCATGCCAATGTAAAGCAGGAGTCATGCTGCTTAAAGCTGGTCTAACAGAGCGGGGAATGATTCAATGTGTTTTTAAGGCTTTGAGACAATGAAGCTCATCCTTGAAGAGCTGGGGAAACCCTAGACTTATTGCATGAAGCCACCAACAGATCAATCCCAGCACGACATTGCCTGACCTGCAACATGATGAAATCACAAATTAATATCAGCATCATGCACTGTGACTATTTTGTGGCTCTCCATAAGTCCATTCAACACTGTTGCCTCTTTCCCTGGTTCCCCATTCCTGAATGTGGGAGGAATAGGGATGTTTCTCTCTTCCTCTGTTGCTTCTCTTCTCCTTATCTTCCTCCGCTGGATTGTTGGAGGAATTGGGTTAGATCCTGGATTTCTATAGCCCACTTACTTAGCACTCTCTGTATGGCCTCTCATGAGACCACGCAAAGTGAAAGGTGCTTCCAATTAGACCCATAGGGCCTCATTCTCATTTACATTAAGGCCATTTTACAGCTTCAGCTCTGTAAATATAACTCTTTATGTCCACTTTATATTGCCAAAGTGGTCTTAGTGTAAATGAGAATCAGGCCCATAAACTCCAGATGAGCTGTATATAAGGGTAACAAAACCTTACATGTGTCTTTAGAGCTACAGGTTGCGATCACTATTTTAAGACATCTTACAAATGTTTATACTGTACACATCACTTCCCTGCTCATAAAGGAAATGTTGGTCCCATTTGATAGTTTCTCTAATCCCATTTGGCAGCAGTCAAGCCAGTATTTCAATTCTGTGGAGCACTGTGCAAAGAAGAGAGCATCTTTTGTGAATTTCTTCTGCTCGCCCCTCCCCCGCTCCATCCCCCTCACTTTGTTCTTAAAATATTTCCTTCTGTGGGCCATCAGGATGCTTTGTGTCCCATATTTTGAGAACCACTGCAGTAATGGAACAGTCATTTCT
This sequence comes from Terrapene triunguis, assembly GCF_002925995.2. NCBI lineage: Eukaryota > Metazoa > Chordata > Testudines > Emydidae > Terrapene > Terrapene triunguis. The sequence continues at coordinate 16,455,071 of NW_020664464.1, read as the reverse complement.
CAGGATTGTATATAGAAGAATCTTTCTCTCTCAGTTTCCTCCTCCAAGCCCTCAGCCTTTCTTCATTATCACTGCCCAATAGCTTGGTGATCATTTTCCTGTGATGATGGTTTTTCCTTCTTATCTCTTGTGCTTCAGTTGCGATCAAGCTCAGAGCTTGACCAGGACATCCTCAACGATTGCCTCACTATTCAGCCTCTCCAACCAGCCCCTTCACCACATGATGCTGCAGACAATACCATGGGACGATCGCCAGGGCCTGTTCATGACATCTACACAGGTATAGTAAAAAGACAGGAAATGATCCCAGAACATTTAAAGTTAAGTATGCTTGATGTATACTTCTGGGATTTTTAATGTGTGGAAAACTCTCTAAAATCCACCTCTTTTGCTTCCTAAACTGCTCCTGAGAAGAACAGAACAATGTACAGTATATTAGAAAGGTATGTCTCTATCTGATATTTAAGTCTTTTTTAGCAGATCTCATTTTGCCCATGAAAAGACATACCACAGTAAGGAATATGTTTGCTCTATGGGAATTGGACTCCTGCCAGAGGTTCAATTCACCCATTCCTTCTATGCTCCTTAAGTTCATTAAATTCGATTTAGAACTGAAAGGGAATGTTTCCCTCTTTGCTATTCATAGGCTACATATCATTTTTCTAATAAAGGTATATAAATTAGGTTAAATGTGGCATTTTGTTAGAAGATATAATAAACCCTGTCCTATAGATAAATATAAATCCACCAATAAACATATCTATATTGTTTACATAACAAGCCCTTTTTATAGTTTCAATTAAGTGTTTGGGAATTTCACTCTCAAATAATGGCTGATGTTTATTTGCAGTGGTATAGCTGTTCAAATTTAAGCAAATATTGAAATATTAAGAAAATAAAAGTGACAATATTTTCCAAAGTTCAAGATCATCTGTAACGTGCAGTGGATGACATTTCAGCATTTAGTATGAAATATCTAGATAACTGAAAAGACACCTATTTTTCAGTATTCGCTATTATTCTAGCGGCTAGAATAATGTTGCGTCTCCCAACAGTCTTCATTCTCACTTAGCTGAGAGTCTAATTGAAAACCACATTGGCAAGTGAAAGAGTTAGTGAATCTTACAGTGAGGAGGATAACAAAATAAAGTGGCTATTTTAAATAATGTTCTCCTCCTCATTGTAAAATTCAGCTAACTCTTTCACTTGCCAATGAGGTTTTCAATTAGACTCTCAGCTAAGTAAGAATGAAAACTGTTTTATATATGTGTGTGTGTACACACACACACTATATAGTAGTTTCATTTTGCTGTAAGACATGCCAGTTCTCAATTTGTTTTTCCCAAGGCTGTCGTTGAACTATATAGTACTTTTAATGTCATTTTTCTCATTTGTGTTTGATGTGTAATGTCATAATTGAGATTTACACAAAGAAAAGTCAGGAAATTGAAAGTTGTGGTTCCCACAGTGACTACAACTCAGGCCCTTTTCATATGAGAACTGTTTTGTCTTACTTCATATGACATTAATTTTTAATGCCTTAATCCATGTAGTCTATTCAATCTCGTTCAATCTGAGTGTTGAGGGAAATGTCAAAATTCAAAGTTACATTTGTGTACATGGAATCTCTATCATAATTACTTTACTAACATAATTTTGTGTACATTTGATTCTCTTTTATTGCCCTCTGAGGAGGGGATGGATATTGAAGAAGTTTGAATAAATCACTTGATCTGCTGGACCTTCATCCATCTGAATACAAACTTAAACTTTTTTCAGGAAAGAAAAGGTTTGGTTATTTCCCCCAGCCCAAAAAATTATCTTTCATTGGTGACTTACTGACTTGGGGCCAGACAGTGCCAGAGTTCCAGAAGAGCTCAGCACGTTCTCACAAAAATGTCTCAGTGAGAGCTGCTGAGATTTTTACAAATCTGGCTTATAGTGTGCTGTTGAACTTTTCAGTTCTAGGTTGCGGATTCAAATCCAGCGCAGGCTGGGAAGGACCAGAAGTTTCTGCTGTCCAGTGTCGTAGGCCAAATGAATTAGTGAGCTCAGTCCAGTTCTTAGTCAACAGTCGTCCACTTTTAAGGTTGCGGGACTCAGCCCTGCGGCGCCTCCTGCTGGTTGTCTGTGGGAATTAGCTCGTCCCAGCTCCGGAGCGCCCTCTGCAGGCCGGTGAGCCGCCTTCCCTCACTCTACTCCCAGGACCCGGTGCCCCGTTATCTGGGGTAACCTGGCAGTAACCCCACAGTTCTGGGTCTCCCCCTCCCAGGGGAACCCTCACCCACTACCCTACTTTGCCTTAGTCTTGGCTACTGCCAGTCATCACTTAGCCCCCGTTCACTGGGGCAGACTGCAGTGTATCAGCCACTCATCACAGGCAAAGGGGTTCAGATCTGCTGCCTCTGCCTACCCGTGGGCTGCCCCTTTGCAACCCCAGTACCCAGTTGACCTTACCCTAGGCCTGCAGCCTGGGGGGTTTCCAGGCCGGAGCTCCCCAGCTCCTCTTGCCTTCCCCCAACCCTACTCCACCTTAGGTACCCAGGTACGCTCCCTAGCAGCCAGGCCCTTCTCCTTCTAAAGGCAGAGAGAGAGTGTTTGCTTGAGCTCCAGGCTCAAGCCTTTATAGGGCCAGCTGGGCCCTGATTGGGGCATGGCCCCAGCTGAGCGTGCTTCCCACTCAGCCTGGGCTGTTCCCCCTGCCACAGCCCTCTCGAAGGGCTGGTTTAAGCCCTTCTGGGCAGGAGCGGGTGACCACCCCGCTACACCACTCTATAAATGACACAATTTAGCACTCTCTTTGTCAGTCTCAGCAGAGAGATCAAGGACCAAATAGTCATGGAAACTGAACTCCCATCACCCTTGCAACTGGTGTTTTAGGATCCTAGTGACACAGAGTAGAGCTAGTAGTTTCCCTCCCATGCTTTACTAGTGGATAAATAGATGGCCTCTGACTCCAGCATCTTTCATTAGATTTTTTTCCTCATTTTTGCATGGTCCTATAGGGAGCAAAAGTGACAATATACTGTGAGAATCAATATTTCCAGACTTATTCAAATCAAGAAATACTGGAAATCTCATTAATTTCTAGCTCAGTTTTGTAGACTCAGGAAGTTTGGATGAGGTTTGCATAAGCATCCAAACTTTTGTACTTTTATCCATATTGAATAATCAGTTTACTTTCCATTTAAGTTCCAGTAATACATTTGTTGTATGCTGAAACACAAGTTTGAAATGCAACTGGGCCACTATGGCCTGATCCAAAGGCCACTGATATCAATAGACTTTAGAGAAAGCCCCAGTGCAGAAACTGGAAGCTCAGGAGTAAAGCTGCTACGTAAGAAACGTATTGTTGCCAAATCTCGTGATTTTATCAAGGGGTTTTTGCTATTCAGAGTGGGGTTTTTAGCTTTTTATGATCCTCTGCTGCATTTTCATCAAGACAATGCGTGTTTCCAATACGACTGAATCCAGGCTGCCGGGAGGCAATATGGCCACCCCCTCTACTCTGTCACTGGGAAACTGTGAGGGGGATAAAGGAATACATTAGAAGCAAGAGAAAGACCAAGGACAAGGTATGTCCATTACTCAATGAGGGGGGGGAAACAATAACAGAAAAATGTGGAAATGGCAGAAGTGCTAAATGACTTTTTTGTTCCAGTTTTAACCAAAAAGTTTAGTAGCAATTGGATATATCACTTCATGAATGCCAGTGAAAATGAGGTAGGATCTGAGGCTAAAATAGGAGAATAACAAGTTAAAAATTACTCAGACAAGTTAGATGTCCTCAAGTCACCAGGGCCAATTAAATACATCCGAGAATACTCAAGGAGCTGAATGAGGAGATAGCTGAGCCATTACCAATTATCTTTGAAAAGTCATGAAAGACAGGTGAGATTCCAGAGGACTGGAAAAGGGAAAATATACTTCCCATCTATAAGAAGGGGAATAAGGACAACCTGGGAACTACAGACCAGTCAGCTTAACTTCAGTACCTGAAAAAATTATGGAGCAAATAATTAAGTAATCAATTTGAAGACACCTAGAAGATAATAAGATAAGTAACAGTCTTCACGGATTTGTCAAGAACAAATAGTATAAAACCAACCTAATAGCTTTCTTTGACAGTGTGATAAGCCTTGTGGATGGGGGGAAGTGGTAGATGTGGGAGATCTTGACTTTAGTAAGGCTTTTGATACTGTTTCACATGACCTACTCATAAACAAGCTAAGGAAATATAAACTTGATGGAGCTACTATAAGGTGGGTGCATAACTGGTTGGAAAACCATTCCCAGAGAGTAGTTATCAGTGGTTCACAGGCAAGCTGAAGGGCATATCAAGTGGGGTCCCGCAGGGATCAGTCCTAGGTCTAACTCTGTTCAATATCTTCATCAGTGATTTAGATAATGGCATAGAGAATACACTTATAAAGTTTGCAGATGATACCATGTTGGGAGGGGTTTCAAGTGCTTTGCAGGATAGGATTAAAATTCAAAATAATCTGGACAAACTGGAGAAATGGTCTGAAGTAAATAGGATGAAATTCAACAAAGATGAATGTTAAGTACCCCACTTAGGAAGGAACAATCAGTTGCACACATACAAAATGGGAAATGACTGCCTTGGAAGGAGTACTGCAGAAAGGTATCTGGGGGTCATAGTAGATCACAAGCTAAATATGAATCAACAGTATAATACTTTTGCAAAAAAAGCAAACATCATTCTAGGATGTATTAGCAGAAGTGTTGTAAGCAAGACACAAGAAGTAAATCTTCCACTCTGCACTGATTAGGCCTCAACTGGAATATTGTGTCCAATTCTGGGTGCCACATTTCAGGAAAGATGTGGACAAATCGGGTAATGTCCAGAGAAGAGCAACAAAAATGATTAAAGATCTGGAAAACATGACCTGTGCGGAAGCTTGAAAAAATTGGGTTTGTTTAGTCTGGAGAAGAGAAGATTGAGAGGGGATATGATAACAGTTTTCAAGTACATAAAAAGTTGTTACAAGGAGGAAGGAGAAAAATTGTTCTCTTTAACCTCTGAGGATGGGACAAGAAGAAATGGGCTTAAATTTCAGCAAGGGAGGTTCAGGCTGGACATTAGGAAAAATTTCCTAACTGTCAGGGTTGTTAAGCACTGAAATAAATTGCCTAGGGAGTTTGTGGAATCTGCGTCATTGGAGATTTTTAAGAGCAGGTTAATAATAATATATGGAGATATACCTATCTCATAAAACTGGAAGGGACCCTGAAAGGGCATTGAGTCCAGCCCCCTGCCTTCACTAGCAGGACCAAGTACTGATTTTGCCCCAGATCCCGCCTCAAGGATTGAATTTACAACCCTGGGTTTAACAGGCCAATGCTCAAACCACTGAGCTATGGTCTAGATAATACTTAACCTTGAGTGCAGGGGACTGGACTAGAAGACCTCTCGAAGTCCCTTCCAATCCTATGATTCTATTTGGGAGGCAGGGAAGAGAAGTGGTAGAGGATCTGAGGGCAGGGAGTGGACTTAGAGGGTGGATGTGAAGAGCCAGGGGCAGACTGGGGAGCTTGTGAGGAGGCAGGAGCGGAGAGTGTAGGTGCAGGATGGTAATGTAGAGTGAAAAGGAGGGAGATGAGAATCTAGATGCAGGAAATAATCACAAGAGGAAACAGGGATGTGTGAAATATGAGAGGAGACTGAGGAGGTGGATGGGGAGTAGGGGAAGAGATGTGTATGAGGGATAGAAGAACATGAGGGGGAAACGGGGAGCAGTTAGGGGACTGTAGACGGAGTCGGGGGGGGAGAAAGTGAAAGGATAAGTAATAAGAGTCAATGCTAAACCAGATTGAGAGGTAAAGTGGAGTCCCCTGCAAGCAGCCAATTTTTCCGTGTGTGCATTTAAGTTTGAATTTTGAACCTGAGATCTTTTGGGGCAGGTAGCTTCTCCCTTAAGGCTAAAAAAAGGTAGTGAAGAAAATAAATGTATTTTAATAGCTTGATTTCCAATCCTATTTCATGATATTTTACAGTCTGATTCATGATTTTTGCTTTGGGTTGGCAATATTGCGTGACTGTTTGGATTCCTGGAGGAAATCGGCAATTTTTCATTTCTCACTATTTGTCTCTGCTTCCTAGTGAACAGCAATTCTTGTAAACTAAGAGTTCATCATCATGCTTTTACGAGCTGTAATTTCTCGTTAGTTAATAGACTGGTTTCTCTAATGCATTTGTTTATTCATTGCTGCATCTATCAATCAGTTGACACGTTTGTTTGCTTTTTTCTTGGTGCACAGAAGACAGGTAGTATTGTTTCCCATCAGTTAGCTTGGGATTTTATGTCAGGGATAGACAAAGCCATGTCATTTCATTCTGACAGCCACCCAATCAGTTTGGAAGAAATTATTTCATTAATTACTTATCTGGGCTACTGGATAATGAAAAGGTGAAATAACAATAAAAGAGAGAGACTGGATTTTTGGGGAATGGCAATATTAAAATTATTCATGCTGCAGAGAATAGAAAAACATTATAAAGTTGGCTGTGGTGCCCTAGAGAAGCTGCTGTTCCTGTTGACAAATGGAAGCAGCAAAAATGATCCCACTCTCAAGTCGAGGAGAAAAAGGGTCGACACAATCTGAAGCAGAAAATCGATGATACTCACTTTTACTGTAAACTGTTACACAGGACATATCACCTGAAATATGTCTGTGCTGTTTTCCAATTATAGACATGAGCAGATGTCTCTGTCACCAGTGGCCTTCATCAAACTTTTTACCAATTGGAGTTATTTTAATAGTTTATACATATTTAAAAGCAAGGGATTTTTTAATTACTTTTCTTCTAAGGGATGCACAAAATATATACTTGAAGGGATACTGTCAATTTGAAAAATTACATTTCTCTTTGGAAATGTTGTACCTGCTCAAGTTACAAGTATTGCCTAAGAAAACTATTACTGAAAGAAATTAGTGGAAATATATTTTTTCTCTATTTTTCCCAGTTTACTTTGTGCATTTGAAAGCACGTTGTTTGTAGCTATTTTCACTTTTCTCCGTGTATATTCAGTTTCTTCCATGCTGAAGAGATATTTGGAACCATCAACAGGGGAGCAGAAAAACACTTATATATGTTTTTTGATTCAGAATGTAATATTTAAAGGGTTTTCTATCAGAAACTGGAATCATTTTAAATAAGTCAATTTAAAAACTCCATGTTGGGGTGTCCCTTTAAAGCACTGAGCTAGCTTTCAGAGGAGCTGCGTATCCATAGCTCTCAGTGGTTTCAGATGCTTAGCACTTCTGAAAATCAGGCCATTAGTCTACTAAACATTAATTTAGACGTGAATTGTAAAGCTAAACTGCATATTTAAAGGTCCTAAGTATCCCTACATTTAATTAGCTTTAGAAAATGGGATAAAGGGATTTTTTATTTAAAAAAACATTGTAGTTTTGTGGTTCATAGTAATGCACTAGTAAAGTCATTAGTCTTTTTTTAATTCAGAAAACTGTACAAGACCATTTCTTTTTTTTTTTCTTTTTTCTTTTAAGAAATGGCAAAAGTGAAAAACTTTGAGACTAGCACATTGTTATGGCTTAAAGTATAATCATGCATAAAAATGACTTAGGGCTTGTCTCCATGGACACTTAGTGCAAGGGAAGCCATTGTATGAATCTACAGCGCACTAGTTTTCCATGCACTACTGGCCATGTGGACCCGGCTACCGTGTACTAAAAGTTTCATAGCACATACCTCAGCTTGCTGTGCACTACGTTTTTGTGTAGACAAACCCTTTCCTTTGAAGAGCCTGATTCAGCAAACATGTACAAATGTGTTTTAACTTTAAGTGTGTGTGGTCCCTTTGATTTCATTGAAATTACTTAAAGTTAAGCACATGCATAAAAATTTGCAGTATCAGGGCCTAAAATGAAAACCTATTCTGAATTGTGATATAAGAAGTTTCAATAGAGCATAATCATCCTAATAATACACTGGTGTACACGTAAGGATCTTATATTACCAAAAAAAGGTAAAAACAGATCCAAAAAATAAAATTACCATTATAAACTATTATATACATGCTTCCTGTTCTCTTCATAGGAAAATAGTTATAATAACAATAGTATAAAATATATAATTATAACAATGTTTTTTCACAAGCTATAATATTTGAGCAATTATTAAAATGTAAAGATTTACTATATTTTTATAAACCCTCTAGATTTTAGGAAAACTTGTTATTTTTACTGTTTTCTATATAAATTGCATGTTTAGGGCTAACCTCACCACTAGCTATAAATTTACTTCTCCTTGGTCTAAATTCTGTTCTGTGTTGCACTGATGCAAGGCAGAGTAGACTTTGACTCAGAATAATTGAAGGCCTGAGCCTGCAAACACTTAAGCAAGTCCAAAACTTGTGAGTAGTTCCATTGAGGTTGATGGGACTACTCATAGGTGTAAAGTTAAGCATGTGCATATGTATTTGCAGGAGTGTTACTTAAATATTCCTCAGACCAGAGTGAGAGTGAGACTTGGCCTATAGCCCCGTGGTTCAGGGCCGCCCAGAGGATTCAGGGGGCCTGGGGTCTTCGGCGGCGGGGGTCCTTCTGTTCTGGGTCTTCGGGGCAGTTCGGCGGCAGGTCCCGGAGCAAGTGAAGGACCCACCGCCGAACTGCCGCCGAAGACCCAGAGTGGAAGGAACCCTCGCCGCCGAACTGCTGCCGAAGACCCGGAGAGGAAGAAGCTCCGGGTCTTCGCTCTGGGTGTGTTCAGCGGCACTGAAGGACCTGCCGCCGAAGACCCGCCGAAAACTCTCCTGGGTGCCCCAGAAAAATCTCCTGGGGGCCCCTCTGGGACCTCGGGCCTGGGGCAAATTGCCCCACTTGCCCCCCCCCTCTGGGCGGCCCTGCCGTGGTTAGGGTATTCACCTGGGAGACCCAGGTTCCAGTCCCTGATCTAATGAGTATGTATTTTATACAAAGTAGAACAACTACAACAGGAGAGATTGAGAGAGACCCACCCTAGTGGTGAGGGCACTCACCTGTGAGGTTAGAGACCTGGGTTCAAATTCTTGCTCTGAATCAGGCAGAGCAGGGATTTGAACCTGGGTTTCCCACATACTACGTGAGCACACTGGGCTTTTGGGCATAAGGGTGGCACCATCACTATCTCCTCCTCATTTTTTTTGTGAGAAAGGGCTGGCCCAGCTTAAGCACCTAACTCCAGGAAAGCATTCATGGCTGAGAATCACAAGTGGAGGGAGGCATCTCCTTCTGGGCCAGAGTTAGGCACCTAATTCCCTTTGAGGAGGGGGGCTTAGGCTCCACCACTTTTCTCTGCATTTCCTACTGGCTAGCTTAGGCAGCTCCCCACTCAGCTTGCTGGCTTTTGTGAATCCCATTCTTAGGTTCCTAGCTCTCCCCACACATCGTATAAGGAGCCTGGGTGCCTAAATTGCAGCTATGGCATCAGTGGGCAGCAGAGGGCCTACACATTAGGTGTTGCAATGCTGAGTGTAAGTCCCCCTTCACGGATCTAGCCCTATGTTGTCATTTAAAAAAAGCCTAGTCATTCTGGTTTATTCAGTGTTATAGTATCATGAAATTTTCAGTCAGAATCTATAAATGATATATTTTCTACTACGTCTCTATATCCTAAAATATTTTGTACCCCATATCCTAGCATTTCTTGTGCCAAAAAAATCCTAAATGCTGTAATATAGAATTTTTTTTGTTTTTAAGTTCATTGTGCCATATGTGGCAAAAATTCAACAGTTTCACATTTTAAAATAAACCAAAATGTGTAATTTATAAATTCTCTCTGAAAATGTCATGAATTGCACATTCTCCAGTGCTCTAAAATGAAGCAAGCTAATTACTGCAGCTGTTCGCATTTGCTAGATTTTCTTTGCACCAGAAAGACAGAATTGTTGTAATAAGAGTTTAGATTCTGCAGAAGATTTTTGCAACATTGCCCTGAAGACAGTGTTGTGAACCACTGTTCTAAGTAATATCATAGGGCCCAATCTTACAAACACTTTCATACATGCTTAACTTAGGAACATAAGAATGGCCATACTGGGTCAGACCAATGGTCCATCTAGCCCAGTATCCTGTCTTTGAACAGTGACCAATGCCAGATTCTTCAGAGGGAATGAACAGAACAGGGCAATTAATGAGTGATCCATCCCCTGTCATCCAGTCCCAGCTTCTGGCAGTGAGAGGCTTAGGAACACCCTGAGCCTGTGGTTGCATCCCAGCCCATCCTGGCTAATAGCTATTGATGGATCTATCCTCCATGAATTTATATAGTTCTTCTTTGAACACGATTATAGTCTTGGCCTTCACAACATCCCCGGCAATGAGTTCCACAGGTTGACTGTGTGCTGTGTGAAGAAATACTTCCTTTTGTTTGTTTTAAACCTGCTGCCTGTTAATTTCATTGGGTGACCCCTGGTTCTTGTGTTATGTGAAGGAGTAAACAACTCTTCCTTATTCACTTTCTCCACACCATTCATGATTTTATAGATTTCTATCATATCCTCTATTACCAGAGCTGTCCCTTGGGTACGGTGAATCAGGGTGACTGCTCCGGGCCCCACACTTTGGGGGGCCCCGTGGGCCACTGGTGCGATTGGCCGGTGCCGGGCACAGTCGGTCCTAGAAGTGACAGATTCTTCACTTCCGCCCCAGGCCCCACACTCCCCTATGACAGCCCTGCCTATTAATCATCTCTTTTCCAAGCTGAAAAGTCCCAGTTTTTTTAGTCTCTCCTCACATGGAAGCTGTTCCATATCTCTAATCATTTCTTTTGCCCTTCTCTGTACCTTTTCCAATTCTAATACATCCTTTTTGAAATGGGGTGACCAGAACTGTACACAGTGTTCAAGGTATGGGTGTACCATGGATTTATATAATGGCAGTATGATATTTTCTGTCTTCTTATCTATCTCTTTCTTAATGGTTTCTAATATTTTTTTAGCTTTACACATGTGAGTAATGTTACACATGTGCTTCAGTGTTGGTTTATTATTATTATTTGAAATGTAGAGTGCCTGGGTGCTCCAATCAGGGATCATTGTGCTAGATGCTGTACACACATATAACAAACTGATGCTCCATGCCCCAAAGAGCTAACAGGCATCTGAGGCAACAGGTGGATACAACAAACAGATAAGAGGAGCACTAGAGAACACTGAGACAATTATTATTATAAGCATATGCAGCTGTCACAGCACATCAGCTGCCTAATCATTAGGTATCATGACAAAGGTAAATTTTAAGGAGAAGTTAGAAGGAAATCAATATAGTGACTTTGTGGATAAAAGGCAACATGGGAGAAAACATGAAGGTGTTGGTAGGAAAACTGGCCTTCTGAGTGATAAAGGCTGGCATGTTGGCATAGCAGAGGTGGAGGCAATAGCTCAATGCCAATTAAAAGATGGCAAGTATGGTGTGGTTAAGTCATGAAAGGCTATCAAAGTGAAGACAAGTAGTTTGTGTTTGTGCAGTGGACAAGGGGGAGCCAGCGGAGGGATGAAAAGATGGGGGTGATGTAGTCAGGGCAACAAATCAATTGTTATCTTTTAATTACAATCAAGAAGAAACACTGTTTTTGTAGGACCTGCTATCTTTTGTGACCTACTATTGAAGAGGCAGGGAATGGAGCACACTTAACTAACCTTAGAGGCATTACAGGAGAGAACAAAAAGGTGGGTCAAAGCCGGGGCCTGCCAAATTCAACATCATCTTTACCTCTTCAGATATGACGTTTCATTCTTTTCTGTCCTGAGGCTTTTCATGGGCAGCATTTTGAATGGGTTTACATGGGGCAAAATGGGATTTGTCAAGGTCAGGAATTAGGAGATTACAATAGTCAAGAGTTTCCTGCTAATATTTCATATTCACAAACATTTTCATGAATACCCTGCAATTGTCCAAATACTTTCAAATTATGAATAATGTGAAGCCATTAATGGTAGGAAAACCAAACTGGCTGTGTTTATTCATTGATATATATTCAGAAATCAGGGTTGTTTACTGTTGTTACTATTTAGTGTGATCTAGCTGAAATATTCTGGTAAGGCCAGGATCGTGCAAACAATTATGATCATGCTTATATTTAAGCAGGTGAGTAGTCCCTTTAAAGTCAGTGCACTACTCCTGTGTATAAAATTAGGCATGTGCTTAAATGTTTACAGAATTTGGGCCTAATGCTACATTTGACCCTTATCCTTAGCTTCGAATAACATTTTTTGAGGTCCAGTTCTGAATTTCTCAAACACCAGAGGTTCTCATTAAATGAGAGTTATTGTCAGGATCAGGCCTATTTTGTACATATACAAGGACTCGCTAACTTTAATATCTTACATATTTTATGCAGGATGCAGACATATCCTTCAGATTTGTCCCTTTCTTCCCCAGTTTTAGTTTTGAATTTTAGAAGTTTAGTTCTTAATGTAGCTATTTCCACTTGGATGCAATTTGCTGGTGCTATGTGAATTACATGGTAATGATTTTCATTCAGATGGTGAGGGAAGGAAAGCTTAAGTGTATTGGTGAATTAGCATTACCATTGTAAAGTAACAAGCGACAACTGTGTTATTTCTATTTCCCTTCTTCATGCTAAGAGAAAACCAAAGTGAAAAGAAACTACAATCCACTGAACAAGTAAGTCAGGCAAGGTTATGATGTAATGACCTTCAGTTGAAGCAAGAAACTCAGGTTTTAATCCAGACCACAAACTTTATTGCTTTGGGGATTTCACCATCTCTTAATCACAAAAGTAATAAGAATTTCCAATATGTTCAACTGCTGTGCCTAATCAATTGTTCCAGCTGCCAATCACTGGCAATATCAGAAAGTACTGTGGACTTAACAAATGCCTGCCAGCCAACAAACCAGCTGTGACCCTTTGCTAACACTGAAGGGTCTAGACAGTAAACTTTAACCTCTCCTCACACATCCCTGACATATTACATATTGTATCACAGCAGGCTCATAGTTATTGCAGTACGTACTGGACAGATTTTATTTTGTTACTCATATTATGTGTACACAGAAAGCAGAAACCCATGGCAGCAAGTCTCAGAGCCCAAGTCTACAGACGTGGGCTCTCAATATGGCATTACAAATAGCAGTATAGACTTTAGGCTCAGGTTGGTACTCAAAATCAGAAGCCTGCCCCCCACCCTAGGTTTCAGACTCTGGGGACCTTTTTTTGGCAACTAGCATCCTTGTCCAATAACTTGCTGTAACACATTGAAACATCAAGTTGGCTTTTCTATGGCGGTGGAAAGAGTCTCTGCCATTTTATATCTTCCCCCACCTCCAAGGTGAAGATAGAGCTAACACTCTGCAGTGGGCTCCTACCTCAGAGCCAAATATTAAAATGTGGCAAATTGCATGCCTTCTGACAGGAAACACTAATAGCAACAACAACAACAAAATAGTAGCTCAAACCTAATCAGCCAAAACCTGGGAAAAAACTAAATTTCAGAAGATTTTTTTATAAAGAAAAAAAGAATTTTCCTGCTTATTGTGGAAGAATAAATTGCCTGGTTCCTCTGTGGTAAGAGACCATCAGGCCAGGTGATCTGGAGTATCATTAGTAAAGAAGGAGGTATGGCTTCATTTTCAGCTTGTGGTCTGCCTGAAAATCTCTGCTGAGTGTTAAGATCTTTAGTAAAGAAATGCCAGGCACACACTCATCAGAGAAAAGCCAAAAAGACTCAGAAAGCTAGGTTTGTAAATCTCAGTTCATGTTGCTAGCTTTTATTTGATTTCCTTGATATGGTCTAGTGGTTTTAGGAAGCCCTGCGTTCTCACTCCACTTCTGCCAATGACTTCCTCTGTGGCTTTGGAAAAGTTACTTAAGCTCTCTGCCTAGTTTCCCCAGCTGTAAAATGGAGATAATGATACTTACTAACCTAACTCCCAGGTTGTGAAGATTAATGTTTGTTTGTAAAGGACTTTGACCCAGGCAAACATATGTAGGCACCTAACTCCCACTGAAATCAAATGGGAATTAGGCATCTAAATACCTTTGAGGAGGATTTAGGCCTTTGAACATGGAAACACAAAAAGGGGAGCTGAAACAGGGGAGATAGTCATGGAGAAGGGAGAAATGTGACCTGAATGCAGCCAGGTGGCCATGTCTGTTTTTCTATTCTGATGCCAAATATCCTGTTCACAAGGATGATATAATTATTCCGTATACAAATGGAATGTTAAATATAGTGATTTTAAAAAAAACAACACGCTAGCAAATATGCAACTTTAATTGAAGCTGAACCACAAAACAAAAGGTTTATACTGTCCTTTCTAAGTGGGAAGTATTTTCAACCCTGCCTCAAAATCTTTGTGGGCATGGGTAGGAAGAGAGGCATTTTGGGGCAGAAATAGATTGACAGAGCACTGATTTGACAGTAATAAATCCATGGTAATAAATTACACCATAACTGGTAGTTTGCAAGAAGAAAGGTGGTAATTCGGCATTTTAAACATGTTCCTTTAAATTACAGGGTTCTTGCTCCATTAAGAGAAGAAATTGAATTTTTTATAGTATAAATTCTGTAATATTTTAAAATGCTATTTCTCTTTTTTCTTACTCATGAATCAGGTTTCTTTTTCCCTCCATCCACTTCATTTTTATTGCATGTCAATAGAATACATAAGAATGCAGCTCCACACAGAGAAAATCTGTAGGAAGAGAGATGCCTGTTGGATAATCTTTATGTGTTGGTAAATCCAACTGTGATGAGACCTTGAAAATGGCAGCATGCATTTTTCCTATATAATTACCAAAATTAGATGACCTAAAAAGGTGTAACTCAATCTTAGATTCACATTCAAGTCCAAAAGGCTATCTATCTGAAACTATGCTGAGCTTCTTAAGGATCCTGGGGGAACAATAGCTTTTTCATGGTATTTATTCCTGGGAATTTCTGTTGATGGGTTTTATTTATGTTGGAGTATTATACAAACTATTGACTTTCAGATTGATTGAAGAAACAGGAAAAAGACTTTTTACTGAGGAACACTTTGTTAAATAAAGCCCTTTTTCATAATGTTTCTATGCAAATCTAGCTTATGGTAAATTGGAGGTAAGAAGAATGTTTGTTGTCACAGATGTTTACTAAGTTTCATGCTATTCAAACTATGTGCTTAACTTAGATCAGGCAGCAAAAGGCAATTACTTAAGAGAAACTGACAACAGAAAGATTTGTTTTCTCAAATAATGATGCTAAGGACCCTCCACGTAATTTGGAAGTTACTATAGTACTGTACAGTATATTGAGAAATTAGAGATTCAGATCTAAGGGTATGTCTACACAAGAGCTGGAAAGTGTAATTCCTAGATCATGTAGACATACTTGCACTTGCTCTGCTCAAGCTAGCACGCTAAAAATAGCAGCATGGCGGTGGTGGCATGGGTGTTAGCTTGGGCTAGCCATCCGAGTACGTACCTAGGACCTCAGACGGAGTTGTACTAGGGCAACTAACCTGAGCCACCACCTGTGCCACTGCAGCCACAGTGCTGTTTTTCGTGCATTAGCTCAAGCAGAGCAAGCACGTGTATGTCTACCCAACCTGAGAACTACCCATCCATCTGCTGTGTACACATATGCATAGATACTACAGCCATGAGTGCTCTAGAAATGCACATAAATATCTTCCCATTGATATGCATCTGATATCATAGGGCCAAATGCTGGCCCCCAGCTTTCCTGCAGCATTGAGGCTGTCAAGGCTGTGTGACATAACACGGCATGACTTGGAGGCTGCTGTCTTCCATGGAGGCTGAAACAGTGCTCCATAGCATCCATAAAGCTAACCAAGCCCTTCTTCTGCCCACTTGTAGAGTCAATGACTGCACCTCACCCAGACATTGACTACTGAGGTTAGTGAAGGGCTCTCTATTCAGCAGGCTTCCCTTACTCTGTGTGGGGAAAGAAGGGGTGGATTTCTTTTGAACTATCAAGAAACAGGAAAGACAGAGCAGGGGTGGAATGCAGAACCTATTTAGGGCAAAGAAAACACCACTATTGCAATAAATAGGGAAGGAGACACCCACCCACACAGGGAGAAAGAGAGACCAGATCTGTGGAAAGCTCCAGAGGGGAACATAGAATTTATTTGTCAACATCTTCACTAGGTGTGTGGGTCAGGACTTGGTCCATCTATATATCAATGGCTAATTGTTAATTGATAAGAGTTGTGTATGTGCACATCCAAAAGCAGAATTCGGCACACTAATAGTTATGGGAGCTCTGTGTGTGCGCGCTAAGGGGATATTATACATCCCTACATTACTCAGATGAAAACAAGCAGTTTTTTTCTTTGTCAGCAGATTAAGGTCTCTAAATAGAAACATAGATGTTGGAGATGGAAAAGACTTCTTAGGTCACTCTATATGGCTATCAGTGCATGCTTGTTCCCTACAGTACTTTCTCCAATTTAGCTTTGTCTCAAGCAATGTGGCTTCTAACAGTTCCCTTGGAAACTATTCTTCAGTCTAATTGGTAGTTTTTTTTAATATGCAGCCTACATTTTAATTTTCTTAATTTCATCTCATTTCTCTATCATATACCTTGTGTTATCCTACACAGTTCCTCTGCTCAGAAACTTGAAGATGTATCTCTCCATTTTGTTTCGCTAAGCCATACGCTTTTTGTATTCTTTATCTTTTTTGATGAAGAATAAGTATCTATTTTTCACTCAAAATCAACTGCATCACTTGACGCAGATGTCAGTAAAAAGCACCTAAGTTTATCAGGGGCCAAGTTAGTGTGTCACTCTCCCTGTTTACTGTTGCTTTGCTTTGCCAAAAGTAAAAACATCTGTGTTTTACATTTGAAAGGAAACTCTTTGCCTTTGAGACAATCCGCAAGAAAACAAGGATTGTCTACAGTCCTCACACAGTTGCTAATTGCTTGCATCGTCATTTATAGCATCTCTGAAAATGAAGCTACTGATTTTTAGGTCATCTCATTAGGATGTAGGGAGGAACATCTATAATGCTTTTAAGTTAACCCTTCAGCATGTGACTAGTTTTTTTTATTTGTTGAAAAATTATGAAAGTATTCAAATTTTCAAAAAGTAGTAAACATTTGTTTTTAATTGTGATGTTTTGTATCAGTTTTTAGATCAGCTCTAAGAACTATGCTTTATAGCTTTAGAACTTGTTCTGCAATATGAAAAAATAATAGACCCCAGATTTGCCGTGTTTATTCAAGCAAAACTCCCAGGACTGGGTCCATAGTGTTGTCCTTTTTGATTTTAGACAGCTGTCCATTGTGAACTGTCCAATCACGTGCATATTTTCAAAACCCGATCAGTGTTTCTTTCATTATAACATAGTTTGGGTTGTTTTTTTATGGACCAGTAACATTTTTTCAAACAGAAAGTAAGACTTGAAAAAAAGTTGGTTTCTAAGAATTAGCATTAAATCATTTGTAGGAAGGGTGATCACTTACCTGGTAGTACTGATTGATCATTGAAATCATGTTGTGCCTACCATGATACTGAATATTGCTCTCCCTCTGATTTCAGCTACAATGTTCTCCAGTACTCACTCAAGTCGGAGTGGAACGGCTACTGGGGGTGGTCCACCATCACATCCTGTCAGTCACCCTTCTCCAGGGCATAATGTACAGGGTAGTCCTTGCAACCCACCATCCCAGTTACCTCCTCTCTCAGCTGTAGACTCAGGCACTGAAAGGTAAGACTATCTTTATTCATTTTAAAAATGAGAAGCAATTGACTTTGAACATTACTAAGTTTAGTAGTAGTTTTATTGTTACTCTTGTTTGTTTAGAATGTTAACAGCGCAGCCGGATTATGATGATACTTTAACATATATTTTGTGTTCGTGCACAAACGTAGAGTAAGTGACCACAGTTCTAAGTAAATCCCAGAGCATATAGTTGTGCCTCTGGGATTTACTTAGCTACATTCACTGGTAGTTTTAGAGAGATTCTTACTTTTTTAAAATTTATTATTTGTACTACAATAGTGCCCAGAGGCTCCAACCAACATTGGAGTCCTGTTGTGTTAGGTGCTAACACACAGTAAGACACAGTCCCTGCCTAGAAGAGCTTACACTGTAAATAAAGACAGGTTTCAGAGTAGCAGCCGTGTTAGTCTGTATCCGCAAAAACATATGCATATGCATCCGAAGAAGTGGGTTGTAGCCCACGAAAGCTTATGCTCTAATAAATTTGTTAGTCTCTAAGGTGCCACAAGTACTCCTGTTCTTTTTACTGTAAATAAACAAGACAAATAGTAGGAGGGGACACAAGGATGAAGTGACTTACCCAAGGTCATTCAGTAGATCAGTGACAGAACTATAATAGAATCCCAGGTCTCCAGACTGCTAGTCAAGTCTCCTATCCACAAGTCCATTATATGAAAGCTATAAACTATAAGGAGGCTTGGAAGGATTAGATTTTTATTGGTTAATGTCAGTAAACATCAATTTCACTTTGCATACACAAACCAACAAAAATATATTTCCATCAATGATTATCAACATTTACAGAGAAGCAAAGCAAGCAAAATGTTGTGTGAGAACTTATTAGAGTTTGATTTAGGGATATTTACTTTGTGTTTTTCGACATTTGATGCTGATAATTTGCATCTTAATAGTTAGAAACCTTTAACTTTTGAATCTCAATGTCTACTGTCAACAATTATTGTCTGACCCCCAATAATTTCCTGCAACTGTAAAAATTTAAATAGATAAAATTTTAAAAATGCTTAAATCCTGTAATTTTTGCACAACCATGAAAAGTTAAATTGATAATCTAAAACCAATGCTTTAAAGTAAACATTGCTATTATTGATTGAAATTACAAAAAAAATAAAAAAAATTGAATTCTGCCAAGCTTATGAATCAGGATAGTGTCTCTCCAATTTAAAATCCCATTGAAGGAGAAAAGACAAGGTGGAGGAGAGATGGAGATTCTTTCTTAATAAGAATGAAAATGTTAATTATTGAGTTACTCTATGTAAGTGGCTTGGGAGCCATGACTATTAGAGCCTCACTAGCATTTATATTCTTGTGCTACTTGCCAACATGTTGAAGTGGGCAGGTTGTCAGTTTGATTATCGCTGACTGACTTGGCTTTCGAGAAGTGTAACGCACATGGGTTGAACTTCTATTGCATGTGTTTGTATTTGTTTTCAGCATGTTTAGTAGGAGGAATTTTTTTAATCATGAAAATTTGCAAGCTGAACTTGCAAGATGCTGCATGCCTCCAGTGAACTTATAAATGCCCCTCAAGCACAGGGAATTTTTAGAGTTCAGGTCACTTTGCACCTCTCAGGAACTGATCAGCACTTCGCAGGACTGGGACCCTGATTTGCATGTTATTTGACATTTGCAGCTTTGAAAACTCTAGTGTAAACTGAAGCTGCTTTCTCAACTGAAATAAGCTCATATTTTTGCAGGAAGCTGATATCTTCCGTATTGTGAGACTAGTGTGTGATGACTGGACTTGACTTCTAATTCAGTAGCAAAAGACTATGATTCATAGTCAGAAGTCATTCATTGCTGGTTAGGGACAAGATCTCCCATCTTTATGGTTTCTATTACTTTGGATATTTCAGTGATATAAAAGCAAATCCTCTGAGAGGGATCCAGTTTTCATCTTTAAATATTACCTAAATGATTATTGAACAGATATTGCATGCTGTTAATGGTTTCCACTTAGTATATTAAATCAGAATTCTGACTATACTGCATGATATCTAGGTCAATAGTTTTTCAGTAGAAACATAGTTCTGATATAAATTCAGTGGTACACATATTACACTCTAATTTTAATATAAATATTCTATTCTTACTATATATCTATGGAAATTTTTAAATATAGTTTTGCTGATTTTACATAATTTTCAACACACTAAAATACACACTTCTATAGTTCACTAATGTATCACAAGGTGTTTAATTTTCTTGAGGAATAGAAATGTCAGTAATTAGAAAAGCATAAAAAGTCCAATATAAACCTAAAAAGAACTTTCCTAGATTTCAGTTGCTGATAAATGGACCTAATTCCCCCATGATGAAAACAGTACTACAGCTCTGCCTTTTATCTTGAAGATGGAGGAACTGGATGGCTTGGGGGATTGGGCTAAGGTGTCTTTCATGTCTAGGTTGCCACTTTGAGTTCAGTTAGTTCAGTCATGGCTGAAAGGGGTTAGACCTCCCGCTCTATGGGGGTAGTATCAGTCCACTTCTAGTGGAGGTGCCTCATCACAAACACAATCATCATTACTGCAAATTGTTAGTATTCTTGTTAGGAGAAGGGCCAAGGAGTGAATGATATATAGATTCCTCTTCCCTGTAGAAGTGGGTTCCTATCGGTCGGAGTTGAGGGATATTGGCAAATGCTATTGGGATGTTGCCGCTGCCTTTTGTTGCTAGACCACTAGCAGGGTCAGTCCAGCATTTATTACAAGCATTAAAATCACTGTTTAAAAAACAAGTCTGGATCCTCTTATTAGCACATTTCTGAGAAGATTACTGTGGGGAGATCACTGTCGAAGCACTTTAATAGTGACATGTATAAATAGTTCCTACCTCATTGGGGCCCTGATCCTGTTTGTGGCCTCAGGACACTATGATAATACAGGCAATAATGAATAATAATGAAGTTCTGGTCTGATACGCTCCTTCCTTACAAACCTTTTTTTTTTTTTTTTTTTTTTTTTTTTACACTAACCATATACACATTTTCATAAACTGTTTCATTGTTACTCTCCATCTCTGTTTGGGGCTACTTTGGATTCAAGACTGAGTAAGTGCCAATAACTACATTAATGCAATGTTAAGAGGAAGCATTTAAATGCAGGAGAGTGAAGATTACCACAGCAGTGATAAGTTGGTCACAGGGCATCTATATATATTTAGGCAAATATTTAACAGGAGAAATAATACAAAACACTGCATATAGCCAAGACCCTGTGTATTCTGCCATCATGGAATTTTCCACAGAATTCACCCCTTGTTGCAGAATCTCCATTTCCATTTAAAAAAATTAAATGTCAAGCCTCCATGGTTGTGGTGATAACCTTGAAAATGTGAACTAAGTATAAACTTGTCTGAGTGTGCAAAGATCCTGAAATAATAGTTCTGAGAGGTATGAACTGCCTCAGCCATCTCAATCTGGGACCCACCGACTTAGACCTGGTCTAAACTTAAAATGTAGGTTGACATAACTATTGTGTTCAGGGGTGTGAAAAACAGACACACCTGCGTGCTACAGCTATGCTGACATAACTCCTGGTGTAGACGCAGCTAGGTCAATGGAAGAATGTTTTGGTCAACCTAGCTACCGTCACTCAGGGAGGTGGAGTTCCCACAGCAATGGAAAAACCTCTTCCGTTGCTGTTATCTGCATCTACACTACAGGGTTATAATGGCATAGCTATGGCACCGTAGCCATTGTCGCACCCATAGTGTACCCATGGCCTTACTGATTATGCAAGCGTGGAATGTGCCATTTTCTCCAAGAGATCACAGAATTCTGCATACAAAATTAATTACTGAGCTGGAGCCAAGAGCCCAGCATTTTGTTTTGTCTCCCTGGCCTGCTGGAACCTGTCTGCAGCTGCTTCTTGCTCTGGACCTTTCAGCACAAGGGGAAGTTAATTGGACTACAGTGCATGCTCACATCACTGTTTTATAGAACACAGCAGGAGTGAGGAGGGGCTGGTGCAGAGTTTAGGGAGCCAGTGTTGTAGTCCAGGTTGCAGCCAGGGAGCAGGGGGAGGCAGAAGGGCAGGCTGGATAGCTAGGCTGCCTAGAGGCTTGGGGAGCTGAGATGATGAACTAGGGAAGCAGACCACAACCTCTGCATTCCCTCTTCCATGGCACACATGAGGAAGGGGAAGGAGAATCTGTCCTGGACCACCTAGATAATGTTGTAACTGCTGAGGCCCTTGGAGCTGGGCATGTAGTGTACAAAGCAAAAAAATCCATCATGAACAAAGTATGGTTGAGAATAATCATTGGTGAATTGTACAGCCCACTATGAGTCATCGTTGTGTGTTTGGTTGCGGAAGGGATGAGAATGTAGGATATTTCACGGAGATACAATAAATTAATATTACCACAGAATTTAGGAGTTCTTACCGCAGACTTTGTTGCCATTGTGCCATGTAGTACATGAGGTGCTGCATATTCTAAGTGGGCAATGTGGCTCCACTAATGCAGTAGAACCTCAGTTACGAACACCTCGGGAATGGAGGTTGTTCGTAACTCTGAAATGTTCGTAACGCTGAACAAAATGTTATGATTCTTTCAAAAATTTACAGCTGAACACTGACTTAATGCAGCTTCGAAACTGTACTATGCAGAAGAAAAAATCAGCTTTTAACCATCTTAATTTGAATGAAACAGTTTCCTTACTTTGTCAAATCTTTTTTTTAAGCTTCCCTTTTATTTTTTTAGTAGTTCACATTTAACACAGTACTCTACTGTATTTGCGTTTTGGGGGGTTTTTTTGGATCTCTGCTGCTCCCTGATTCCATACTTCCAGATCCAAATGAGGCATCTGGTTGACTGGTCAATTCATAACTCTGGTGTTCGTAACTCTGAGGTTCTACAGTATTACCCTGAGAACCTTAACTACTGGGTTTTCTGCATTTTGAATGATTAACTTCTCAACCTTAATGTTGCATTAACATAGTTCTCGCTTTTAATATTCAATTACAAAAACGAAAATTTTAAAGAAAAAAAACCAGTTGCTGCTACCTAATTCCACACCCACCAGCAGAAATTTCTCTACCGCTATAACAGAACAAGGCTGTCGCTTGTTTTCCAGCTGCAGAAATACTCACATCCATCATCTCCCAAGGTGAAATGCCCCATTATAAGTAATGGTATGTCATTCAATGTAGAATCTACTGACCCATTCACATGCACACAAGTCTGTGTTGTTTCAACATTAAGCTCCCCTCCCACACATTCTTTTCTCCCCTGCCTGAGTGATGGTTTCCCTGGACAAGTGCACACCTCATCCTCCAAGGAGACTTCTCTTCGACCCTTACATTTGGGCAGCCGGCTCAGGATTCTAGGGAAGCCATAGTGACTCCCATTTCTTTCACTCCCATGGACAATAAGAAGGAGAAAACGTGGAGGAAGCAGAGGTTCCTCTTCAACTTTCTCTCCCTTTGGACAATGGGAGGGAGGCTGTAGAGAAGCTGATGAAGCCCTGTGAACCTGAGCCTCGCAGTTGTGGGAAGAGGAATTGAAAAATAAAGCACACATCTTGTGCAAGTTTAGTTCCATGCCAAATCTCAAATCAACGAGATTGGTTTTGGTGCAGATTTTCATATCCAAACTCTCTAAAATTCAGGTGGTGGTAGCAAAGTTAGGATAAAACTGGAATCTCACATCTAATCTTTACCATAAAACTCATTTTTTCTAATTGTTTTGTTTTTATTTTTTTAATGCTCACCAAATTTGAAAAGATTTTGACTGTTTAATTAAGAGAGGGCATGATAAAGGTATACAAAATATTGTATGGTAGAGGGAAGGTAAATGCGGCCTACTGTTCATCCCCTTTTGAATACAAGAACAAGGGAACATTCAATTAAATAAAAATAGCAGCAAACTTAAAAACAATAAAAATGAATACTTGTTTACACAATACATCATTAACTTGTGGAACCCACTGCCACAAGATCATTGTTGCCCAAATGCCCAGTTTAAAGGGATTAGCTGTATTTACAGATGATAATATCTGCAGTTACATTTTGCTTCTTAAGGAATATGTTTCTGGACATAAATGACCCAATAGCTGACTGGGTTTGGGAAGAAATTTCCCCTATGGGCAGGCTGTTCTGTAATTTTCCACTATGAGGGTTCTCTCATGTTCCTCTGAAGCTTCTGATACTAGCAACTGTCTGAGACAGGATGTTGCGCTAGATGGACCTGGTATAGCAATTCCTGTATTCCTAAAGCATGAGAAATTTTAACTTGAAAGGAATTTTTTAGGCTGTTATTAATGGTTGAATAGAAGAATTTCGAATTGAAGTATTCAACTTTATTACTGCAGTGCTATAATAAGAGTGGGAGCAGTGCTTTTATTTGCTTATTTGAGTATGTGGTTATATTCTTTTTATGGCTTCGCTATAAAACAGCAAGTAATTCCCAGCCAGACCTCCAGAAGCAAGAGCCCCCAAGTGGTTCTAACCAAAGAGTCAAGGCAGCTAATGCTTACATATTACAAAGCTTCTTGTATGTGGTATGAAACAGGCTGGCTCTAAGAAAGATTCCACTTAAAGCACATAACAATGTCATTCTGAAATCAGTATAGTAATTTCCTCCCATGGTTTGGACAGTTGGAGACTTGTCTGCTAAGAGGCTGTATCTTTTCCGCTAGTGAGGAAATGTCTGCCTGTTAACAATGACAGACTTTGAAGGGTGGAGGTGAGCAACTGATCAAACCTTGGGCCATGCCGTAGCCACGCTAGCAAAACCTGATATTTCTCTCTAGTCTGTTTCCATGCTTTGTCTCTTTTTTAGAGAGATTATCTGCCCTCACTTGCCCTTACCAACAGTTTAATTCTCTAGCATAGATGTAACTACCAATCATTGTATTATAGGTCCCCCTCTGTGATGACCTACAACGGATATCAGTTGTTACAGCCCTAGTTAAGGAGCTCTAGTTCAAGCTGTAGCAGCTGGAGATCCCCAGTTCAATTCCCACTGTGTTGGTAAAGGTGGCAGCTATCATATCAGAGTAGCCACTGGCAGTAAGAAAAGGCTCTTCAACTGCTGATGAGGGGAATCAGTCAAGGGTGAATCTTCACTCGTGAGCCCCTAGAGTGACTACATTTTCAGTGACAAACTGAGACACCAGTCCTGGTGGCAGGAGTAGAAGTGTGCCATTGACTATTCTGTGCACATCTCCTCATATGAAGATAGGTTGGTCTTAGCAACAATGCCTCCTACTTCTTAACCAAGCAACCGTCTCCTTTCTATATGTGGAAAGACTACAGCTGCCAGCTTTTGGGAAGGAAAAATGTAGAAACACTTGCCTGCTGTTACAGTTAAGCAAAAAGTCAAATAATTTGCACATAACCATAAACTGCAGCTTTTTTTAAAAAAAAAATGCATGGTTTTAGTGTTGGTGAAGGCATGAGCTTGACAATGCTGCTGAATGAAGTCTTCTGTTTAACTACAAATAAAGCATGCATCAGGACAAGCTTCTCATGCACTGGCATGCTTCACACCTGATATGAGGGGAAGGGGATTTCCTTTACATAGATTCATAGATTCTAGGACTGGAAGGGACCTCGAGAGGTCATCGAGTCCAGTCCCCTGCCCGCATGGCAGGACCAAATACTGTCTAGACCATCCCTGATAGACATTTATCTAACCTACTCTTAAATATCTCCAGAGATGGAGATTCCACAACCTCCCTAGGCAATTTATTCCAGTGTTTAACCACCCTGACAGTTAGGAACTTTTTCCTAATGTCCAACCTAGACCTCCCTTGCTGCAGTTTAAGCCCATTGCTTCTTGTTCTATCCTTAGAGGCTAAGGTGAACAAGTTTTCTCCCTCCTCCTTATGACACCCTTTTAGATACCTGAAAACTGCTATCATGTCCCCTCTCAGTCTTCTCTTTTCCAAACTAAACAAACCCAATTCTTTCAGCAGGGCTAGTTCAATCTCCATAGCCCATGCAGTTTGTGGCCTTTCTGCTGAGTAAGTGTAAAGTGTGTGAGAGAGTTTGTGATGTTGGAGCTGGAGCTGAGACCCATCTGAGTTCCCTTGTGGCCTCTGTCCCCTTCCCCTCACAAGGGCTCAGGTGAACAGGCCGGGAAGGAGACACTTCTCCCAGCCCCTCTCACTCATGGGGTAGTGGAGGCAGCTTTCCTAGTGGCTTGGCAACTGCCTGCCACAGTGTTGCCAGTTCTCCTGATTTTTTTCATGAGTCATGGGATTTCAGCCAGGGCTGGAACCAGTCTGGTCATGTCACAAGAAGCACCAGCCCCAATTTCAGACCTGCATGCGGGTGAGGAGGAAAAGCCTTCCAGCTGGCTGCCTTCCCCACTGCCCCACCTCCTAGGGAAGAGCAGCCAATCGGAGCTGCTGCAGGAGGCAGGCAGAGCTTTTTCCCACTCCCCTCAGGAGCCAACACCATCCTCACAGGAGGGGAGGGGGAAAGAAGGAGCATCAAAAAGCCCAGCAGCTCAGGCCTCCATCCCTCCTTTCCTATGAGCAACAGGGACAGTTCCCCTGCTGCTCCCTCTTCCACACTCCCTCCCTGTAACACCCTGCCTGGGAAGGGACAGAGGATAGAATGAAGAGCCACTGGAGGCTGGAGCCACTCCCCCCCCAGCATAAAAGTGGGAGAGGGGACCCTGCTGCAGCCGCCCAGGTCTGGGAAAGGGGGTGAAGAGCCCCAGGAGGAATGTGGTTGAGGCTGGAAGAGGCAGAACTGATGTGCAGGCAGAATTAATTGGTTGGCGGGGGCGGGGGGGATGAACAGATGTAGGGGTCAAGGTTCCAGCAGCAGGGGCCAAAAATCACCTCAATAAATCTGAGCGTGTTGGCAACACTAAGTGTCTCACACATGCATTGGGTGTGGGTGGGGCAGTTCGGAAATCAAAAGACAGGCCCAAAACACTATATAATCTTTTTTTTTTTTTTAAATCATTGTTTTGGGGGATCTGACTCATGGCTTTTGAACCTTTGTGATTGAGAGTATTGCAGCCAGATCAACACCATTTCTGCTGTCACAAATCAGGGAGCCTCCCTCAATTGCTCAATGGCCACTTGAGCCTGCCCCTGCCCTCTATGCACACAGCAGGGCCCTGAAACTTTGCAGGACTCCTGCCACTCAGAATTGGGACAGTCCCTGTATTATGGGAGTGCACCATGAAAATCAGGATGGGTGACAAGGACTCATGCAGAAAATGGGCTTAATTGGAAACCTTATCAGGAAAAGGCGTCAATAAGTGATGGGCCTGGTGGGATAATCTACCTAGGTGTTTATACCAGGCTCATCGCTGTGGTATTTGCAGCTATAGGCGCACATATGCATATACATTCTGTTGACAATTTCACCAGCTCAGCTGACTGACAGTTCCTTCAGGTGGCCAGAGTCTGCCTGTGGTGCACACAAAAATTGGGACAAAATCCTGGGACTTTTTGTATAACTGACATTGGGACAGGCCTTGGAAACTGGGTCAATCCTGGGTTTCAGGAACACATGCTTGCCTCACTTTCAGGGAGAGAAACCTATTCTAAGGGTCTTCTCTCCCCAGTGCTATAGAAAAGGTACTGCTGGGGAATTTGTCTCCTCATTCCTGGAGGTTACAAGAAAGAGGGTTTGTCCTACAGTGATGCAAATGCAGCCTGCTAGGCCAGCCAAGTTGGAACAGCTATCAGAACAAATCAATGTTTCTGTAGTAGCTCAGTGATGCTGCCAGTGGAGCTGGTGACAGTAGCGGGCACGGAGGTAAGGAAAACAGCCACATTTGGATGACAGACATTTGTGTGCTCAGTGGAAAATCTAGTTTTGATTTGCCCATCTTCTGGGGGTGAGGAGTGTTGTGTCACAGCTGCAAAATTTTGCTATTTTTGTCTTTGTAAAACCTTAGGCAAAACATGTATATTCATGACATTGTTAGAAAAACATTGAGTTTCACGTAATTCTGTTTTGCAACAAATCACATTGTTCTTTAAACATGTTTTTAAACAAAAGTTTTTTTGTGTCACAGATCTGGTAGATACCTGGAATTCTGGTGCACTTCACTGGGGTATAGTAGACTGTGAACTAACAGGACTTTTTACTAGTCCACAATGGCAAAATGTGGAGAGTTGGTGAAAGCCAGAATGTAAGGCGTCATGGGAATTTTAATTTTTATATGAGAACTGCCTTGGAACTTTGCCCAAAACTTCCTAGCTTTGACTAGAAATACTAACATATGTAGAGAAAGTCTGTTCCTGATTATTTTTTACTGAGCACAGTCAGTGTACTGAGCACTACACAGAGCATTGAGGTAGACAACAGCCTGCCCCATGCAGCTTACATTTTTTTCCCCAACACAGTCAAAAAGAAGGAAGTTCAGGAAATCTAATAAGAGCCTGATCTTATGACCATACCAGCTCAAAGACATTTTGTTATGTTCAGAAAAGTATTGTAAATATCGGTTGTACAGCTGAATCTTCAGTCTTTATAGAGTTTTCCCCATTGCTGTTGCACATCCAGTGTGTCAGTTACTGGGTCACTTATGCTCAGAGTAAACAAAGATGATTGGCTGTGCCAGGGCCAGCTCCAGCGTTTTGGCTGCCCCAAGCAGCCCCCCCCAAAAAAAGCCGCGATCGCGATCTGCGGCAGCAATTCGGCGGGAGGTCCTTCGCTCCAAGCGGGAGTGAGGGACCGTCCGCTGAATTGCCGCCGAATAGCTGGACGTGCCGCTCCTCTCTGGAGCAGCCGCCCCAAGCACCTGCTTGCCAAGCTGGTGCCTGGAGCCGGCCCTGGGCTGTGCACAAGCTAGGTACACACCTCCTAAATTTTATTGCTATGTTGAGAAAAGTAGGCAGTCAAGATAAAGTGACTTCCAACATAGACTCTATCTTCAGTAGTTGTCCCTGGTAACATGACATGTCATACTTTCACATGGATAATCATTGCTGAACCATTTTTTCCCTCCAATTTAATAGTTCCAAATAGGCATGCTTGCCTTCCCTTTCAACTAATTTGTTTTAACAAAAATACTTTTTTGTGGCCACACAATGGAAGTGTTTCCTAGTGGCTAGAGCACTGGTTGGCCGCTGGCCTGCTGGATGACCTCGGGCAAGTCACCTCACTATTTTGTGCCTCAGTTTCCCCATCTTTGAAATAGGGGTACTGATGCTTACCCCCTTTGTAAAGCACTTTGAGATTTACTGATGAAACATGATATATAAAAGCTAGATATTATTACTGTTATTATTTTACAGGAACTTATTCTTGATTTGTCATCTCTTTTAATCCCCCACAAGACTTCCATAGTGCAGAATAAGTGGAATTGCGTATTTCAAACAGTAAACTCTTCTTGAGGGAAACTAATTGTTGGGCAGGGTGAAAGGCAGAAGTTTAAGAGCTGGTTAGAATTAATTATCGTTTTCTTGGCCTTGAAGATCCATTTTTATTTCCCAGCTCTGAACTAACACCAGAAGAGAAGAGTTAGGAAAAATAATAGGGAGTGAGAAGTGGTAGCACCAGGATCAGTAAGTAGCTAGCATTACCCCTTGGTCTGAATAGTTAGCCAATATTCAGAGCCTTGCTGGGTTGTTTCCATTGGGAGAAATATTGATTATGAGTCAGGTTATTCTTTGGTGCAGTCCTGTTTATTTACAAAGTACACAAAGTCCTGGTTCCCTGAACACAGTAGAAACAAACAGCAGGCAGTGTTCTTGCTCACAATTTCCAAGCCTGCCTTTCCAGCCAGTCCTGTGCCTCAGGGCCATGCTCACCACTGCTTCCAGGGCCGGCTCCAGCATTTCTGCCGCCCCAAGCAAAAAAAAAAAAAAAAAAAGCCGAGATCGGCGGTGGCAGTTCGGCGGCAGGTCCTTTGCTCCTAGAGGGAGTGAGGGACCTTCCGCCCCCGAATTGCCGCAGGTGCCGCCCCTCTCCCTTGGCCGCCCCATGCACCTGCTTGTTAAGCTGGTGCCTGGAGCTGGCCCTGACTGCTTCTGTGGCTTTTTGCTGCTTTTCTCTTTCTTTTTCGTTGCTTTCAACTCTCTGCAACGAATCAAAGACCCAGCCTCTGTGTTTGCAATCAGTCCCCAGGAAAAAAACAGCCAGCAGGGTTTTAGTGTCTGGTCAGCCTTCCATATGGCTAGTGCCTGGGACAGTGGCTTCCATTGTCTCCAGGTATCTTAGTCCATTAAATGAGCTTAATTGCTTCTGCTATTTAGCCTGAATGAAGGGTGGGTAGCACGCTCATCAGTTTTAACCAGATCAGTGGTAGTCTAGAGATCACAGACATGCCAATGGCAACCATTAACACCTTCCAGCCTAATAATATTTGAAGTCTGTTCTGGCATCCATTTGCCCTGAATCCGTGCAATTTTTGTGCACGCTTGAGTGGATACAGTTGACTCTCTTGGACTACAAACTGTGTAAAAGTGCACAACTATTATTTGCTTTGTTCCCTTTTCTGGTTGAAACAAGGGGAATGCCTGTGACCTTATTTGAATGCATACACAATCCGATGCTTGTCAGTGCATCGCCACTAGCTCAGAGATTAATTGGTCTGAAACCAGTTCACTGCTATGTAGATGATTCACACAGAGAAAACCGAACCAGAAGGAGAAGAGGGATTCATGGAAGGGAGTTCAGTAGACATGACAACTCCAAGAAGATCAGGTAGTGAAGGTGAGGCAAACTCAGTGAGAGATTTCAGTTTAAGCACAATGTTGAATATTACTAGGCTAGTCATGTATTTCCATGTCCCCATTGAGACTGGCAGTGTGAAATCAAATAAAGGAATGCTAGCCAAAAAGAACACTAGCCAGGATAATTCTGAGGTGACAACTCTTTGAAAGTCTTTCGAATACTTCTATGAAGAACTGGAGCACCATCAAAAAACCTTTAAGAGGTCAGGTTTACCCCGAATGGGAATTTTCTTTTTGCTTTGTTTCTAACCAGCTTGAATAAGGACAGTCAATTGATACCGCAGTCATAATACTGACATCGGGTTCTGTGTAGGGAATCCAGCAGCCTGGATTAACAATAGAAGTTCTGTTTTGTGTGGAATTGCAGGAATGAGGATTTTCCCCTCCAAATCACTTCTTAGAGTCTGTGATGCACAAACAGTTTAGCAACAGTCAATTCTGTGGCCAAGAATCTCAAACCACTTGTACAAATTCTTTTCCCAAACATATAAAAACTTCCCCCTCATCACCACCACCTCCTGCATGTCACTTAGCAAAAAACTACTAATACCAAATATGGTTTCTTGGTGGTAGTGGTTTGTTTTTTTGTATTGATGCTTGCTAGCTGTTTGCTCATACTGTACTCTTAATTTACATTATGTCCAGGTCCAGCCAACACTTACCATGACATTTATTACATTTAGTGGTGATCCATATTGACTAATTAGAAATCATCTATGCATGTCACATTGTATAAATTAATCTGGTCATTTAAGCTTTGATAACGTAATCATCTTGTTTCCCCTATCAAATCTTGAAACCATTGAAAATCTAATCATTCATTTACAGGACACCTTTCCTAGCTCCCACTGAGGAATGGCATACTGCGTAATGGCTCCTAGAACATACTAGTTCTAGTTTTGAAGACCCCAGAAAGCATGGAGGAAGGCAGCTCTCTACAAATTTGGCTATTCCTGTTTGCATGGGCTGCAGGGCATGGCCAAGGTTCAGGATGGCAGTTACAAGCTGATCCTGATTGTTTTAGAAACAAAATTAAATTTGCAGTTCCCCCAGTAACACAGTGTGATTTATTCGGGGACAAATCTGGATTGAAACAAGTCCAAGTTTCTCTTTTGTGAAGCAGAAGGGAAGTATATGTAGATACTATAGTCACCCATATGAGTAAGCCAGGAATGCATGAAGTGATTCATAAATCATTATAAAGACTACTAAAGTCTACTAAAAAGGATCCCTGTCTAGCTATAGAAAGTGGTGTATTATCTCTGGAAGGTTTTTTAGATGTTAAATCAAATGTGAAATCTTTAAAACGGTGCTTTTCATTTTAAGTCTTTGAAAAGGATTTTTTTCCCTGTTGTTGGCTGGCAGTTAAAGCCATTTTTCATTGATTAGTTTTCACAAATGAATTTTGAAAACACAGAGGATGATATCCCACGATTCTTTAAATAATAATGTAAAAAAAAGACCAGTCTGTGCATTGTTGTTGATCTCTGGCAGCAAATCAATAATCTTTCTATGTGAGTGCTATCCAGAAAACTAACCCCAGTCTTTCCTCTTTCTTGGGAATCCTGCAGTTGTAGCACTTTTTAAAAGCCCTCTTATATTTTCTTTCATAAACACTTACTGTATATTTCTTCTTTTGTTAGCCTCAATTGTTACTGCAAAACACACATACCTCGTCCCCACATTCCTTTGCATGTATTTTAAATATATAGTGCAGAAGTTACCTGCAGCAGCAAAAATATGTGACATGTTATAGACTGAGTTACTTAGTAAGGACTTCATGATTTATCCCATTACTGGTCGTATTTCTATAGTTTCTCCTGTACAGACACATCTTTTTAGTAATAAATTTGAGTTTGTATGTAAATATAGAATCAATACAGAGACAAACTAAACTGTAACTAGTAAGAAACAAAAGGGCTACTCAATGAAAGCAAATAGAACAAGCAGTAAAGCATACAAGGTTCACTATGAAATTTGCTATAATGTTAACATGAGCTATGGATCTGCCAAAAAATAGTAAATGGGTTCCATATAAGGTCCAAGTCATGTAGAAGATGTTTGACAGAAATCTCTGTTAAATCAGAAGAACTTGGGTGTTTTGGATTTCAATATGCTTGCTCATGTGATGACTTTATGCAGGAGTATTCTGTGGTAATATTACTATAATTATAGCTCCTACTGTATTATTTGTGAGACTATAGCCTCCTTCCATTGTTGCCTAGAAAACACTATTTGTTGCTGGGTAGGCAACATGGATTAAGCATGGTCATGTAAATCAAGGAAGCCAAGCCTTGTAACCTCTCTACACCTTGGCTTCCCATCTTCAATGGGAATATTACTTACCTACTTTGTAAAGAGCTTTGACATGTACAATTCAAAGGAGTAGTTGTTATTATTTCTAACGTGGCTTTAAACCCTTCCATGAAGCCCATAAATACATCCAGGTAAATAACCCATCCCCTTATTGTAGCAGAAGTAATAATATGTTTTAGGCCCTATCTTCTGAAGTGTTGCACTCCTTTTCCCAACTGAATCAAAGCATTAGCTCAGGAAATGCCCAAGGTTTGGGAGTTCATAAATTGGATCCAGATCCAAATTTTGATAAGCTCAGGCTCTTCTCCACTTGTAATCATTTAACACTGCAAGATCTTTATGAAAACTAACGTCTCTTTTATATTGGTTTAAGATAATTTATTTCAAAATACTTGAATATAAAGTGGAAAAATTTCCAAGAGCTGTTAAAGCATTATATGCAACAGAAAACAATACTTAATAAAAGGACTTGGGACTGATCCTATATTGCCTCTGCCCAGCATTTCTTCTTTTAGGCAATGCCCCACCACCCATCAACCAGTTTCTGTGCCACTTAGAAGCACCGGAATTGACTGATTGCAGCCCTTCTAAAAAGGAAGGACTGCCATTTGTCAACTGGTATCCCATTGCCTCCCCACAATACAGTCCTGCAATTTAGCAGTGGCCCTGATGTCAGGTACCCCATCTATCTATGTGACCCTCATCACTGGACTGTCTGAGCCTCTCCCCTGGAAGTTAAGAGGAGTTTGCCTGGTAGAAACTTCAGACTGGGTTTTCATTGTTGTTGATCAGGTGTAGTTTATCCATCTAATCTGAGAAACTGGAACACGACTTTTGTGAGTGTTTAGGACTGCACTCTATTCTTTTAGAAATCTGTATCAGTGCCCATTGTTAAAGCACTTTGGTGATTTAAATAATTAAAAACGTTTTTTTGCTCTTATTTTTTGTAGGCTTCATACTTCAATCTGTTTCATGATTTTCAGGTTTGCAGCTCCTGCTCCATCTCCCCACCATATCAGCCCCAGGAGAATTCCAGTTCCCCCTCCCATGATGCAGAGACGGACACCCCAGACTCCCCATCTCCTGCAGACTGCGGGAACACATCTGAAGACGTACCAGCCAATAACAAACCCCTCTTTTCAACCAAACAGCATCCACATCCAAGGTAAGAAAGTCATCTTGAATTTAGAAGCTGTTTTTATGTCGCTGTTTACTCATTAAACTTCCAAAAGGAGGAGAATGAAAGATTTTGAGAACTAGCACTGGGATTTTCAAAGGAGTGTTAAGGGGTGAGGCACCCAGTTCCCTTTGAAAATCAATAGGAAGTAGGTATTTAACTGCCTTAAGCTCCTTTCAGATTCTCAGCCTACATTTTCAGAATTCATCATCCTAAGTGAGGGGCTATGGGTTTCTGTGTGGAACTATTTTCAGAGCTGTAAATGAAGGACGGCTGAAAATAATTCTGTGTTGTGCATACCCAGTTTTATGCCCCTGATTGTCTCCCAGCTGCACACCCAACCTGTCATCAGGTTTTCAAGAAATCAGACATTTTTTCTCCCTTGCAGTTGTGGAGTGATGAAGGCCATCTTGCTCATTAACATACATGTTCTTTCAAGTTTGTGTTCTCATTTGCACTATGGTAACAGCTTCTTTCTCCCTCTTTGTTCAAACATAAGCCTTTGTAGCCAAGAAGAAAATTAACAGCAGCTGAAAATAAATTTTTACTGATGTTGAGTCAGAATGGTAATGACCTTAACATGTTGAAAATATGTTGACATGGACAGCTCTATTTCCTCTAAGTTAAACATGCAATTTCTCATTTTTGCATGCACAAATTGGGAGCATGTTTTTTTAAAATGTCACACTAAATGTTCTGTGGTCTGTCATTGCTAGAGCTGATCAAATGATTTAGAACAGTATTTGCAAACATCTGTTCAGAACATCCATACGATTCACCCACTTTCATGGCCTTTGACATTCATGAGCATTCATGCTTTCTTCACCTGACTGTTTAGCAAATGGCCTGCATGTGCACATGAACAAAGACTTTTGTTTGAACAGGAGTATTTGCAATCTCCTGACCATTACTCTCCAAGAGCAGAGCCTTGTTGCTTGCCAAGAAGGTGGTCAGACTCTGGATTAGCCTGATCTACTCTGGAATCTCATTTCACAGACAGACTTCTTTTAACTGTAAATACTGTCTCCAGCTTCATTCTGGGCTTTGAAAGCTGCACTGTGGCAGTTTCTAAGTGGAGATGAAGTCACTGATGCAGCTGGGGCCTGGACAGCTGATCTTTTTGAAAATCAGAACTAAGGTTTTAAACTAACAAGGCAATCTGGGAGCCAATGCTCACTCTAGTGTTCATATCAGCCCATCCTGTTGAGGAGGTGGGCCGCCATATTCTGCATATAGAGCCTCTGCAATACTTTCATATCTGGTGCCAGATACAATAAGTTAAAATAATCCAGTCTGGAGGAAATGAATGCCCGGATCATCGTGAGAGAGACAAGGTGGGTGAAGTAATATCTTTTATTGAATCAGCTTCTGAAATTGGTCCAATAATAGATATTACCTCACCCACCTTGTCTCTCTAATATCCTGGGATTGTCACAGCTACAACAACACTGCATGGATCATCATCAACATCCTTATCAGGGAGGAGAAGGTGAGGAAGAAACTGCCTTTTTATAGGCTGTACAGCGCCTTGCACAATGGGGCCCAGTTCCTCGATCAGGATATCTTGGCACTATCATCACAATAGAAATAACAAAATCTTCCTAGCAAGCTGCAGAAGGAACAAGGGGCAACAGCTGCTGCTTCTACTTCTTCCTTTTTTTTTTAAATTTTATTTGCCACTGATGGCACCTGATTGTCTAGGCTTGGTGATGATTCAGACAAGACCCCAAGGCGTTTTACTGATTTGAAGGATGGATGCCTTCAGTGAAAAGGAAAGACAAAGTCCAGTCTAGTTCTTTGAAGCATTTACCCTTTCTGACCAGCATCACCGTGATCTTATATGGGTTCAATCTGAGCCGGCTTTCTCTTCACCCAGGAGCTAATCTCTTGTAGGCATTGTGACATATGGTACTGGTTACATTTGTGGAATATGAGGTATACAACTGGATGTCATCAGCTTATTGTTGGGTGTTCTTCATTAGCTAATAAGCTTGTCCACTTATGGCTTATCCAGTACAAAAGCATTGTTATAAGAGAAATGGACTAATTATTCCACTAGATATCCAGGTATGCCAAAGCAGCTGTCATAAATTCATAGAGTTTAAGGCCAGAAGGAATAAATAGATCATCTAGTCTGACTCTCAGTGGACTTGGAGTGGCTTTACTCCACTTTTCTAACTCAGGGGTGGTCAAACTTTTTGGCCTGAGGGCCACATTTGGGTATGGAAATTGTATGGCGGGCCATGAATGCTCACAAAATTGGGGTTGGGGCTGGGACTGAGGGGTTCGGAGGGCGGTAGGGGGCTCAGGGCTGGGGCAGGGAATTGGGCACAGGGGGAGGCTCAGGGGTACAGGCTCCGGGCGGCACTTACCTCAAGCGGCTCCCGGAAGCAGCGGCATGTCCCCTTTCCAGCTTCGAAGTGGAGGTGTGGCCAGGCGGCTCTGTGCGCTGCTCTGTCCGCAGGCACCGCCCCTGCAGCTCCCATTGGCCGCGGTTCCTGGCCAATGGGAGCTGCAGGGACGGCGCTTGGGGCGAGGGCAGCATGCAGAGCAGAGCCCCTGCCTGCCCCTACATGTAGGAGCTGGAGGGGGGCCATGCCGCTGCTTCCAGGAGCTGTGCGGAGTGGCCCCCAACCCTGCTCCCCAGCAGGAGCTCAAGGGCCGGATTAAAATGGCTGGTGGGCCAGATATGGCCCATGGGCTGTAGTTTGCCCACCCCTGTTCTAACTCCTCCAGTCCCCAAGACTCTGGAAGCTTCCAGGGGCTAACAAGGCTGTCACTACAATAACTGTCATTAGTGGATAATGGTCTCCAAGAGGCCCTGCTTCTGACAAACTCCCAGCCCATCCTGGAATACCCCTTATGGCTTGAGGGGCCTGAAACCAGCTCAGCATTTTCTGTGGTAGGGAAATCCTCAGCAGCTGCCTTATAGCATCGAATCCTCCTTGCGCCTCTCCAGCAGCACAAAGAGCATTTAAGAGAGACCAGAGACCTAGTCCATTACGTGCATTGTTTATTAGAGATGGGCCTGAGCCAAAAATCCCAGTTTTGAAACATCCAGCATATGGAGGAACTTTGGGTTTGTGGGTTTGAATCCAACTCAGGATCCACACTGTGCAGCTTTCTTCTTTCACTCACTCTCTTTCTCATGGCCTGGACCAAACCCCATGATTGAGACACCCCCAAGCTTTGGGGGCCAGGACATGTTTCCAGATCTTTTTCAGACCCACCTCTGTTATTTACTTTATACTTTTGGCCTTGCTCAGTAAAGTTTGTGTTTGTTGGAAATTTTAATTTGTCAGTGGGTTTCATATAGGAATCAATAGCAACTCTTATTTGAGGCAGTGCTGAGCCTTGCACTTAAAGCAGGTATCAATGAGATGTGGGTGTGATTTCATCAGCTATATATTCAAGAGAAACTGTAAGTTACAGTAACAATGTTACAAATGTAAATTATGTTTTTATTTCACATGTTAAGTAACTTTTTGTTATTATACAGTCTGTCTTTTAGCATGGGGCGCTGTTAGCTGGGTACTCCCTCTCACTTCAGCAAGAGTTATACACAGTTATATCACACTCCCTGCACTACACTGAAAGCTTTATCCTGTAAGTCTGATCTACTGGACTAAACTCTCCCTTTGGCATTTCAAAAAAAAAATTTTTTTTTTCAAGAGTTCACAGCTAAGTTTCCCTGTAGCAACGCAAGGATTTCAATCTTCCTAAGTCACGTCATTATAATGTATTAGAAGAATACCATGGAGCTACTTCATCAGCCTGGGCTATTTCGTATATATCAGGTGGCTGTGGGAAGCTCTGTTAGCCTCGGCCTTCTGCAGTTCATAACCTGCCTTTTCATGATTTAGAGGGCGGTAACTATAGCCACTGAACTTTCAGCTCAATCTGCTACCAAACAATGGTTACATTTTTCTGTCTTAATATGTAGTCTTAAACTTGTCAGCTCAGTTTAAATTGGCTGTACCAAGGAAGAAAGAACTTCATTGCCAACAAGCCTCTTGAACAAAACAAGTTGTAAATGGTTTCTCTTGCTGAAAACTTGAACATCTTACAAACTCATGGAAATCTCAGAGTGCTAACTCTTAAAAAAGAAATGATGTGGCAGGTCCAAGATTGACTCGTCTTATATACTCTGTCAGCTACTTGCCTTGTGGTATTGCTGTTTCTTAGAAGAACATTGGCAGCTGTTGAGATCTCATGCCTTGTTTCTGGGGATATCCAACATCAGAACACTACAGAGCTTTTCCTTAAAGAATATTGTTTGAGGGAGTAAATATTCCCTTTCCTTCCACGGGAAAGATAGTCATATCTGAAGACTTTCTCTTGTGAAATAAAAAATATGTAGAATTGCTTGCTGCATGTGGGTTTGGAAGTGCCTACATGGCGTTTAGGCAACGTATTGAGCTGTGCACATGAAGCATAATTATTGTGAAGCAGAAATTATTTGTATACTATTGATAGCACCGAGAGACCCCACAACTAGGTCAGGGCTCCATTGTGCTAGGTGCTGTAAAGATAGTCCTGACACCGGAGAACCTACAGTTATAGGCCCTGATCCTGTGGCTAGATCTGCTCTGTGAATCCCTGTTCCCGTATGGAGCCCTCTTGAAGTCAATGGGGCTATTGTAGACAAAGGATATGTCTACACGGCAACTAGACACCCACAGTCGGCCCATGCTAGCCAATTCGGGCTCCAGGGCTTGGGCTGTGGGGCTGTGTCATTGCTGTGTAGACTTCCGGGCTCAGGCTGGACCCCAAGCTCTAGGACCCTGTGGGGTGGGAGGGTCCCAGAGCTTGGTCTCTAGCCTGAGCCTGGAAGTCTACACAGGAATGAAATAGCCCCATAGCCTGAGCCTGAGTCAGCTGTGGGGTTTTTCTTTGCTGTGTAGACATACCCAGAAAGTTCCATTAGCCCGGGTGCAGTTGCAGGACTGGGGCCTTAGTTTAAGACCAGACATAATAGATTAAAGAAACTAACAAATGAGGTGGGGGCAATGAGGGACAGGAGCTAGCCATAATGAAAAGCCATGTCTTTGTAGTAAAAGGATCTTGTTGTGCTTACAATATCCAGTTAGGCAAAGTCCACTGGGGAGTAGAGCTGTCTAACGCCGTACAATGATATTTGCTGCTGCTGCTATCATTTTGGTCATTTCTGCAATAACAATCTGGTCACACTTCAAGTCTGGACCATACTTGTTACCTATTTGTGGTTTATGGTAGTAGCTAGAGCTGGCTGAATAATGAAAGAAGAAAATGACTTGTGATTATCATTCAGTGGAGAAAATTGCCAAAAGTGGAACAACGGGCTTGTCTACACAGTGTGGCAGTGTGCAGCAGTGGTGTCTGAATTGTTTCGTGGTAACGTGTTGTGCATTAACTGATCTGTGTAGATCCTGCTGGCACGCACTAAACATTCCCTATTGCATGTCAATGTAGTACTGTTTGAAATGGGACTAAGTTAGTGCTCACTAGGAAACTTTTAGTACAAGCCAGCAGGTTCTATGTGGGCCAGTTAGTGTGTGACACATTGATGCACATTGGAATTCACCTTCCACTGATGCATACTACCGCACCATGTAGACAAGCCCAAATATTGCCTGCCATGAATTATTCAGTCAGCTACCAAAGTAACAATTATGCATTCTTTATTTGTCTTGGGAACCATCAGATTTTTAAAGAAAATAAACTTAGTTGCTACAAAAGTAATTCAAATTGTTAACTTCGTAAAGCAACCACCTTAAAACGTCTGTCATTCCACAACTAGGAGGCCTTCTGGCAATACAGGATGTGACCCATTTCTCTTTTTTTTAAATAGCGTAAACATCACTAAATTATCATTTCACTCTAGTTTGATAGCCTGCATGGTCTAATGGAAATAGTAGAAATATGCACCAAGAAACACCATTTTATAGCACCACAAGATGAGGTGCATGTTTCCTTTGAGGATGAGGATTGATAGGTCAGATATAGAGTGATAGCATTGTGAAAAGTGTTCATCCAGCACTCCCAAATCAACTCACACAGGAAAATGATAAAAAACAAAAACATCACATCACCTGTGGGTGAACATGTTTCACAAAGCGATCACTCTATATCTGACCTATACATTTTCCAGACCTGAAGAAGAGCTCGGTGTAGCTTGACAGATTGTCTCTCTCACCTACAGAAGTTGGTCCAATAAAATATATTATTTCACTCACCGTGTCTGTTACAGTGATGTCCTTCAGAGAATGGGATCAGGAAAGGCTTTGTGAGATTCTGCAGAGAGCTGATGAAATCTGCATTACAAAATAAGGTTTCTCACAGAGGGAACTCCACTGTCCTCTGAAATTTTCAGGAAAACAGTCCTCACTGTGCTTCTGTGCAGAGGGGAGATCAGACATCTCAATTTTCTACAGGGCACTCATATGTATTTTCTTTTCACAGTGAAATATGGACCAAATCCTGGTCTCTGGAATGTCTGTGATGAGGAGACATTGGCCTTCCGGGGCCCCCTCTGGGCCCTGCAGTCCCAGAGACCTCCACTGATACTGAGGTCACAGGACCCCTTCCCCCCTCACCACCCCATCACTGTTTATTATAAGGCATGAGGTTAAATCCTAGCTCCATTGAATTCAATGGGAGTTGCACCATGGATGCCGATGGAGTCAGCATTTCACCCTACTTTAGACATGCTCAGTACATGGGAGGAGCTCAGCACCTCTCAGGGTCAGCCCCTCAGCTTGGTACAGGATAAGTTTTGTTAGAAGAACTGTTTAAAGTACACAGCTATTACTTTTATTCTGTTTATAAGCATTTCATTTTTCTCAGGAAATAACATTATCATGCCAGAAAATAACTGCTTGCCTTGTGTCCGGAAGTCATCAGTCTTTGACTACAGCACTTAAAAGAAAGGAAACACAATTGAAATAAGTGTGTGTGTGTGTGTGTGTATAGATAGATAGATAATGTTTTCAATCCTTAGGTGGAACCGCCATGCCTGGTGGTATTAATGACACACTATGTTCTATAATTCCAATGTTTACAGCTGGGATTTGCCATGTCAAGTGGATGGGTAATTAATAATATTGAATAAATTTGAATAGAGGGAGGTGGTGGTTAGTTAAAATAAAACACAAACTCAGAAACATCTGGCTTACTGGTAACGAGTTTGATGTTTTAAACAAATAAAACAAAACAAAATGAAGCTGACTTGGCCTACCACACCATCTGGGGCACAGTGCCACAGTATGAACTTTTGCTGTAAACATTTGGAATGTTACAATGGTTTGACAGGAATTGCATTTGCTTTTTATCTTATCATATGTATTTTATTACATTCTTGAGTGTCTACTGGGAGCAGTAAATCAGCTGTCTCTTCAGCTTTCCCTGGTATCGCCAAAG
The DNA here is from genome assembly GCF_002925995.2 of Terrapene triunguis. Classification (NCBI taxonomy): domain Eukaryota; kingdom Metazoa; phylum Chordata; order Testudines; family Emydidae; genus Terrapene; species Terrapene triunguis. Next base: position 16,413,785 of record NW_020664464.1, on the reverse strand, counting down.
GTAATGCTTTGGGTCCATTATTAATCAGCGCTTACAGTACATGGTTCCTTTGTGTGCTGTGATAGGATATGAATTAGATGTTCATTTTTATGTAGATCAGACACAATTATTTTAAGATGAGTCTTATTTATTTCTGTGCTTGCTGTTTTATCAGCTTGTCGTGAGAACTTGGAGGAATGGCTAGAAATAAAAATAAACTATTAGTTGTTAGCTCCAGACTCCAACTTAAATTGCACTACTACTCTTATTCTGTTTAGTTATAAAAAAGGCATAGTGGATTCTGTGCTTACTGTTCTTCAGTGACTTACACATTAACTTGCTCAGTGTATAAAAAGATGTTTTTCCTAACTGTCAATCCTTCAAACTCCAGCTGGATTTGGAAAGTCCAACTGGTTTCTTCCAGTCTGATGCCTCATCCCCAGTATCCCTCACTAAACTGAGGCGTATAATAATTTTGTTACAGTGCAAATAATAGAGTCTACAACCATAGACCTAAAGAGTGATTCTGCTACTGGAACTTCATTAAACCAGTCTCTTAGACGTTCTGTTAAAGATGTTGCATCAGAGCACAGAAACCACTACCACAGTTTAGCTCCCTTGTGGGCAGTCCCAGCTGTGAGGCCAAGAATGGCAAGGGATTGAATTGCCTTCTTGTCTGAGGTATATTGCTGCTGGACATACAATCTGCAAGGTTGTGTCCATCTAGCACTTTTTTTTTCTTACTAGTACTACATTTGCTAAAACAAACAAAAATGTTGCTGTCATTTTTCACTTTGCTATTCTCCCACAATATATCTCCTATCTGTAATAACACGATTTTTCTTTTTTTAACCTAAACCAGTTTGGACAAGTTCAACCCTGATGTATACCCACTGATTTCCATGAAGCTGGGTTGGGTCTAAAATAGCTGAGTGTAAGCTGGTGACATAAAGTGTTCATATAAATACATACATTTGAATACTTGAAGATTTCATTAGGTCTTTTTTAACATTACAGTGTTTATTATCTACAGGCATTCCAAGAATACAGCATTTTTCTCTCCAGCTTAAAAATGATTGATGAATTTGTTAATTAATTAAATGCTTTGTGTGCTTTCTCTATTTTTTTCTCCGTTATGTCTGCACAAAACAGCAGTTCTCTTTACATTGGGCCAAAATGTACAATGCTTACTCAGACAAAATTCTTTTGCCTCACAGTGAGTGAGGAGGGACAAGAGGACTTGGCTCGTTATGCTTACTTTGGGGCTCAGTTAGTGATTGCACCAGGCTACAATTTGCAATAGTCAATGTTATTGCCAGACTGTTCTGCATTAAGAATAGGATGCTGTGAAAAGGCACAAATAAAGAATGAGTTCAGAGCAATGAAAGAACATTTTCAGCATGTGTCTTACTGGGCCTTGCCAGCTGGCTCTGACTACTGTAGATTGAAATGATTGTGTTTCTGGTAACTGGTCTGACTCAACAGTAAACTTTCACAATGTAGCCCAATGCTGGTTGAGACAGCAGTTGTTTTTAAGAGCACTTTTTAAGTTTGTCAATAGTAATGGTCTAAATCGAGTTTTAGAAAGTATTGTTTTTCCTTTTTTATTTTACTAGTTTTTTTCTTAAATGTCAGCACTGAGCAGTGGGGAGATCTATTGTAAATAGCTAACATGCTTTGGAAGCTGGCTCATTTCTGTTCCAATTAAACTTTTTAATACAAAAGTATTCAAAACACTGAGCCCAGTCCTAAGAGTTGCTAAGAACCCACAAGTCCTACTAAAAGCAGTGGGAGTTGAGTGTTCAGCCTCTCTTGGGATGGAGCCCACAGTATATTAGCAATGCCTATAGCACACATTTGCTGTCTGCTTTAAGGGAAAGGTCAGATTTGTTGTGCATTGTTTTTCTGCTTCTTTCAGGGTAAACCAATGTCCCTTCCCCTCTCAAAGAAAATAATCTGAGAGCAAAACTTTTAAAGCAACTTAAAAAACTTTTTTTGCTGTCTTTTTTACCATGTAACCTTTTACATGGACAAAATTGCGTGTGTGTGTATATGCATGCACACAGATTGGTTGGTTATCTCAATGTGTGCGAACCTAAGTTTCTTATCAAACTCCTCTCTGCTTTTACAAACTGACAAATAGGTCCTTTTCTGAATTCTAAGTGAAGGTTCAGACTGCTTTCTCCATCCTTAATGTTGGCCCATATATATCCACTTAAGTATTAAATTTTCCATTTTGAAACATGTACACGCGACACATGCCAAGATCGGTATATTTCCTCAATGAGCCCACAGGATTGTAGTCTCAAAGGAAAAATAATTAGAATCATAAAGTTCCTAAATTGCACATCTTTTCTCCAGCTTGGCAGGAAATCAATTGTACCACACAAAGTGATACAGCATGTTTTCCAGTGTATCCTCTCTGCTGCTTTACCCACTAATATTTATGAAATACATTATCCGTGCATAAACACTTAGCACATGTCCTTTATAGACATTTTCCTAGGAAAGGTAATGAAAATATTTTTGGATCGTAGTTAGACTACAACAGTTTTGCAGAGTTCTTTGAGCTCTTGCATGCAGGGTGCTATCAAAGTGCAAAGATCCCTCCTGTAAAGCAATCCTAGGTCGGAAGGGTTTTATTTTTCAATAGTCTCTGCAGTTTTAGAAATTTTTTTAAATGATTCTTTATAAATAAGTCAGTGCTGGATGAATCAGGTTGGGCACTCTTTAATCATTAGTGATGGACAAATAGGCTGATATTCATATTCAAGTGACTTATAATTTAATGATATTTAGACACATTCCTCCCAAATATAAATATCATGAGAATGAACATCAGCCATACAACCCTGCATGAGACAATGCCATCCCATAAAGGGCTACTCCCTTTACTTTCAACTGTCTTTAGGTGGTCTTCTACCTTCTTCCATGTCATCAGGTAGCTGGCTATTCATTTCTTAGTTATTTAGGGGTCAGCAACAGGCCCTGCATCTTCTCTTAACCACTCAAATCACCAAGATGTCTACTCTTTAGGGGATAGACAATCCATAGACCTGCCAGGACTAGCTAACTTCCAGGAAAATCAGAGTCTGCTATAGTCCCTTAACATCAGCAGAGGCCAGAGATGGATGCTGAATATTCTCTGTTATCATGAATACGCATTTATAATTATTTGGTTTGGCTATGACTGAGACTATGACGTTGTCTGAATTATATTTGTGCAATATTAGGCTGCTTAACAGCACTAAAGCTTGCACTACTGGGCTAATGTATTTGACTTGCCTGTCCCTGGTAAGTACCCAAACTAAGATTTGTCCATCACGCTAGGTTTAACACCTCCTTATAATACTTTTTGCTATTATAAGGAAAAGCTGCTGGGATCTTTAATGACCACAAATTGGCAAAGTTGTCTTCACGGGGGGAGGGATAGCTCATGGGGGGAGGGATAGCTCAGTGGTTTGAGCATTGGCCTGCTAAACCCAGGGTTGTGAGTTCAATCCTTGAGGGGGCCACCTAGGGATCTGGGGCAAAATCAGTACTTGGTCCTGCTAGTGAAGGCAGGGGGCTGGACTTGATGACCTTTCAAGGTCCCTTCCAGTTCTAGGAGATAGGATATCTCCATTAACTTTACATCTCATCCAAACTACAATTAACCAGTTTGCTACTGATTTTTTTTTCTTCCAGCTTGAGAAGAGATTTTTCATCCAAATTTGATTCATAGCCCCAAATCTGCAGCGATCACTTTTTTACTGCAGATATGTCCAGAGATGGGCTTTTTCTGATTTTAGTGCTGTTAGGGGGAAAAAAATTTACTTTAAGAAGTTAAAAGAAAATTACTCTAGGAGGGCTGTGTCATATGACAGTTAGTTAACTGTACTAGTTAGAAGAGTCAGCCTAACACATCAGCATTTCTGTTGATAGCAACTTCTGTGGAAGAAACTTGAGATACAGAAAATTTCTTAAGTTGCTTTTTGAGATGAGGTGATTTTTCCTTGCAGTGGCTTTTTGGTATAACTTACTGTTACATATTCTTCAGCATGAGAAATGGCACACCAGCCCCTAGACAATGGATTGTTTGCTTACAAAATCTTCTGAGGTTGTATTGCTCCTGGACTCGTCTTTTAATGGGCAAGGGGATAGTCATGCACACTTTCTGGGTGAAGTTTAAAGATACTGGATTTAAACTATAAAGCCCTTGGTGGTTTGCACCCTGTCTACATGCAGGAATAGCTAAGGGAGAGTGTGTATACGTTGTGAGTGCAGCCCAATCATTCAGAGCCTCGTACATCAGTCTCCACCATCTTCAACAGCCTTAGAGTCAATTTCAAGCACTTGGATAGGATTTAATCTGCCACCTTAAACCCAGGGACAAATCCTATGGCTTTATGCAGTCCTTATTCAGGCAAATCTTTCCTTATCTTTAATGAGAGTTTTTCCTGAACTTGAAGCTAAGTGACGTTTGCAGGATGTCAGATCTTTGAACAGGACTGTAGAAGAAAGGAAGTGTTTTCATGAAAACATCAGTCTCCCTATAATGACTCCTGATCAATTGCTGCCTCCACAAAGGTGGTGGTAGAACCAGGATGGTTCAAAGATGGATTTAAAGTAGTTAGGAGCCAGTGGGGACAAAATCTAATGGAGGAAGCATTACTGCAGAGAACGTTATAGTGAATCGGATATTAAGGCAGAAAAACAATTGCAATAAATGGGAGTTTTGCCATTGGCCTCAGTGTGGGCAGGATTTCACCCACTGTGCTTGTCATTGCTATTGTTCTTTGTCACTCTATCTGAGCCAACCAGACAAAATATCAAGGTATCTTAATGTCTTCTCTCCTCTCTTTGTTTTAGGCTTTTATGGGCAACTACAGACTTTCTGCCCTCCACATTACACTGACGCTCAGAGGAGCATACAACATGGCGGCTCTTGTAATATGGTCCCTCCTTTTGAAGACTGTCTAGTTCCCACATCGATGGGCCAGGCGGGGTTTGATGTTTTCCACAGAGCTTTTTCAGCACATTCTGGTATTACAGGTAAGTGACTGTTGTGAACTAGAAATACCTGTACACCTACATTCCAGTTGTAAATGTAACCAGGCTTTGCTGACTTCTCAGTTACAACTAGAGATGATGGGCTTGATCCCCCCACCCCAAAGTTCCGATGTGTATAGGAACTTTGTGGGGGTTAGCTATGGAGATCTGGTTTGGGCATATCTCTATAACATCTGGCATGCATACAGACTGTGTGTTGGCTGTATGTATGTTTCTCTAGCTTCTGAATTCCTGTACAGGGTCAGACATGCACTAGCTCATGTATTCACTTTGAAATACTGTCCTCTGAGCCTTCTGAAGTCTTTCTACTCCTGCAGTCTCCTAGAAGCATTGTAGCATCTAATCAAGCCATTGGTTTTGCTTTATACCTTTTTGCCCAAGATAATTTTCTTAGTCAAGAAATTCATTTATCTAGATGTGCATGACAACAATAGCCCGTGGTGCACACACCAATTCTATCAAGATTTAATTTGCTCGTTCACTCTCAGCTCCCTATAAGAATTTGCATACTACCCTGAAAAGGTCAAATTTACACCTGGGTGGAGTACCCGCACAAGGCCCATGATCTATCCTGGGTATGTCTACACTGCAATAAAACACCTGCACCTGCCCCATGCCAGCTGACTAGGGCTCACAGGGCTATAAAGTTGCAGTATAGACATCCAGGCTCGGGCTGGAGCTTTGGGTCCCTCCCCACTCACAGGGTCCCAGAGCCTGGGCTTTGGCTCAGCTACACTGCAATTTTATAGCCCCACAGCCCAAGTCCTGCAAGGTTGAGTCAGCTGACACGGGCCAGCCGCAGTTGTTTGATTGCAGTGTAGATACACCGCCTGAGGGCCTGAGTGGGACTTAATAAGTGATACATAGGCCATGTGCCACCCGCTGCACCAGGGTGAATTTCACTTAAAATGTGCTACACATCTAAATCCTGGTGTGAGGTGCTTAAAAGCCCAATCATATACCTAACTGGCAGTTTTAAGATTCATGGCAGCCATCTACACAAGCATTTAAAAATCCAAAATAAGGACCCTGCTCTGCAGTTATTCTCCTGAATACACATCTAGTGCTGCACACAGTCCCATTGAAATTTGGTGTTTGCAGGATAGGGTCCTCTGCACTGCAGAATAATCTTGCAATAGTTTGCTGTTTTTTTTATCTTACATTGCGTGTGTAGAAATCCCATAACCAAGGGCAGTAGGCAGATTGACAAAATAAAAGGATCTTCAGCTAAACTGCACAGTTATGGGAAACTCCACAGTAGAGCAGCTGCAGGATCTGTCCATCCATATATTCACGCACACACAGAGCGCATCTGATTTGTGTGTGCATGTATATAATGTGTGTCTATACATACACAGTGGGTGACATCCTAGTCCTATTGAAGTCAATAGGAGTTTTACCACTGATTTCAATGGGGCTAGGTTTTCCCTCATAGTAAGCAATTCATCTGAACCTTTAAGTACCCATGTATTTTTTTTTAAAAGCTATTTCCAGCTATTTTTCTGTGTAACTATTACAGACAGTTGGAAGGTGTTAATTAATGATTTCTGTACTCTTTTCCAGTTTATGATCTTCCATCAGGGTCAACAGGTATCTTTGGTGATTCATTGCGCAATGGGTCTGAGGACGCCAGTTTCCTTCAGATAAATGCAGTGGATCGTTGTCCTAGCCAGCTTTCCTCTGTCTATACGGAAGGCTAAAATGATCTAATTATAATTACCAATACTCTATTGCATATCATCTTTCCTTTCTGATAGTCAAGAACAAATGTTACAAATATCATTCCTCCATAAGACTGCTGTATGTATGTTTCAGAAAGAGGAGGAAATGCAATCATCAGACACTCAACCTCACAAAAACAGCCAGTCAAAGGGGAAATGTCGGTAAAACAAGAAAACTTTGCCAAAACTTTAGCAATTGTTACTTTTTCTTTTGATCTGCTGCATGGCAGCACTACTTTTTTTTTTTTTTTTTCAAAGGGAATTCAAATACTGAATAAGAAACCTGCTGCTGGCTGTAATCTTTTTAAGCCGAATCGGCAAAATCATTTAAGAATGAACTTTTGCTGGGGGGGGAGAATCTAAGAACTAAAACCAGAGAACACTACAAACATTTTAAAAGGCTCACCTTCTTGCACAACCTATTTGTCTGTGGTGCTTACATAGCTAGATACACACAAAGACAAGAAAGGGAAAACAATTTGAGACGCATCATGGCACCACCAGCTAGAAGCATTGTTGGGGCTTCTTGGAGCCAAAGAGCATTGGTACTGGATTTCCTGCAATCCTTGTTTTGGTTTCCTGTTCCATTCCACTAGAATTTAAACCTTCCAGAATGGCTATTACTACCTTTTTCAATATTGTTTCCATTTTAACATTTTATACAATGAATAAGAAGAGTTTAACTAAAAAGGCACTAGGATTTCCTTTATATTTGAGCAGCCCTTATTAGCATTGCTATGGAGAATTTAATAAATAATGATAAACTTTCAATAGAATTTTTAACCATACTATGCAATTTAAAAGAGAGTTATATTCCTGATGTAGAATGCTATAGGAAGGTTAAAAATAACCTGTAGAAAAGATATCATTCTCCATTAAATTCTGTAGCTTTTTTAAAGCAATTTGTATGAAACCCTATTAAATTTATATTGATTCCTATTGGCTTCATCCTTATGTAATTCTATGGGCCTTTTCCATAAGGCATGCTATATTTAAGGGTTTGTTGATGTTTGTACAAGGTTATTCAGAGATCTACAACTGAGTTGTTAAGTTGTGTTTTTTTTAACCTTTGGCTGGCCTGCAAGTTTTAACCCAGGCTAAAAGAAAATCAGTTTGGCCATCTTAAAAGCCACAAGTGTATGGGCAAGGCGGGGAATGAAGTTACTCAGTCGAGATGTGGATTTTGTCATTGCTGTGCTCCTGGAAAGCAGCTTTTCTTATCACTTATTTAAAACTTTATTTTAAAATTATTCATCCATATTGTGAATAAAAGCGTTTGGGGTTTCTTAATGTGTGTATATATATATATATGCTTTGGCCTGACACGATATGCAGGACTAAGATCCAAAGAAATTTTTGCAGTCCAGCAAGTTTGCATGCTGAAATTTGTTGACGTATTATTCACAGAATAGACCAAAACTTTTCCAAAGGACTCATTAGTTTAGAAAAATACATTTAAAAAAATTGTCCAAATACCTGCTTATAATGAGATGCTGTTACGATCTGTCAGGTAAATTCATTCCTGATTTAACTGCACTGACTTTGCTGGAGTTGCACCAGGGATGAATTTGGCAAAACACCAGGCCTCAGAGGACTCTCTATATCAGGGCTGGGCAAACTTTTTGGCCTGAGGACCACATCTGGGAATAGAAATTGTATGGCGGGCCATGAATGCTCACAAAATTGGGGTTGGGGTGCAGGAGGGGGTGTGGGCTCTGGTTCGGGGTGGGGCCAGAAATGAGGAGTTTGGGATGTGGGAGGGGGCTCCTGGCTGGGGCAGGAGGGTTGGGTGCCGGGGAGCGGGGGGTGAGGGCTCTGGGGTGGGGCTGGGGATGAGGAGTCTGGGGTGTAGGAGGGTGCTCTGGGCTGGGACCAAGGGGTTCAGAGGGCAGGAGGGGGATCAGGGCTGGGGCAGGAGGTTGGGGTGCGGGAAGGCTCCAGCTGGGAGTGCGGGTTCTGGGGTGGGGCTGGGGATGAGGGGTTTGGGGTGCAGGAGGGTGCTCCAGGCTCGGACCGAGGGGTTCAGAGGACAGGAGGAGGATCCTTCCAATTGGAGCTGTGGGGGTGGTGCTTGGGGTGGGGAGCAGCGTGCAGAGCGGAGCCCCCTGGCTGCCCCTGTGCATAGGAGCCGGGGGGGGGGTATGCCACTGCTTCTGGGAGTCGCATGGAGCGGCCCCCAACCCTATTCCCCGGCTGGAGCGCCGGAGCGGGGCAAGCCCCAGACACCGCTCCCCAGCGGGAGCTCGAGGGCTGCATTAAAACATTGGCGGTCTGAATCCAGCCCACGGGCCATAGTTTGCCCACCCCTGCTCTATATTCTATCACATCTAGACATATACATTTAATTGGGAGAGTTTCCTCTATTCTATCCATAAAAAGTATACAACATTTAAACAAAATTAAGTACTTACACACAAAAACTATACAAAAGTAACAATAAGAGTATGGCATAAATCTGGAAATTCTGTGTAAAATTAATCCTTATTGTATTCGAACTTTGACACCAGGGATGAATTTGGCCCTTTGTCTTAACTCACATCATTGTGCCTAGACATCATATCGCCCTGTTTGCTATGGTAAATAATGTTGCACACTCATTTAAAGCATCTGCACTGAGCTATATATAGTGCAGCACAGTTGGATATACAGCCTATTTTCATCAGCTGAAGATCTGGCCCAACAAATTAACCCTGAGTTTTAGCCTTTGCTGGAGATTTCATTTTCTCCTATATTAAGGCCACTCCTATGGTCATTGCACAAACGTAACTCACTTTGGCTTCAGCAGGAGTTGTAGGCATGCTTAAAGTTGCAATTTCAGGCTCACAGGGCTCTATCTTACACCACTGAAGTCAATGGGAGCAAGATTGGGCCCCTTGTGACTCTGGACAGTCAAATCAGTTAAAAGCTTTCCTCCTTATTGCAACCTTGACATGGTTGTCCATGATTTGTCTGTCACTCATTGTGTATGAAAAGCGAAAAAATAACTGCAGAGTTCAGATATATACCTCTTTGACCTTTGAAGCTACTGAAATACTTTTTCTAATCTCTGAACATACAAACTATCCAGTGAGGGGGGCTTATAAAGAAAGACATGGCAGAAGTGGTAGAAGAAAGAAGACAAAACAAAAAAGGATGGTGAGAGTTTTCCTTTTTGTCAGATAAATTTGAAAAAAATACTCTTGCAAGTCAATCACATTTTTTTACCGTGCACAGCTTGTAAAGTGCCTTAATCTTAAAGCAAAATAGTTAAAATACTGCCTCCAGAAGCACATAGAGATGAGCTACCATTCTGCAAAAAGGATACGCCATGTTTACTTATATATCAAGAGAGAAAGAGAGATACTTCACAATTATTTCATTATCATTCTCAATAAACTTCAGGAGATCATCTTGCATCAGCTGGATACTTAACAAAAAAAAAACTCTTCTGTGACTGTTTTCTTGAATATTTAAATAGAGAATTGTTTGTCACATCACAAAGGAAAACTGGTGCTTGTAAAAACATACACAGCTTAACGCAAGTTACTGAATTACATGCAATACATGTGCCTCGAGATTTTGTTATTGTTTTAGATTGCTGGAAAATATTAACTTTCTAAAGGGATTAAATCTAAAAGATGTTTTTATTTTAGAAAATGAACATTAAACAATATTATAATTAAATAATTTGCAATAATTCTTTTTATATTATTCTTTGTCCTCATATTCAAATGGTGTATTTATATCTACAGGAGAAAGGGGTCTACACTGGAATTAAAATGTAGTTTCAAATAGCATTTTGTATCAAAAAATAAAGACATCATAGTTTACTAATACCAGTTGCTGAAGTGTTGCAATGTTAATGCTGTCTGTCACATGATATTGTACTATCAGATTTTCTTGAAACATTGTGAATGACTTTGTATAAACCTACATTTAATTGTGTTCATTACCAGTTTTGGTTGTGTAATTTTATAGCAGCATTTTTTAAACAGCACTTTTTGTTGTTTGAATTTTTCTAGTTTTGTTTTTGTTTTGTTTTTTTCTTGGAACAGATAAAGCAAAAAAACACACATTTAAAATTGTGTGTGTGTGTTTTAACTTTTTATTTTGTACAGAAAGCAAAGTATCTTGTGTAATATTTTTACACAAAGCACTTTGGGGAGGAGAGGGAGTGAAAATATGTTTTCTATAAGCCTTACAGACTCTTGTACATATTTATACATGCTCATATATAGAGATTTGAACTCCATATTCCATACTGTATATCTAGCTGATTTTACTGTACTGGCACATCTGTTGCATATTGCAAGTCATAATCTTTAAAAGAATTAGCTCTACTTTTTTTTTATTAATATGTATAGTTTTGTGATTTGTTACAGTTATGTTTCATATGATCATAAGTTATTTTGTCTTGTTTCATGAAGTCTTTTTTATGTAAAAGGTAAAATGAAGGGTTTGTGCATATGATACAAAATAAAACTGGAAATTTATAACACACTGACATGACTGGTGGAATGCCTTAAAACAAGACTGCTCTAATCATTGTTTCTCACCATGAGGCTACTTAGAGTTTGGACTAGTTAATGAAATTAGAAACAGATATAGGGAAATAAATCTCAGAGGTTTGTTCTAAAAATTCTTCTGGCTTTGGAACCAGAGTTTAAGTCTGGATTTAATAATATATAAGGGGATGAGGAACTGCAGGAAAAAATGGTTGCCTTACTGTATGTTTTACTTGTTAGGATGATGCATAAATAAAACAGGAAGTTTTGTTTAATTAAAGCACTCATATTTTATCTTGTATTGGTTTTTCTGTTCATGGGCTTCTCCAAGCAAATGTGCACTGGGATTTTTTGTTGTTAAGTTTGATACATCATATTTTTGTTATGCCCATGGAGTTCAGCTCTCTGAGATGAGTTCTGAACACACTAAAATAGATTCTTGCTTCTTTTCGCTATGTTGTGTGAGGGAAAATATTGGGCAAAACAGAAGCATAATCTAATCCTCTATCACTGCCCATCCTATACAACATTTGTGCTGAAAAGTACAGTGTGCTTTGGAAACCAGATGGTTATCTCTTACCCAAACTCATGTTATAACAGCAAACATGCCAGAATTATTTTTAAATCAAACAGAAATTATAAACCAAGAAATGAATCTGGTCTAAAAAGACATCACGAAGGGAGCATGCTTCAAGAACTGATCATTTCTAAAGCCAGTTAAACTTGTCAGGGAAATGGCAGATAGGAGCTCAAGCTATAATCAATTAATAAGCCACTTTGATATATTTGTGCATAAAGCTCCTAAAATGATGGGCCTGATTCTACTCCCATTAAAGTCAATGGTAAAATTGCCATTGAGCCCAGTGGGAGCAGGACTAAAACTAATGGGTCAAATTCACACCACCCCAAAGTAACTGCAAACTTCAGTGGAGTTACACCAGGAATTAAATTTGCCCAATACTTTGTTAGGCTAGACCTTCAATTACTAAAGGAAACTCACCAGTTGGTTTATCAAATACTGTCTGACTGCTGTGAGTCACTCTGAAGTAATGTAATATGACTGAGCTGCAAGATTTTTGTAGTTAATGCTAATCTGTCTGATGGGGTAAGGGCCCCAGCACGACGAGGCAGGCACAGTAACCATGCAGTGGAGACAGTGGGATGAGACTTCTGAAAAAAGATGTAAAATAGATTTTGAACGTACAGCATGGCAGTCCTTGCTCTAGTTCCTGGGCAGGGGAGTCAGGCTGCTCTTGCCAGGAATGAGAAAGGGGGATAACAGGGACACATGCTTCTGCTAGCCAGTCATAGCATTCCCTCCCCCCACCCAACACACAGGGGAAGTGGGCCCCCATTTGCTTCCCATCTCCATCCAGCACAACTTCATGGTCTGCAGCCATGTAAGAGGGAGCAGGGTCTAGTGCACATGTGACTGATTAGCTGCCTCCCAATTGGGGTTAAAAGAAGGCACCTGGGCCATATAAAGGGCTGGCAGGAAGAGGCAGGTGAGAACAGATTGAAAGAGCAGGTGACATCTTCCTGAGAGTCAGCCAGGAAAGGGGTTAGCCTGCTGACCTTCCTGAGCTAGACAGGCACTGCCAGGAAGCTGAAAAGGGCTAAGAGACCAGCGAAGGGGCTAGTTTGCTTACTCTCCTGAGCTGGAGAACCAGTGGCAGGAGGCTGAAAAGGGCTGAGTCATTGGACTGTGCCTTGAATAGAAGATGTGGAGTGGTTATAGAGTTCCTGGCCCTCCACAGAGAGGAAAGGGATGTGTTGCAGCAGGGAGCTTAATATACATAGGCTCTTCCTAGTTAGGAAGTTCTCTAGTTGTTGCTTAAACCATGGCTCTTTTGTCCTCACACTACATGGTGTCATAAGTGAGTTAAGGAAGAAGTAAAAGAAAGAGCAGAGACCTGCCAGAATGGTGAGTGAGTGGGGAAAATGGAAAAACAGGGAGAAGACCTGTGAAAACTGCAGCAAGAAGGAGGCAGTGCCCAGTCTCAGCACAGCAATGGAGCCCATAGCACAAATGGATCAGTTTGAGAAGTTTGATTTTTGGCAACCCAGACAACTGGTCTTGCTGGATCTGTAGATTTGAGCAATTCCAGAAGGCCTCTGACTCAACAGAGCACAAGAATACTGGGTAAATGCCCTGATATTTGCCATGGGTGAACTGCTGGTGATATCCTATGTACCCTATCTCTCTCTGCTAAGGAAAAGAAAGAATACTCCAGAATGGAGGAGGCTTTTGATGTCCATTTCACAGGCAGACAGAATATTATATATGAAAGGGCTAATTTAATACGAGGTGCCAGGAACAAGGGGAAACAGCTGAGACTTCAACTACTGCAGTTTGTAGTCTTGCTGAATATTGTAAATATGGAATGTTAAAAGAAGGACTCTTAAGAGACTAGATAGTTGTTGGTATAAGAGACATTTTACTTCATAGGCAGGCAAGAAGTGTTTTGGTGAGGGCCAGCCACCCACAGCACACCTTCACTTCACTCTCCTTCCCCCTGCCATCTGTGAGGAGTATAGTAGCCACCATCCCTTCCATTCATGAGTGAATGTTCAATGGCACTGCACCTCCTGTCCAGCTGCCCTGCTTTTCCTTGAAGTTCGTAAGTGGCTCAGTGGTGTTCCCCATTCCTGCTTTAATCAGCAGCTTGGGTGCCACTACAGTTAGTATATCTGCCACCCCATCCTTTCCACACCCCAAACATCCAGGGCTTTTTCTTAGGGGTAGAAAACATTGTTTTTACACTACCTATCTTGATTTCTTAGTGAGATGCTTGGAAAGGACTGCTCTGGATGACATGCCCATTCAGGGCCACAGCTCCTTCCCACCTTGCTAGGTGACCCGCTGCTGGTGGGTGGTGTTTTTGGTTTTGGTTTTTTTGCAGCCACTACTCAAATCTGACAGACTCCTAGGTGAGTGCATCCCCATCCCCAAGAGAGCTTTCCAAGGGTCTGCTGAGTGCCTAGCTGCTCCTGCCTCTTCCCCAAATCCCTCTGGCTGGGCCTCTACCTAAGGCTCTTGTGTTTTGGGTGAGTCCTTTGGGGGACATGTGATGGGAGTTTAGACACGGGGCCAACCAGTTGGGGGATACGCAGGTAGTGGTTTCTAGACTTCTGGCTGTTCTTGGGGAGGCGATCAGAAATGCTCCATCTGAATGATTTTTCAATAGAAAATGTAGTTTCTGCAAAATCAAAATTTTCAGCAGGAACGCTTTTGCTGAAATTTTTGATGTTTCTGTCAGGAAAATCAAAATGAAATATTTTTGTTTTGGGCTGAATTGCTCCAAATCTATTTAGTTTGGTTTGTTTAACTGACCTAAAACTTTTTGTTTAATCCGTTCAACATTAAACTTCATTTTCCTATGGAAGATGTTGTTGTCTCATGGGAATCGTAGTTTGGATTCCTGAAGCCCCAGTGCTCTCCTGTGGACTGGACTCCCTAGCTGGTCTACACCTTCCATGATGCAGGGCAGTCTCCCCTCTGACTGAGTGGCATGGTGCATCATGGGAGTTGCATGATTGCGGGGGCATCATAGGAGACACCTATTAAAATGCTATTTTGTATGTGATTTTTAGACGGACTAGGTCTGTACAAAAGCACAACTGTCTACTTTCCTGGGCTAGGGTTATCAGGGAAATACCACTGCTACTCCACCATGTTCAGAGATCTTGCTATTTTCTAACTTGACTCCCCTTACTTTTATCACTGCAAACAGCTTCAAACCCCCTTTGAATCACCTTTTGCACAAACAGAATTTTAAACTCCCCAGAAAACACTGTTATTGAGCTTCCTCAACATCAGCCACAAAAGGTTTCTACTTCAGTAGACAGCCTTAAAGTAAACTCTTTCTATAGCAAAGTATGTCTTCCTTACTGCAACAGATACAGTAAGAACAGGAAATAATGTGGGTAATGTTAACACCCCAGTAAGGGAAATACTTACTTTTTAAATTCCCCACTGTCTAATCTCCCAGATTCTTAATTTATATCTCTCCTCTATCCTCCTGGAAACTAAACTGTTCTTATTTCAAAGTTAGATATGAAAATCATTCTACCACATCTTCCCATGTCATTTATAGATTTACAGCTAAAGTAAATTTACCTGGCAGTCAGTATCATTAATGATTCACAAAGGAGATGGGCTGGTTTAGTGAACTGTAACAAAGAACTCCTTTCTGTGTTCCTTGTTAAAAGTTCCAGCATACCTTTGAAATAACTAGCAAATGCCAACCTCATGCATGGTTGCAACTGTGTACACAGGATAAAGTGCTACAAGTACATCCCAGGTAGACAGAAGGAAATATTTTTACCCTCACTATTGTATATATATTTTGACACACAACCTAGTTCAACCTCCCAGTCTGTGTGAATCCATTTTTGCCCACTAATGTCTTGTCTAAACACACAAGATGTACTGTTTTAACTATCCTGGGATAAGTGGCACAACCCCTGTAGTGTGGACAGTTACACCAGTATAAAATCTCTTAGGCTAGGTCTACACTACGGGTGGGGTTGACCTAAGATACGCAACTTCAGCTACATGAATAGCGTAGCTGAAGTTCCGTATTTTAGGTCGACTTACCTGGCTGTGAGGACGGCGGCGAGTCGACCGCTGCCGCGCCGCCGTCAACTCCGCTTCCGCCTCTTGCCGCGGTGGATTTCCGGAGTCAATGGCAGAGCCATCGGGGATCGATTTTATCGCGTCTTCACTAGACGCGATAAGTCGATCCCCAATAGATCGATTGCTACCCGCCGATCCGGCGGGTAGTGAAGACGTGCCCGTATACTCGTATAGCATATTCCTGTATGGGATGGGGAATAAACTATCCTGACAAAAGGCAACTTTATACTGGTATTATTGCTACAGCAGTTGTAACAATCTAATTGTATTGGTAAAAAAAAAAATCACAACCCTGATCAAAACAATTACATATGTACAAAAACTGTGTATGGACTAGACCTAAGAAGAGAAAGTACAATGCTGTAAGCAGTGTGGGTGCAATAATACATCTTTGTCACTAGCTGGCTGGCCCTTAAAGGCTGTGCCCGTGATGGATCAACTTCCCCCTGCCCTCCCACTCCCCAGTTTATCCTGATTGGCTAGAGATCAGATGGCTCAACTTAGTTATTAGACTGAGCTGGGGAAAAGGTGACGATTCTCATAAAGAGCTGGGTAAGCCCAGCTGAAAGGGGAGAGCCAGAGGAGAGGAGGTGGGAAGTGTCCTGGCTCTGAGACGCAGCCTGAAGGAAGGTTGAGAAGGAGAAAAGCAGACCGGCTACTCCCAAGGTTTGCTGGAAGCTTGATTGGAGTCAGGAACCCTGAGAGTAGCAGCCTCTCTGAACCCCTGCAAGGGGGGAGGAGCATGCCAGCCCCTGGACTGTAAGGTTGTTTGAGGCACAAGAGCCCGGGACTAGGCTTGGGGACAAACTGTAGTGGTCAAGATGCCTTTGTGAGGAAGAGGCAGCCAGCAGAGCTTGGCTGGGCTGCAGATTCAGTTGTTTTGAGTATTTTTGTTGGACTTTTGTAAAGGACTCTGGCCCCAGAAGGGGCTGGACTTTAGAAAGTGGTCTGGCTGAATGGCCAGGTCACTCCTATGCCTGGAGTAGGCTAAAGGACAGCGGGGGAAACTGTGGCAATAGTTGTTGCAGCACCAAAGCCAGCCAGGATGTGGCAGGGTGAGGTGGCGACCTTGCGACAGTCTTAGGAGCAACTGTATTTTGTTTTGTTTGAAATGAATTTATGCTGAGGTTTTGAGAGGAATCTAAGCGAGTGAAGTAGCCAATTTCCCTTGTAGTTCTCTTCATCATCCCCTACCCCATCTTAATTCTGGAACGAAACCCCTAGATATTGATGTTCTGATTTTCAGAGGTACTCACCACCCATTGACATCGGTGGGAGCTATGAGTGCTTTGAATATTAAGCCACAAAGTCCTCTAGACACAGCACAGTAGCAGCAGCAATGTAAGCTTCATCATGCTATTGTGCTCATGTGCCTCAACCCTGTGTCAGTGCCCTCCTCCAGGGGTGAGAGTGGTTTAGTGTCCATGTTAACTTTCTCCTTGGTGTCTCTGCCAAGATTGTCAACAACAGTGCAAAACATGGTAGTTACTCTGTGATATGGACACCTATTGAATGGGACCAGGATTGAAATGACCAAAATCGTTTCAGGTGGCCCACCACAAGGCTATTAACAAATGCCACTACTTTCTATTACTACCAACCCGGCTGAATCTGAACCACTGTTTCCTGGTGCATCTTCACTGGGAGAAAGGTGTGTTCTTACCATGTGTTAGCTAGCACGTGGTAACTAATATGAAGTAAAATCCTAGTTAAGACAAGGCAGTTTGTAGTTTTAACATGTTAGCGGATTTTAATGTAAACCAGAGGCTCTTCACTTAGATTTGAACTCTACTTGCCACCTTGTGTGAAAACTACAAACTGCCTTGTCTTAACTAGGATTTTACCTCATGTTGAGTCTATCGGTTAGCTAACACAATGTCAGAACACACCTTGACCCCCCCCCTTCTTCTTTACTGAAGACAAGGCAAAGGTGGAGGACTCTCCATTCCATTAGCAAGCCCTGAAGCCACTCCTATCTCTCTGCCTTCTCAACACTCCTCAGGTTTGACCAGCAACATCTCTGCTAATCAAGGCCTGGACCTATCTGTATCAGACATTGCCAGTCGTGCTGCATTATGGACCAATGACTAGTTTGAGACCACCAAACTCACATGAAACATCATTTAGGGTTTGGACCCACATCTCCAGAAGAGAAAGGTCAGTGCACTAGCTCACTACGAAACCAATTACTTATTGCTAATCTTTTACCCCATCTAAGAATAGCAAGATCTCAATTACAGGAGAGCCCTATTCATCAGAATAGATGGTTGGATATGTAATTTGTGCTGAGAAACAGTCTTGCTATTAAAGAGAGTTTTTCGTGTAAATAACACGAAGAGCGGTGAGCAAAACCCACATTTTGATAACTGGAATTTTTTTAAGATTAAAAACTCTAGCTAATAGGCGCTCTGCTGCATTTATAGAAATATGATTTAATTCCTTCTTTTGATCCCTAACCCATACATTATAATCAAGGAAGCAGACACCATGCTCGCTGATTCAAAGAGAAAAGCAGTGTGTGCTCCAATCCCATTGTTCCTCATTTCATTTTCACATGATTGTGTGACCTCCAACAGGACATTTATCAGATGAGAACAAGCTGAAACCAAATTGATTGGCCCACTTAGTCTTTCTTGCCTTTTCTGAATGAAGCTGTGAAGCACTGTACTTTTCTTGTATGAATTATGGTTTTGTGGAGTCATTGTTCAATTTAAAACATAGGGCCAGATTCTCTCATCCGCCCAACCTGCTCTCAGCATAAAAAATATGGGGGCATGAGGGAAAGGTGGCTATAAGCCATCTTTGTTCCCCTGATCCTGGGACTGTCTCAGCACTGGTCTGATACCCAGCACAAGTTAGAGCTACCTGAAGGCTAAATGGCTATTATGGCAGACATAGATCAATGTGGAACAGGGATGGCCTAGTAGTCACTCCTGGTTTCTCCCTGACTGCGTCCCTAGCACCAGCCACGAGGAAGTGGGGTTGATGTATGAGCTGTTCTGACAGTCCTGAGCTACCTGGGGATTCCCCTAGACTTGAGGTCCTCAAATGGCTGGTTAAAATGGGTTTAGGCTGCTATGGACCATGCCAATGAACTGAGCCATAGTTCTTGTTAATTGTATTTGGAAGAAATTGAAGAGAACTCAAAAGTTGCTTTTCTCAATAACCACAACACGACTGGGGCAACTTAATTCCTGGTGTCATGTTTATGTCAGGCTAGATCTAGCACTCTTCATATCCTCCCTATCAACATTTATCTGGCACCAGGGATGGGAAAAGGGTAATTTTGTCTCCCATCTAGAATACTGTGTATAGTATAGGCTAGAACAGGGGTCGGCAACTTTTCAGAAGTGCTGTGCCGAGTCTTCATTTATTCACTCTAATTTAAAGTTTCGCGTGCCAGTAATACATTTTAACGTTTTTAGAAGGTCTCTTTCTATAAGTCTATAATATATAACTAAACTATTGTTGTATGTAAAGTAAATAAGGTTTTTAAATGTTTAAGAAGCTTCATTTAAAATTAAATTAAAATGCAGAGCCCCCCAGACCGGTGGCCAGGACCCGGGCAGTGTGAGTGCCACTGAAAATCAGCTCGTGTGCCGCCTTTGGCATGCGTGCCATAGGTTGCCTACCCCTGGGCTAGAAGGAATATTACTGCTCTGTAAAGGAGTCAGTCTTATACAGGTGACAACATTATTAAGGGAGATGATGAAAAAAGCTAACAGAGCTCAGTTTGCTCTAAGTTCATAAAGGGCCATATTTTAAAAACTAGGTTTAAATTGGGAACTCAAGTGGAACTATCTAATGCAAGAGGTAAAAGCTAATAAATGGAATATGTTACGGGGAAGACATATGAAACCAGTTGTAAAACTTGGTTCAAGATATTCATGATAGTGACTTGTTTCTGGGGAAGAAGGTGGACAGAAGAATAATAAAGCAACAATACAAAGTATGGGCAGGGACAACAGGAACTGAGATTAGCTCCTTTGTTTAAAGGCTCTCGAGGCAGACTACAAACATTAATGAATGAAGCCACTAGTTGACAATCTGAAGTTGAAGGTATACAGGCAACTCACTGATATTTTGTGAGTTGCTATACAGTAAACAGTCTTAGCTCAAGCCAAATGATTGTCACTTGTCACCAAAGGCAGCAATTATTGTTTGTTGGAATATGTACAAAATTACAAAAAGGACCCCTCATTCCCTGTCATCTTCTGAACATAGATCAGTCTCCTTGACTTGACCTTCCTGGCTCCAGATAGATGGAGGCTGGAACAATGCTAACATCTTGGGCCTGATTCTCCATTGCCCTGCATGCCATGAAGTCATTGCACTCACTTTGCCATTCTGAGTGGGTGGTGTTGTACACGTACTTTGCCCTGGTGTAAATGACTGCACAAGAGGTACAGTAATGGAGTATCTGGTCCCCAGTCTTCTCATGCCCTTTGTTCTACTCTTTCCTCTCACTTGACTCATCCTTTTCTTTGTCTCCCACTCATGAAGGAGTTCTAGAGCTGCCCCAGAGGAAACAGGTTTCTGTGTATGGCTCTGGCCACCTGTGGATACCCCCAGATACAAAAATTCAGGGTAGGTGTCAAATCCCCAAACTCATTCCACAGGGGAAGAGTGGGCAAACCTCACCCACCTCGGTCCCTCAAAGTAATAATCAGGAGAAAATGTCCGCAGTCCATTTCCTGTAGATTTCCCTGGGGAAAGTGATCTGACCCTATGTGACCCCACACACACCTTGGTGGGGAGATTTTCAAGGCACTGAACATCAATAACAATTGGGTACCTAACTCCCATTTGTGGCTCTGAAAATTTCCCTCCAGAGAGTTAAAACTGGAAGAACTTTCAAAATCCATTACTTGTCACTCTTTATGCTCTCTGTGAGCCCAAATTTTGGAAAACAAGAATCTGCCTTCCCAACAACCTGCCAGTCTGTCATTAGCCCCCTATCTTAAAACAAGGGCAGGCCCTCTGCTTCCCTATTTACAGACATATTTTGTATCTAGAAAAGGCTTTATTTACATATTTGCCAAGAGTTTTGGCAATTTCTTCCTTAATCCTCCAGTTTTTAGACCCATTGTCTGAGCCTTGGCTAATGAAAGAAAAGGGAAGAAAAGTATACTAGAAGAGTGTTGGCCTTGCTATTCATTCTGAAGTATAAAGAGATTAGGCCAAATTCTGATCCCACCTGTGCTGGTGTAAATCAGTAGTAACCTCATTATAATCAAAGGAGTTAAACCAGTGTAAAACTAATGTGAAACCCAAATCAGGCCTGTTAAATGCTGCAGCAAAAGTTAATCTAAGCTTTCTATACTTATTTTTGGGTAGGCAGGAGAAAAGAAGTATGTAATAAACTTCTCTCTGCCTCAAATGTCTGCCTGCCAAAGCTGTGTAGCGTGCGTAACTATAGAAATGTTGGCCTTAGTCCTACAGCCTTACCTCATCCTGCAAGCATTTAACAAAGGCAGTGTTATTGAATACCAAGTTCCAACTAATTATCAGGAGTGAGAGAGAGAAAGGGGAAAATGAACACCTGACACGATGCCATGTTAATAATTCACCCAGATGTCTTGGATAATATAAGCCCTCCATGCACAAGACTTTCATGAGATCCTGGAATGAGCTTTCATTTTCAGAAAGGTTTTCCCCTAGTGGTGGAGGAAGCATGCTATGAAAATGGCAGCCATCAAGGTCAGAAGAGTGTCACCTGTTCGCACACCTTTCATCCTGAGCAAACATATCTTGCTGCTGTGTATTTTATATGCAAAAGATCATCAGGCTTTTCGCTCCACTGGGTTGCCTTAGTACTTCCAATAATTAATCATGAAAATTGCACCCAGGAATTCCAAGCATGCAGCTTTCAACAGTGACACAATTTATCTATGTATAAGGCCACTAAAAAAAATGACACTGGACTGTACCTCCCCAAAGGTCACATTCTTTACTGAACTCTTTGCATAATTTAAATGTTATGGCCTCTGGATATGCATGCCATGGTAGGGGAAGTGCTTTGTAAAGCAGAAAGGCTTGTTCTCCAAAACTGATTAAGAATGAAGATGTCTTCCCGTTGTGGGTTTGCATTAAATAAGTAAGCACACACAGCCAAATAAACCATAGATGAAAGCCAATATTATCCACTCTGTTCAGGCTGCTTTACACCAATCCACCTGCAAAAAGCAACCCTAAAGAGAGCATAGCTGGCCATGGGAGGATCATCCTCATGTTATACTGGGGGTTGGCTGCAACAGCTTCTCTTCATTCATGATTGATTGTAAAAAGCAACTAGGCTCCTTTATGAAATAGATAGCTGAAACAATTAGAGCCACTGCCCAAAACACAAGCCGTATGCAAGGCTGGAGCCAGATTCAAGCCATGTACGTGTGAGAGAAAGGGGAGAAACACCATGCAACACAGAAGGCAACAAGGAATCCCCAGAGACAAGTAGAGAAATACTTGTAGCGTGTCTCTGAGAAAAAGTTGAGAGCGCTTTTGGGTAAAGTAGCTACAAAGAAGTTTAGAATAGTGAGCAAAGAAGCTGTCTCCTGTTGTTTGAGTCCTACTGTATTCAGGGAAAGAGGCCTTTATATACATATTCTTTGTAAATAAACAGAATTACATAGTAGCATAACCCTAGAGCTGGCATAATGGCTTCTGTGACAGATAAGGCAATTTCCTACATATCCTTGGGAGACCTTATTGATTTAAGTTTAGCTATCTTTGGGGTCCATTGTATTAAATGCAAAATATGTGTATTATGATGGGCCAAGGATCGCATGTAATCCCATGGGGAAGAGTATTCACAGCTAAGAACTAAGAACAGTAGGGGGTGATTAGGTAAATTCATTCAGGTTGTAACACCTCCAGAGAGGTACTATCACCTGGAGAGGCTCATAGATACTACTCAGACTGGATCCTCCAGAGATCAACAGACAAAGAATGGACTTTTGGATAAACAGCCTAAACGTAAGCTGACTCTGGACCTCCTTTCTGATTCAACAAATGAACGGGACCGTCTGTCCAAGAAAGGCTCCAATCCTGGTGGAAGGGTTCGAAGGACCTACCAGACCCCCCACATACACTATTCACATGTGTATAGGAACATCTATTGTTTTAATATGTTTTCTCTGTAACAGTCTCACCTTAAGAGTAAATGTGCTTGCTTAGGAACTGCTGGGTGGTGATTTGTAACTGTGGGCAATTACACCGTTCATAGCCTTTGAAGAGAAAACAGAGCAGATGCTGGCCTATTTAGGCAGTCTGGTTTGATAGGAATATCACAATGTATGGCAGAGCACTGTGCAGCCTGAAAAACCTCTGGTCAGGAGGGCGATGCAGGTCTCTACCCAAGAGAGGTAAAGGCAAGAGCCAGAAACCTTTAAGTGGGTGCCCTTGGTAGACCATGGAGGGGGAATATAGGTTCAGTTCCCCTGAACTGTGACACCTTCCACTCCAGACCCTTAGTTGGTAGCTGGGGAGGGGGAAGCTCTGGCAGCTTCTAGCTGCCATAACAGCCCCTTGGGGGCCACAGGCATCTAGTGCAAGTTAGAAATCTTCACCTGGCCCAGAGCTGAGGAAGCACAAAGGTGTCTTAAAGCTACAGACAAGGATTTGAGCCTACATGTATGTGCATTTAATTTCTTAGAAGGTGATTCTGCAATGCTGAGCACTCTCCATTTCTAGTAAAAGCTACAGGATGTGGTGGCACTCAACACCCCACAGAATCAGGCCTGTAAAGAGATTTTCAAGCACAAGGCCTAATCTTGCAGTTGAGTGGCTTTTTCAAGGTTAAAACTAGATGGGTGCAGAGGCCCCTTGCCTACTTGCAAAAACGGAGCTTATCATTAGTACTAAGAATAGAAAGTACATTTATGCTTCAGCTCCTCATCCTCTCCTCAGAACTCTGCTCCTTCCTAAGCTCCTGTTATTTCACCCCAAATTTCCATCCTGCTCTTTTCACATTCCATCTCATACATGTTTCTTATGTCTCCTCCCACCCTCAGCTGCACTTGGGATAACCTGCTTCTTCCTACAAGCCAGGCACCCAGCTTCTTCTTCTTTCAAATGCCTCTTTAAAACCCACTTCCTTTGCAAACCTTTCTTTTGATGGTCCCCTCCAATACCTCCTCATTATTCCTCACTTTAACTATTTTCTTGTATATCATATTTTTCTGATAGATTGTAAGTTCTTTAGGGCTGGGTCCTCGGGCCTGATTCTGATCTCACTTACACCAATCCTACACTTCACCTCAGTGAAGTTACTCCTCAAATACACTGGTGTGAAACCATAATCCCTTGGGCCAATTCACTGTTGCACAAAACCAGAGTTTTTGTTGCTCAGATTAACTTGGGCCAATTCACTGTTGCACAAATAATATGAGATATGGCTCCTATTACTGCCAATAGGATGGCTTGCATGAGTAAGGTGAACATGACTGGGCTAGTGGTGAATGTTACAGATATGGCAATTTCTTGCAATGACCTTAAACTTAATTCGATAAGGTATTTTTTTCAAGTATCTTTGTAGTTCATTGTATTGAATGCAGCGTTCGTGTATTATTACAAGGCCTGGATGATCAAAGGACGCTATTGAACAATGTGGCAGACAAAAATGGCTTTTTGAGATGATACATGTGCAGTGGATTTCCTGGGAAATATCTAGATGGAGATGTATGTGAATTCTCCATCTCTGATTATGCAAAAACCCAGACTTTTCAAGCTATAGCCTAAAGAATTTGTCTTTTCTCTGCTGCTCACCTGGTATATGAGGCCAAGATCAAAACTCCCAAGCTTCCTAAAGGAAAAACTGAACTATTCATGGTGGTTCTGGTTCATTACTATTTCAGATTCAAAACCATGGGGAAAACAGAGTTGTGGGTTTTGAAGTACTGACACCTACCAGAGCCCAAGATTGGAGTTGGGGTAACCTCTGGTAAAATTGTTAGCATGCATGTAGGTTCTTTTGTTATTTTTATGTTTTCTCTGTAATGTTTTCACCTTAAGAATAAATGTGCTTGCTTAGAAAAAGCGGTGTGGTAAATTGTGGCTATGGCAATTTATGCTGTTCAGAGCGTCTGGAAAGGAAGCAAAATGTAAATGCTGGCCTGCTCAGGCTGTCTGGCTTGCTATGAATATCACAATGTAAGCAGGGAACTTTGCAGCCTGGAAAAACCCTGGTAAGGAGAGAGAGAGAGAGAGAGAGAGAGAGAGAGGTTTCTACCTAAGAAAGGTGATGGCTGAGGAGCCAGGAGCCTAGAGTGGATGCCCTTGATGAACCAGGAGGGGGAAATACAGGGGCACTTGCCCTGAACTGTGACAATGAGGACTGGAGTTAACCTCATTTTTACAGCAATTGGTAGAACTAACTGCATGTCTACAAGGAGTAATGTTTTTAGAATGCTGTTTGGGAAAGGCTG
This sequence comes from Terrapene triunguis, assembly GCF_002925995.2. Lineage (NCBI taxonomy): Eukaryota > Metazoa > Chordata > Testudines > Emydidae > Terrapene > Terrapene triunguis. The sequence goes on along the minus strand of NW_020664464.1, from coordinate 16,388,488 downwards.
TAAAAGTATCCTCCATTGGTTTTAAAATCCCCAAACTGTCTTGAAAACTACATTTTTTAAAACAAAACAGAAAAGCCAATTCAGAGCTGATACTGGCTGCTAGGTTACATCAATAGCATCCTGTAAACAAACAATGAGACTAGCAACAGGCACATCTCCAGCAGCAGACGAACTGCAAACTTTCATCCATTTGTTACTGCTGTTGAAGGAGTTTTATTACTTATCGGAAGGAAAGAGAGAAAGAAAAAGGAAAATAAAAGGTGTGTGCATCAGCAAAATCCAGTGCATGGTAGTAAACATTTTACAGTGACACCAGTACCACATACAGTAGTTGCCTAATGCATGAAAAGATACAAAAAAACAAAATTCCCTACAAACCCAAATAAACTTGCTGAGTCACAGGATTCCAAGAAACTGAGCTATCATCCTTGAAACTGTTCATACATCTCACATAATTGGTATGTGATCTTTGTCTAAATTTGCTGAACCTCTACAGCCTGAATACTTCTCAACAATGCTAATTTTGTTTGCTCTCTTCCTCTCTCTTTATGCTTTTCGGTCCTGATTTTGATTTCACACCCATTTTATCCGTGTGTAATTCCACTGGTTTCAGTGGAGTTACTCCTCTTTTTACATTATTTATTTATTTATTTATTTATTATTTATTTATTACCATGGCATTGTGTAGTCCTAGTAATGGAACAGGACCCCACTGTGCTAAGTACTGTGCAAACACAGAACAAAAAGACAGCCTCTGCCCCAGAGAGTATATAATCTAAGTAAAAGACGAGACAACAGGTGGATACAAACCGATGGCAGAGCACAAGGAAACAATGAGACAATATTGATCAGCAGGAGTGGCAGAGGTCTCAGCACACCAGCAGCCAAAAAGTTGTCAAGATTTTTGTAGACCTCACAGAAAAGGAGTTTTTTGAGGAGCGTTTTGCAGGGGGATAATGCATTTGTTCTGCAGATATTTATGGGGCCCTTCTTCCAAGTGTGAGGGGGGCAGCACAGGAGACAGCACAAATGTGCTTGTTGGAAAATGTAACAAGTGAGCAATGGAGGCTGGCATCATGGGACGATCATAGGCAAGAGGCAACATCTCAGTAGTGAATGAAAGATGGTAGGTAGAGTGGGACTAGACCGTCAAGGTCCTTGAAGGTGAAGACAAGCAGTTTGTTTGATGTGATAGGGAAGGAGGAGCCAGTGGAGGGATTCAAAGAAAGGGGTGACATGGTCAAAGCAGCAGGCTAAGAAAATTATTTTTGCAATGGCCGAAGATTGCATTTGTCAAGGTCAGAAAACCGGATGTAGCAGTAATCAAGATGTGAGATAATAAGAGCTTGGATTATAGTTTTAGCTGTATAGATTGATAGGAAAAGCTGTATCTTTGAGATGCAAAAAGAATTGGCAACATTTGGACATATTCGGGATATGAAGCTCTAGAGAGAAGTCCAAGTCAAAGTTGATAGCTAGGTTATGGGCCTGAGTGACCGACAAGAGGGTGGTGGTGTCCACAATGACTGAGAAATGAGGTAGCAAGAATGGTTTGTTGGGGAAGATTAGGAGCTCTGTTTTAGCCATACTGAGCTTGAGCTGATGACTAAACATACAGTGGTAAAGGTGAGAACAGAATCAGGCTCTCTTAAAAAGAACACTAGATTTGTGTAGAAACGTGTCGTGCCTTATTGAAATTAAAAAGGTTGTTCAAATAAAAAGATCTGGAGATCTAAGAGGCCCATGTTTAATATAAGTTTGAAACATCTGTTCCCTTCCTCCCAGAAGGTGAAACTGATCAGGGTAGTACTAATGACACTATAGTTAAGGATGAAAAGACATTATAAAACCTTATTTGCGTTTGCTCAGCACTTCCTGAATATATTACCTTTTGGGCTAATACTTTCCAAACTTGGTTCCTCATTCGAATGTCACACCAGTATAAATCAGGAGAAATTCTACTGAAGTCAATTGAGTTAGTTGGATGTAAAATCAGCCTTAGCAGGATTTGAATCAGGCCTATACTCTCAGGTCATTATACTAGAAAATTTGAGCAAAATCAGCTCTTTTTGAGGTATGTGACTGAAAAGAATATTCTTCCACTGTAAAAATATTTGGCTGACCCTTGTCCTTTAAAATGGCTGTCCATATTTGTCTATTTTTCTGAGAATTTTTCTCAGTGGTGGTGTGGAAGCATCCAGGAGCGTACTATGGTACCTCCTCAATTTGGCTGCAGGCAGATATCCAGAAATGCATGGTACTGGAGATTTGATGCTCTCTGTTTCCCTGAGCCCTCCATGAAGGTGTAGAAACAAAGAGCTCGTCTACATGGGCTGTTACTGCATGGCAAGCCAAGGTGTGAAGCTTTAGCGCATCAGCTTGCCACATAGTTACATCCCACATGGACACTGCTACACCACACTAAAAGTTCCATAGTGCCTTTTGATGTCCTCCTATTTCAAACAGCCCGAAGGGTGTTAAGGGGCCTTAGCATAAATGAGAATTAGGTCCTTTGTGTCAGGAATCAGGGCCTGCAGCAAAGCCAGTCTCCATGCTACCGAATGAGCACAGATGGCTGCCTAACTGGCTACACCACCTGATTGGCTTGAAGAGTCAGCAGACTGGCTCTTAAGCCCCACAGCAGGTGCAGTTCTGTGGTGGCTCAAAGCATTTGTCTACAGCTGTGATAGCTCCTGTGCCTCTTTGTTCCCAGTCTTGTTCCAGCCCTGTCTCACTCCAGGTAACCTGGGTCTGACCCTGGTCTCTGCTTCCTGATTCTGACTCTGAACCTAGGCTCTGCATCTGGCCTCTAACTCCACTTCTGACTCTGGACTCCAACTCCTGGCTACCAACACCTGTTTTAACCACTGGGTTTGACTGCCCACATCCTGATCATTGACACTTTATAGTCAAAGGAAACAATGGAGTTTACAGTCTTACATCTCACTTATTATTATTTGTAATATGATAGGGCACAGAAGACTTAATTGGGGGCCCATTGTGCTAGTCACTGTACACACATAATAAGAAAGTCCCTGTCCCAATGAGCTTACAGTCTAGATAAATGGAGATTGACTTTCATAGAGGAACACCCATGGAAACTGCAAGTTGGATTGAGGTCATTAAATGGTTCTAAGACTCAATTGAGAGATATTGCAGAAACAATTAAAGGCAATAATTTCCCCCCACAAATCAAGACTTGTCTTATTGGCCATTTTTTTATTAGTCATGCTCCCTTACTTTATATTTGTTCATGTTCTATAATGTCACACTGAATAGAAAATGGCTTTATAAAGTAACAACCAGAAAAAAGTTTGGCAGCGCTTTACAACTAGTGGCTAATCATTAAAACTATTTGTGTTCATTGTATGGTAATAACATTATTCATAAGGAACTTATTCAATAGTAATGCGGCTGCATTGTGCAGTTCCACAGTAACCTCTTGAATCTTATCCTTGAATACCTTCCACTTATTGTAAAGATTTTAAGCAAAATTTTCTACGGATAATTTGAAAGAGGGCTATTTTCAATTATTTGAGAATCTGAGTGACTGTGTGGGCCAAATTCTCCATTAGATATGTACACCCAATGTCCAGTGCATCTGAGGACACAATTTAGCCCTTTAGGGTATGTATACACAGCAACTAGACACCCGTGGCTAGCCTGTGCCAGCCAACTCAGGTTCGCAGGGCTTGGGCTGTGGGGCTGTTTCATTGCAGTGTAGACTTCTGGGCTTGGGTTTGAGCCCAAGCTCTAGGACCCTCCCACCTCACAGGGTTCTAGAGCCTGGGCTCCAGACCAAGCCCGGAAATCTACACAGGAATTAAACAGCCCCACAGCCCCACGAGCCTGAGTCAGCTGGCACGGGCCAGCCGCAGGTGTCTAGTTGCTGTGTAGACATAGCCTTAGTTTTTGTTGTTCAGATTAACTTCCAAGCAATTATTTGAAAATCCATCTCCAAATGGTTTGCATTGTAAAACAGTTTAACTGGCTACAGATATTGTATTATGACTATGATTAGAGGGGAATGTACAAAAAGGCAAAAAACTCCCAAGATGACAATCATTCTGAATGGTGATGAAATCATCTATTCTTGTGTCTGTCATGGGCTAGAATCAACCACATCTAGACAGAAGTCAGAAATCAGGCTATCAGATTTGGGATCTGACAAAAAACAAAAACTATAAGGTCATCTTAAATTTGAAGTTTAGCCTACTTCTATTTACTAGTATAGAGCAATGAACCATGTAGTTTTCCTACTATAACCTAGATAATTTTCATTTTTATTCAGAGCACATGCTGTCAGATTTCAGCTATTCATATTCATACTTTCATAGTGAAATCTGTCTAGCTGACTAACCAGTATTTTCATGTTTTTTTCCCAAACACAAAAAATAACCATATACTTTCAGATAATGTTGAGAGACCCTCTTCTTATCCAATGCTGGAAATATCATGAGAACTGCTTGTGAGACTTTGGCACTGTTGATGCAGAACCTAAACCCTAGCTCTGTCTAGGCTTGAAGCATGAATCTTAGCCTAAACTAGATCTACATCCCAACACCACTTTTATGGCCTAGCTCTACTAATAACCATTTTCTATTATGTTTGTTACTCTATTCTAGTTGTATGTACACTTTGCCAATAAAATTATTTTTACATTTCATCAATTACATTTTTTTCCTCCATGGTAGAGCTCTTCTTATTGGTTAAAAAACTCCAGATCCTCCCTCGTTTAGGGCCCGATCCATAACCCATTGACTCAGTGGGATTCTTTCTATTGATTTTTATGGGCTTTGGATCAGGTCTTTACTCTCCCCTTTGTGCATGTCTTCTAAACCATTTACCAACCTGATCTCACTGAGTCATTTCTTGTTGCCAGACTGCTCAGATTACCTCTGAGAAGAGGACAAAAGTTATGTGAGGGAAGGAAAAGGAAGAGATTAAAATAAAAACCCAAGTTCTACCACTTTTGAGGAAATACTGCAGTGAAGAAAAGATTAATGCTGAGGTTTTAGATTCCTAAACTATTTAGTATTAAGATACATAAATATAAAAAATTCCCCTTCAGTATCACTTCCAAGGAATTTTTTAGTTCTTGCCAGAAGGTTACAACACAAAAATGGTTACTCAAGAAGCTGGTTAATAATCCATGAAAAAGATACTGGCATTTTTGTTCTTTGCTGACATCACTCAGAAAGAGGAAAATAAGCAAAAGCAATAAAGCTTTCATATAATACATATTTGCTGTTTTTCCAGTAATTTTAACATGATTTTATGTCTTGCAGGGCAACCAAGCCCTGTGGTTTGGTCTGTGGTTAAGATGCCAAAACCCACTGATGCAGATCGCATTGTTCACTGTGGAAAGAGCTCCAGAAAGAATGTAACCAGCCTCAAAAACGGCCTTGTTTTTGTTTTGGTTTGGAGGTGTTTTTTGGGGAAGAGGGGCAGTGGTTTGCATGCTGAAAACTTCTAGTTATATCTTCCAAGAATGGCACAAAGGCTCAATAAAAAGAAGAAATAAAAACTCATTGGGCTTGATTCTGCTCTCCTATCGTTATAAATGTTGAAATCACTTGGATTAAACCAGTTCAAAACTGGTCTACATGAGATAAGAATCAGACCCACCGGCTATTTAAAAAGGACCATCATACTCGGGTAAACTGAAAGAAATCAGTTGTGACAGCTCTCATGAACACAATTTCCCTTGCACAGTGCAAGCAGCACATTCTGGTGTAGGTGCCAATCGCAGTCTGTGTGAGCTGCCAGATAGTTAGCTGATGCTGTGGATTTCCCTGTCCTTCCATGAGACCAAACCAGATGACCATGTTGAGACAATTAAAAATGCTCCAGTTCCCTCTGAAGTTTCCCTTCAGTAAATTCCTTTCCCAGCCTTGTCTCTGGGTTGCTGACAGATGGAGCTACATGAAGAGACACAGTTTTCAATCTCAACCTCCAGAAGGCCCAATTTAGTTTAATTTCTTCCCCTACTCAGGCCTGGTCTACACTAACCCCCCAAGTCGAAGTAAGGTACGCAACTTCAGCTATGTGAATAACTTACTTCGAACTTACCGCGGTTCAGACGCGGTCCACACGCGGCAGGCAGGCTTCCCCGTCGACTCCGCGGTACTCCTCTCGTTGAGCTGGAGTACCGCAGTCGACGGCGAGCACTTCCTGGTTCGATTTATCGCGTCCAGACCAGACGCGATAAATCGAACCCGGAAGTTCGATTTCCAGCCACCGAACTAGCGGCTAAGTATAGACCAGCCCTCAGACATGCCTAGGGAATTCTTCCCTTCCTCAGCCTTCTCTGGAGCATCCAATTCTAGAGTCTTTAGATAAGTGTTTTCTAAATCCAATCTTTCTCTCCTCCTTATGCAACTTGCATTGACCACCCTCCTGGAGGGATATTCACATCCTCCCGATATCATTGACCAATGGATAACATTTCCAAAGAAGCTGAAGCAGCTGCTGAAACAGGTGATAGTAAAACACTTTACCAACTCAACAAGGTTATAACTGGCAAGTTTATGCCAGTCGTACGGCCTGTTGAGGACAAGCAAAGAAAGACCTCAACAGAAAAAGAGCAAAAGGAGTGGTGGACAGAACAATTTCAAGAGGTGTTAGACCAATACCACAAGAATCTATTGATTTTGATAAAGAATTTAAGCACCCAAATTAGACATCATAACATCTCACATCACACACAAAGAAGTGAAAGATGCAATAAAAAAGTTAACCTGGGAAACCTGCAGGTGAAGATCAAGTCACGGGAGAAATGTTAAAAACTTGTGATGACGAGACCACCAATAAAATTAACACACTCTTCAGAAAAGTATGGGACTAGGAAAAGCCTCCAGAACAATGGAAAAAATGGCTTTATAGGCAAAGTACCAAAGAAAGGTGACTCACCGATTGCAATAACTGGTGATGTGTTACCCTCCTTTCAGCAATAGGCAAAATCTTCTGAAATATCATTTTAAGCAAAATAAAGGAACTGGTTGAGGCAAAGCTAAGGGCAGAGCAGGCTAGATTTCAACCCAGATCATGTGTTCACCAGATTTTCATTGGAGAATAATCATCAAAGAGCACATTGAATGGCAATAACCATTCATAATAAACTTCATAGATTTTAAGAAAGCATTCAACAGCCTCTATTGTGATTCAGTCTGGAACATCTTGAAGTGTTATGCCAGCAAAAATGAGCATTATCAAAGTTCAGATTACACAGTAAAAGTAAAAGCAGATTTAAGTGAATGGTTCACTATAGACACTGGTGTCAAACAAGGATGCATTCTCTCACCTCTCGTGTTTGGCATTGCCATTGACTCATTATGAGAAAAAGTGTAGACAGATACAACACAGGCATCACATGGCTTAATGCCAGCATACTAGGAGATTTGGATTTTGCTGACAACATAGCTCTTCTAAGTGTGCTGGAGGTGGGGAGGGAAAGGGCTGAGTACATCTGCTTGTGAAGTAGAAGGCACTCAAGGACAATAAAATCAACCTTTGTCCAACATACAAGTAAAGCTCAAAAGACTGTCCAGCGTTACAAAAAAAGAGCAGGCTAATAATTAGTTATGAGAAACAAATTAAGCAGAACACCAGCAACTCCCAACTGAGACAATACATTAGAAGAAAAAGGAATGCAAGGGGTGAGTCAGTTTACATACCTTGGCAGTAATGTGAAAAACCAATAAGACTATCCAAAAAGAAATAATATCATGAATTGGCAAAGCAGTGGCTGCATTCACCAGCTTAAATAAGATTTGGTCATTGAACATCTACAGCTCGAAGAGCAACCAATGAAACCTCAACTCAAACGTTATTTCCACCACAACATATTGATGTAAAAGCTGGAAATCCACCACAGGTAGAAACAGATGTCTAAATGCCTTCAAAAACAAATGCCTTGGGCAAACATTGGGTATAAAATGGAATGAATTTATAACAGATGCCAAGATTTGTCAGAGAGTTCAATAGGCCTTTAGCTCTAAAGTTGCCCAGAAAAGAAGACAGAAATATCGTGTTAAGAATGAGCCAGAGCATTTGCCATTGCAGGTGTGCCATTGGAGGAACACATAAAAGGGGCCAACTAAAAAAATCCCTCTGAACACTGCTCAGAGGGGGAAAACAAATGGAACTTAACATAGAGGAAGTTCAAAGAGCGACCCATTATACATAGGGATGGCGAAACCTTGTTTGTGCCCTAAGGGATGTTTGATACCTCAGAAAGGACTCAGATTCAGATAACTGACCGAACATCCCATTGGCACTACTTTGCTTTGTTTCCCCTCCTCCTCACACACATGCACATGCATGCATACACAGACTCGTGCCAAGTACAGTTTGGCTGGACCAGAGGATCCAGTGCAGTGACTACTTTGGTAATTCTCTATATTTCAAGCAAAACACACAATAAAATGGTATTTGACCACATAGCAATCAAGAAGACTGACATTTAAAGATGCGGTACACAGATAACAGAACACCAACATCTTTCAGTCTGAATGTATATATGAACTGTGTGGTACAAATTCTTCCTACAACCTCATGAAGTATTAATAGTCTCCATGCAAGTAACATAAAAACAAATGTACAGGTTTTTGAATGCTTGTTAGATAGTTATTAATTTAGAAGTTGTGCTATAGATTACTAATCTCCCCATGACAGGCAATAAGGTTGTGGATTGTACTTCTGACCTCAATGCCACAAGATATTAATGATTGCCAAAAGCCTTGATTTTTGTGCCTGTATATTTGATAGAATTTTATTAGTTTACAAGGATAAATTCAATAGACTTCATTATTTTCTAAAATAAAATTATTTACGCTTAGGATAAAATATTCTGAGGCTATAACTTGGCCTCTGAATCTGTGCTTGCAATTTTTGCCCATGCAGAAACCTGAAGGTGTTTATCTACCCTACTAATATGTACAGCATTGCAGAATGAAATTAGAGGCTGTTTTTGGCCCTGATTCCTTGTGTTACCCTGTGGTCTTAGTGTTCCCTAAATCAAAACAATGGCCTTGTAATGACAATTGATTTTAAGCCAGCTGTGTTTTGAAAGCAATCAAGGAAAACAGCAGCCTCAGAATCAATATATTAATTAGAGCCTAACTTGGGCTCTGACAAAAAAGGCTGCAGTAGTTTATTAAAGGGCACAAACACAAATACTGACTTGAAAACTGGGGCCAAATTCTGCCATCACATCTACACCAACTATGTTAGAATCTATGTGTTGGACAAGCGATAGCAGCTTTTGGGACCGTTCAGGTCAGTTTTCCATTAGAAAATAAATGTCTGATGCAGAGTCAAGGGATTTTCTCAGTGTAGTTTGTTTATTTATACACTGTACAAAAGTCCTGATTCCTGCAACAGAGGTTCTTATGATGTGGACTGTAATACTTTGATCTAGTTTCAGTCATTCAGTTTAGTGTGCAGATGCTGCTTGGTGTTGGTGGACTGTGTTATACAGGCGGTCAGGCTATATGATCTGGTGGTCCCTTCTGACCTTAAACTCTGACTCCCTTTTGCAGAAACCTCAGCTAATGCACCATGCCCCTATCATTAAAGGCCATTATCTTTGGCCTCTGTTTTTCCTGGAAACCCACAGCTTAATTGTTGTTCCCTGATCCTGCCTCAACTGCTGGGCTTGACTTGGGAAACCACCTTACCCAAAGCTGCTCGTTTAAGATCACATGGTCTGGAAATTACATTAATGCTCCTTTTGGCTTCTTTGAAACACATAGGAATACCAGAAAGGATTTAACTGCCAATCAGAGAGTTCTTTAACCCACATAGCCCCTTTCAACAGCAGTCTGGATGAGACTACTTCATGGTTAACTTCAACTGTTTCTATGAGGAGTTTCATCCTGGTGCCTCTACATCAGTGACTCATAATGTGCATGATATTAACACCTGTTCCATAATACATTTTTGTTCTAAAAAATTATGAAGCAAGACAATAAGTAGCAAATCCTAGATAAAGGAAAAGAAATGAAAAATGCTCTCTCTTATTTTATTATCCCACTCCTCCCTTCTACCTTTCCCCTGCAATGTTCTTAAGTCTTATTCATGTAAATGTATCTAATTCAGATTGTATTCTGTAGTGATAATTGGGGCCTAGTAGCCCTATCCCAGTTGTGAGTCTAACTGTGGGAAAGTGGATAAAAGTTTATAAAATGGTCCCATAACATATAACGATAGATGTTGATGTGAAAAGATGCAAAAGGGAGAGATTGAATTAGCCCCCCAAAGAGGCTTACTGATATGATTCAAACATACTTGGAAAATAAAAAGAGTGGGACCACAAGTTAATGGACAAACCTGGTATGTTAGAAAGTAGGCCTAATTGGTGAACAAAATAATGAGAAGGTGGACTGTTTCTCCCATCATCCATCTTTCAGGGTCCTTAAAAAAAGAGACTTTGGGGCAAATGCTGTCTGACTGAAAGACAGAACAGGAAGGAGTGCTGGAATTAGGGGTGCAGCAGCAGCCCATGGCTTGAACTAATAATAGCAACCAAAAGTTTTAGTTTTGTTCAATAGCTTTCAGCACCCCCGCTACCCTTTTGCCGTCTGTTGAATAAGATTGGCTTAGCCCGCCAAGACTGTATATGTTGCAACATTGTTACAAGCCTGTGACCAAAGTGGTAGACAAAAGCAATGGTCAGCCCAAAACAGACCAACACTAGTACAAGTTTGCCAGATCTCAGAGTGGCTGCTAAAACCATGTGTTGTGCCTATCTTTCTCCAGCAGTGAGGCTGCAAGTGAGTCCACACCAGAGATAGAAGCTGCATTTTCTATCTTTGCTGTTCTTTTCTCTTCCCCTTTTGTGCGTTTGTCTTGTTTTGTCTTACAGGAAGCCATACTGGGCTTTAACAAGAGCAACAACAGCAGCTCCAGACCAACTAACTTCTTCTCTTTTCCTCAAAAAGGACAGTTATTAGCATCTTTAATGCAGTCTAAAAGACTGTCAAAGAGGGTTTTTTCCCCCTTATAAAAGCTCACTACAGCTAAAGGGAACAAAGGATAGTGTTAAAATGAAAGCCTTATTTAATATTATGTATTTCAAATTCTTTAACTGATTTTCCTTTTCTGTATTTTTAAGAAAAAGTTTAAAAAGAATTGTTCATGGTGTGTTTGCTATAGTACTTAACAGGCAGAGATCTCTGAATACCAAACCCCAAAACTTATTTAAAGTTCCATTGCCCCTGCTGCATGCCCTACCTGTCTGTAAATGATTATAATCAATACTATACAGATTTGAAAATGCAGATTAAGTGAATATTAACAAAGGGACACGTTTGCAGGGAAAGGGGTGGAATTATTTTCTAAAGCAGAACTGAACACAATTGAATGTTTAAATTACTGCAGACTTTGTGAGGAATAAATTATGCTTTTGCGTGTTGGCTAACATCAGTTACATTTTGCAATTCTCTTCTCCATTCCTAGACCCAAAAAGGTTGAACTGGGAGGTGACATTTTAGAGTGGCAGACCCAAGAATCCTATAAAGAAATTCAGGATTCATCTGTGTCCCTTAGGCTGTGATGCTGCAAACTTGCATTAAAATTCAGAGCAGGTGAGTCCAATTACCAGTAGCTCCAGCCAGGAAATAAAGGGTCAGGGAGTCTCTTTCTGGGCCAGAAGATGCTAGGAAAGCAGCTGAATTCACAGAGACAGTATAGTCTGGGATTCATGTTGTGTTATTGGTAAAGCCCAGACAGTATGGGCAAGGCTGTAACACGGGGGCCCATCCCCAGCCCTTCAAATTTTTCTCTAGTGAAAAACCTGTCACTTCACAATTTTGTTCTGCTTTGGGAACAATAGACCCCTATGGCTCCTCTCCTGTAAAGCTTCAAGCAATGGTGAGTTTTGGTGTGCAGAAGACCTCTTTGCCTTGTTCCCCAATAAGGTAAAATAATAGATTTACTTTCCCGTTGTTGTCATTCAGCTGCATGCCCAGGTCTGTGTACAGCTTGAACTCCATCCATCAGGCCATACATAGCTAGGCTAGGTTTGTGTCTGCCAAACCCAGGGCTCCAGGGGAATTCAGAGTGAGTTTCATGGTTTGCACTGCCAGCTGTAGCACTGCAGAAAACTCACAACTCAGCAGCTGCCACCATGTTTCATTCACAACGGGGGAAGCTGAATGCAGGTTAAGTTGAATAAGTGGAACTTTATTAAACCCCCTGCACTGCTCTGTCCACTTGGCTCAGTTGCTTCCAGCCTAACTATCCTTGTTCTCTGTTTTCTCAGTGTCCTTTCACTAACAGTCCCTCCACAGAACATGGGCCCTTTGACTTCACTATCACTGATCATGCAGGCACAAGCAGGGGAAGCACTAAGGGCAAAAGAGCAACCATCTGCCTGCTCTCGGTTCCTATGCCCAGCCCTACAGCAGCTCTGGAGCTGCAATAGTAGGGAAGTCCTGCTCAGCCCCTGCAACCCTGAGCTGCAGCATGCTCAGTCTCTCTGTAAGGACAGTGCATGTGCAGTCTAGGAACCATGGGGGGAGTGAAAATGCTCAGTGCAGATAGAATTTAGCTACCAAACTCTTAACAAGTCTCTACTGAGCATGCACAAACTGAGATTTTTTTCAAAGGCTTATAACATGGGCAAATTTTCACAGGGATGGTAAAAGGCACATCCCTGACAAGATGACATCTCTATCAAATTTCAAGTCCCTCCTCCAAAGCATTAGGTGCTAGAATTACTCAACGAAACAGTTGTAAGATTTTTTTTTTAACATGAGTAAAACAATGTATTTTCCCCTAATCGAATTCTCAGAAACAGCTTCAGTGTTTTAGCTGAAACTTTTCAAAATATTCAGCTTCATGTAGACACCCAGCATGGAAATGTCATCCAAACGGTTAAAGTTTGGAAAAGTTTTAAGCACCTGAAACCCCAGTTTTGTAATAGAAAGTGTTGGGCCATCTAAACTGCAAGCTCTGCACCACCTATAATATGTACATGCGTGTATCTATATATCTCTATATCTCTATATCTATCTATATATATATATATATATATAAAATGTATTAAGAATTCATATAAAGGGGGTGGATTTTAATTGAGGATTGGCCAGAGGGCTAATCACTCAAGCTCTGAATTGCCTGCCAGAGGGGGATGATGGCCCACCAGCTGGAAGAGGATTGGAAACTGAGGCCTAGTGGTGAATCTCAATAGGGAGGTACAGCAGTTCCATGACAGGGACTTTACTTATATTGTATATCCATTATTTTGCTCTCTGTATGTTCATCTCAGATTCTGAGCAGGAATTGTGTCTGTCTGAAAAGTGCCTAGCACATTGTGCAAAAAGAACAGGAGTACTTGTGGCGGATCCAGACTAACACGGCTGCTACACTGAAACCTAGCACATTGTGGGTGTTACTGGAAACCAGTAATAAATAATAATTATTAAGCAGACCTAAGACTAGTTAGTTGATTGAGAAGCCAGTTATCTAGCTCCTTCTTTAAAGTTTTAAGTCAGTTATCCTTAGAGCCCTGCACAGATACAAAAATGTGGATCCGCATCCGATCTGCATCTGCCAGGATTGACCCACAATCCAACTTGCAATCCGCTAGCCGTCTTTTACTTGCATCTGCACCCGCATGCTTTCTCACAAGGGCTAGCAATGGGGTGGGGGGAATATGTGGGGGGCGGGGTCATAGAATCATAGACTATCAGGGTTGGAAGGGACCTCAGGAGGTCATCTAGTCCAACCCCCTGCTCAAAGCAGGACCAATTCCCAACTAAATCATCCCAGCCAGGGCTTTGTCAAGCCGGGCCTTAAAAACCTCCAAAGGAGGAGACTCCACCACTTCCCTAGGTAACGCATTCCAGTGCTTCACCACCCTCCTAGTGAAAAAGTTTTTCCTAATATCCAACCTAAACCTCCCCAACTGCAACTTGAGACCATTACTCCTTGTTCTGTCATCAGGTACCACTGAGAACAGTCTAGATCCATCCTCTTTGGAACTCCCTTTCAGGTAGTTGAAAACAGCTATCAAATCCCCCCTCATTCTTCTCTTCTGCAGACTAAACAATCCCAGTTCCCTCAGCCTCTCCTCATAAGTCATGTGCTCCAGCCCCCTAATCATTTTTGTTGCCCTCCGCTGGACTCTTTCCAATTTTTCCACATCCTTCTTGTAGTGTGGGGCCCAAAACTGGACACAGTACTCCAGATGAGGCCTCACCAATGTCGAATAGAAGGGAATGATCACGTCCCTTGATCTGCTGGAAATGCCCCTACTTATACAGCCCAAAATGCCGTTAGCCTTCTTGGCAACAAGGGCACACTGTTGACTCATATCCAGCTTCTCGTCTACTGTAACCCCTAGGTCCTTTTCTGCAGAACTGCTTCCTAGCCATTCAGTCCCTAGTCTGTAACAGTGCATGGGATTCTTCCGTCCTAAGTGCAGGACTCTGCACTTGTCCTTGTTGAACCTCATCAGGTTTCTTTTGGCCCAATCCTCTAATTTATCTAGGTCCCTCTGTATCCTATCCCTACCCTCCAGCATATCTACCGGTCCTCCCAGTTTAGTGTCATCTGCAAACTTGCTGAGAGTGCAGTCCACGCCATCCTCCAGATCATTAATGAAGATATTGAACAAAACCGGCCCCAGGACCGACCCCTGGGGCACTCCACTTGAAACCGGCTGCCAACTAGACATGGAGCCGTTGATCACTACCCGTTGAGCCTGACGATCTAGCCAGCTTTCTATCCACCTTATAGTCCATTCATCCAGCCCATACTTCTTTAACTTGGTGGCAAGAATACTGTGAGAGACCGTATCAAAAGCTTTGCTAAAGTCAAGGAATAACACGTCCACTGCTTTCCCCTCATCCACAGAGTCAGTTATCTCCTCATAGAAGGCAGTTAGGTTAGTCAGGCATGACTTGCCCTTGGTGAATCCATGCTGACTATTCCTGATCACTTTCCTCTCCTCTAAGTGCTTCAGAATTGATTCCTTGAGGACCTGCTCCATGATTTTTCCAGGGACTGAGGTGAGGCTGACTGGCCTGTAGTTCCCCGGATCCTCCTCCTTCCCTTTTTTAAAGATGGGCACTACATTAGCCTTTTTCCAGTCATCCGGGACCTCCCCCGATCGCCATGAGTTTTCAAAGATAATGGCCAATGGCTCTGCAATCACATCCGCCAACTCCTTTAGCACCCTCGGATGCAGTACATCCGGCCCCATGGACTTGTGCTCGTCCAGTTTTTCTAAATAGTCCCGAACCACTTCTTTCTCCACAGAGGGCTGGTCACCTTCTCCCCATACCGTGCTGCCCAGTGCAGCAGTCTGGGAGCTGACCTTGTTCGTGAAGACAGAGGCAAAAAAATCATTGAGTACATTAGCTTTTTCCACATCCTCGGTTACTAGGTTGCCTCCTTCATTCAGTAAGGGGCCCACATTTTCCTTGACTTTCTTCTTGTTGCTAACATACCTGAAGAAACCCTTCTTGTTACTCTTAACATCTCTTGCTAACTGCAACTCCAAGTGTGATTTGGCCTTCCTGATTTCACTCCTGCATGCCTGAGCAATATTTTTATACTCCTCCCTGGTCATTTGTCCAATCTTCCACTTCTTGTAAGCTTCTTTTTTGCATTTAAGGTCAGCAAGGATTTCACTGTTAAGCCAAGCTGGTCGCCTGCCATATTTACTGTTCTTTCTACGCATCGGGATGGTTTTTTCCTGCAACCTCAATAAGGATTCTTTAAAATACAGCCAGCTCTCCTGGACTCCTTTCCCCCTCATGTTATTCTCCCAGGGGATCCTGCCCATCAGTTTCCTGAGGGAGTCAAAGTCTGCTTTTCTGAAGTCCAGGGTCCGTATTCTGCTGCTCTCCTTTCTTCCTTGTGTCAGGATCCTGAACTTGACCATCTCATGGTCACTGCCTCCCAGGTTCCCATCCACTTTTGCTTCCCCTACTAATTCTTCCCAGTTTGTGAGCAGCAGGTCTAGAAGAGCTCTGCCCCTAGTTGGTTCCTCCAGCACTTGCACCAGGAAATTGTCCTCTACACTTTCCAAAAACTTACTGGATTGTCTGTGCACCGCTGTATTGCTCTCCCAGCAGATATCAGGGTGATTAAAGTTTCCCATGAGAACCAGGGCCTGCGATCTAGTAACTTCTGCTAGTTGCCGGAAGAAAGCCTTGTCCACCTCATCCCCCCTGGTCTGGTGGTCTATAGCAGACTCCCACCACAACATCACCCTTGTTGCTCACACTTCTAAACTTAATCCAGGGTCTTGCAGGGAAGAGGCAGTGCAAGGGTGGGGACTGGGGGTAAGAGGCAGTGCGGAGTCTCAAAGAGAAGGGGCGGCACGGAGTGGGGGCTGGGGGGGGAAGGGGTGTTGAATCGCGTGCTAATCCAGGGGGCTCACGAGCAACAGCACACGACAGCAGCAGTGCATGTTGCATCACAGTGGGGCAGAAGGGTGGGGCGCCGGGGCTCCACCCACTCCAATCCCTGTGGCCGGGGCAGGCCCGGCCTGCCGGCTCCTGGGCAATAGGACTGGGAGCACGGCCAGTGCTGCCAGGTCAGGCCATGGTGGGCACGCTGGCGCTGCCTGAGGGGCCTGAGCTGCTGGACAGGAAGCAGTTTGGCAAGCAGGTGCTGGACAGCCCCAACTCCGATCTGCTGCCAGTCCTGAGCACGCTGCGCCCCCACCCCACCCCGGCTGCTCGAGCTGGACACTGCTGGCCAGGCGCCACCAGTGAGTAGAGCCCCGCGTGATTGTATTTGCATCCGATCCACTATCCGCAAAAATGGTCTGTGGATATCCGCATCCATGGATATGAAGTGGGCATCCGTGGATTTGCAGGGCTCTATTTTTCCTTCTCAAATTCTATTTGTCTGGCTGCCTTGGATCTGTTATGAGAGAGACAAAGTGGGTGAGGTAATCTTGTACTGGATCATTTTCTGTTGGTGAAAGAGACAAGCTTTCGCGCTCCCCAGAACTGAAAAAGAGCTCTGAGGAGCTTGAAAGCGTCTCTCTTTCACCAACAGACGCTAGTCCAATAAAAGATATTGCTTCACTCACCTTGTTTCTCTGATATCCTGGGACCAACATGGCTACAAAAACACTGCAAACAATAATGGGTCTGTTATGGCAATCAGTCCTGCAGATATGGGATACTTTTACAATTTTGAAGCTGAAGAATATGGACAGAATGTATCATAATTAGATATAAAACAAGAACCTTTGTAGGGTGGAAATTTCTCAACAGACTTTGTGTTCCTTTAAATATGACCATCTGACCTCATTATTTAATATAATACTGTCAAGTCTTCTGTTAGATTTTCCTTGGCTGTAGTGTTGGACTTCTCAGTATAAAGACACTTAGATACGATGGTGAGGGAGGGTATATAAGTAGCTAGATAAAAATAGAAATATAAGGAAAAGCTGACGAGTATTCCTTGGACAATTGTCATTATTATATTAAATGGAGAGTAGTGCTGTCTCAGAGTGCCCTCCTTGTAGGATGAAAGATAAATATAGAAAAGTTCTCCCACAGGCATGAAGAAAAAAAATAGGCAGAAATCTAAGGCCTAATCTGTTTTATGCCTGTAACAGTGAAATGGCATTTTTTAAATAGCTGGAATCTTTTCAGAGCTGATCCTAGAGCTGTGCAAACAGTGCAGCCACCTTGGTTGCCCCTTGCTTAACGCACCTCCCTCACAAGTCCTGGTACTGGGAGTGGCAGCGACAAAATAAACAGTGGGATTTATTATCTTTTTTTAATGGGAGGAAGGTGTGAGAGGGGCGGGAGTTCCCTGATGGATTGCTGGGAATGCTCTGGTATGGGTAGAGAGACTGAAGAAACTAGTATCCATGAGCTGCATCTAAATATGTTAGACTGCTGCTGAATTCTCTCATAAGGGGAAGCAGCAGAAATGTGTATCCATGATGTAATGCCACTTCTGGCTATGGTGGGGGAATATGAAGCGATTTATTAGGGTCCTAAGCCCAATATCAGGAATTTATGCAGCTGAGGTTCTTATATGGTTGTCAATAAGAACATAAGAGCGGCCATACTGGGTCAGACCAAAGGTCCATCTACCTCAGTATTCTGTCTTCCGACAGTGGCCAATACCAGGTGCTTCAGAGGGAATGAACAGAACAGGCAATCATCAAATGATCCATCCCCTGTCACCCATTCCCAGCTTCTGGCAAACAGAGACTAGGGACACCATCCCTGTGCATCCTGGCTAATAGCCATTGATGGATCTATCCTCCATGAATTTATCTAATTTTTTTGTTTTTTTTTTAACACTGTTATAGTCTTGGCCTTCACAACATCCTCTGGCAAAGAGTTCCACAAGTTGAGTTGACTGTGTGTTGTGTGAAGAAATACTTCCTTATCTTTGTTTTAAACCTGCTGCATATTAATTTCATTTGGTGACCTCCTGGTTCTTGTGTTATGAGAAGGAGTAAATAACACTTCCTTATTTACCTTCTCCACACCAGTCATGATTTTATCCAGTCATATCCTCACTTAGTCATCTCTTTGGCAAGCTGAAAAGTCCCAGTCTTATTAATCTCTCCTCACATGGAAGCTGTCCATGCCCCTAATCATTTTTGTTGCCCTTTTCTGAACCTTTTCCAATTCCGATATATCTTTTTTGAGATGGGGCGACCACATCTGCACACAATGTTCAAGATGTGGGCATACCATGGATTTATATAGAGGCAACATGATATTTTCTGTCTTATTATCTGTCCCTTTCTTAATGATTCCCAACATTCTGTTCACTTTTTTGACTGTCTCTGTACCCTGAGTGGATGTTTTTAGAGAACTATGCACCATAGTACCTTACATGCAGCTTATATTTACTCTCACAAAACTCCTGTAAAGTAGGAAAGTGCTATTATTCCCACTTTACAGATGGGCTAAGTCACTTGCCCAAGAAAGTCTGGAAAACATTTTTCTTCACACAGAAAGTCTGTGGTAGAGCAGGAACTTGAACCTGTGTCTCCTCTAAGTGCCCTAACCACTGGACTATCCTTCCTCTTCCATGTTAAAGATGAGGCTATTTGATGCACTTAATGGACACGGTACATTATATCAGTTTTATTACCCCCAAATTGCTATCTAAATGTTGATAAGAGTGAAAGATATTAGGCATAGACGACTGGTGCCTCCCCATACTGAGGGAACACAAGCTAAAGGGGAGGACACTTGAGTGACCCACATGTTTCCGCATCCTCCCCTCCCCCGTGCCCTGCTCCCCATCTGGGGCCCCTGTGCTCTCCCGCCCCCTCTTCATCCCACCTTACTTATGGGGGGAGGGGCTCTGTTCTCCTGCTGCACCGACTCCCCCACCCCTGACGCATTCGGCCGCTCTCCCTCGCACCGAGCCCAGGTGGGGAGTGGAACGAAGCCACTCCCAGTCGCTGCTCTGTGCAGCATAGCCAGCTGCCTGAGAGAGAACCTGGCTGGGGAAGGGTGGCAGCGGCTGGCTCCCTGCCCAGGCTCGGCTTCTGGGGATAGGGGCCGAGTGTGCCAGCTCAGTCGGCTGCTGTCCCCAGCAGCTGAGCCTGGGCAGGGGGACAGACCGCCATGACCACAGCGAGGCACTTTCCCAGGCAGCTGCTGCGCTGCAGCAGGCAGCGTCCCTGTGGCTGGAAGAGGCTCTGGCCCCACCCCTTCCGCCCGGCTCTGGTCCCACCCCTTCTGCTCTCCACCCAGGCCGGCTGCTGTGGGAGGGGGCTTGACCTTGCCTCCCCCACACCCGACGCATCGCCTTTGTCACAAAGACATACTCATGCTCTCTCTCATTGAGCTAGGGCACTAAAAACAGTAGCGTAGCCCGGTCTACACTACAAGTTTAGGTCAAATTTAGCAGCGTTAGATCGATTTAACCCTGCACCCATCCACACGACGAAGCCATTTTTGTTGACTTAAAGGGCTCTTAAAATCGATTTCTGTACTCCTCCCCGACGAGGGGATTAGTGCTGAAATCAACATCACCGGGTTGAATTTGGGGTAGTGTGGACGCAATTTGACGGTATTGGCCTCCAGGAGCTATCCCAGAGTGCTCCATTGTGACCACTCTGGACAGCACTTTCAACTCAGATGCACTAGCCAGGTACACAGGAAAAGCCCCGGGAACTTTTGAATTTCATTTCCTGTTTGGCCAGTGTGGCGAACTCAGCAGCACTCAACAGCACAGGTGACCATGCAGTCCCCCCAGAATGTTTCTACGCTCCCCCTATCATCGCCGTCCCTGAGGTTATCGCAGATTAGAAGGCAAAATAACGCATTCGCGATGACATGTTTTCCGAGCTCATGCAGTCCTCCCACACTGATAGGGCACAGCGTAATGCATGGAGGCATTCAGTGGCAGAGGCCAGGAAAGAACTGCTGTGTTTCCTTAACGGCAAAAGTATCATGCCTCGCTAGCGATCCTGCCTGAGCCAGGTCACTGTGTCACATGCACTCCACACTGTGTCAGCCTTGGGCGGGGGCATGACCACTTTGTGAGCAGGAAGGCCATAGATATAGACATTGCATTAGGTAGCTTCTGTAGCTAGAGAAAACATTCCTGTGCATTCGGCAAAGTCTGTGGCAAAAAAAGAGAAGCCCCGTAGTGTAGTTGTTATCATGTTCAGCTAACACATGAAAGCCCCATAGTGAAACGTCCCCAGTTCAAAACCCAGGCGGAAACAGGTCACTGTTTCTTTTTCTGACTCCCCTCCTGCATTTTTAGTCTTAGAACAGGCCACACTGTGAAATTTTACTTTGAATTATATCAATTATGAGTTAAATAATATGGAAGCTCTCTCTAAATTATAGTCCCGGGTTCCTTACCCTTTCAGCTGCTCTGATAAATTAACATTTTTGTTAGAGGCAGGGGGAAATTTTCATGAAGCCTTTTATAGGGACTAAATGCTATCTAGGACTCTGAAATAATCTTAACGTGTCCCATAGAATGCAATCCTTCGTTCTGGATTTGTCATTCCACAAGTTGAACTGCTCTTTACTACTGTCCAGGCTTCATGAGCCATGGGAGCAAGGGGCAGGCTGGGGTAGGTGCGACCGCACGGTGCTGCCGGCTGGGAGAGCAGCCTGAGGCAGAAGCCTCAAGCTCGCATGATATTCCAGGCAGGACTGAATCTCCATGAGACGAAACTTAAAGAAGAGAATGACCTGGAGTCACTCCCATTCGGTGCTCTAAGAGGAGGATAGCCATGTTTGTCCAGGCACCCCTGATTGACCTCACCGAGGTCTGCCAGCTGAGCAGGGCTGAGCGGGACCCTGGCTGGCAGGAGCCGGCGGACGGAGCCCCAGACCGGCAGCAGGCTGAGCTGCTTAGCCCCCTGCCGGTCTGGGGCTCTGTCCGCCGGCCCCGCTCAGCCCACTGCCTGCCTGGGGTTCCAATCATCCAGGCAGGCAGCAGGCTGAGCGGGTCCGGCAGATGGGACCCTGGAAAAAAGGCGCGAAACGATTGTCTGCTGTGCTTTCACAGAAGGAGGGAGGGAGGGGGGCCTGATGACATGGACCCAAAACCACCCGCGACAAAGTTTTTGCCCCATCAGGCATTGGGAGCTTAACCCAGAATTCCATTGGGCAGTGGAGACTGCGGGAACTGTGGGATAGCGACCCACAGTGCACCGCTCTGTAAGTCGATGCTAGCCGCGGTAGTGAGGATGCACGCCGCCGACTTAATGCGCTTAGTGTGGACATATGCAATAGACTGTATAAAATCGAATGCTAAAAAATCGACTTCTATAAAATCGACCTAATTTCTTAGTGTAGACCTACCCATAGTCATGGCAGCATGGGCAGCAGCGACACAGAATAGCTGTGCTGACTATGTAACCATAGGGTCTAAGCAGATTTGTACTTATGGTGGCACTGTGCTGCTGCAGCTATGCTTCTATTTTTAGCACTCTACCTCAATAAGAGCTAGCACAAGTATGTCTACTCAAGCTGCTCCAAGTGTAGATGTAGCTTATGATGATAGGTTGTGTTTGGGGTGATGCCTGCCCCACATGCTACCTGAGTGGCCATATCCCTAAAGATGATAATAACATATTTATATTGCACCTTTAATCCCAAACTGATACACAAATTTTACACAGGGTCCATTCTATCCAGCACTGAGATTTAGTTACCTATGGCGCTACACTAGAAAAGTTTGCAAGTGTTTTACTGCACCATTGCTGGAAGCTGTAGGGTGGAAAGGCTCTGGCATTTACCTCTGTGTCATCAGAACATTCTGGAATATTGAGGAAGATTGGCTCTAGCTTCAGAAGCAAACTTTGTTGTTGAGTCCCATCTTTATTTTGCAGACATATACAAGGAACAACCAGGCACCATTGGCTCAGCATTCATTAATTCTCTTTTAAACAACACAAAAAGAAACATCCAGATTCTCTAAGAGAAAAAGAACAGTTCTCTTGAGGAAAAAAATAACTTTCAGATTCAACTGTCTGCCAAAATAACCCTTGTGGTGTAAATATCTGAAATAAGTCTTCCAAGAGCATTGTACAGTTACCACAGTCTCAGCAGTGGAGGGGGGTGGAACATTTCCAAAAGCCAGATCCTAAAGAAAGCGGTGCAATTTCAACATTCAATACATCTAAGAGTCAACAAGTAGACAAAGAAAATTCAGACCTTTGATGACCCCTGGTGAATAAACTAAGCACTGCATTGAAATGCTAGCTAAAAATTGTATTTGAAGCACAGTCCACTCAATTCTCACAATAATCAAATAACAAAGAAAGGTTGTTCCTTTTTAAAAAAAATACGTAGCTGGCATGTCAAAGAAAACAGGCTTTCTGCAGCTGGAATACTATCAGAGCTTACAGTACAAGTTTTTAGGCAATCTAAGCCGATTTTCAGATAATGAAATTCTACATTCCTATATCATTGTAATACAAACTGGGCAAGCTTGTTGAGGAGAAAATTAGTTTACAGTGCAAATATATCTTATGTCTCTTATGACCCTCAAACAAGAAAGTTTAAACCATATAGCAATTACATGGAGTATTAGAGATGGTAAACCCTGATGCTGTGGCCTCAGTTAGATTACCTATGTCTCAAGTCCTGTGTCATAGAAGAGTTAACCTTATTTACCTAAAATTTAAAGTTACAGGCTTGATCATTTTGCCTTTGGCTCCTTGTGAATCAAAATTCCTTTTGTGCAGACTCCTACTTTATAAAATAAAATAAAATATAAAAGCCTTTTTAAAAGGTTGCATCTTGTACATTGATTTGTACATAGACTACACTGTATATGGCAGTAGTAAGTTATACTCATCAGTGTGGATTTTATCAGGTTATGAGTGAGAAATAAATTATTTTAATTTTTGGAGAGGAGATCAAGGGTGGTAGGAATCTATCTATGCATGAATCTTACTCATACTAATCAGAATAATACAATTATATGCTAAATTCAAAGAGGTGTGATTTGGCCTTACTTATATATGTAATAATTAGTACTGTCTTATGTTTAAGATAAATAATATTTCCCATTTATGTAGTGCTTTTCATTCCAAAAAGACCCCAAATTTAGCAAAGTAATATACTGTACAGATTATGTACAGGGACTCTGTGATGTTTTGGGGATTATCCAAATCAGTAAGGGGCTCTGTCACTGCCTACCCTGTAACCTTGGGTGCCTTTATGCTGTGTAGCTTTGGTTCAGATGCTTGACACCAATAGTTTGCCCACAAACACAAGGTCTCACCCTGGCTTCCACATGCTAGTTACTCCTTGGAGGGTGACACTAACAGCACTTCCAGTCCTGAGCCTCCCCATCCATGTGCCCCGGATTCTTAAATATGAGACACTGGGATTTTTCCCCTCTGGTTCATCACCCATGAAGGCATAAAACCCATTCCCCCAACACCAGCTTATTTTAAGCACACACACTCCACACGGTTTGAGCTGCAGATACCTGCCTGGGATAAAAATAGAAAAAAGGTTTATTTAATAGAAAAATCACAGATTCAAAGATAAAATAGTGAGGACCAGCAAACATTTCACAAGCTACACAGAAAATAAACATAAAGATGCAACCTCAGGCTTTACACTTTCAAATTAGATAGACTCCCTTTTTGAATGAAAGTTACCTATTGACTCTGAACAAATTTCCAGCATACCCCTTGTCATAGAAAGGATCCAGCATTTCATGGATGGCACCCACCAAGCAACTGTCCCTCAGTATCTGGATGCCTTTCATGTCAAATCCCTTCCATTTTTAAAAGGGTTTTTCAGAGTTGTTTTTTTCCCCTTTAGTCACTATAGCTATGCAAAGTGGAGAAATCCCTAGTTGTCTCAGTGTCGTTCCATTAACTTTAATGGCCCATTGTTGCCTTTTCCTGGGTTGTACAATGTGTCTGGTTTAGTATAAACACCTGGTTTGGGAGGTGTCGTCCTCCCCTCCCCCACTGTGAGGTATATGTACAATTGTAGTACAGATTATGAGCACAGTTTTCTATATGCATAAATACATAGATTCACAACCACAGCCTGTATACATATTTCCTAATCATCAAGTTCAGAACATTGCAAGCTTTCATAAAAGACTTTATTCAGCATATTTTTATACACAATAAGATTAGATACAATCAGTTGAGTCAACTGATTATTCTTTGGAATTCAGACCCCCTGTCTTGCCCTTGGATTGTCCGGACCCTGACTGTCTCAGATCCCTCAACCACTACTGAAATAAAGTCATTCCAGAGTGAAATCTGGCACCTGTATAGCAGTGCACAGCATTACTACTGAACAATGTAAGACTGGAAGTGAAGAATACCTTACCTAAAATTCTCCCTGCTTTTCCAATGAGATAAGTGTCACATTTTAACTGCCGAACATTTTATAGCAGGAACATTGCTCTACAATAGCGCATAATAATTTTCTCAAAATCTTCTTGGGCTGAAAATTTCCATCTTTAATTATTGGCCAAAGTCTGTGTAGCCATTTTCTATGTGATATTCTTTCTTAACTTTTACTCCCATAGGTTTAAATCTAAAATCTTGTGTGCACAATTCAGCAATGGCTGAACAAATTTTGATCAAACTTAGATTGTTTTGTAAATCTCATTGAGTTCTAAGGAATAAACCAATTTTGAAGGAAAGTTGTTTAGTGGCTTAGAGGTTATGAAATTTGAAGAGCAGGATTCTTACAGTCAGATTTTGTGTTCAGCTTGTAGATCTAGTAACAGTGGGGAGCAGGCTGTGTCACTCCCATCTGCCATGCATGCGCTGGTGGGGGATTGGGTCTGCTACCATCCCCTCCTCCCCAAGTGACAATGCTGAATTAAAAGGGGTGTTGTCCTTGCATACTAGTATCCCATTTCTCACTCTGAAAAGGTAGGTGGGGGAGTGGTCAGACCACATTTCCTGAGAGCCCAAGCATGTGTTGAATGCCTGTGGGCCTACCTTGTCAGAGGAAAGTAAACATGAGTGGGGACTCGAGGAGGATGTTAGGGCATGTGGAAATCCCAGATTTAGGCCAAATTGGTGCAAGAAAGTGCTGGATATAAATTTGTATCTGAACTGCTACTGATGTTTGGATTTAATGCTAATTTTTGACAAATCCAAATATGGAGTCAAGTCATCTCTCTCCAGCTACTCTGGCTATTTTATCTAGCTATACTTGTTGACTTGACAGAGACAATTCAATTATCCGAGACAGTGGCATGCTGTATAAATCAGTTTGGCACCAGTGTCTTCTTAGCTGGTTAATAACTTCAGATGCAGGTGCATCTCATACTGCCCTATGAGAAAATGTTGGCCAGTTGTTTGATTTACATAAATCTGTGATAAATGAGCGATTTGTCTCATCTGAGAATGCCATTTTAACTGCTAAGGATCTAGGACCTTATCATTCCTCTAGCACTGCAAGTAAAATGATATAGTATGGATAAGTTTTTAAAACATATGTCTATAGAAAAATATAAACACCCATATTAATGCAAGATATTATTTCATACGACAAACACATTTTAACAGTATGTGTACTTTGTGGGCATTGGATCTGGCACACAGCTAGGAGACATTTTTCTATAGTCGGACAGTTGGCTTATGGATAAAATAAATCAAGATTCATCTTTATATGTACCTCTTCACCAATAAGGTAGGCTGGTTTCAGTTTAACACTTTTTATAGCAGACTATACAAAGAATTAAAATGTTTGCTTTGTTTCTTGTTTTACATAGAAGTGTCCTATTTAGTAAAGAAATGCAAAGTTTATTATATTCCAGAGCTACAGACATTCTGTCTCAACATCTCCTATAGAATCAAATTTGGGAAACCATTATTTTTGCAAATGATATCTACTTATCTTACCAATTACCACCCTGAAGGGGCAGGTTAATTTGTGCTGATGTCTATTTATAAGGATGTGTAGGCGTGTTAAGTTATTGCCTCAACTCACAAACTGAAAGGGACACTGTCAGGTTAGAAATCAGATTTTTAAAAATCCTTTAGAATATTTTGCAGTATGAAAACTTAAATTTTTTCTTTGCATTATTTATTCTGGCTATTTCCTTTTTGTATTTCATTCATCTTGGACAATGAAAATAGACTAAGTAATTTCACTTTTGTTTGTATTCAGTTTCGCAATCTGTTTCATATGTACTAGCACAACATTGTGGAGTTTGACTTGTAACCCTCTACAGAAAAATGTTTAATTTTTTTTAAAAAATCATTTGTTGTAAATTAATTATTTGAAAAAATCATTAAAATATTTGCATTACAGGGACACTCAATTTTAAAATGGCACTTCTTTCTAAAATTGTTTATCTATTTTTGTTACAAGTAATGCTGAATATTCTTATAACTGAGAGTTAGAGAACAATCCATCTTTCTTTGTCTTTTCAGTTTGCTTCCTATATGTTTTTCTGTCTGCCTACAGCCCATCACTGAAGCAACTGTGTGCCTACTCAGCCTACTCTAAGGTGCCACAAGTACTCCTGTTCTTTTTTTAAAATATAGGAAACTGTGGTTGTAAAATCCCCAAAAGTCGCTGGGGGACTCAGGGGCAGCTTGTAGTGCCTGAAGTTACTTTACATTCTTAAAAAATAATAAATTGACTAGATATCTAGTTGATATATCTCTTACATTTTTTATTTTGTTTTTGTTTTACAAAACCTAAATGTGACAGGTGCCCTTTAAATATCACAGATGATCAATGGAATTGATAGGGAAATGATCACTTTGGGCTCAATCATCACCTGCAACATTACTGTTGTTTGCATTACCTTAGTACCCAAGTCATGGACCATGAAACCTGTGCTAGGTGCTGTAGGATGACTCAGACCCCATAGAACAAAGAGACAGTCCCTATCCCCAAAGAATTTGCAAACTAAATATACGATAAGAGATAACAGATTGATACGGACAGACGGGGGAGTACAAGAAAAAATGAGACAATTCTGGTCAGCATGATAGGCAGCAGTCCCAGCACACCCACAGCCTAATTACTGTCAAGCTTTTTTTTTTTTTTTTTTTGGTAGTCATGTTTCTGCTCTGTCCAGGACCAGGCTGGAAAGCAGGTTGTAACTCAGATTCAGTTCAGTAAGAGTTGAGTGCATGCTTAAGTGCTGTCCTAAAGAGGAATGCTTTCCTGAAATGAAACCACAGTTCTACCAATACATCTTTATCCTGACCTGAAACATCTCTAGAACAATGGCACTGGACTCTGGTATTTTTATCAGATGAGCACAGAAAAAGATCACCAAATTCATGTTTTCATGTGACTCAAGTCAAATTTTAACCCAGGACTCCAGAGATTAAATAAATCCTTAAAAAAGAAACAAAACAAAACAAAAATCATAATATGACTTTTTTTCTTTTAGCTAAACCATTCCAGGGTTGGAGAACACATCTCCAGATGGAAGTTTGTTATTTAATAACAATAATAATTATTGATAATTAATTAATAATAAATTAACAAAATATCTGGGCTTACCCTTAAACCTGCATAAATCCTTCATTCATCAAATGGAACAATACTTGGGAAAATAATCATACTGTGTTTACTTTTCTCCAGTTGCTGCCATTCACATTATGTTTTTATGAAACTTATAGTTAGCTCATGAAATGTCTGGTAGAATTGGCCAGTAATTCACTTGCATTCCAAGGTCCATACACAGTAGGATGACACAGACCCCATAAATATACTTCACTTGTCTCACTGATGTATAATATTGTATTTAACCTGCAATAATGATCCACTTTGCATAAAAGATGCAGGTAGAGTAGGCCGGCCATCACCGTAGTCTGGGGGAATCTAAATTGGGAGTGCACATCTTTGTCTGGCTCAGGGCTGAGCATGTTAGGTCATTACTAGAGCTGCTAGGGAAATGGGATTTTTTTTTTTCATGCAATAAATTCTTGACTTTTCCAAAAAAAATAAATAGTTTATAGCCAAAAAAGATTGATTTCAGTTTTCTGATGTAAAAAAGAAAGTTTTATGGAAAGTATCTGCTTTCTTTAATATTTTGTCAAAACCCCAATTTTCCACTGAAAAGTTTTAATGGAAAATTTTTTGACTGGTCCCAGTTGTTACAGTTTAAGTGTAATAAAGTGAATTTTTATTGTCCTGGTTCTATGCTGCCTGGAGTCACAGCATCCTCTTAGACTATGCCTTGACTGGAGGAGGGAAGGGGGAAGAAGGTGTGCATTTTATATCAAGATAGCTAATTCAAGTTAGCTGTCTTGATGGAAAACCCTAGTGAAAATAAGTCATGGGTAGTTTTTACCTCAGTGTAGCTAATCGAGGTCAACTCTATATCCCCCTCCTGGAGCTGACTTTGACTAGCTGAGGTAAAAATTACCTATGATTTGTCTCCACTAGACTGACAGCTCTGGAAACTTGTATTCTTTTTATACACAGATCAGATACACAAGAATATGCACCAGTGAAAGCTTCCCCACACATTGCCCTGCCAATGTGCCTCAGCCCTGACCGAGCAGGGAGGGTAATTTAATTGTTGTCCTCTTTGTTGAGACTGCTAACAAGAGTGCCAGGTGTCAGGCATTGTATATCACAAATATCAGTGATATTAGAGTTCAAATAGATACTATCCCTGCTTAATCTCTATCTTAGATTTGAAAAAGCAGTTGGCATGAGGCCTGCTGTGGTTACTGACAGTTTTTCTTAGAATAGAAGCACAGATCATTGAGTTTCCCCAATCCCGTATCAAAAGACCCAGTGGCATTTGTGTTGCAGCCAGCCATGCTCCTTCTAAACCACTATAAAGGAAAAGGGAAAAAAAATCCTCTAGCCTCTGTTTCGGATGGTGTGGGGGAGGGGTGCAGTGCTTATAACTCAGAAATGACTGGGCACTCAGAGAGGGTCCAGTGACTGATTTATTATTGCCTGATCTGAGTCAAGGCTGGATGAGATGAAGATGAAGCCTTTCTCTGAGTCAGGGTTCATGTTACAAGAGAGCAGTAAAACGCGGTTAATTCTTTAGTATCCAGATACTCTCCAGGGGCACACAATCTTCACTTGCAGCTCTTCATCCTTTGGCTTGTGGGGAAAAGGAGAATATAATGTTTAGTTCCCTGGGCGGCTCTTCTCTGGGCTCCTGAGTGGTGAAAGACCATCTCTGACCACATCTCATCTCTTTCAATATTGCCTATTTTCCTGTTGTCCCTCCATCTACTCTTCACAAGCTGATCTGTACCATCTCATGGTTTGCTCATGCGCCCCCATCTGTTTGTATCCATTTACTGTCTCATCTTAGATTGTTAGCATTTTGGAGCAAGGACTGTTAGAAGAGGTTAGGCAAACCTGTCTCTGTTATGTGTTTGTACAGTTAATAATAATCATCTCTGGTTTCAGTGCTCCCACCTCTGGCCTCCAGGAGGAGAATGAAGATGATGGCAGAAGGTAGGCCTTTCCCCTCTACTCCCTCATCTAAATACCTCCATGTACACAGGCCCTGTAGCTGAATAGGATAGGGTGACCACATGTCCCGATTTTATAGGGACAGTCCGCTATTTGGGACTTTTTCTTATATAGATGCCTATTATCCCCCACCCCGCATCCTGATTTTTCACACTTGCTATCTGGTCACCCTAGAATAGGACACATTCTGAATGCGAAGAGCTAGGCACATCTCTCCAAACTGTGTTTTGTGCAGTTCTGATCGATTTTGTAATGTAGAAAACCATCCACTAAAAACTGGAGTGAAACCACAAGGGCTGGTCCCTGAGTAACTATTGGGTAGGGGTGCTGGAACAATTTTAATAGTGGGGGTGCTGCTGATGGAAACCAAGGAACCCATGTATTTGGTGTTTATTATTACTACTTAGAGCCAGGGTGTGTGGCAGCACCCGTAGCACACATAGCTCCAGCACCACTGTCATTGGGTGGTGAAGACTTTCAGTTGACTCCAAACCAGTGACCCAG
The DNA here is from genome assembly GCF_002925995.2 of Terrapene triunguis. NCBI lineage: Eukaryota > Metazoa > Chordata > Testudines > Emydidae > Terrapene > Terrapene triunguis. The sequence goes on along the minus strand of NW_020664464.1, from coordinate 16,358,093 downwards.
AGATCAAAGGCTATCATAATGCTCAATCTTCTGCATGATCCAGCACTATTAGGGTATGACTACACTTTGAGCTGGGGGTCATTTCCAGCTCGAGGAGACAAACCCATGCTAGCTTGCTAAAAACAGAATCATAGAAATGTAAGGGACCTTGGGAAGTCATCTAGTCCATCCCCCTGTGCTAAGGCAGGACCAAGTCAACCTAGATCATCTCTGACCAGTGTTTGTCTAACCTCTTCTTAAATACCTCCCAATGACAGGGATTCCACAATCTCTCTTAGAAACCTATTCCAGGGCTTACTATCCTTATAGTTAGACAAATTTTTCTAATATCTAACCTAAGTCTCATTTGCTACAGATTAAGCCCATTACTTCTTGCCTACCTTCAGTGGACATGAAGAACAATTGATCACTGTCCTCCTTATAACAGCCCATAACACATTTGAAGAGTGTTATCAGGTCCCCTCTCAGTCTTTTTTTCTTAAGACTAAACTTGCCCTGTTCTTAAAACCTTTCCTCATAAGTCAGGTTTTCTAAACCTTTTATAATTTTTGTTGCTTTCCTGTGGTCTTGCTCCAATTTGTTAGTATCTTTTCTGAAGTGTGGTGCCCAGAACTAGACCCAGTATTTCAGCTGAGGCCTCACCAGTGCCAAGTAGAACATTACAATTATCTCCCATATTTTACGTACAACACTCTTATTAATCCACCCTAGAATGATATTAGCCTTTTTAGCAATTGCATCACATTGTTGACTTTCATTCAACTTTGTGATCCACTATAACCCCCAGCTCCTTTTCAGCAGTACCATTGCCTAGCCAGTTATTCCCCATTTTGAAGTTGTGCATTTGATTTTTTTTCTTCCTAAGTAGAGGTACTTTGTATTTGTCTTTATTGAATTTCATCTTGCTAATTTCAGACCAATTCTCCAATATATCAAGGTCCTTTGAATTCTAATCCTGTCCTCCAAAGTGGTAGCAACCAGATTGGTGTCATCCATAAATTCTATAAGCATACTCTCTACTTCATTATCCAAGTCATTAATGAAAGTATTGACTAGTACTGGACCCAGGACAGAGCTCTGCAGAACCCCCCTAGACATATCCTCTGATTTTGATGGTAAACCACTGATAACTACACTCTGAATACGGTCTTTAAACCAGATTTGCACCCACATTATAGCAATTTTTATCTAGACCACATTTCCCCAGTTTGCTTATGAGAATCTCATGTGGGACTATGTCAAAAGCCTTACTAATATCAAGATATATCACAGCATCTGCTTCCCTTCATCCAGTAGGTCAGTAACCCTGTCAAAGGAGGAAATTAGGTTGATTAGACATGATTTGTTCTTGAGAAATCCATTTTGGCTATTAGTTATAGAGGAAAAGAAAAAGTCATTCCCATGGACTGCACCTTGATGTGGTGGGAAGGCTTGCGTGCCCCCATGACTCCGAGAGCTATGCTGGTGGGTGCATAGTTCCTGGTAAGGTCACCTACACCAGATATGTTGAAGGGTAGGCCCTCTCTGGAAGGGGATTGGGGTAATGATGACCTGCACCTGTTTAAAAAAAATAGCAACGTCGTTAGGGAAACCTACATGTAACTGGGTTGGCTGCTTCTCATGTGCCCCCTTGTGGCCTAGCTTCATGCTACAGGTAGCCTGCCTCACTTTCCCCTTTTGGACTATTAAAGAAACTGAAAAAATACTTTTATCCATACCCACCCCTCTGAGATTGTATTTGATTAAATTATCAAACATTCAAAATAAAATTTTCAAGTCCATCCATAATCTACACAAATAAAGGTTTCTCTTCCTCCGAGGCCTTCCTGCTTTGGCAGGCCACTCCCAGGCCTTTTATAGCACAGGTGCACCCCTTTCCCTGTAATTGGCTCATTTGGGAGCATGTTCTCTGGCACTGGGGAGCTGGACCTATTTTCATCACAGGGGCCAGCCACCCTGTGACACTACGCTACTGCTCAGTTCAACAAACTCAATCCAACTCAACTCAATTCAAATAGACCTAGAAGAGAGATGATGCTAAGTGGCCAAACCCACAAGAAAGCTACTCCACTGAGGAATTTGCTCTCTCCTAAATACATTAACAAAATTGGTACCTGGAATGTGAAGACGCTATATGAACCTGGTAAATAGTCCAAGTAACAAAAGAAATGGACAGATATACTCTAGGCCTAAGTGAAAGCAAGACAAATTACTTTGTCAACTAAACACATCCTACTACATTCTGGACTACCAAATGCCACTGATGTTCACAAAGAGATGTGGGTCTGATACTATCAAGGAGGGCAGCTAAAGCCTGATAAAATGGTCACTAGTTTTGGAAAGAGAGGGCAATCAATTGGTTAAAAAGTGGAAAGGCTCCAGGTCCAGATAACGTTCCAAGGGAGATTCTTAAGGGAAACTTGAAGAACACAGTAGACATTTGTTAGGACTCGTATGATAGATATAGGAAGAATAAAAATACCAAACAAGTGGAAAAGGGTCATATAGTAAAGCAACCAAAGAAAGGGGACCTCAACTAGCGTAAAAACTGGAGGAGCATTCAATTGCTGTCTATTGCGAGTAAGGTATTTACATGCTTTATTCTAGACAGAATAAAGAAGGCAGTAGATTTAAGGTTATGCTAAGAATAGGCAGGATTCAGACAGCAGAAATCATGTGTAGATCACATAGTAACCCAATTTACATCATAGAACTGTTAATTGAACAGCAGTCACTGCTTTATATGAATTTATAGATTTCCAAAAAGTCCTTGATACAGGGGCTAGGACAGTTTTATGGAAGTTGTTAATGCCACTATGGAATCCCTCAAAAAATTGTGAACATAATTAAGAGCTTCTATGAAAACATGACATGCCAAGAAATACATAATAGCAAACTGACTCAACCATTTGAGGTTACTATGGACATCAGACAAGGATGTCTTACATCACCTATGATCCTTTTACTGGTAGTGGACTGGGCAATGAGAGAGATCACAAAACAACCAAGGGCATACAATACACTTACACAGAAGTCAGACAACCTTGACTTTGCAGATGACTTCAACTTGCTATCCTATACCTATACAGACATGTAAACCAAAACAAATGATCTCTTATGCACAATTAGTAGGGCTGAAAATCAACACTGAGAAAACTAAAACCATGAGAATCAACACACAAAAAGAGACACCAATAGTACTTTCTGGGACTGACACAGAAGAAGTCTGATATTTCACATATCTTGGTAGCATATAAGTACAACAGGTAGAACAGATAAAGACATGAAAGGCAGACTAGCAAAAGCCACACATGCATTTGTAACTCTGAAGCTGATCTGGAGAAACAGAAATCTTGCCCTTCAAATTAAACTTTGAATATTTAAGGCCATTGTAAAGTTGGTCTTACAAAAGAGTGCTGAAACTTGGAGAGTTAAAGACCTTAGAAGCTTAACTCCAAGTTTTCATAAACAGCTGCCTTAGACATATCCTCAATTTCAGATGACCAGAAAAAAAATCAGAAAGAAAGAACTTTGGAGAAAGACAAAACAGAAACTGATAGGACAGAAAATTAAGGAATTAAAATGGAGATGGCTATGACCAATATGGAGGAAAGACCTGAATAACATAACATAAAACAGGCATGGGACTTGGAACATCCAGGGCAAGAGGCAACAAGGTAGACCAAGGCTAACATGGTAATTCACAATAGAAGCAGACTTGAAAGCTATTAAAGTTACATAGAAAGAAGCTAAGACTGCAGCAGGAGACTGTCAAAAATAGAAGACAGTGGTGAAGACCTTATGCTCTGTGTGGAATAGAGAGGTATAAGATAAGAAGAACAGAAAAAATAGAGTGTAGCTGTGGGAACACAAGCAGTGGGACAGACTAGCCGCTGTATACATACCCATCCAAGACACTAGGCACCTACTCAGGGTGACAAGTGCCCCTGCTCCTTCTCCCAGCCCCGCTCTGCTGCTCCGACCACCGCCAAACCCCTCTATTTTTAACACTCTAACTCAATCAGAGCTAGCACAGGTATGTCTCCTTGAGCTCGGAATTATGCCTCCAGTTTGAAGTGTAGTTGTATCCTAAATCCCTTCTCTCCCCAGGTATATTTATAAAGTCATTATTTTCTGAAGTATTTTTAGTTCTGCTGTATCTTGGTCCATAAGATTATATAATAAAGCACTAGTGTTATCATCATTCATCCTCTAAGCACATTACAAAATATTTGCTCCTTGTATTCACATACTGTTATGAAATAACATAATTAAGTATCTTTTTCAAGATTAAAATATCCAGCCATCTCCTCTATATATAAAACTTCAAGAGTTAATTTCCTTAAAGTGAATATTATGAAGCATTGGTAGATTCAGTAGGGGGGAAAATCCTGTGAAAATACTCAGAATTTGCTTCAGGAGATATGCAAAAATGGCAACCCCCCATATAGTTAAAAGATCAAGGGAAGGAATGAAAGATTAAGCAGCAGATGAGATAATAGACAAGATAATTACAGAGCATTAAAGCCTCCGATTTATTTTTAAGATGTTCAAGCTCTATTTAGAAAAGCCCATTGCTAACTTTTGTGAAGCTAAAATGAATTGTCCTCAAATATTGAACAGTAATGTGACTGACTGAGCCAAAATTTCATCATTTCATTTTGTAAAACAGCCCCTACAGTGACTGGCCATGGGGTGCAACAGTGGCACAACTGGGAGATGTGTTGTCTGAAGGAAATGGTATCTCAGGCTTTCAGGTAGCAAACCCCAAAATACCACATGGTGGGGGAGGGTCACCTTCAGTGAAGATGAATGTGGAGGGTGATGGAAGCCCTGGTGCTCTTCAGCGTTCTCAATAATTTACAACAATAGGCATCATCTCACAAGCATCAGGAATCATTTCACAAGGGAGCCAAACAGACCCCCTTCTTACCAAATTATCACTCTGCTGTTGTGTAGAAAAGGAAAAGAACTGTAATTCAGGGGTAGGGGATGGGTAATTAAATGCCAGAGCTATGGTCACAGAAGTATAACTGCAATGACTCTGACATGTAGACTACGGACAGAAAATCAGGAATTGAATTGATGGATTTGGGGAGTAGGCAGAATTTAACTGATGGATTGGGGATGAGGAACTGTGTATAAAATAGACTAGATGGAGAGGAGGCACAAATTGATGGGAGAAAGTGGAAGGGCCAGAAAATGGACTTTTAGAAGGACAAATGTAGTGAATGGATTTGTGAGCAGTGTGTGTATGTGTGGAGTGGGGATAGAATCAAAGAACTGATGGTGTAAGGTAAGAACTGGGGCCGAAAAAGGAAAAATTGATAGGGGTAGTGAAAGAAGAGGATATAGAAAGGAAGGACAACGTGAATTTGGGAAAAGTTAATGGATTTTAGAGAAAGACGGGGAGGAACAGATAGGAAAGAGATTTGGAATCAGGAAGAAGAGAGAAATTAAGGGAGACAGAAAGGAGGGAAAGATGAAAAGAACAGAGAGAGAGGGTAAAAACCGGGATGGAGGAAGAATGTTTTTGTGTGTTTAGGAAGTAAACAAGGACATTTGGGGCCCATTGCTTGTGGCATGCAGTGTTTTTTGTTAATTGATTATAACATAATTTGCTATTGGCAGGTTAGTCCGGTTAGGAATTCAAAATAAATTCCAAGTAGAATTCTTTCATATATGTATGTTCGTTTGTTTGCTTTGAAATGCTCTAAGATCTTAAGTGCACAAATTTGCACCTGACACTTCAACATTTTCTAGGGGAAGCCCCTAAGATTGCACCCCAATTTAATTTTTAGATGCCTCCAACATATCCCAAAAATCTGCCACCTCTGTCTAGGCTCAGACACATCAGATTAGAGTTTAAAAGTTAAAACATGGTAGCAGTGGTCAGAGTAGAGAGATGCACAGCAAGGAAGAGAGTGTAATTGCTCTGTTTCTAGGTGCTGCTTTGTTTTCCTAGCAAACAGGCAGCATGGACCACTAGGAAAGCTGGATATCCAGACAAAACACCTTGCACAAGCACAGATGCACTGAAAGCAAGAATTTAGTCAGTGTATAGAGCTGACCATAGAGGATAAAGATCAGACAATGAAGGTAAAGCTCTTTCACTGTCTCAGTGTGGAAAAAGGACAAGAAGCGAGTGAAACACTCTTGCTGCCAGCATTAATTCCTGAAACACTGGGACAGTTGGTAAACTGTCTGAGTACTGTGACCCCAGACAGAATGAGACTGTAGAGAGATACCAGTTTTTTCCTTACCCAAAACCAAGAAGCAGAAGAGGGAATAGCTATTTACATAATAGAACTGAGAGCTCTGACATCCACATGTAAATTTGGAGATATAAAAGATTCCATAAGTAGGGACAGAATTGTTTGTGGGACAAGTGACTGAAAAATCTTATGCATTGAGAGAAACAGTTCTAACCCTAGAGAAATGCCTCCAAATAGCAAGGGCAGTTGAACTGTCCAGGAAAAGGATAAAAACAATGACAGCCATTAGTGACACACAAGTACACAGTATTAAAGGAACCCAGGAAGCAGAGAGAGACTGATGAAGAATGCAGGCATCATGGTCCAGTGTATATACTGTAAAAAGCAGCATGGAAGCCAGAAAGAAAAATGCCCAGCCTATGGGCAGCAGTACAAAAGGTGTGGGAAACAGAACCACTTGATGACCTACCAACAGCTACCTCAAAAATTAAAAAGTGACAGTACATTAAGTGATTAAAAATGTCCAGCTTTCCAGTGAAAAGGAAGATATCTGTGGGGTGACTTTAGCAGGACCAAAGACTCTTAATATACATGCATTACCAAAGAAGGTTCCCAGCTAGTCAACTGCCATATTTGCAGTTATACTTTTGGATCTACAACCAATTCAAGTCCAGATGGATTTCAGAGCCATCTGCAATGTAATCCCAGCAACGCTGATAAGCAGCAATATTAGACTGGAAAAATGTGACCAAATGCTGGTGATGTACAATAAACCTTTCTGTGGCCAGTGGGCAAATGCAGGCTGTTGATAAGAAACCCATGAAACAAGAGACATTGGTGTTGTTTGGAGTTTATAGTAGTTGACATGCCAGAGTACCACCTACTGCTGGACTGCGGGGCAGTGCAAGCCATGGATATGATTGCAGTACAAAACCAGAATATCCTCGATGTGAAACAGGAAGGAGAACAGTCACATGGGTCCTGTCCAGCATTCTAACAGAATATAAGGATATATTTCAAGGAGATAGACACCTAGAGGCCAAGCTGAAGTTAGAAATAAACCCCCATGTGTAGCCTGTGAGATTTCTGAAACACAGAGTTCTGCTAGCCCTCTTGGAGCCAATAAAGAAGGAGCTGGCAAGCCTGCAAAGAAGAGGCATCATTACACCTGCTGAAACTTGCACAGAGTGGATCAGCAGTGGTGAGAGAACCTTCAGTTAACTGAGGATCTCCAATGAGCCAAAACCGTTTAACAGAGCATCAAAAAGAAGTCTCTGCCCATTACCAGTGATTGAGGATATATTACCTCATCTATCCAGGGCAAAAGTATTCATTCTTTGTGATGTCAAGGATGGGTTATAGCATATTGAGCTAAATGAGCCATCCAGCCACCTGACAACATCTGCCATACTTTTTGGCAGGTACTGCTGGGTACAAATGCCTATGGGCATCAGCCCAGCCCCAGAGATGTTCCAGTGTAAACTGAATTAGGCACTAGAGCGACTCCCAGGTGTCAAGATTGTAGCTGATGACATTCTTATTGTAGTAGATGAGATTCCAAGGGAAAGGCAATCCAAGACCATGACACCAAGCTCTGGCAACTTATAAACAGATGCCAGGAGTAGAATATGCATCTAAATGCAGACACATTGAAGATGAGGTCAAACTGGACATTTGTTGACTTCTGAAGGACTACAGCTAGACCCTGAGAAACTGAGAGACAATAAGGAAATGCCCAGACTAAAGGCTGCAAAGGGAGTCCAGTGATTTATAGGGACAGCTGACTATCTTTCCATATTCTGTGTATGTCTATGAGAAACCTGTGAACCTTGTGTATGCCTATCAGAAATCTTTGAGACCGTTAACACACAATAACAACAAGGAGTCCGGTGGCACCTTAAAGACTAACAGATTTATTTGGGCATAAATAAATCTGTTAGTCTTTAAGGTGCCACCGGACTCCTTGTTGTTTCTGTGGATACAGACTAACACGGCTACCCCCTGATACTTAACACACAATGGTGCAGTGTGCAGATTGTCAGAGACCAAGAACAGGCATTTGAAAGAGTAAAGGAAGTCATAAGCATGAGACCAGTCCTAAATTACAACAACTCTGCAGAGCAGCTACAACTATATCGTGATGCTTCAGAAGGAAGCCTAGGAGCAGCAGGGATGCAAAGCCAGCAGCCATAGCATTTGCTAGTAGACCCAACAACAGACACAGAAAGGGGATTTTCGCAGAAAGAAAAGGAGGTACTGGCTGTGCTCTTTGGAATGGAATTATTTCATCAATTAACCTTTAGGCACAAGGTAGACCTGCAGTCTGATCATAAGGCATTAGAAAGCATCATGAATAAGTCACTGTTGGGTGCACCCGAGTGCAACATGTTATTGAGACGTCAGTGCCATGAGGTGAGGATAAGGTACAGCCCAACAAAGTCACAGCTGACAGCATATACACAGATGGCTCTGTGGAACAGGAGAGAGTTTGTCAACATGCTACAATACCTGTGCATCTCTCATGGGAGGATCCAGGCAATCCAACAAAACACCAAACAGGATGGGGTGCTACAGGCAGTAAAATGATTCAGACTTCCAGGGTTGGGTTGGATCAAAAGGAGCAAGTGCCACAGGAGCTTACCTCCTACTACCGGATGAGGTAGGGGTTGGATGTGTAAGACATGATTTTATTTATGGGGAACCAAGCAGTAATCCCAGGAAATTTAAGAGCTGACCCCATGAGACAGATACATTCTTCACACCTGGGTAGAGGCATGCTTGAAATGATCCAGGAATGTATTTTCTGGCCAGGCATGAATGCCAAAAGAGAGCATACCTGGAACAGTGCAAAGTGCATAAACAGTATTGTGGTCAACAACAGAAGGCGACTCTACAGCCTCATGAAATCCCAGCCCGATTCTGGGAAAAGATCGGGACAGACTCGTTCACTTTTAATGACAGGAACTCCTAAATTTGGGAATGGCAATATCTGATGCTTTTGCTAAACAGCTTTTTTTCCCTGAGAGGTGATTATAAATCTTCAGAGATAAAAATAACAATATGAAGGACTCATTGTATAAGTCTTGTAAAAGCCTGCAAAAACAGTAGAAAGAAATCAATTAGAATTACCATGGCAACAACCAACAATTTTACATGCAAGAAGGAAAGAAAATAAAACAAGGAAACTAACAAAACAGAAAATGATTGAAATAATATGGGATTTTAAATAAATATGGTAGAGCAGAGTCTCAAGAATGTGAGAGTCTGTCATTCATTTAAAATATAATTTCAGATGAGGCAAATGTTTTTCATTCTTATTGACGAAGGATGAAATCTAAAATATTATTGATAAAGTTTAACTATGTATGGAAGGTTAAAATGATTTTCAGGGAACTGAGGTCTGGCAAAGTAGAAACGTAATATAAAATGAACCTAATAAATCCATCCGATCTATATGAGTGTGTCTCGGTTGTTTTTTGTTTTGTTTTGTTGTTTTCTCATTAAATAAGAGTATAGAAAAATTGAATTATGAAAAAGTATATACCATATTTTATACCTACAATTTGAGAGTCAATTTAATAATCTATAGAATGCTAACATACTGTAGAGCTTGATTCTACATTCCGTGTCTACTCCAAACTCCCATTGGCTACAATGCAGAGTTTGCCCTTTATATCAGAGGTTCTCAAACTGGGGGCCACAGAATGTATTCTGGGGGCAGGGCTGAGAAGCTTTAGGGAAAAAACTTATTGTGCACATTTTACCCATAGCAATGAAGAACTAGCAAAGATGATTCCTCCAGACATATCAGGTCCTCAGATGGCACTGTACATTTTGACGAATTTCTGTTAAGCTTGTATAGCATTATACAAAGTCATTGCCATCTGTAGGTTAATCAGTTTGCTACAACGCGGTATGTACATTTAATTGTAAGCATCGACCACAATTGTGTTTTGCTTTTGCTCTTATTACAATGGATCATTAGCTCATTCGTGCAATTTGTGGAATTGCTCTGCTCCAAAAAACAGGTGCACCCATCACACTAATAACAACAGTGTGATGCCAGTAAGCAGTATCTCACTTAAAATTTACATTGCTATATGCTTAAATAGCTCTGTTTGAATCAATGCCTTACTGTTTTTAATATTTAGTGAGAGTTGCATGTTGATTTTTTTTTTATTGGTATATGTACTTGTGTGACGAGAGTGGGGGGTGCGTAAACTACTATAGACACAAAGAAGGCGAGCATGATCAAATAAGTTTGAGAACCATTGCTTTATATATCAATCACTAAACAAAATGATTAGAGACCAAATTCTGCTCTCTGTTCAACCCTACTGAAGTCTTCAGGGCAAATCAAACATTAAACACTATTGCTTTTAATCCCTGTACTGTAGTTACAAATGTGCACTCCCCAGAGGGGCCTTCTCCGCTTTCAGAGTCAGGGATCCCGCCTTGGGAGGGTATTGGCTCCAGGGTGATGAAAAGGTCCTGGCTGCCTGGGAGAATGGATTCACCGCTTGCCTGCTCCACATTCTCCTCCTCCTCCTCTTCCACATCCACAAAATCCTCCTCCGTGTTGCGTGAGACTCCCCCCTTGCAGGTGTCCATGGACAGTGGTGGGGTAGTGGTAAGGTCCCCCCCTAGAATGCCATGCAGCTGATCATAGAAGCGGCATGTATGGGCCTCTGACCCAGAGTGACCGTTTGCCTCCTTTGTCTTTTGGTAGGTTTGCCTGAGCTCCTTGACTTTCACGCGGCACTGCTGTGTGTCCCTGTTTTAGCCTCTGTCCATCATGCCCTGTGCGATTTTGGCATATATATATATATTAGCATTTCTTCTTTTTGATCGGAGTTCTGCCTGCACAGATTCTTCTCCCCATACAGCAATCAGATCCAGTGTCTCCCGTTGGCTCCATGCTGGAGCTCGTTTGCGATTCTGGGTGGACTGCATGGTCACCTGTGCTGCTGAGCTCGCCATGCTGACCAAACAGGAAATGAAATTCAAAAGTTCCCGGGGCTTTTCCTGTGTACCTGGCTAGTGCATCGGAGTTGAAAGTGCTGTCCAGAGCGGTCACATTGGAGCACTCTGGGATAGCTCCCGGAGGCCAATAACGTCGATTTGCGTCCACACTACCCCAAATTCGACCCAGCAAAGTTGATTTTAGCGCTACTCTCCTCACCGGGGAGGAGTACAGAAGTCAATTTTAAGAGCCTGTAGCAGGGTGGTCACCCCGCTCCGGCCCTGAAGGGGTTAAAGCAGCCCTGGAGAGGGCTCCAGCTGGGAAAAGGTAGGCTGATGGGGAAAGCAGCCACAGTTGTGGCCAGCTTAACCAGGGCCCAGGTGGCCCTTATAAGAGGGCTGTGGGCCAGAAGCTAAGACACACACTCTCTCTCTAGCTCAGGGGTTGGCAACCTCTGGCACGCAGCTCGCCAGAGTAAGCACCCTGGCGGGCCGGGCCAGTTTGTTTACCTGCCGCGTCCACGGGTTCAGCCGATGGTGGCTCCTCCTGGCCGCGGTTCGCCGCTCCGGGCCAATGGGGGTGGTGGGAAGCCGTGGCCAGCACATCCCTCGGCCTGCGCCACTTCCCATAGCCGCCATTGGCCTGGAGCGGCAAACCGCGGCCAGTGGGAGTCGCGATCAGCCGAACCTGCGGACACGGCAGGTAAACAAACTGGCCCAGCCCGCCAGGGTGCTTACCCTGGCGAGCCGCTTGCCAGAGGTTGCCGACCCCTGATCTAGCTTCTTGAGAGAGAAGGACCTGGCTGCAGTAGCGCAGCTGGGGGGGAGCAGGGGGAGCGGCCGCTCCCCTGAGCACTCACTCAGTGCTTCCCAGCACGTCTGGGTCTTCGGTGGCATTCACTTCGGGCTCCGCTGTGTGCATCTTGTGGCGGCAGCTCCTGCGGCCGGTGCTTCTCCTGCTTCCCCTGCCCTCGCTTTGTGGCGGCCGGGTGACGCTCCTCCCTGTGCCCGCTGGGGTGCGCCTGCTACCTTGCTTGGCTGAGGACTAATCCAGCGCGGGTTTCCCCGCTGGGTTGGCGGCAATTCGGCCGCGGGTGCTTCAGTCGCTCCAGGTCTTCACCGGCAATTCAGCAGTGGGTAATTCGGCACGGCAGGTTCTTCAGTCTTCGGCGGCAAGACTTGGGTTTTTCTTTTTTTTCTTCGCTGCTTTGCAGCGGGTGGCGCCTTTTTTTATATGTTTGCTCCCTGTGCTCTTAGGACCTGGCTACACCACTGCCTGGGAGTTGAGAAGGGTACCTGAGGTGGAGCAGTGCTGGGGAAGGGCAGAGGGAGCTGGGGAGCTCCAGCCAGGAAAAACCCCAGGCTGCAGGCCTTGCTAAAAGGGCAAATAGGTACTGGGGCTGCAGAGGGGAAGCCCAGAGATAGGCAAAGGCAGCAGGTCCTAACCCCCTTGCCGATGACAGACTGCATTCGGCCCCAGGGAGTGGGAGCTAGATGATGACTGGCAGTAGCCACTGTGGCAAGGTGGGTTTAGAGGGTTGGGGGTTCCCCTGGGAGGGGAGACCCAGAGCAAGGGGGTACTGTGGTGGGGAGAACCCCTGGGCAAAGGGCATCGGGGTCTGGGAGGGACACGGGGCCAGCGGCAGGCGAGACACCGGCCTGCAGAGGTCGCTCTGGGCTGGAAAGAGCTAATTCCCGAGACGGCTAGCAGGAGGTGCTGCGCCGGTGAGGTGTCGCCCCGCCACAGAGCCCTTTAGGTCGACAGAATGGGGTTGCTTGTGTAGACGCATTTATTATAAAATCGACCTAACGCGGCTAAATTCAACCTAACCCTGTAGTGTAGACCAGGGTTTAGATTTTACAGTAATAGAGCATTACAGAAATTCATAATATAAATTAGATAGACTAATAGCTGGGAGATGTGGTTCAACTGTTTTCTGGGTAGGTCACCAGCTGCAAGGAAAGCTCAAGATTCATCCACAGCTAACCAAGAACTTGTCAGAAGTTCTCCAAAAAGGCGAGGTAAGACATAGAGGAGGAGTACTTTACTCCACCAAAGAAAATATTTTTATTTTGTGCTTTGAAAACTATGAGGCTTGTAAGGTGGTGTTCCAAGTTATAAGTATTTCATATGTTGGTGAAAACCTCCATTTTCCAATTTGGTTTAGCAGCAGCATGAAAACAGTCTTGCTGCAGAGTAGAAGAAAATTGAAGTAGAGCAAAGTTGAGGCAGTAACCCAAAGTAAAAAAAGAGCAGAGGCTAGCTAAGAAAAGTCTGAGCAGCAGAGGGGAATGACTAGCATTTACAACACTTGAGAGAAATTCTAGAAACCTGAGGAAAGGGGATACACAACAGCCAGGGCAGTAACTGAAGTATAGGTAGCTAGTAAACCAGCAAACCACTGGATTCTAATGGAGGTTTTAGAGCCAAAAAGTCTAAATAAGGACAGTGGAATTAAGAAAAGAAAGCACCCAAGGGAGAAAAATCTAAGAAGGTGAATATTAGGCACAGGCTAAAGTTAGAGGAAATTATAGGACCTGTAGAGAACAAAAGTAGACCAAATAAAAGTCAAAATAAGGTGAGAGGCAGTCAAGAAAAATAATATAGCTTGTCCAAAAAGATAATAGAAGAATGTTGTAGTTAGGGATGCTACTTGTAACAATTTTGAAAATGAAATGCAGGATAATTAGCTTTTACATTAAGTTATAGGCAATCTGTACAAAATTTTCTTAACCTTATATTGCCTTGAGAAATTATTGATTGGGTAGCTGTGACCCAAGGACCCCTTGATGCCAAATGACAGAGGGCACAAAGGAGTCATGTGAGGTCTCTAATAAAAGCCTGTGCCACACTGCTTATGTAAGGAGTTATGTATATACACTGAACATTATATTCTTAAGGTCTGTGTCTAGGGACTGGTCATCAGCAAAGGGAAAAAGGTTTTCTTTCAGGCAAGAAACATTGATCCATCTGTCTGTTTATATGTAAATTAAGGATTGTATGGTTCACAGTGGGCCTCCGTTCACCAGTCTGAACTAAATGCTAATGAAGGATTGTGAAATCTTGAAAGAGAGAAAAGTAACAGGAAGGGGTAAACAGCGGGAGGGACCCTATCTCAGGGTGCATATCAAAGGCATGTGTTGGTATATTTTGAGGTGCAAAGACATATCCTGGCATGCTTTACCTAGGAAGTAAACGGACAGCAAGTTTGCTTCATGAACAAAAGGTTCTCAGCACATCGCTCGCCCGCACCACTTCTCGCTGCCCCCATTGGCCCGGGACGGTGAACCGCGGCGAGTGGGGGCCGTGATCGGCCGAACCTGCTGCATCAGCAGGTAAATAAACTGGCCCGGCCCGCTAGGGTGCTTACCCTGGCGAGCCGCGTGCCAAACGTTGCCGACCCCTGGTCTAGTCAAATGGAAAGCAAAATGTAAACAAATTCCATCCTCAGAGAAATATAGAAAACTCCCAATGAAATTAATAGGAATTGCAGGTGTGTCTCTCAACGAAAAATTAGGCACAAATCTGATCAGTATTTAGAAAACCGCACTTCCATTGAGAAATAATACTAGAAACTACTGCCATGTGACTTATTTATGCATTTCATTCTTTCAGAGCAGGCAGACATAAAGTCAGCAGGTGGAGCTGCGATTCCCTCAGCAGGGCTGATATAAGTTTCCACACTGAAAGAACATTCAGTTACATGTGCTCACTCAGACAGCCCATTCTAACTCACCAGCCTAAAGAAGGTCATAATAAAACATAAATGTTCAATAAGGGCAGTTGTTACATCATGTTGTAAGTGCACAAGCCAGGAGAAGAAGAAAACACAGAATCGACAGTGTTTATCAGCACAAGCCGCCTTTACTTTTTTGTAATTGGAGGCAAATGGTACCATTTTAAAGTGATATACATGATTCTAGTGCATCTTACATAGTACAGTACTGTGCCGTATTACTCATGCATGGACTAAAAAGGGTATGCTGATGTAAACACATTTTTCCATCATCTTCAACATTAACATATGTGAAGTACATCTTTATGGATGTGAATGACTTCATAAATTGCTATTTTCATATCATGACATATAATGGCAGCCCCTCTAGATACTACTACTATTTAGTTAAATCAGGGGATCATGATCCCAGGTGTCACATGGTAGCAACTATGCTGTCTTTCCCATATTGTCAAATGGGTGTGGGTCCTAACTAGCTCCTGGCTACATGGGAAGAGGGTCCTGGTATGGAAAACTTTTAGGACCACTGACCTAAGGTAAAGGGAGTAAACAAGATAAACATTTACAAAGTGCAAGTGGTACACTGCTATACATTTCTTTGTGACTATCAAACACTATGTCTACCTTTCTTTATTTTATTGCCTTGTTTAACTATCCCAAGAAAGCTTCTCTTACTTTGCAAATTTTTCATTTTAGTACTCAATCCATTGCAAAAGTAATAATGATTCAGTTGGGTTCACATGACAGACAACACACACAGTTGTTTATATTTGCTATAGGTATAGTGGCCATTTTAATTAAAATCAATAAATAATTAACTCTGACTTGATTTTCTGTGTACCATAGCAGAACAAGTACACTTGGGTTTTTGTGAGGCAAGTAGAAAGTAACTCTGGTCTCATTCTGAATATTTTATATGTTCTTTTCCTCTCTCCCCCACAATGTTTCTTCTCTTTCCCCAGTACTACACGTCTACTCGATATAATGCTGTCCTCGGGAGCCAAAAAATCTTACCGCGTTATAGGTGAAACCGCGTTATATCGAACTTGCTTTGATCCTCCGGAGTGCACAGCCCCGCCTCCCCGGAGCACTGCTTTACCACGTTATATCAGAATTCGTGTTATATCAGGTAGCGTTATATCGAGGTAGAGGTGTACTTTAAAAAAAACTCAGAAAGGTAGATTACCAGTTTTTTCTTTGGGTTGTACTTTGCACAGTAGTGCCAACCCCAAGGGCTCAAGCAGCATGAGTGAAGCCCCCAAAATCATGAGATTGGCTTAAAAAGATTTTTTAAAAAGATTAAATTTTTGTTTCTTTTTATTTGCCTCTTGAGTTTTGAGCCTTTAGGGGTCATGTTTTCAAGCTTTCCTCTGCAACCACAAACTCCAGACATTTTTGTAAATGAAAGCTGAGATAATCACATGACTCCATGTGCTGGAACTTCAGAGAGAACCCCAAATATCATGAGACTCATGATAAAATCATGACAGCTGGTAACATTGTTACACCTTCACAGCTTCTGCCTAATGTGCCTGCCCTGAATTGGCCTTTCTGGATGCAGCACTGCATCAGCACTGAGCACAGTTCTTTATTTCAGAGACAATATGATGGACCAATGGCAGACACTAGGGCTGATGGTGTTTAGCACTGGCACAACTGTAGGAAAATGTTAGGTAAGATTTTTTGTTAAGATGTTTGTTAAAACATAGTTGAGCCAGCTAGTCACAGTCTGAACAACTCTGGACTAAGTCCATAGAAATGGGAAATCTGGTCACTCCCATGATCGGGGTGCAGAGTGGCCCATTTGTGGCCAGGATGTGTGGAAATATGTTTAGAATGCCATTTTATTTTACCAGACTTAGATTCATAGATTCTAGGACTGGAAGGGACCTCGAGAGGTCATCGAGTCCAGTCCCCTGCCCGCATGGCAGGACCAAATACTGTCTAGACCATCCCTGATAGACATTTATCTAACCTACTCTTAAATATCTCCAGAGATATACTTGATATACACGTAATTCCTTTTATCTGAAACCTGCTAGTACCTTAGTCATTCTACCATTTCTAAAGAAGCAATTAAAAGCTGGGTGATCAAATACATTTCTTATAAGGTCCTGGCACACACAATCATGTGACAACAGATGGTATCTGCAAGCCTTTGTGAGAAGTTTGGCCAATGTTAAATAGACTGTGAATATGCAAGGTTGAACATGTATTCTTAGAGTACCATTCATCTGCTCAGGCATCTGAAACATGGTAAACAAAATTCAGTTTATTTTGATATAATGCATGTTAATGTGGAGAGCCATACAAAAGACATGGAACACTCAGTACCTACTGCTGGCTGCTGCACAGCAAAACATACAAAGCAAAGTTCATGATATTAGCCCCAGAGGGGGACTGGATCCAGTCATGCACTGGAACGTTGGAATTCATCAAATTAGTGGAAAAGAACTAAAAGCAACATATGTGTTCAGAGCAGTAACAAAGACTCAAAAAAAATCTAGTGTAGGAAAAACCAGAAGATGTAGTATGGAGCAGAAGATCCCCACTTTGCATGGGAGATGGCAGTAGACCTGCAGCCAACAGCAGGGGAAGACAGGTGAGCAATGCCCCTGTGCTAATGTACTATACATTGTCCTAGCTAAGGAGTATTAGCCCTAGATCTCCTTGTCTCCCCAATCATAGCAAGTTTTGGCTCTTGGTATTAAGATGATATAAAGTATGTAAGGCAGCACACTAATGAGAATTACTATTAAGCAATGTAGAGGTTGGCATCAATCAACAACAATCGGCTCAGAAGCAGAAAGAGCAAAGACAAAAAGTCAGAAAAGCAGTTTTTCTGGAGCTGATTTGTTTTGGTTGCTTTCAGCATCAGGCGAGGCCAAGTATAACGTATGTTTAACAAATGTGATGCGCTGTCGGCTGATATCCACTCTCTTGTTAAGACTTCAGGGGGCGGGGGAGAGGGAAGATTCAAGCATTTTTTTCTTTTCATTAGGAAAATATTCTAGAGACATTTTATGGGAAATGACTGAAAACAATGAGCCTGATCTTTGAGCTTGTTTTTTCTGCTTCACACACTATTGGTGAAATTTCTAAATGTTCGCACAGTCAAGTACCCTGTTGCATGCTCCAAATGGGGCCCAGCACATGTGTAGGCATTCTGCAGCTTTTCAGAACTGGTTTGCAGATGTACTTAAGTTCTCGGAGTGTTTTGGATGCTAAGCCCTTCGAAATGGTAGTGTCAGGGCCTGGCTAAGGAGCTGAGCACTAAAATGACATTTTCAAAAGCATTCAGCAGCCCAGACACGTTCTCTCAGGTGCTCCTGAGTTAGATATGCCTGGTGCATGGTTCAGACAGGAGGCACAGTTAAACCAGTCAAGCACCAGCAATACTCATTGATTGCTCTGCATGCCACACACGGGAACAAACAGCGAGCTGATTTGAAAAACTCAAACTCATAAGAGAAAAAGATGAGAGGGTGATTCAGACAGCTAGAAAAAGGCTCAGGGAGAGCAAATAGTAGCTTAGGGAGCTAGAATCAATTATTGCAGGCCTTCGGAGTCCACGACTTGCAAACATGCTTTTAACGTGCCTGACTTCAGCTGATATTATGGTAACTGCAAGTATCATTCTTTCTGGATAGTTTCTAAAATAGTCTGTTATAATCAGGTAGTACATGTGAACGTGAGAAAAGCATCATGTGTTGTGTCACCAGATGTATAGGATGAGATAGAAGGAGGGAATAGCTAAGGATGGAAAAACATTACAAGCTGTTTGTAGTGGATGGAAGAATCAACACTTCTGACCTGTGCGTTCCCAATATACAATGAGCTTTCAGCAATTTTGGGCATACTCATGAAAGATTAAAAAATAGGAGTTCCCGCATTGATTGGAAGCCAATGCTGAAAAGGATACATGAAGGGCACTCTGGAATGACTAACTTAAACAGCAGAGCTGGGGAAGTCTTGTTCGGGTCAAAGACAAACAGTAATATTGAGTTCATTCACCCTGTCACAAGGACATACAAAATCCATTTTGTGTGTGCCAATTGTGATACACACAGCCCCAGCAAGTTCATTTGGTACGAATGGGACACAGTAGACTAGATGGGGAACCTTAATAGCCTAGTTATAAATAATACTAAGGAGCAGTCAGGCTCAGTGGAAATCTTCAAACCACTCATTCAGGCTGTCCTTCCACCAGATATATCATGTAATGAGGGACAGGAGACAATTGTGATGGTGATGGAGACATGTCTCAGTTCTGCATTAGTGGAAAAAAAGCAAGGAAAATTATTTTGGGGTAAAAAAAGAAGTTTCACCTAACAATTCCTAAAATGTTGGTTGTACACTTCAGCACTGTATTAAATAACATTTCCATTCCTATTTAGATGTGTTATTGTCATTTAAGCATCTAGAAAAGCAGATGGGAAAATGTTTGGAGCTTTTTCATTCACAATTGTTCAATAGCCAAGTTTCACTTGAAGAACTGGTTTCTTGGCAAAAATCAGTTTCAGATTGTTATTAAGGAACTGTTACATTTCATTTAAACTCTAAGGCCTGGTTCTGTGTTCTTTACATACCCCAAACTGCTATTGACTTGCCTTCCTTTCATGGGAGTTTTGAGTATGCAAGGAATGCAGGATCAAGATCAGTATAATTGAATGGCAAAAAAACTTTGTTGACACAGAGTTAAAGTTGCCCGGTGATAGTTTGTGCCCTTCTAGAATGTCTTATTCAGCAAAACTCAAGAGGAGAAAGTTTTTAATTACTCAGGGTATTTGCATGAATTCAGAAGCTTTGTTTCTTATGAGTCGATACACTGTTGTTGCTGCTAGGGTGACCAGATGTCCCGATTTTATAGGGACAGTCCCGATTTTGGGGTCTTTTTCTTATATAGGCTCCTATTATCCCCCACCCCCTGTCCTGATTTTTCACATTTGCTGTCTGGTCACCCTAGTTGCTGCTTATAATTCACCTGAAGTCACAGGTCCCAACCCTGTTCCTGTGTAAGTCAGTGAGGACACACTCATTGGACATCATCCCTGCAAGATAGAAGCTAGGAACAGGATTTCACCTTAAGTCCATTGGTCACATCATGGCTGTCTCCACAGCAGCACTTTTATTTGTGATATCACAAATGAAAGATTATAATATTAAATAAAGGAAGAAGTAACTGAGCAGATAGAAACAAAAATTCTGCTTTCTTTAAATAAAAAAATAAGGGGAAACTCTTATTTTTAGTACTGTGTATTCCATGAGATGTCAGCAACTCTTCAGTGGATTTCAGTTTTGTTTCAGATCTAATCATTAATTTGCACCATGAATTTACTGTGTTTCTATCTGTTTTCCCTATGTTTGTTAAATCTCAATGCCCCACGCTAATATAAGGCAGAGTGTGTCACCCTTCCTTACAATGGGTAATACCACACTCTGCAAGCAGTTCCAGTGATTTCAGTGGTAGTACTTGAAGGGGGATGATGTTACTCAACAAGAGTGAGCATGGCAAAATCTAGGCCACAGTAAAGGAACTAAGGGCACGTTTACACTATGAGGATTATAGTGGCATAACCCTGTAAGTGTAGATGTATCCTACAGCTCCGGAAGGAGTTCTTCCTTTGATTTGGCTAGGTCTACATGGGGGTTATATCAGCATAGGTACAGCACTCAGGGGTGTGAAAAATCCACACCTATCTGTACCGTTGCTACGTCAACCCAAGTTTTAAGTGAAGATCAGGCCTAAATTATTCCTGTGAGGAGCTAGAATAAAAGGCTAAACGTTGAAATCATTTTTAGGGATGTCAAGCGATTAAAAAAATTAATCGCGATTAATCGTGCTATTAATAATAGAATACCATTTTAAAAAATATTTTTGAATGTTTTCTACATTTTCAAATATATTGATTTCAATTACAACATGGAATATAAAGTGTACAGTGCTTACTTTATATTTATTTTGATTACAAATATTTGCACTGTAAAAAACAAAAGAAATAGTATTTTTCAATTCACCTAATACAAATACTGTAGTGCACTCTCTTTATCACAAAAGTGCAATATACAAATGGTTCACTGCGATTAATTGACAGCCCTAATTATTTTCCAAAAGTGCTAAGCAAATGTATAAAACTCTTTTTCTGGTTAAAAAATAACTTGCACTAATAATGAGACAGTCTATTTATTTTTAGACTATGATGTTAGGCCTTATCCCTCCCAAATGCTGAGGAGGCTCCTGAAAGACATACTGCTTATGAGGGACAGGGTCCAATATGGTTCTACCTTCTCTTGCAGATGCATCTGAGGAGTTAGAAACATCTTACCCATTTTTAGGGGTACTGTGTGTGTAAGTGGAAATGCTGTTCAGGAGAGCTATAACTGAGGCAAAAGTAACTCATCCAGGAGTTATTGAGCATAACTAGGAAGAGTGAGGAAGCAGATAAGACAGATAAGAGTAGATTTGATCTAAACAGAAAGTCCCTACTGAGGCTCAGGTATGATTCAGGTTAGTACTCTCTATATTCTAGAAAGGAAAATATAGGTCTGTCCCAATCAAACCACAAAGTAAATGTACAGAGTGCACAATGAGCTTAGTGTTTCTATATGTAGGCTATTTGTACCAAAGCACACAACAATTACAATTGTCCTTTAAGCATGAATCTTAGTCCAAATAAATGCATGAGAGTTTGAAGCATGAATTCTCCAGATGCATTGCTAAGGATTTTCGTTCAGAGGAGTGTTTCCCAATATTCAGTATCTTATAGACATGCACACGATCGCAATGGATTATTAAAACATTAAATTCTCTTTCTCATATTTAAGCTCATTTTGGGTTGGTTCTATTTGAAGCCAAAGAATGACTTTCAGTCCAAATGTCCAGTTGTGCAAACTCTTCTACTACGTATAGCACTATGCCTAGCAATCAATAAGTGTTTGCAGGATCAAGCCCAGGTTATTTTATAGATACCTAGCAATTAGAGGAATACTGTCAGGTATGCTATTCATCATTAAAATTTAAAGAATTTTTTAAATCTAATTTTACTTTTCCCTTTTTGCATTTTTCTTTTGTTATTTGTTTTTCTTTGTTCAACAGAAATGAGGGACCAACCTGGTGAGCTGGTGAAGGTTTTAGTTGGGAAATTGCAGCAGAAGTGAGAATGTGATGCCTGATCTCATTTTTGCCAAGCAAGCCAATGCACCTAGGGGCTTTTTTTAGCTGCCATTCTTTCAAGAGAGATAAAGGATTAAACAGTGAGTCATCAACAATAAAAAGACCTACAGGCCTTGATCATACAAACAAGCATGTATTTGATTTTAAGCACAGTAGTCATTCAATTTTCTTCAGTGGAACTATTCCCATGCTTAAAGTTATATATGTTTGAGGCCTGGTCTACACTTAAAACTCAGGTCGACATAGCTACAGTGCTCAGGAGTGTGAAAAATCCACTCTCCTGAGCTCCATATCTATGCTGACCTAACTCCTGGTATAGACACAGCTAGGTTGACAGAAGACACAGTCCCTGCCCCAAAAAGCTTACATGGGTAAATATTCCATTAGAACCTAGAAAGTCTGAAAGGTTGTAATCAAACATGATTTAAATACTCTCTCCAGCAGTGAAATGTTAATTGCAATAACTCTTGAAAGTGCTACCTTCTTCACCCCAGGTTAGCAAGGGATTTCTGTAATGACAAGCAGAGATGGCAGATTGGTATTCCTTACTGGTTATATGCATGCTGAGTCTGATATGAAAGATGCAAATAGAATTTTCATCTAAAGACTCATCACCCAAGGCTACAAGTTAGTGTGCAAACTTTAAATTGGTAATGCAAAACAAAAAAACCTTTATGTTAGGGAGGCACTGTACTACTGGAGGCAGCATGTTTTTGGCCAGGATGTAAAATGATTCTTGATCACATCTCATTAAAGATCCTGTGGGCATTTCTCGCAAGAATTGCCATTGGTGTTTTGGCCAGATTCCAATCTTGATAACTGTATGATGTTTGTTTATTCTGCCCTTGCAGTTTCAATTGTGTTCAGTATTCTTCACTTCCTTTCCTAACTCTTGTGTGTTATTTTTATGCACTGAACACGTGTGTACACATATAAAAGTGCTTTGGGATCCTTGAGGCTGGAATGAATATGTAAGATATTTTCATTATAAACCTGACCAGTGCCTCCAAAGAAGACCTATAATGATGGAATTTCTTTAGAGCAAAGGTGCTGGGGCTACTTTAAAAGCTTAGGGAGTTTTACATTTAGTATGATTTGCCTTTATGAAGGAAGGAAGGAACTCCATCCCACACTCTCATCTCTAAAAGCTCCACTCAGATCCCTAAAGTACAGACTTCACAGGATGATAAGACTCCCAATGAAGACTTTATTAAATAGTTAGGAGCTTACTTCCCTGTTCTCCCCACTATTCTAACAACTACCATTTTGACAGTGGATGATCTGCCAGCCCACATACCACCAGTCTCTGTAAGATACACTTAGTTAAAAGAATGTTATGGTTGCAAAGTCAAGCAGTCAAAAGTTAGGAAATGTCAGAATTAAGGTTGTCTGTGCAACCTTAATTCAGCCCTCTTGTTCATATGAATTATGGTACAGTCTTTAATTACAAGATATCCCATATTATTATTTTTTCTTTTCCTTTCAATAATTCCTGTTAGCTGATACATTCAACCTGGCTTCTGTCTAGTTGCCAGAGTGCTCAGTACAATATTGTCATGATCCCTCAGCTCACACCATCCTCAAAATGCCTAAGAAAGGCATCAAAAAGAACCCACAGAGGCCAAATGCAAAAAAGGGCTAGGGTAGGGAGGATAAAAGTAGGAAGAACTAATACGCATACTATCTGCACAAAAGGAGCACATTTGTTCAATAATAGGCATCTCCTTTTATGTTTCAGAGTAGAATTATACTTTAATTAGTAACCATGAACTGATATTTCATTTAGAACACAGTGAAAGGATCATACTCTGAAATTAACAACAGTTCTAAGTAAACTAATAACTTTGTACTTTTCCTAAGAGTGAAGCCTGTAAACTTAATCTAAAGGGGCAATATCAGATATATTGCTTTTTAAAATTTTTGATTAAACATTATTTTTGCATGAACCATGTCATAGGAAATTACAATGAGTACTAAGGGAAAAATCCAATAGAATAATATTGATTTTTGCACCAATATATTAAAATATAATAGTGTAAAAATATTAAATGTTTGTTTTCATTTGAATTATTATTAGGTAAAGGGAACTAATACTGAGCTCTCCAGGGATTGCCCAAAAAGACAGAGAAGGGAAATAGAAAGAAAGAAAAAACAAAAGTAAGACATGGTGTTCATACACCGCAATATTTGTAGTTCATAAGGAGATATGCTTACATGGGAACTGCATTTATAGAAAAGTAACTAATAAATATAATACACTTTTATTTTCCACGGGTATGGTCAGTAGTCTCATTATTAAGCATTGCCCTTCACTAACAAGAAAATACATAAATATGTAAAATATTTTGTCTGAAAACAATTTCCTTCATTCTTCAATTTTACATATACACCCCACATAGAGAAATTAATACTTATAATCATACCTGTGCAACTACTGTATATTGAAGTCAGTGAGGATGCATGAGAGTAAATGACAACAGAATTACACCTAATGCCGCCTTCTAAAATTTCATACAAAATCTACGCTAATAAAACATTAACATTTTACAGTTATGCACTCAGTTTCAGAAATGCCAAAATTTAGGTTGAATGTTCAGCCTTAACTCTGCCTCCATTGGCTCATGCATTATGATAGTCTTTCATTACAGGAGAACTTACTATTTTTCAAACACTAAAATAAAATATTTTTAGATGTTTACAATATTAACGTCAAGGTCATACATGTAAACCAAAATTTGGCATCTCCTGACTTCCAAGGGCTTAATTGTACAACTTTAATATTTAATTAACTACAAAACACTATATAAAAGAAAGTTACGGTTGCACTGAATGAGGCAAAAATGTGGAAAAAGTAGAGTTTGATGATGTAATTAAAGATGATATCATAATGCATATACACACGGGGAGCAAATTAAGGTTGAACAGACAACCTTCATTCTGATACTTCCAAGTTTTAAATACTTGATTTTTTCAACCTTAATATTATTTTAATATAGTTTTTTAGTATGATTTCATGGGTTTTAAAATAAAAGCAATCTGAAAAACAGAATTTCATCCCGTGGAATCATGTTGACTACTATATGGTTCATCAACAGGGTTGTGACCTTTAGATCCACAGCACTGATCTCTGCTATTTGATGTAACAGAGTGACTGGTAGCAGTAGGAGGTTGTAATCCTCCATGTAGGTCAATCACTAGAGGGAGGTGAAACACACACTTTGCCAGTGGGTTTCACAGCTATCTGCTGACAGGAGAGGAATGTTGATACTCAGGAATAATGGGTTCTATTCTAGTTTGTGGAGGGGAGGGTGTTTAGTGGTAACAGACCCTTTTGCCCCTATCCCTCATACCAGTCTACTCCATGCCATTCTCCTCACCCCTCTGCATTGAGGTCAGGCCACTTGCTCCTTTTCTCTGCTTCCTGAAGACCAGCAGGAGGAATGTTCAGAGCACATGAGAAGACAGTGTCCTTGGTCTCAGTTCCTGTGCTCAGTGTCAGTGTGACCCCCAGTTGTCAGGAGGAGCAATTGCAGCAAAAGTCCTTCTAAGCTCCACTGGAGCAGAGCCCTTTGCTATGGCAGAACTTATGATTTCCACTAGCTCAGTGGACTTCCCCAGCTGCAGAACTGCTGAAGTATTCAGGAATTAAGCCAGGGGCTCCTGTAGAACTTATAAAGTTTGGAAGAGATTTTAGCAATGCACCCGTCAACCATACAAGGTCCACAGAAGGCCTTATTCTTTCCCTCTACATGGTACGAGTTCCCAGAACCCTTCTCTCTGCACCAGTTCTCCCTACCAATTTGCAGCAATTTAGATGACTAGCCAATTCACTGCAAAGATGGATTTGCTGTATATGTCCATAGAGTCACAGTTAGCAATCTTAGTGAACACAATGTACTGTGTATGCTCCATGTATGATTGCTAAGTGCTAATACTTAGTCATATAAAAATCTGATTTTGTCCAGAACAAATCTGTGCCCTGGTCTTCACTGAAGGCTATTGGCATGGCAATTTTCAACTTTCAAACTTCAGCTGATTTGATTGGACGAACACACACACACACAAGTCAGGAATTTGTTTATTATGAAGAAAGTGTTTTTTTACTCTCCTCATGCTTAAACAGCTGATCAGTTTTTGCTCAAGTTTACATGGACATTCACTTCAGGCAGAGACCACATCTGGAAAGTGTCAACCCAAAAGGGGGAAGATTCAGATAAGTTAACATAGAAATAAAATAGAAATGTCTGGAAGGATGTTGTAACTGGAAATTATTAAATGTTAATCATCTCAGTTAATTTTCACCTGTTATAGCACAGCCAGTATATTAATATTTCAGCTTTGCCACCTGCCAGATAATGTGTAATGTGTAAAACTGATAACAGTGTTGTGTGGCAGACAACCCAGGCACACACAAACATACTGTTAATGTTCTTTAATAAGCAGAGTACTAGCAATTTGCTCCACAATCAAACACCTTGTAAACTAGACTAACTCCCAATTGTGCTGAGGTTCTCAGGTTGCAATACAGTAGCCTTAAAATGAAACATCATTACACTGATCACCAGTTTATTTCATGTTTTTATTTTTAACTGTCCTTGCCAACCAGCATACTATGTCATTATACATTTTAATAATAATTTTTTAAAAGCTAAACATTAAAAAGACCCTCCTCATCAAAGGGCAGTCCCAAACCTAAGAAGTTCTCCCCAAGTAACCACTATGTAATTTAATTTACTCACATTTTCTTGTGATATTTACAAACTTTAAACATTGACCACAAACTCAAAAAAGCCTTTTAAAAAAGATTCCCACTCCAACCACTAGACTTCTCCCATTAGTAGCTCCATTAAACTTTCAGTCATTAGAGAGTACATGGTACTTTCCAGGAAAATAGGACTATTGGTCCCATATTGCTAAATTATACTTTGGCCATTCTGCTCTGTAGTTCGTTGAATTAGATATCACACACACTTGTAAGGTGCCCATTTAAATGTGTTCCATTTTTTAATTTTCAGACTTTCTTGCAAATGTAAGGCCAGATTCTGGCTGGCCCTTACTTGGGTGTCCACGGCAGAAGGCACAAAGTGCCTTTCTCTGTGTTTGTGTTGCCCAGATAAGAGCTCTCCACAACTGTAGTCCCTGTACTCAGCAGAGCACAGGGACTGTTATTTCAAGATGTAATCCACCTAAAAGGAGCAGGGAGAGTGTGGGGCCATAGACCAACTCTATTTTTCTGCACCACGCCACAAAGCAAACTGGTATGGTGCATCCCCAAAAGGGGTGTAGAGGTAGAGCAATGGGCATGCTCTTAAGCACTGTGGAGCTCAGGGAGGAATTCTGAAAATCTCAAAATGCATATTTTTAAATGAGTGCCTTATAAACATGTGTAATAATTATTCAGTTACAGGTGAATGTAATTACTTCTGGACTGGGAGTCAGGAGATCTGGGTTCTAATTCCTTGTTCTTCCCCTGACCATCTGTGTGATCTTGGGAAAATAATTTCACTTCTCTGGCTCAGCTTTCCCATCTATTTAAATGAGGTAATCTACACTTACCTTACTTGATAAAGTGCTTTGAGCTCTAATGGATGAAAACACTATATAAGTGCAAATTTATTATTACTGTTGGCAGTGTGCAATTTGCACAATCTAGCCCTTACTGTTTCCACTAAACTTTACTAAAAAAAAAGGGGGGTAGGGGTAAAGCATGCCAGAGAACTTAAAAACTGATAACCTCTGATTTGTGATGTGTATATTTAATTTATATTTATTTTAAAATGCACCCATCCAAAGCCTTAAGATATGAACCATTCTATAAAATACATACTCAAATACACAACTGTTATAATATTTGTTGTTCAACAGTGATGGAAGTTAAGGCCATATCTGCAGTCTTTTAGGTGAGCTGCTTGCACTAAGTATCTTTAGAAATATGCTCCTGTGCTTTCAAATTCAGTAGCATTTTCTGAGATTCACAACTCTATAGGAAACACTTCATCCACCATAGAAGCACAGCCAATTTGGCTAAAACCATGCCATCTATTTAACAGTGAAGAGCAACACTATGCAACAGGATTAGGTGTGGAAATGAAGACTAGGAACTGCAGGGGAAATTTTAGTAATACAGAATGTAATTGCCCAAATTGGAATTTGGATAGTGTGTTGGCTTTAACTATCTGCTCTTGCAGAAAGAATGATGGGAATCTGAATGATCAAAAGTTTCAGGACCTTAGATTTATGTCTCACTTGAAAGTCAGCAACTCCAGCAACATAGTGCCCTCTAATACTATGCTGAGAATTAGCATAATGCTGACCCATAAGGCAATATGTATCCAAGCTAAAAATATAATACAGACCTTTCAAATGGAGGATCCCTTGTGTCGACTTCAGTGGGAGTTTCACCGATTGGTTTCTCCATCCCTTTATCTGGATTTTTTTTTTTATTATTCTCTGTACAATGTTTTAATTTTCTTACTGAATTCTAGGTTTGATTTTATGAAGCGTTAAATGCAGATTTTTAAAAATTCTCATTCAGAAGACAGACATTATTATGTTTAATAATTAAGCCTGCTAAAAATCTTCTGTCAGGGACTACTATTTTTTATGTAATCTTTACTATTCTCATTAGCACTACTGAGCTTTCATCAATCTTCAGTTCAAATTAGGGTTCTTTCTTTAAAGGTTATTTCTTCTAGATGAAGAATGATATCACATTTTAACAAGAAGTCTATAATTATGGTGTCATATGTCTGCAGCTGCAAATAGGGCATCCCTATACCGCAAATCAAATGTCTTTACCTTATTTTTAAATGCATTACTTCATAATTTCAGAGCCCAATCAATGTATTGAATTCAAAGAGACTTAAGTGATCACCTTTTAAAAATTCTCTTCACTTCTTCATTACACATTTACTCTTCATTAAAAATTCTCTTAATTTCTTCATTGCACTTTTCCCCTAATATCTTTGCAGTCCAAAGTTCATAATATTTTTTTTTCATGTTAGTGAAGTACAATTATTTTTGGATAAGTGCTTCCACCTTTGTAGGAGAAAAAATTCTTCAATATATCCACCTCAAAATAATCATGTCATATATGTTTTCTAAAGCTTTCCATTTGAAAAGACCCATGGGGTAAGTTTGTTGTGTGTTTGTGTTTGTGGTGTGCTTGCTGCTTGACTGAAATATACTGTGTGGTCTGTTTGTTTGGGGGACCATGTGCTGAGCCTAGCAGCCTGCTAGGCAAGGCTGAGAGCTTGTTAACGAGGCTTTGATCCCTAAGCCCTTTAGCACCCATCAACCTTTAATCAGGGGACCGGGCTACTCAGGAAGACCAGGGCTTTAAAAAGCCTGCTCCTAAGCAACCAGATGAGCTAGTGAACTGGAGCAGCTAACAGGGGAGTTTTGTGAAGGAGTTTAGAGAGAGAGGGTGGGGGGGGGGGTGGAGGAGGAGGCTAGATACACTTACCATTCTTTAAACTTAAAGCCCTAACCACCCCCTGATAAAAACAAAACAACAACATAGGAACGAGCTTCAGGAGTAAAAAAATAATGCAGGCAGAAGTCCAGCAACAGAGTTGGGGCTATCCGGGTTATTGCACCAGATGCAGCATGTATGACTATCTCCCCTATGGGCAGATGGCATATGTGTGCATTCGGTGCAAAGATCTTCTGGCCCTCAGAGACCGTCATGGGCTTTGGAGACCAGAGTGGCTGAACTGGAGGAGCTAAGGGAGACAGAGAGATACATAGATGAGATTTTTTGGGACACAGTAGAAAGGTCCTACTCCTGGTCTGACAGTCTCTTTACTGTTGAGGAGGATGAAAGGTTCAGAGAAGGAGAACATCCAACTGGAGCAAAGGAAATGATCCATAGTTGGGACCCTCCTTCCTGATGATGATGTGGTATCCTCTTGCATTGAAGATACCTTTCTGGGGAAGGGAACTCCAGTTATTAGGAAGAGACAGGTATTAGTAATGGATGATTCGATCATTAGAAACATAGCTGGGTTTGCAAAGACTGGGAAAACCGCATGGTGACTTGGCTGCCAGGTACGAAGGTTGCGGATCTCTCAAGACATCTAGATAGATTTATGTGTGGTGCTGGGGAGGAGCTGGTCGTTGTGGTACATGTAGGTACCAATGACATAGGAAAGGATAGGAGAGAGGTCCTGGAGGCCAAATTTAGGCAGCTAGGTAAGAGATTGAAGTCCAGGACCTCCATGGTAGCATTCTCTGAAATGCTTCCAGCTCCACACGCAGGGCCAGTTAGACAGGCAGAACTGCAGGGTCTCAATGCATGGATGAGATGATGGTGTAGGGAAAAGGGGTTTAGATTTATTAGGAACTGGGGAAACTTTTGGGAAAGGGGGAGCCTATACAGAAAGGATGGGCTCCACTAAACCAAAATGGAACCAGATTGCTGGCACATGAAATTAAAAAGGTTGTAGAACAGTTTTTAAACTAACGGCTGGGGGAAGCTGACAGGTGCAGAGGAGCACATGGTTCGGACAGGGACATCCCTTAGGGGAGGATCTATTAATGGAGATTCTCTATATCCTAGTAAGGAGGAAAGGATGGAAGATGATAAAATACAGGTAGGATCTGATGAGAAACAGTCAAATGAAAAAAAGACCCATTCAATTACATCATGTAATGGCAGACAGCTAAAAAGTGACAAGTTTTTAAAGTGCTTATATACAAATGCTAGAAGTCTAAATAATAAGATGGGTGAACTAGAATGCCCTGTATTAAATGAGAATATTGATATAACAGGCATCACAGAAACTTGGTGGAATGAAGATACTCAATGGGACACAGTAATAATAGGGTACAAAATTTATCAGAAGGACAGAACAGGTTGTGCTGGTGGGGGGGGTGACACTATATGTGAAAGAAAGCGTAGAATCAAATGAAGTAAAAATCTTAAATGAACCAAACTGTACCATACATTCTCTATGGATAGTAATTCCATGCTCTAATAATAAGAATATAGCAGTAGGGATATATTACAGACCACCTGACCAGGATGGTGATAGTGACTGTGAAATGCTCAGGGAGATTAGAGAGGCTATTAAAATAAAAAACTAATTAATAATGGGGGATTTCAACTATCCCCATATTGACTGGGTACATATCACCTCAGGACAGGATGCAGAGATAAAGTTTCTTGACATCTTAAATGACTGCTTCTTGGAGCAGCTAGTCCTGGAACCCACAAGAGGACAGGCAATTCCTGGTTTAGTCCTAAGTGGAGCACAGGATCTGGTCCAAGAGGTGAATATAGCTAGACTGCTTGGTAATAGTGACCATAATATAATTAAATTTAACATCCTTGTGGTGGGGAAAACACCACAGCAGCCCAACACTGTAGCATTTAATTTCAGAAAGGGGGACTACACAAAAATGAGGAAATTAGTTAAACAGAAATGAAAAGGTACAGTGCAAAACGTGAAATCCCTGCGAGCTGCATGGAAACTTTTTAAAGACACATAATAGATGCTCAAATTAAATGTATACCCCAAATTAAAAAACCATAGTAAGAGAACCAAAAAAGTGCCACTGTGGCTAAACAACACAGTAAAAGAAACAGTGAGAGGCAAAAAGGCATGCTTTAAAAAGTGGAAGTTAAATCCTAGTGAGGAAAATAGAAAGGAGCATAATCTCTGGCAAATGAAGTGTACAGATATAATTAGGAAGGCCAAAAAAGAATTTGAAGAACAGCTAGCCAAAGACTCAAAAAGTAATAGCAAAAAAATTTTTTAAGTACATCAGAAGCAGGAACCCTGCTAAACAACCAGTGCGGCCACTGGAAGATCAAGATGCTACAGGACCACTAAAGGACGATAAAGCCATTGAGGAGAAACTAAATGAATTATTTGCATCGGTCTTCACGACTGAGGATGTGAAGGAGATTCCCAAACCTGAACCATTCTTTTTAGGTGATAAATCTGAGGAACTGTCCCAGATTGAGGTGTCATTAGAGGAGGTTTTAGAACAAATGGACAAACTAAACAGTAATAAGTCACTAGGACCAGATGGTATTCACCCAAGAGTTCTGAAGGAACTCAAATGTGAAATTGCAGAACTACTAACTGTAGTCTGTAACCTATCATTTAAATCAGCTTTTGTAACAAATGACTGGAGGATAGCAAATGTGACGCCACTTTAAAAAGGGCTTCAGAGGTGATCCCGGCAATTACAGGCCGGTAAGCCTGACTTCAGTACCGGGCAAACAGGTTGAAACTATAGTAAAGAACAAAATTGTTGGGGAAGAGTCAACATGGTTTTTGTAAAGGGAAATCATGCCTCACCAATCTACTAGAATTCTCTGAGGGAGTCAACAAGCATGTGGACAAGGGGGATCCAGAGAACATAGTGTACTTAGATTTTCAGAAAGCCTTTGACAAGGTCCCTCACCAAAGGCTCTTAAGCAAAGTAAGCTGTCATGGATAAGAGGGAAGGTGCTCTCATGGATTGGTAACTGGTTAAAAGATAGGAAACAAAGGGTAGGAATAAATGGTCAGTTTTCAGAATGGAGAGAGGTAAATAGTGGTGTCCCCCAGGGGTCTGTACTAGGACCAGTCCTATTCAACATATTCATAAATGATCTGTGAAAAGGGGTAAACAGTGATGTGGCAAAATTTGCAGATGATACAAAACTACTCAAGATAATTAAGTCCCAGGCAGACTGAGATGAGCTAGAAAAGGATCTCTCAAAACTGGGTGACTGGGCAACAAAATGGCAGATGAAATTCAGTGTTGATAAATGCAAAGTAATGCACATTGGAAAACATAATCCCAACTATACATATAAAATGATAGGGTCTAAATTAGCTGTTACCACTCAAGAAAGAGATCTTGGAGTAATTATGGATAGTTCTCTGAAAACATCCACTCAATGTGCAGTGGCAGTCAAAAAAGCTAACAGAATGTTGGGAATCATTAAGAAAGGGATAGATAATAAGACAGAAAATATCATATTGCCTCTCTATAAATCCATGGTACGACCACATCTTGAATACTGCGTGCAGATGTGATCGCCCCATCTCAAAAAAGATATATTGGAATTGAAAAAGGTTCAGAAAAGGGCAACAAAAATTATTAGGGGTATGGAATGACTGCCATATGAGGAGAGCTTAATAAGAATGGGGCTTTTCAGCTTGGAAAAGAGATGACTAAGGGGGGATATAATAGAGATCTATAAAATTATGACTGCTGCGGAGAAAGTAAATGCAGAGAAAGGAAGTGTTATTTACTCCTTCTCATAACACGAGAACTAGGAGTCACCAAATGAAATTAATAGGCAGCAGGTTTAAAACAAACAAAAGGAAGCATTTTTTCACACAACGCACAGTCAACCTGTGGAACTCCTTGTCAGAGGATATTGTGAAGGCCAAGACTATAACAGGGTTCAAAAAAGAACTACATAAGTTCATGGAGGATAGGTCCATCAATGGCTATTAGCCAGGATGGGCAGGGATGGTATCCCTAGCCTCTGTTTGCCAGAAGCTGGAAATGGGCGACAGGGGATGGATCACTTTATGATTACCTGTTCTGTTCATTCCCTCTGGGGCACCTGGCCTTGGCCACTGTCGGAGGACAGGATACTGGGCTAGATGGACCTTTGGTCTGACTCAGTATGGCTGTTCTTATGTAAAAAAATTATGTTGTTTTATTTAGCTAGATTTTTTTTAAAAAAAGAACTGCCAAATTAAATTTTAGGAAATAGTTGCGCAAAAATATTTGCCCATGCAAATTATAACATACAATTCTAGACACACAAATTATTTTAATGCAATTCAAGAGAATAAAAATGACATACAGACATGCAAGTTTATGCAAAAATTGCATGCAGATTTTAAGTGCCTATTTTTGGAAGTGGCATAAAAAATACACATGCAAATGTTTAGCATTTACAACTACAAACTATGTTTGCAGCTTCACATTTTACACTGTGTGCTTTAGCCAACTGGCTAAACATGATGTTGCCATAACTAAATGCTCAGATAAAGGCCACTCCTGCAAAAGGGTCCATAAGTGAGGACTCTTAGATCCTTGCAGAGTCCAGTTGAGATTAATGGGATGCCTCATCGCATGAGGTTCTGCATACTTCTAAATCGCTTTGGAGGACTGAGGTGTTAGATGCTACATGAAAATTATTAATATTAAAATTTTAGTAAAAATTTTAACCGTTTGTATATAACAAACAGGTTTGAGTTTGACAGATTTTTAGTTTACGAGTTGTGAGCAGGAATGAAATAATAGACCAGAAGCTTGAACAGATGTTTTCTCTAGGCTCCACACAATTGTACATGAAATACAGAAAGAAAATCAGTGTGCCAAATTTCACAAGAGTATACCAAAATCAGGGCATAATGTTAACATTAAAAGTGAAAAGTTATTACAATAAAGAAAAGAAAAAGGTAACATTCTAAATAAAAGGATACAAATCTCTTATAGTTTTTCTTTCTATGGGCCAAAT
Source organism: Terrapene triunguis (assembly GCF_002925995.2). Lineage (NCBI taxonomy): Eukaryota > Metazoa > Chordata > Testudines > Emydidae > Terrapene > Terrapene triunguis. The sequence continues at coordinate 16,323,524 of NW_020664464.1, read as the reverse complement.
TCTGCCCTTGATTACATACTCAACTCCTACTGTGAATTTTTTTTTAACAACATTATACATGTTTGGCCAACTGACTACGTAACCCACATGCTTTATACTGTAGCCCTCAAAGAAAAGGACAGAAGCAGGGAGAGGAGACATGGATTTTAGTTGGAATATTCTGTATCAACACACATATAGGGGAAGACAATTCAGCTATAAGGGTACAGAAACACTGGGAAATAGAATGTGGCAATTACTGGACATGCTTAGTAACTGCTTCTGAAGTTGCATAGAAATTTTCACTGTAGATAAGAACCTGGCAGGTCACACTCAGTTACCCTGCGAAAACTGAACCAATCAGAGTATGGGGGGCCTGGAGGGTGGGCAACAGGCTATAAATATGAGTTAAGGATAGCCCTGTGGACGATCCACACAAGTATAAGAGTTGTGTTTGCTGTGAAGACTTGGGCATTGTCTACACTACAAAGTTTTGTCGACAAAAAGCTGCTTTTTGTCAACAAAGCAGTGAATGCCTACAAACTGCGATGCGACTTTTGGCAGCAAAAATGCCATTTTGGCAACGAAATACAACCACCCCGATGAGAGACATAAGTTTTTTTCCCCTCTAAATTTTTGTCGACAAAGTGCCAGTGTAGACACCACGCTTGATTTTATCGCTTTAATTGGCCTCCAGGAGGTGTCCCAGTAATGCCAATCATGAGTGCTCTGGTCAGCAGTTTGAACTCCAATGCCCTGCAGCCAGGTAAACAACCATCTGCTCCTCCCCCTTAGAAGCCCCAGGAATTTTTGAAATTCCATTTTCTTTTTGCTCGGTGTAGAGAGGGCTCATCGCATCTTCCCAGGTGACCATGGGCCTGGTCTACACTACGAGTTTAGGTCGACTTTAGCAGCGTTAAATCGAATTAAGCCTGGACACGTTCACACGACGAAGCCCTTTCTTTCGACTTAAAGGGCCCTTTAAACCGGTTTCTTTACTCCACCTCCGACGAGGGGATTAGCGATAAAATCGGCCTTAGCAGGTCGGAATTGGGGTAGTGTGGACGGAATTCGACGTTATTGGCCTCCGGGAGCTGTCCCACAGTGCTTCATTGTGATTGCTCTGGACAACACTCTCAACTCACAGATGCACTGACCAGGTAGACAGGAAAAGCCCCGCAAACGTTTGAATTTCATTTCCTGTTTGCTCAGCGTGGAGAGCACAGGTGACCACGCAGAGCTCATCAGCACAGGTAACCGTGATGTAGTCCCAGGATCACAAAAGAGCTCCAGCATGGACCAAACGGGAGGTACGGGATCTGCTCGCCATATGGGGAGACGAATCAGTGCTACCTGAACTCCGTAGCAGTAAACGAAATGGCAAAATATTAGAAAAGGTCTCCAAGACCATGAAGGACAGAGGCCATAACAGGGACGCACAGCAGTGCCGCGTGAAAATTAAGGAGCTAAGGCAAGCCTACCACAAAGCCAGAGAAGCAAACGGAAAGTCCGGGGCAGAGCCGCAAACATGCCGCTTCTACGCGGAGCTGCATGCCATTCTAGGGGGTGCAGCCACCACTACCCCAACCGTGTGCTATGACTCCCTTACTGGAGAAACACACAGGGAAGCGGGTTCGGGGTACGAGGAAGATGAGGATGGAGATAATGTAGATAGCTCACAGCAGCAAGGAAGCGGAGAAACCGGTTTCCCCAACAGCCAGGATATGTTTATCATCCTGGACCTGGAACCAGTAACCCCCGAACTCACCCAAGGCGTGCTCCCAGACCCTGAGGGCACACAGGGGACCTCTGGTGAGTGTACCTTTGTAAATATTACACATGGTTTAAAAGCAAGCGTGTTTAATGATTAATGATTAATTTGCCCTGGCAATCGCGGCCAGTACAGCTACTGGAAAAGTCTGTTAACGTGTATGGGGATGGAGCGGAAATCCTCCAGGGACATCTCCAGAAAGCTCTCCTTCATGTACTCCCAAAGCCTTTGCAAAAGGTTTCTGGGGAGGGCTGCCTTATCCCGTCCGCCATGGTAGGACACTTTACCACTCCAGGCCAGTAGCACGTAGTCTGGAATCATTGCATAACAAAGCATGGCAGCGTATGGTCCCGGTGTTTGCTGGCATGCAGACAACATCCATTTCTTATCGCTCTTTGTTATCCTCAGGAGAGTGATATCATTCATGGTCACCTGGTTGAAATGGGGTGATTTTATTAAGGGGACATTCAGAGGTGCCCCTTCCTGCTCTGCTGAACAGAAATGTTCCCCGCTGTTAGCCACGCGGTGGGGGGAGGGGTGAAGTGATCATCCCAGAGAATTGGGTGGGGGGGGGGAGGGTGGTTAGTTGGGTTTGTGCTGCATGTTAACCCGGAAACCGCAGCCCCTCCTTTTACATTGCAAACCTATTTTAAATGGCCAACCCAATGGGTGCTTGATCTGGGAAATGAGGGCGCTGCTGTTTGAAACCATTCCCACATGTTATGAGGGTTAAAAAAAGCCAAAAGACTGTGGCTTACCATGGCTGCCTGCAAGCCGAAATCTGTTGCCTGGCACTGCGTGAGTGATCTCTCATACCAAACCGGCAGGCCCTCAATATAAGAGGAAAAATGCGACCTAGTAACAAAAGCACATGTGTTGTGTAATGTGAACAGCAAAATTTAACGTGAAAGAGTGTACCCATTGTTCTCTAAAATATGTCTTTTTTAACCACCTCTCCCTTCTCCTCCACCAGCTGCAAATGTTTCTCCTTCACAGAGGCTAGTGAAGATTAGAAAGAGAAAACGGAGGACGCGGGACGATATGTTCACGGAACTCCAGATGTCCTCCCACGCTGACAGAGCACAGCAGAATGCGTGGAGGCAGTCAATGTCAGACTACAGAAAAGCACAATATGAACGAGAGGAGAGGTGGCGGGCTGAATCGCGGGATGAACAGAGCAAGTTGCGGGCTGAAGACGATAGGTGGCGTCAGCTTGCAGACAGAAGGCAAGAGTCGATGCTCCGGCTGCTGGAGCATCAAACTGATATGCTCCAGCGTATGGTTGAGCTGCAGGAAAGGCAGCAGGAGCAGAGACCGCCGCTACAGCCCCTGTGTAACCAACAGCCCTCCTCCCCAAGTTCCATAGCCTCCTCACCCAGACGCCCAAGAACACGGTGGGGGGGCCTCCGGCCACCCAGTCACTCCACCCCAGATGATTGCCCGAGCATCAGAAGGCTGGCCTTCAATAAGAGTTAAAGTTTTAAACTGCAGTGTGTCCTTTTCCTTCCCTCCTCCCTCACCCATCCCGGGCTACCTTGACAATTATCCCCCTAGTTGTGTGATGAATTAATAAAGAATGCATGAATGTGAAGTAACAATGACTTTATTGCCTCTGCAAGCGGTGCTCAAAGGGGAGAGGGGAGGGTTGGGTGGTTGGTGTACAGGGAAGTAGAGTGAACCGAGTGGTGGGGGGCGGAGGGTTCATCAAGGAGAAACAAACAGAAGTTTCACACCGTAGCCTGGCCAGTCACAAAACTGGTTTTCAAAGCTTCTCTGATGCGCACCGCGCCCTGCTGTGCTCCTCTAACCGCCCTGGTGTCTGGCTGCGCGTAATCAGCAGCCAGGCGATTTGCCTCAACCTCCCACCCCGCCATAAACGTCTCCCCCTTACTCTCACAGATATTGTGGAGTGCACAGCAAGCAGCAATAACAATGGGGATATTCTTTTCGCTGAGGTCTGAGCGAGTCAGTAAGCTGCGCCAGCGCGCTTTTAAACGTCCAAATGCACATTCCACCACCATTCGGCACTTGCTCAGCCTGTAGTTGAACAGGTCCTGACTCCTGTCCAGGCTGCCTGTGTACGGCTTCATGAGCCATGGCATTAAGGGGTAGGCTGGGTCCCCAAGGATCACGATAGGCATTTCAACATCCCCTACGGTTATTTTCTGGTCCGGGAAGAAAGTCCCTTCCTCCAGCTTTTGAAACAGAGCAGAGTGCCTGAAGACGCGAGCATCATGTACCTTTCCCGGCCATCCCACGTTGATGTTGGTGAAACGTCCCTTGTGATCCACCAGGGCTTGCAGCAGCATTGAAAAGTACCCCTTGCGGTTTATGTACTCGGTGGCTTGGTGCTCCGGTGCCAAGATAGGGATATGGGTTCCGTCTATGGCCCCACCACAGTTTGGGAATCCCATTGCAGCAAAGCCATCCACTATGGCCTGCACGTTTCCCAGAGTCACTACCCTTGCTATCACCAGGTCTTTCATTGCCCTGGCAACTTGGATCACAGCAGCCCCCACAGTAGATTTGCCCACTCCAAATTGATTCCCGACTGACCGGTAGCTGTCTGGCGTTGCAAGCTTCCACAGGGCTATCGCCACTCGCTTCTCAACTGTGAGGGCTGCTCTCATCCTGGTATTCTGGCGCTTCAGGGCAGGGGAAAGCAAGTCACAAAGTTCCATGAAAGTGCCCTTACGCATGCGAAAGTTTCGCAGCCACTGGGAATCGTCCCACACCTGCAGCACGATGCGGTCCCACCAGTCTGTGCTTGTTTCCCAAGCCCAGAATCGGTGTTCCACGGCATGAACCTGCCCCAGTAACACCATGATTTCCACATTGCTGGGGCCTGTGCCTTGTGAGAGGTCTATGTCCATGTCAATTTCCTCATCACTCTCGTCGCCGCGCTGCAATCGCCTCCTCGGCTGGTCCTGGTTTTGCTTTGGCATGTTCTGGCTCTGCATATACTCCAGGACAATGCGCGTGGTGTTCATAGTGCTCATAATTGCCGCGGTGATCTGAGCGGGCTCCATGATCCCAGTGCTAGCTATGGCATCTGGTCTGAAAAAAGGCGCGAAACTAGTATCTGACGGACCAGGGGAAGGAAGGAGGGAGGGAGGGAGGGAGGGGCGAGTGACGACATGGCGTACAGGTACAGGGAATTAAAATCAACAAAGGTGGCTGTGCATCAGGGAGAAACACAAACAACTGTCACACAGAATGGCCCCCCACAAAGATTGAACTCAAAAGCCTGGGTTTAGCAGGCCGTTGATTTGACGGAGGGAGAGGGAAGCAAATGAATACAGAACAAATCTATTTTTTACATCTTAAGCTGGCTGACGATGGTGCAGCATGACTGATAGTCCTCGGCATCTTCTGGGTGCTTGGCAGCAAATACTGGGCGCTTGGCAGTTGGTGTACTAAGACTGATAGCCACTGCAGTATGACGACGATGGATACCAGTTGTAATATACTATCTACTGCCAAAAGGCAAGGGGCTGCTGCTGTGTAGCAATGCAGCCCCACGTCTGCCAGCACCCAGATCGCCCTCGGCCTCTTCTGGGAGCTTAGCAGAAAATACTGGGCGCAGAAAATAGCATACTACGACTGATAGCCATCATTGTCAAGACAGTTCGATAGGATTGAGCATGTCTGCCCAGGTGCCCATGATTGACAGCCACTGCAGTACGATGACGACGGATACCAGTCGTAATAAACCATCTACTGCCAAAAGGCAAAAGGCAAGGGCTGGTGCAATGCAGCCCTATGGCTGCCAGCACCCAGATCGCCGATGAAGGCTACCAGTCATGCTGCACCGTCTACCGCCAAAAGGCAGTTAGCTGCTGCTGCTGTGTAGCAATGCAGTCCCACGTCTGCCGGCACCCAGATGACATATGGTGACGGTGAGCTGAGCTGAGCGGGCTCCATGCTTGCCGTGGTATGTTGTCTGCACAGGTAACCCAGGTAAAAAGGCGCGAATCTATTGTCTGCCGTTGCTCTGACGGAGGGGGAGGAGCCTGACGACATGTACCCAGAACCCCCCGCAACACTGTTTTGCATCATTCGGGCATTGGGATCTCAACCCAGAATTCCAATGGGCGGCAGAGACTGCGGGAACTGTGGGATAGCTACCCATAGTGCAATGCTCCGGAAGTCGACGCTAGCCTCGGTACTGTGGACGTGGTCCGCCGACTACAGCACTTAGAGCATTTTATGTGGGGACACACACAATCGGCTGTATACAACCGATTTCTATAAAACCGGCTTCTATTAATTCGACCTAATTTCGTAGTGTAGACATACCCCATGGCAGGTTATCGCAGCAAATGCTCTCCCACTTAGACCACTGCAGAGCTGCTGGATCTGTTCAGTATATGGGGAGAGCAGGCTGTGCAGTCCCAGCTGCACTTGAGCCGTAGGAACTGGAATACCTACGTGCACATTTGTCGAGGCTTGTGCGAAAAGGGCTATGATTGAGACATGCTGCAGTGCAAAGATAAAGGAGCTGAGGCAGGTGTACCATAAAGCAAGGGAGTTAAACTCCTGCCGGTTCTATAAGGAGCTGGACGCTATCATCAGTGGCGACTCCACCGCCAAGAGCCCCATGGATACTTCGGCGGGCATGGATGCGGTGGAAAGAGGACCTAACCTGGAGGACGAAGTCATTGATGAAGAGGTGCAGTTACATGACAATGTGGCGCTCCCGGCAGGGTCACCCGGTGGGGCAGGCAGACAGGAACTATTCACTACTCCAGAGGTGTCTAGCCAGTTTCAGCAGTTCCTCTCTGGCGAGCAAGAAGGAGAGGAGACGCCTGTTAAGTGGCTGTGGTTTGTGTAGTGCGGAGGTGGGTTCAGAGTATGAAAATGTAGAAGGCTGGATGTGTTTCTGTGAGCTGGACATTTCCCTGTGTAGCTAATCAGTGCAGTGGAACAGTGTGTTGATGCACACTGAGATCTCATGGAAATCCTCTAGAGAGATCTCCAGGAAAGTTTCCTGGAGATATTTTGTAATCCTCTGCCTACAGCTTCTTGGCAGAGCAGCTCTGTTCCTTCCCCCATTGTAGGAAACTTTCCAATGCCATTTGGCAATCACTTGTGCAGGGACCATAGCGGCACACAGGCGAGCAGCACAGGAAGCAGGGCAGAAGCCACAAGCATGTGGTAGATGTACCCTCATTTCCCTGCTTACCCTGCTAGAATGACCCCCACCTGTGGAAAAGTGAGGGAGAATTTTAGATTTTTTCCCCCTAGTTCGCTGCACCACATCCCTTGCAGAGTGAGTGCTCTTTTCCCCATGTGGAGCGTCCCCCCACCACCAACACTCACCATGCTTTGGGTGTTCGCAGAGATGTGTGCTTGCCAAGGGTCAGTGAGAAAGTGATAGTTATGTTGCAAAAGGTGTATTTTACTGAAATGTTTCAATGCTGTGCGTGAATTTAACAATCATGCTTCCATGCATTGTTCCTTGTGCTTTGGAAAGATGTGGCCTTCAGGAACAACCCCCCCCACACACCAGCCGAGCATCTCTGCCAGATAAGAAAGCGGCCAAGATGGAGCAAAGAAGACATGTTCTGGGAGGTACTGCACTCCTCCAATGCAGAGAAAAGGGAACACAAGAAGTGGTGGGAAGCCAAAAGGCAGGACAGAAAAGAAAATCAGGAGTTTGTTAAGGATGCTACTAAGCGGATGATTAAAGTAATGGAAGAGGAAACACAGATGCTGAAGTCCTTAATAATGCTGCAGACTGAGCAGATCCGGGCCCGCCCTCTCCTGCAGCACATTCAGAACTCTTTTCCATGCTCCCCCCAAACTCCACCCGCACAGTGCTTTCCACTTTTTGGAACTTCTGGGTTTCCCCGTCAGTCCACCCCTTCAGCAACTTTCATAATGATAGCTGGACCTACACACAGGTCTGAAAGTCTACCCTTCCCTGATACCTCCTTTCACACCAAGCATCTTTGTGTGTTTGTGTGAGTTGTTTCTTGTGCAATAAATGCAAAGTTTTTGAATGGTAACTCATCTTTATTTGTTTTCTACAAATTGAGATAGCAGGCACTACCAGTACATAAACAGGCAGTTTATTCATGTGCTTGCTGGAATGTAAGGCCCCAATGTCACCATTACTTCCTAGGAAAACTACATGTAATATTGTAGCACCAATCACAGAGATGTACATTACTGGTTCTCATTTTCAGTGTTGCCTCAAAGCCTCCCTGATTCGAATTGCCCCCCTCTGGACTCCTCTGATAGCATTGGTATCTGGCTGCTCAAAATCAGCAGCCAAGCAGTCTGCCTCAACACTCCACCTGAGCAAACCTTTCACCCTTAGCTTCACGAAGATTATGCAATGTACAACATGCAGCTATGACCAAAGGAATATTATCCTCATTAAGGTCTAGCCTGCCATAAAGGCATCGCCAGCACACCTTTAATCTGCCAAAGGTACATTCCACTGTCATCCAGCACCTACTCAGCCTGTTGTTGAACCGCTTCTTACAGCTTTCCAGGTTCCCATTTAAGGTTTCATGAGCCTCTAAGGGGTACGCCGGGTCTCCCAGGATCCACACATACCTGCAACACCATGGAGAAGTACCCCTTCCTATTGATGTACTCAGTTGCAAGGTGGTCTGGTGCCAAAATTGGAATATGTGTGCCATCTATCGCCCCTCCACAGTTAGGGAAACCCATTTCTACAAAGCCATCCACTATTTCATGCACATTTCCCGGAGTTACGGTCCTTCGTAGCAGGATGTGATTTACTGCGCTGCACACTTGCATTAATGCAGCCCCAATGGTTGACTTCCCCACTCCAAATTGATTCGCGACCAACCGGAGGCAGTCTGGTAGCAGTTGCCAGCTTCCACACAGCAACTGCCACATGCTTCTCTACCGAGAGGGCAGCTCTCATTCTGGTGTTCTTGTGCCGCAGGTCTGGGGAGAGCTCCACGTGCAGTTCCAGGAAGGTGGCTTTCTGCATCCAAAAGTTCTGTAGCCACTGCTGGTCATCCCACACTTGCATGATGATATGATCCCACCATTCAGTGCTTGTTTCACAAGCCCAAAGCGATGGTCTACCCTATGCAGCTGTTCTGTGAATGCCAAAAGCAATCTAAAGTTGCTCCTATGTCCTATATTCCATGTCAGGCGACTTGGGAGTCTTCTTCAGTTAGGAACTTTGCGATTAACTGCCATCCACAATGTCTTCATGACAGTTAACAGAGCATAGGAGAGCAGTGCGGGCTCCATCCCATCTCACAAAGCTGCTGGGGTGCACAGCAAAAAAGGGCCATTGAAAAATGCTGTGAAAGAAAGCCTGAAGCCCATGGAGTGCTGGGATACAAAGCAATGCATCACGGGACATTGAGCCCGGTCCCAAGATGCGCGGGATAGGTACCCACAATGCATTGCTCACACTGTTGATGACAGTGCCCCAACTGTGGACACGCTCTGCCAACAGAGGGAGTGAGTGTGAACATGACATTCCGATTTTTATTATGTCGATTTTTGAGTTTCTACATCACTTTTGTCGACAAAACTTTGTAGTGTAGACAAAGCCTTGTCTACGTGTACCACTTTGGATACAGGTGAGTGCTATTCCAGCTTTAGTTACGAGGGAAGCAGGATAATGTTTGGTATAGCATGGTGTGTATTACAGACCTAGAGGGAGAGTGGATATTTGGATGCTAATATCTAACTCTATTATTAAATTTATTCACCAAAATTTGGGTTATTGCTGATCATCCACTATATGTATCTTCTGACTTTTAAAACAAACTTTGTATTTGTGGATAATCTAAGCACTATACCCAGATGTACAGACACTCTTTTCTTAACCTGTGTATTATACATTTTTTTAACATTAGCTTTAATAAAAATTTTAAATCTGTTCTTATCAGTTTGATTACTGAGGCAGAAACTACACCTTCTAGTAGACCTAGAGGGAGAGTGGCAAGGAAGCATTTCGTACCCATAGATGTTACAGAGCCTATGGAACTTACTTTTAGCTATTAGCTAACTGCTTTAAACTGGGATTCTGTCTCAGAGAGAGAACCAGGGCAGTGTGGAGTGAGGTGAGGGTTGTAAAGTCTTACCTAATTTAGCTGGGTTTATGGGGAGAACAAAGTGTTCTACAGATAGAAAGCTTTATAGAAATTCAGGGAGTGGATCTCATACTGATCCCAGCACCTGTACTACTTTGGATATAGACTACAACTTTGTTTCACCAGAATCGGAGAATTGGTCAACTATTAACCCACGGGCTGGAATACTGCTAGCTGTGGAGACCACAGACTGTTTGAAAGAGTTCTGTAGTGTCTGGAAAAGGACTGAGATTCTACCATTCTTTTCAAGTTCTGAAGAGTTCCGGTGCTAGACATTACATATTATGATCACACTATAAAGACTGAGAAATCATCTCTGAAAGAAGACCAGAGGGGAATGTATTTATATGTGTGTGCTAAAGTATAGGAGTGTAAATGTTATGTTGAAACCTTGCATTTAAATTTTAAATATGTAACAGCAACAAAGGATGGGTAGAGGCTATATCTGGAACACATGTAGATTTGTCTACTAGCTTTTGTTTAAAAGCTACTCATAGTATTCTAAATATTATTTACAATTTTTATACTATTTGTATTCTGTGTGCTTTGAATGTTTATTTACTAAACTATATGGTTCTTTCTTTGAAGTTGACTGGGAACCATTAACACTTACTTGTCAGGGTTTTACATTCAATAGCCCTGCGGTTTAACTCTAATGCTTTCTGAAAATATCAAACTCTGGCCTGTGCTTCAGCAGAGTTATGTTGAGGTGCTGAAGAAACAAAATGTAGTATATTGCCTCAGCATCCCCATATTCTGTTAAACATACAATATAAAATGCAAGCCACAAACATAGATTTTGGTTGCAAATGCAGAGCCTGCCAAAAGACCGTAGGGTAGGGATAAATTATGCCCATTTGATTTCAATGGAGAGTTGTATGTGTGTAATTAAGGGCGTAATTTGGCTAAAAAATGTATATGTTTACATGTTGAGTTTAAATTAAGAACAGCTACGTCTATTGTTCAGGGTGGATAGATTATTGTATTTAAAAAACCTTATTTCTATTAGAAGTTTGTTTTCTTTGACTATAAAAACTTTATCCAAAGAGAAGCTGTGATACTTTCCAGACAGATCACTGCGGGGGAACATCCACAAATGACATTTACCAAAAAGTTTCCTGGTTTTCTGGTAGCATGGTGATTCCTCACATTCAGCTTGTATTTATATAATCTAATCTGGGTAACGGGAGGCACATAACTGCAACACCTCAGCAGCTGACAAGAGAACAAATTTCTCCCCTGCTCCCACATTACTCTGGGGAAGGAGTAAATTATTCTATTCCTTCTATTTAAGCTCCAGGTATGGCTATGCTGAACATAGAGGTGTAATTTCCATCTTGGGTAGATGTACACATGCTAGCTTTGATTGAACTAGTGTGCTTAATATAGCAGCATAGCCACAGCAGCACTGGTAGCAACTCAGGCCAGCTGCCCAAATATGTACCTAGAATCTTGGATGGGATTGTATTCAGGTGGTTAGCCTGAGCCAAACTCCTGCACCATCACAGCTACACTGCTATTTTTTGTGTGCTAGCTTGATCAAAGCTAGTGTGTGTACATCTACCCAAACTGGAAACTATACTCCAGCTACAGTGCAGACCTTCGCTTACTCTCCCCCGTGCTACTCAGCCAACTAGTAGGGGGCAGAACCAGGGTTCCTGATATTCCCATCCTTCTCTATTTGCTTGCAGTGGGAAACAGCAGGTGAATAGCGACTGTTCTCCTCCCCCCCAGAGTCATAATGTCAGGAGGGTCACTTTACTCCCCCAGGCTCTAAATTATACCAACAGGTAACAGCCTCGAGGGGCCTTTCTATCAGAGAGGAATAGTTGGATTGCAACTGTGCCCTGGGCACCTCACTGCTGGGCCTACATGACCTGGGGATTCCAGTATGATGGACAAATCCTTGGCAGCCTGGAGTGGTGTAGAGAGGCTGTATTGCGGGCCACCATCTGACCTGTAAGCTTTATTGAACTGAAGATAAGCTTTTGCTGTATCGCCAACCTGAATGCGGTACCCTTGTGGAGCCCCTGAAGACAATAGGACCAGCGTTTGCTCAGCATCTCAGGATAAGGCTCTATTTTAGCAAATAATCCAGATCTTCAACTTGATCACAGTGACAGTACGACTAATTCCTAAATATTATTTCTTAACTGAAAAAGTCTCCACCAGCCAGTTACTGTAGGTCTTAGACCTTAAAAATTAGATCAACCTAGCTACATCGCCCAGGGCTGTGAAAAATTTTGTTCCTTGTGCAATGTAGTTAAGCAGATACAGAGAATACAAACTGAATAAAGTGGATTAAAGTTTGTGTGGAGATGTGGTTTGTGGAGATGCAAGATGGTAAAAGTCTTCTGCAGGGGTGTAATATGTTGTAAGGATAGAGGCTGTGTGTGGGGAGGGAGTAGATGGATTACAGACTGTGCCTATTGGTACAAAATGCTTGTGAGGATATAGGCTGGTTACAGGCTATGCATAAGGATTCAGGATGTGTGTGTGTGTGTGGGGGGGGGGTTAGTGGAAGTTTCTAGGTTGTACCTGGTTTACAGATTGTATGTAGCAGAAATATTAGAGGGACCAGTAGGTAAGGTACAGTGTACATGGGTTCTCAGTAGGTGGCTTACAGGGTGCATGGTTGGGAATGTGTGTAGAGAGTACCTGGGTTACAGGGCACATAGAGGTTGTGTGTATAGGGTTGTAGGTAGATTACAGGAAGAATAAGGGATGTAGGTGGGTTATAGGATGTGTATGTGTGTGAACAGGATGCATTTGGGCTGTCAGTGAGTTACAAGGGGTGTGTATAGAGGGGCTGTAGGTGAGTTGCAAGGAGTGTGGGAGGTAGAGGATATAGGTGTTGAACAGATAGCTATAGGGTATGGTATAGATAGGGGCTGCATAGATGTAGATGGGCCACAGAATGTGCGTGTTGGGGTAGGTGGAGTGCAGGACAAGGATAGGGTGGGGTATGTGGGTTGCAGGATGGGCAGGCCTGGGGTGTAGGTAAAGTAAAGTGCTGGTATAGGGGTGAGGTGCATGGGGGGGGGCAGTAGCAGGGTTGCAGGATGGTGTAGGGTCAGGGATGTGTACATTGGGAATGCAGGTGGGAGTGGGGTAAGGGATGTGTATGTTGATTGCAGGACAGGTGCAGAGGTGGGGGATGTGGGTGTGCAGGTGAGTTGTAGGGCAGGGCTGGCAACGTATATGTGGATTGTAGGTTGGTGTATGTGGGTTGCTAGAGATAGGCGTGGAGAGAGTTGGGATGGGTACCACAGTTGGTGAGCTGAAGAGTCAGTGTAGGGTGACAAGGGTGCTGGCAAGTTGCAGGGCGCGGTGAAGGCTGTGGGATGGCTACGGGTGGATTCCAGAGTCCGCGTGGGGGTGAGAGGCGCGTGTAGGCGGGCTGCACAGTGGATACAAGGGCTGTGTGTGGTCGGGGGTGCCGGCAGGTAGCAGGGTCGGTGTGTGCGGGGGTAAGGCGAGTGGAGGGCCGTGCACCCAGGGATTGGCTAGTCACAGGCTGTGCGCGCGGCGGCGGTTACAAGACGCTGAGTGCGGAGAAACTGCCGTCCCCTGTCCTCCCTCTAAGATGGCGCCTCCAGGCCGCCGTTTTCATGGCGCTAGGGGAATCGGGCACGAGGCGGGACTTCCTCCTTCCCCCGCTCTACAAGTGCTTCCTCGGGACACGGATGGTTAGGGGGCTCTGAGCGAGTCTCTCGCCGGCCCACATCCGGGACTTTCCTCCTCCTCCTCCTCTCTCCCACAGCCGGAAATGACGGCACAGCCGGTCCGCCGCGTTGCTCGTGCACGCGGGAGCCAGGTGTAACCACGCCCCCAGTCACGCACAGCGGGAAGCGGCGCTCGGTAGTTGCGCCTGTTGAGCGGAGTAACTGTCCCCGCTAACCGCCGTCTCGCAGACACCGCATTGTGCTCACCAACACCCGCCTGTGCGCGCGCCCCAAGGGGAGGAGCGCTCAGCCTGAGCCCACCCCGCGTTCAGTGAGAGACAGGTGCGCTCCCCTCCTCCCTGTGAGGGAGCCGAATCCCCTCCCACCGGCGCCGGGACGAGAGGTGTCAGTCATGCGGTGGCCCCGCCTCTTCCGGGCCTCTCAGGCTGGGCCGCCGCCTCCTCCTCTCTCGCTCGCTCTCTCCCTTTTGTGAGTTATAGCAACCGTTGCCTTGTGAATCAAGCGCCATAGTCACCGTAGTCCTGGCGACTGTTACCCATCAACAACAACCGCTCCTCTCCTCCTCCTCCTCCTCCTCCTGCTGCTGCTCCTCACCACCCCCATCCTCACCCCCTTCCTCACCATCACCCACAACAACAACATCCACCAGCAAGAGCAACAACAACAGCAACACCACAGCCCTGCACAGCCCAGGTGACTATGATTGTTCCGTGCACTCCGGCCCCCCGGTCCCCGGGCTGCGCTGCCCCATTGATTGAGATGTAGCCGGAGGGTGAGGCTGTAACGCGTGTCTCGCTGCTGGCTGGTTGTCCCACCCCCCTTGGTTGTACTTTGATGGTGGATGGGGAATGTGGTGTTGGCTGAGGGCTGGGAAGGGGAGGGGGGAGAGTCACGCTTCTGGTCTGCGGGACGGTTGTGGAGAGGGTGGGCAGGTATCTCCTTGGTCTCCGTGTACAATAGAGGGGAATTGTTAGAAGAGAGGAGATGAGGTGTTGACGAGCCCTGTCTGATGGTACCTGCTTTAGCGAACACCCAGGCATGGATTCTGCAACACACCAACAACCAGGGAATGTTTCTCCTCTTCACTCCTAGGGGCCTTGTTCTGGGGTTGTGAGACTGTTCAGATTTAGATGTTTGTGAACTTTTTATCTCTTCTGGTGATACTCACACATTCCCTAGCTCTCTTCTGTGAAGCCCTAATTCTGTGGCCAGATTATTTCCTTCTTTAATCATCATTAGTTTAATTGTTTATTTTTGGGAAAACTGTATTTTCTTTGTACTGTACATTGTTTTTCTATTCACCCAGTAGTCTCCCTTCCCCCCCCCCCCCCAAACCACCACCACAGACAGTAGCAGTTTTGCTTTGCTGTCCAGCTGCTGGGAAAGATTTTTTTTAATGCTGTTTTTGTACTTGTGATTTAATCTGGATACAGTGCAAGTGTGTTAGTTGGGTTTGTAGTTTATCTAGTGTGTTATCTTCTATGTAGAGATGTTTGGGGTAGAAGATCCATTTCAGTTTCCTTAAGTTTCCCACAGTGAAGGGAATTTTAGTTATTTTTCATTACGAATGAGAGACTTTGTGTACATCAGATAAATGAAAGAGAGAAGAAAACATTAAGAAAACTTGCTTTGCAATTTTATTTGTCAAAGCTACTGAACTTTTAAAGGATTTTTCTTGGTGGGTCTTCTTTTTCTGCAGAGAGCTGAAATTGAAGTCAAGTTCATAAAGAATGTATGAATCTTCTGAACTTGAAATCCATGTATATTTCATCTTCTTTTTGATTGTTTGTTAAGATTTAGGGATTTGACTTCTCAGCATATACCATCAATTTATTCACTTGTTTTTCTGGACATAAGGTGTATATTTTGATACCTTCGTGAGGTATCGTGGGGAATTTCTTTAACATTTTTATATCCAATTCTCTCTCTTTCCCCTCCCCCCCGTGATGTCAAATCAACTCTCAGTTAATAAAACGGTCTCTAGGATTTACAATTTTTTTAAATACAGATGATTTAAAAAGTGTTATTTCCTCATTCCTGTATTTAATGTAATTCATAGGAAAATGGTAGTGTTTTACAAGATATTTTTGTTGATTTTAATTTTGAAGATACTTTTTTCCACCTTTACACTTAAGCCCTGCATTGACTACAATCTTGTTCCTCGTAACAACGCCAACAGAAAGATATTGATTTATTTGACAGAGCAACCTCTGAAGAATGTGACAGTGTCAATTATTCTGGGGATTGTCAAGTGCAGAGGAGGGTAGATAATTAATGCATTAGTGATACTTGTATTATTTTTTGAACTAAGGCTTATTATGTCTCTTGCAGTTTTACTTTCTAAGTATGTTTTCATATGCAGTCCGTGTAACTGAAATGATACATTTCAATGAACCACCAAAGGTCTCAAAATTCTCATTTGTGGTCTTGTCAAAGTTTTCATCCTGAGCAATAAAACAATCATCAGTAATAAAAATGTTACTTTCATTTAACTTAATATACTTTATATTGAAAAGGAGGAATGACTTATTTTCCTTTCTCCTAGCATAGGTACTGTGATCAGATGAGTTCCAAATACGTTAAAAATTACTGACATCAAAGAAGTCAGTTTGTCACTGTGTTCAGTATGTTATATAGTAGAGTTGTTACATATAAATCTTAGTGAATTAATTTCTAGAATATAACAATTATTAGTTTTTGTCACTGAGTTTACTTTGTGATTCATTATTTGTTAATTCATTCCACACGTCTAACGTTGCCTGCAAGGTAATGTCCCAATTCTGCAAGCTGCACTGTGTGGGTTGGACTCCCAACACCAGCAAAGAGCCCCATTGATGATGGAGTTCTGGATGGGGCTAGAAATCTCCCTGGGTAGAGCAGCTTTCAGGATCAAAGCCTAAATTAGCAAAGAAAAGTGAGTTGGCTGAGGAAGCAGAAATCTGTATTTTTTTAAAGACTATATTAAAAAAAGGTGTGTTGTATCACAAAAAGTTTTTAGTATTACTCACTACATTTACTTTAAAGGAGCTGTTGCATGAGGTAATTGAAAATAGTGCCATGTCACATCAGCTAGCATCTTAGACTTTTACAAAGAAAAGCAGCATTAACAATTTGTTCCCACCTTAACGTTTTAATGTTTCATAGATGGGATCTTCATTATGCATTTTGATTCCCCAGTGCCTTCAGCTATCAGAATACCAGATGTTTGCGATGTCAGACAGCCTTTTGATAATAAAATGGTTTGTGATTTTTATTCACGTGTTTGTGGTTTAGAGTACATAGCTGAACAAGTGTGATTAAAAATGCATTTTAATGCACTTGCACATAGCTTCATTGAGTCTTTGTGAATTCTGTGCCCTGGTGTGTTAGCTAACTTGCATTGTGCTGGAGTAGACAGATATTTTTTTGGCAATGTATTCAAAAGAAATAAAATAAGAGTCCATGACCTACCATTTTTATGTAGTTTAAAATCCTTGTTTTCTTCATCTACGCGGGTAACTGGGCTTTGTTTTGTTACTACTGTATATTTTCTTCTCTTCCTAAATATAGCAATCTGTTAGTTATAACAATACAGTTCTCAGAAATAAAAATGTTACTATTTCTTTTAACTTAATAAACTTCACACTGAAAGGGAAGGATGACATATTTTTCTTTGTCCTTACCTGGAACAGAACCAGGTGTGCTTAATATGGTTAAGGAATCTAAAATGTTGCACATTTTTATCATAGTGGTTGCTTTGTGGTCTAGTGAGTGTTACTGATTTTCAGGTTTTTTCCCACCTCTTCTGTCATTAAATTATTTCCTTTTCATATTCAAAATTGAGGGATGCTTTTTCATGCAAACCACAAAGGAGGCCTACCAACAGCAGACGATGACATGTGTAATATTAACAAGGGAACAGGCTTTTTCAACATATATAATGTATTCTGATTTTTTTTTAAAGTTTGTTTTGAATTGAGATTACAGGTTGTGAATGCAACACAAATATACAGAGAATAAAAGCAAACTTTCAAAGTTATTGTAGAGCAAGAGAGCTAGTTTTAAATCAAGTTCCATGTTAGATTAATATAGACTCTAATTAGAATACCAAGAAGTGTGTTTTTCAATAATGAATTAAACTATTAATTTTTCAGACTCTTCTTAGTAAATAAACTTTTAAAAATCTGCATGTTTAAAATTGCATATTTTCCCCACCAATTGTAAGTTTGGCATTATTTATATGTCTTTAATAAAGGTGGTGTTAACAGTGGTTGTAGTTTTTCTTTGCTTGCAAGTTGAATGTACACAAACATTTTGGAAATGTAAGATTAAGTGGATAGACTGATTTGACTAAATTTAGCTTGTTAGGGACAGATGGCTGCTTTAAACAGGTGTCACTTTCATTTCTAGTGCATTGTGCTGGGACTTCCAGTGGCTCACAAAGTCCTGTCTAAAGCAGGTGGCATCTTCTGCTTTTGTCATTAGCAAAATCTACTCTTTTATAGGTAATTATTTTCCCCGTGACTGGGTACATTATAATATGTGGTATAGTTTTATCAGAGTCTTAAATGGCTCCTCATAACACATTCATATATTACATTTTTGGATAATCCGCTTACCAAACTTTTAAAGGGGGGAAAGGAAAGCATTATGGAGCAATATAAGTTAGCAGCTTTTGAATACAAGTAGGTGGAATAATTCTAATAGCTGGCTTGCAAGACAAGTAGCAAATTGCAGCTTGATGTAAAAACTTGTTTTGCTAGACAACTGACTTGTGGATTTTTAAAATCTGACTTGTTATGACTTAATTTTTATACCAGTGAACTATAAGTAGGAACATTAAATACATTTTAAGCTTCCATCTTTTATTTATAGTGTCTGTTGATCTGTGGGACATCTTTATTATTTTCATTTCATTGAATATTAACTGTTACAAGTTAAAATATTTTTAACTTAAAACATTTGGAAAAAGAAAGAATTGGGGTATGAGAACTAGAGCTTTCTAGTTTTTTACTTTCTGCACCAGTGTTGAGAACAATGACTGGTGCCCATTCTTAATCTCTTACATTTCCTCTAGCAGATGCACCAGAGGGTGCTATGCTATTTCAAACACAATAAGAAAAAAAACTAAAAAGCACGGATTTATTCATATATATATTTATATTTTTCGATTCTTATTGTAAATCAACATTTTTCTCTCTTTATTCTATGCATCTCCATATAGCAAGATGTTTTCCCTCTAAATGCTTATAGTAAAGATTTTAGAATAATAGACTGTTCCATAGCAAATATGTATTTACGCAGTATACAGTCACAGTTTACTTAAAATTTAAAACATAAGTATTTATTTATTAGCTGTGCTTGTATAGCAGATGTAGTTTCCACTTTTATATATTTGCTTTATATCTTTACATTATTTACTCTTATTTAAGTATATCATTGCTGAATTAATGATTTGGTTTAAGAAATCCTCCCATTTTTAGTTTGGTTTAATGTACTGCCATTTCAGTTTTAACTATTACTCATATTTTGTTTGGTTTGTTAATTATTTTACAGCTGAGTTTTGTTTTGGAACATATATTACCTTGCATTTTTGTTGGTTAGTTGTTTTATTCCTTGCTGCAAGTCTTGCTGGAAGAAACTGGGGTCAAAGCAGATAAAGCTAATTATTCTCTCATAAGTAGCAAAGAGAGTACAAGAATCTAGTGGCCTGGAAGACTTGTATGTATTTTATTCCCCTAATTATTGGGACTGATGGGGTAATAGAGAGGCAGTAGCCTCTTCATATTTAAGATAACAGCCAGGTTCTATTATAAATACTCTATTGTGGGTATGTATGACTGACAAATTAGAATTTTTTTTTTTTACCTGTTTCATACCAAAACACAGAGTTTTTGCATGACTAAAATTAAATATATAGTTATGGTAAAAATGGCAAAATACCTTTTAAAAAAATTCTATAATATCTTTGCTTTTCACATGTATAGCAAAATTGTGGGATGCAGTTTCTTACCACTTCTGTAGCTTAATAAAGTCTGAATTTTTTTTGTATATAGGATCTAATAATGTAGTGTTTGCAGTACATATTGAGCCTTCTTGAGGAGATGTGTAAAGTGGTGAAATTTTAACTCTGCTGTACTTACACTCATACACACCAGTAGATGGGTGTAAGTAAGGGTGTCTGATTCAGTGGAATTGCCATGCTGAGAAGCCACAAAAAGATGTATTCTGCTTTAACTCACATGTTCTTACTCCTTTCTGTTAGTTGCTTTTTTTGCTACTCTCCAGTTTTCTGGCCACTCTGTGTGAATTACACCATGCTCAGAATCTGTGGGCCAAATTTAGAAATGAAGTATTAGGTGTATTTGTAAGTTGCATGTTGGTGAAGGGGTCTAAACTGGTGCAACATGAATGTGAGGGAGCCAGAAAGGTGTACGTTTATACCAGTTTAGACATTCTTAAACTTATAGTAGCTTACATATAATCTTTATCTAGATTCTCATATGGTATCCATCAGTACCCTAAGCTAGGGGTGAACATTATACACTAATCTCTGAATTTGACCCACTATGTTCACTTTATATTTTGGTAACTTCTTCCTCACTTGTTAATAATTGGGAAAAACTTGTGTAGCAGTATTTTTAAAGTTTGCTTCCTATTATTAATGAACCCAATACATTGGAGGGTGATTCCTTAGTTCCCCTCTCTTTGAGTGTACATGTAATGCAACCATCACATTGTAAACAATGCTACCCTGTGTAACTTTGTAATCTACTACCATTCTCTTCCACCCTCCTCCCTCTTATTGTTATTGTCACTTGTGCCTTGTCTCAAATTAGATTGTAAGCTCTTCAGGGTAGGCCATGTCTTCCTGTGTTTATAGTGCCTGATTGGGCTTTTGGGCACTACCACCATACAAATAAATAACAGTGGGTCTTGCTATGTACCCCCCAAGCAAGTGGCTTCCCTCTTCTGTTTTGTTACCTCCGTGTAACAGTTAGCTGCATTTCTCCTTATTTATCATGACAAAGGCAATTTCTAAACAATGAAACACACACTACTCAAGGCAACGATGTAGAAGTGCAAAATATAGGGTACAAATGAGCAATTCTGTAAAAGGTGCCATTTGCCCAATTCACTGTACATCAGCTAAAGCCCTACTTTTAGTTTATCTGATTTCTGAGTTGTATTTTTTATAAATAGTGAAATAATGCAATAATAATGGAGTATTGGCTTTTTTAACTTTCAGAATTTAAAAGTAATATGTAGGAATTTCAGTGGAGATAATTTTTTTAAAATATGTTTTTAGCTTGAACAAGTTAATTCACTTCATGAACTGAAGATTCAGCTGATGTTCTGGAATGTTCCTTCAGTTAGGTCAGTACTGATTTTTAAAGAATATTTACCTGAGATTTTATTTTTCTTTGTTGTGACTGTGTTGAATGCTCAGTGGCCAGTTAAAGATATTTTACTTACAAGTGGGTTGGTAACCAGCATTGAAAATTTGATCTACTGGCCTTCAGCATGGTCAGTGACATATCGTTAGCAAACACCATAGGTAAAATGGAGGATGGCCACATGAGCACAGTTAGAAATGCTGGGTTTAATTTTATTTATCATAATTTACAATATTATCTGGGTTGCTTCCTGCTCGGTTCATGTTCTGCATCACTAAGAGTTGAAGACCAAAATAATACAAGATGAAAGTGCAAGTCTTAGATGAACAGGTCTTGAAAATTTTATCAGTCACCTTCTAACCGAAGGACTAAATCTATTAGCTAGAGGTAAATGAAGGTGGGACAACATTAGCAAGATCCCTGGGCAATACCCTAGCAAGAAATTAATCTGCTGGGAAGGGGGTAGATGCTGGGATTTCTACATGGGTGTGCTTTCATATCAGCCTCTGGCAAGGAGGTGTCATATAAACTTAAAGCTCCACCTCCCCTTTAATAGCTGGAATGAGAAAGGAGCTTTTTGTGTTTTCTCCCTCTTCTTGAGCCTCCTGGCTGATGTGCCATAGTAGGGTCTCTGCAAAATTCTGAATGACAGATGTAAATCTGACCAGTCTTGTTAATTTCACTCTTTTGCTGCTTATCAAACCTGTGGCAGGGGCAGAAGCAGAGGTACTGTAGAAAGACAGCAGATAATTGATTTACACTAGGTTCACATTTACAAGGGCCAGAAACTTCATGAAAGCTTAAATTCTGCATAAATTGATGATTTAATGCCTCCCTGCCCCTCCTCCCCCCATTCCAACCACCACCGCCATGCTCATAAGTGAGTTTCCCACTCCCCGCTGGCAAGTGTATATTTCAAGCCCTCTTAGGCAGAATATAATGTCATATGAAATTCATCGAACCATCATGTAAGGTCACAGAAATTGGGTCAATTCATACATTTGACCAGTGACTGTCAGGGCCCAGTTAAAAACACTTGAAAGCGTCCAACAATAACAGTGGAAGCAAGGTGTGGGGGGAGGGGGGAAACTCAGGTTGGAGGAGTGTCATCTGGGGTTAGCTAATACCTCACATATGGTGTTAGATAATGGTTAACAGACCACTTTCTTCTCCTGGCTCATAAACAAGGTGTGCAGTTTCCAGGGTTAAGACCATTTACATTTGTTTTGTGTTTTGTTGAGTGTCTTCCTGTCACCGGAGGAATTGATGGATATATTGGTAAAATGAAGCAAAGAGAACACAGAAGGTACATTTCCTTTTGTTTTGGATGAAACTTAAGTAGTGAAATTCTGCACCCACTGAAGTCAATGGGAGATTTGCTATTGACTTCACTGGAGCCAGGATTTCACCTGTGGGATCTGGACTACACCTCCAAGTTTGGAACCTAGATTTGTTAGATGTAAGAAGACATACTCATCCAGAGAGTGTCCACTTAACATTCTGGATTGCTATGGTTCACACTATGGCTCTTACGTGTCTATACACGCAAATACAGTCCACCTCTTCGGTGACAGTTATACACCAGCTGCTCGTTCTTGGAGTGAAATGTCATTTGCATGGGCACTTGCTAGGTTTGGCATGGGAGGATGTGGAATAGAGGTATATTCAGACAGACTGCTAGGTTGGATAAAAATACACACATCCATTTTCAGAAACTTTGTGTGTTTGAATCACCATTTCTGCCATAAGACTCAAACTTACCTTGTGGATTGAACAGGAGGATTTTATTCAGAAAAAGAGTTGTGGTCTAAAATTGCAAGAATTCTGTTATGCATCTCTTGTAATATGCGCCATGCACATTGGTGACATTTAGATCAAAAGGGAAAAGTTTGTGTCATCCTTCAATGAAATCTCCATAGCCCCAGAAAGCATATTACATCTGTTTACAAAATTAAATGAACAGTTTCATGTGTTCAATCATGACCTCTGACAGGAGTAATCTGTATTCAGGTTTGTTTTAGTGATGGTTAATGAGGGTCAATTTGACCACCTATGTAATAGCTGTTTTACCGTATTAACTGTTACATAGAAGATCAAGCTGGCATATATTAGCTAACCAGGCACTAGGCACTTTAAGGTCACACTACCAATCCAACCATTACTGGAAGGGAATGCTTTTGCTTTTTATTTAGTAACTTGTTTCAGGCCAACCTGAACTGGTTCACATTACATCAAACCATTTCAGTTGAGCTACAAGTTGTGTGCTAACTGGTTAAATAATTTTATAGATTCACTTTATTGCAATATACTAAGTTCAGTTATATGAAGAAAATGCAAAATCATCTGACAGTTAAATTTTAGACTTGGTTTATAAGTAAAATTAATAGTATGGTAACTTTTCCTTCTGCTCAAGGATGATTCTTTAATAACTTTCTATGTTTATATGTTCTTTGAGTCAACGGAATGGATCTTATTATGTGGGCCAAAACATCCGCTTTTTGGATGGAGGGGTTAAAATCTTGTTGGATTAAAAATAGCGAAGGGGGCATGCAATTGAGGAATGTCTCCTTCACAATGTCAATTCCTGATTCTGTAGAAACCCTGCTGTGCATGCTTTGTGGTTTCAGGATCAGTCAGGTGTGAAAGGATTGAGGCAGACAATGCCATGGAGATTGTCTCCTCTCAACCTCTTGGTCATTCCCTGCTGGAGTGAATGCAGACTATATCAGAATAACGTATGCTATTGTTTCTCTCTAAGTGCTCTGAACCCTCTTTCTCCAACAGGAAGGTTCTAGGAGCAACAACCACCTGGCAAACTCATGGTAGCTTTGCTGTGTTAGAGCCATGTTAACATGGAGATAAGAGCTGGGAGGCATTAGGCCTCAGCATAGTTAGTATAGGGCAAACCACAGGTTTTAGGACTGCAACCTCAATCCGCTTCCCCCTCCTCCCCTACTCTCCCTACCCCACATATTTGTTACTTCTCATAAAAATGGTGTAGCTAATTAGAACCTTTTTAGTTTCTGGAAGAGTGTAAACTTCATGTCTTCTGGGAAGAATGTAACATTGTATCATCACTTGGATGCAAAGAGTTAGTTTAGTCTAGCTAGATCAAGTCACACATAATATTAGTTTGTTTTATGGTGTCCATATTATGATTTTAAAAATCTGGTTCATCTTTTATAATATTGTCACAGGGAGGGGAATAAGCACAAGAGGGTTTTGAGAGCTAGGCAGCTGTTTTGTGGTTGTCTGTCATAGAGTGAAGGATACCCAAAAGCCAATTGTCATCTGAGGAGCTGCAGGATTTGCAGTGTCTCTATGTGCATGACATAGTAACTTGTACATCAGTAAGGAGGCCAGCAGGTTACACAAGCTGGTCAAGGACATTAGCACCTGGAACAGAATTCTTTTAATGTAGGCTTGAAGGCACATTAGACAATTGTAGGAAGAATGGAAAAGGTTGAGGGGCTAGTTGATTATATATAAAACCTTCAGTTTAATCAGCTGTGTCAACACTATAGAGTGGACCATCTGGACCAGATGTGACTTAACTTTATGTATAACCTTAATTTCCACTTCCCAGCTTCCCACTCTTCATAAACAAATATTTTCATTTTTATTTGTAAAGTATATTTGCTCTACATGGATTAGTCATTGTATCGTATATTTCTTATGCACTGATACAAAAGCTGTCTGCATTCTCCTACTGTACTGCATTTGTAAGATTTAACCTGATAGAATAGTAAGCAATAGACCTGCAACAAACCCAAAGTAACTGTTCAATTTGAGAGTACACAGAACTGTGTATCGAGTTATAAAAATCACCAAGGTGCATAAAGTTCCTGAAGAATAGAAGAAACATATAACAAATATTTCCATTGGACTAACAACCATCTATCAGGGTACAAATAGCACTTTATTCTTAAATAATAAAAATATTGTATTAGTTGCTTCCATGTAATTGACTGTCAATTTCTAAATCAGGTGGATTCCGCAGGGTTTCTCAAGCTTTCATATTGCAAACACAGTTTAATACAAAGGTTATGTTGTGGACTGCCTCGCCTCCTATTAACAAGTGTACAGAACACCTTCCCTCCCATTTATGATCATATACCATCACTGTGGCACATAGTGCAATTGTGTATGTGGAAAACTAATTACAATAGAACCTCAATTTTATGAACACCCGTCTTATAAACAACTAGTTATATGAACCATTTTTCTTAACGTGAGGGGAAAAACCCATGTAACGAAAATTATGTTGATGAACAACAAGTAAATGTCCCTTCACATTCGCATGCCTTCAGTGCATTAGAAATCGCTGTAGTGGTTTGAGGAACAAGAAGGAAGGGATGCAGTGCATCGTACTACGATTTACACACTGTACCTACTGTAATTTTGAGGTGTTGAATTTTACAAACCTCTCAATTCCTAATTAGTTTGTACAATAGGGCTTTTTCATTAGAAACAGATTTACTGTGTTTTTAACTTGTTTTAATGAAATGTAACAGCTAGAAACAAGTAGTAGTAGTGTCATGTGACTAACCAGGTCTCCATGGACCCTCAGCTAATAATCTGTCGACCACCAGTGCTCTGTTTTACAGCAAGTTTTTTCCTGTTGCTGGTCAAGGCTTCTGTTTTAATTCCTTATTACTACATTTGAAACTTGACCTATCAGTGTAAGTGAATAAGAGAGGGGACAGCAGCTGGAGTTTGCCACACAAAACAGGTGTTTTGTGTTACAAAGAAGCAGGATGGCTGTGCAATAGAAAAATACTGTTTAAATGTTCTTCCTCCATGCAGTGTATTACTAGTTATTTTTATTCAGACATTTTATACTTTGAACTTTGTAATCCTTTGACTGACCACAAATTGGCAACTGTATGTATGTTTATTTGTAAAATATTTTACTAGGAGACCCCGTGAGATATGGGATTTTATTTTCAGTGGACTCCTGAGATGACAAAAATAGCAGCAATACAGAAAAACATACATTAGGGCGAGAGAGGATTCTTAAGGGCTTTTCAAGGGGGGGTATAAGTAGGAGGAAAAAAATGCATGGTCTGAATATCACGGGAAAGAAAAACTTAGCTTCCCAGTGATGTAGTATTCTAGGTATTCTTGCTTTCCAGATCCGTAATTCAGAGTTCTACATTTTCACTGCAGTGTTTGAAGGGACACCGCTAAGACAAACCTAAGGCCAGCATAAGATTTTCCATGAAACTTTTAAAAATACTAAAAGAAACAGCAACCCAGAAACTGAATGTGAAATTGATTACAAGCTTACTATAAACCAAAGTGAAACTGACCAGTAGTGTTGGCTTAGTGATTAGGGTATGAAAGTTAAGTAACTTTGACTGCCAGTACTTCATTGTGCCTCAATTTTCCCCATTTGCAAAATGGAGAGAGTAATACTTGCTTTTGTAACAAAGAGTTTTAGGATGAAAAGCACTAAATGCAAAGTACTTTTTTGTGTTTTTATAACTTCTTCAACTTTAATGATCGTGGGTTGGATTTTCAAAAGTGATTTAGCAGCATAAATCCCATTGATTTCCAATGGAATGTGTGCTCCTAAGTCACTTAGAAGCTGGTTTGAAAATTCTAAACCAAAGGCTTTCCAAGTAACAGATAAAGAAATTTTAGTTTTTACAATACAATCTTTAGCTAGATAGTGTCCTTTTAACAAAAAACACAGCAAGCACAAGTTTCACCTTTTTCAGCTCAGCATTTAAAAATAATGTCACAGGGATAGAGGTCCCCTTGTATGTAGAATCTTGTTTGGGAGAGGTTGACTGAAGCTGAGCAAAATTCCATATTTAGCTAGTTGCCACATGACTTGTAAATAAAACCTTAACAAGTGGAAAAGGTGCCTAACTGAGAGCTTGAAGATTTGTGTCTTTTCTGTCATGGGGATAATTCTGAAAATATTTTTCCTTGTTGGTTACACTTTCATTAACTTCACTAAGAGTTGGATTGTATCGTAAAAGGGAGAATGATATAGATCAGGGGTCGGCAACCTTTCAGAAGCGGTGTGCTGAGTCTTCATTTATTCACTCTAATTTAAGGTTTCGCGTGCCAATAATACATTTTAACGTTTTTAGAAGGTCTCTTTCTCTAAGTCTATAATATATAACTAAACTATTGTTGTATGTAAAGTAAATAAGGTGTTTAAAATGTTTAAGAAGCTTCATTTAAAATTAAATTAAAATGCAGAGCCCCCCGGACCAGTGGCCAGGATCCGGGCAGTGTGAGTGCCACTGAAAATCAGCTCCCATGCTGCCTTTGGCACGTGTGCCATAGGTTGCCTACCCCGGTATAGATGACATATTTCTTGAGGACATGCAAATAGCTGCTTTAAAGTGGAGTTTCCAACTTTAGAAAAACTGTGTGGGCTATAGGCTGTAAGGTTGTGAACGTTTATACTGCATAGTTCTGATTGATTGCCATTGAACTCGCTTGAATATGAGTAATTTTACCAGGTGTCCCGTATTCAGCATAGGGAAATATGGTCACCCTAACTTTAGAAAAACTGTGTGGGCTATAGGCTGTAGGGTTGTGCATTGTATTGCACTTTATACAGTTGCAAATACAAGGCAAAGGGGGAATGATGGGGGATTTTATCAAGGGAAAAAATTGCCTGTGAGGAAGTGTTTGTGGTGGTGACTACATCATTGCTGAGACCAGCTTCATATGTGATTAATTGCTTCCAGGGATTGAGGACATTTCCATGGCCTATTCCTTTGGCTGGGTCAAATCAATGTAGGGGAAGCCTATTCTCAGAAGCCTGAAGTCCTCAGCAAAATTAATGTTGCTCTTTTACTCATGATCAGAACTGCTCGAGGGATGCACAGACTCATGTTGTACATATCACCAATTGTGATAAATAGTGTTTTAAAAATCAAGACTATATTAGGAGCTAATCTCTTGTATTCAAAGGCAGATGTTTCTTTGTTGCTTGAATCTAATTAAATGATCAAGGCATGAACAAGTAAATACATTATACAGAACCTACATTTTAGTTACATTCAAAACTGACTTCAACTTGCCTCCATCAAATCGTGGTAGTTCAGTAGAAAGGCACATGTGACTTACTAAGATGCTTTGCAGTAATGCCTTTTATATAGTGTTACCAGTCAGACTGAACAACAAAATACCCAGTAAAACTTTTCCGAAATGATCTAGTACTGTAACAACATGACTGGCTCTTTTCTCAAAGTCCCATTATTCTCTGTTTCTCGCTTTAGGAACATCTTACCCCAGTGATGCTGTATATCTGATTTTTTTCATGCATATTAGGGTTTATACAAGTTAGAAACAGATTAAAATGTATGTCAGAATTGGAGTGTCATAAAGCTTATTGAACCAGACAAGATGTTTGAACAAAATAACTGAAAGACAAATAAAATATCACTGTGTGAAAGTATATAGCAGTATTCATAATATTTAAGGTAGTTGTATATTTACTGTAATTTAGTGCGATACTGTCAGGTTAAAAAAATCATGGGCTGTGTAATAACATCAATTTTAAAGTAGAACAGGTATTTGAATGAGGTGACCTGCTTACAAATGAGTAGCATTTTAAAAGCCTATTTTAAAAAGTTACCTTTTGTTACTAAAAACTTCTTAGATCGTTTAAATATGAAATATCTTATTTTATTAGTTTCCAGTTTTAAAAATCTAGTTTACCTTTTCGATGGTTTAATCTTTATATGTCTTAATGGAGAATATAATTAGACTGGTCAGTTTACATTCAGTTTTCTGGTTCTTTTACAATTACAAGTTGAAGACGTAGGGGAATTTCAAATACAATTTTCACTAAATGAGAAGACTTGAGTTAATATTATGTTTTGTTAAGCCCTCATTTAAAAAAATTGTCTAAATTACCTGGCAGTGTCCATTTAACAGTAAGTTCAAGAACTTTTGTCAGATTATGTGAAAAATTCAGTTAAAAATGTTCCACATTAGTTTATATTAATAGGCTTACATACCTTCCACATGCCACTTTTTAACAGATTAAAAGATACAAAATCATATCTGTGACATAATTGATACATTTCTTGACATTCAATCTGTGTCGTAATTAATACCCAGTACCACTACCATAAAAATAGAATCATGTATAACATAAATTTGTGTCTCATTCAGTTTTAGCTGAATCCTGCAAATTCTGTTAATTTTTATGTGGCTCTTCTATTTTAAGACAATGCAAGTTCCATCCATGGTGCCCTTTAAGTTTACATCATGGTGTCTTATTGTGTATTCATTACTTTATTTGTGTTTGTTTGATCTGAATCACCTTTGTGATATTACATGAGTATAAAAATCATAGCAGAGGATCTCCAGGATTAAGTGGGCTAACCTATTTTATGCAAACTATGGTGTGTGCTGTCTAAATAGAATGCATATTCTGGTGTTTCAGTAATAGAAGTTGCACATTTTTTTTCTTGATTTTATATTTTCATATTCTTAGTGGAGCTGATGTATGTCATAGTCAGTAAGGTGAGTGAAAAGAATCCACAGGCCTCTCTATGTTCTCCTTTTCTGGGGAAGGTTGTGGTTAGATACGGAAGATTTAATAGCATAGAAGACTTTATAAATCGTATGTCATTAAGAAATACAAATGGAAACTTTTGTTCCTGTAGGTCACACTTGTGGAACAAAAACACAATATTGGCATCTGCACAAGCACTACAAGCTGAGGCTTGCCCAGGCCAGTATCTTTTAAGGTGTTGCAGCACAGTTAAGTGAAAAAAGTCAACCAGGAGAATGCATCCTCTATGAACTGAGTATACTTCACTGCATAGCAACTAAAAGCAATGTAGGCAGTTACGCACTATTATGTTTAGTATTTATCTTAAAGTGGGGGTAGTGGTTTTTTTGAGTAGGGTGATACAGTCAAGATGTGACTAAAGTTATGTTTCTTTCTATGTATAATGGTTTTCTGTACATTTTTAATTTAAATTATTTTAGAAAATGCTGAGAGACCAGTGTTGATTTTTGTTTTGTTCAACCTAACTGGGAATAAGAGTATTATGAGCACAAATGTGTCTAAAAAGAAGCTTAATTAATTGAAGCAATCATTTCTTTAAAAAAATATAAAAGATTGGAAGCTCAAAGGTATCTTGATGTTCTGGTAGTCTAGGTTGTGTTAGTGAATATGAAATGACATTTGTAATAATTTTCCTATGAGAGTATGCTTTTGTCACTTGTTCTTAACCAGATAAATCCCCTATGGATAAATTTTTCTTGATAACTATTCCCATTGGATTTGGCCTTAACTTGAATATTAAAAAAGGCAGTACGATAAACAATGGCATGATGAAATGTTAGTTATCTCTTGCACCTTTGCTAAGAAGTTCCTCGTCCAGTGTTATCAATCTTAATACTTCAGTGGTTCTAATTTTCTCTGTTTTATTAGTGCTTTTCCATTTGAATTAAAACAGTTTTTCAACTAGAAATGATATTAATTGATTTCATTTTGAGATAATTGTAAAATAGTTCCTTACACGGGACATGATTATTTACTTTTAGAATTATTATACTTTTGAACTTGTGTGGCTTCTAATCCATGAAATGGAAGAGGAAGTGCTAAATTTTTTAAAGGAGATTTGGAAGTCAGCTGAAAGGAGAAAGTATTGATGCCTTCAAGACTTTAAATGAGCATATGGTAACTCTTTCAAGATGCTTTTACCAAAGTAACCAGATACCAGATTACTAATTTTGCAGGCTATAAAAAGGAAAAATATAATGGAATGTGGTTTTAAATATGTAATTACTAATTTTATTTTAATTGTTACTAAACAAGGATTAAAATTGAACATCTGTTGTTAAAATAAAAAAGGTTTAAGATCTTCTGTACTTACCCAGTTTATATTTTAGTCTTGCTCTGGTTTCCAACTATGTTATCGCCAATGGCAGCAATATATTTTCGTATACTTTTTGTTATTATTGTTCTATTTCTGATGTTTGCTGGAACCTGATTCTTGTCGGCCTCTATTTTGGGGCCTACTTTGTCTCATTTATTTTTACCACCTCTTCCCCATTCATACGTATTTCTCTGCTGCCTGAATTCCATGTGTTTTTAATATTTCAGTTTACCTGAGAAGATCGGATGTGGCAGGGCTTCTAAACGTCACACATCTGGCAGTTCTGACACACATCCAGCTTGGCTGCCAGGATAGCCTGCAACTACTTTTGCCAGACTCCAGGCTCTGCAGTGACATCTTGTTGCAGGCAGCCATGCAGTCACTTTTCCCTTCCTTTGCTGCTCCTCAGCTTTCTTTTGAGGGAGGAACCTTTCCTGCTTTGTCTCAGCCGCCAAATGATTGGTTGTTTATTTTGTTTAAATATTTGAGGAAAAATTTCCTCCACCAGTTTTAAATTAGTGGAAGATGGAGAAAAGAGACACTAAGAGTATGTCTACAGTAGCACTTTTGCCGGTAAAATTTTTGTCGGTCAAGGGTGTGAAAAAACACACCCCTGGCCGACAAAAATTACACCGACAGAAGCGCTGGTGTGGACACCGCTATGTCGGCTGGAGACGCTCTCCTGCTGACATAGCTACCGCTGCTCGTTGGGAACGGTTTAATTATGCCGACGGGAGAGCCCTGTCCTCTCGGCATAGTGCGGCTACACGGGAGACCTTACAGCAGTGCAGCTACCTCATTACAGCTGTGCCACTGTAAGTCCTGAATGTAGAGATAGCCTTAGGCCTTGTCTACACCTAAATCTTAGGTTGCTCTAACTATGTTGCTCAGGAATGTGAAAAATTTACACCTTTGAGAGTCATAGTTAAGCTAACCTAAGCTGCAGTGTAGACACTGCTAGGTCAATGAAAGAATTAATCAATCTAATTACTGCCTCTCGAGGTGGATTTGCTACAGTGATGGCACAACCCCTTCTGTCGCTGTAGTGTCTACTACAAAGCTGTGCTGCCATAGAACTTGCGGTGTAGGCATACCTTTATTCAGCATTTTAAGACCTACTTTTTTTCACCAGTAACTAAAGATGGCTTGGGGAAAACCACTGCAAACATTGCATTTAAATCATCCTTACTGAGAATTGTGCTTTTTTCCAGGGTTGAGGGACTAGGAAAGTTTTTAAAAATTTATAAATGATTGAGAAATCACCAATAATATGCTGAAGTGAGATCTGCTAAGGTTTTAGCGGAGCCTAACAAAGCCTCCCCTCTCTGTGACATCACAGTGCAAAACTTCCATTTCTGGTGTAACAGGCCGGGGTGCTGCAGCTGTGACAGGTCGCAGAAGTGAGATTGTCAAAATGTATCCTTGAAAAATACAGCACATCTATCCAAAATATGAAAACTAAAGGCCCACTCCTGCAAAACTTCACAGAAGTAATCCTTATTCAAGTTTGTAGTCCCTTTCACATCAATGAGACTATTTGCTTGAGTAAAATATGCAGGATTAGTCTTCCCCGCCCCCCCCACCCCCAATCATTTTTTGCTGTCATCATTTATTGTTAATACCCTATTACTCAACCTTGCAGAAGAATGTTTTCAGCTAAATAATAGTAACTAATTAATTTGTCTTGCCGCAAACAATTAATCTAAGTGAATTGTCCCAGGACACAAGTCCCCGGACAACTTACCTGCTTAAAGTTAAGCACATACTTAAATGTTTGTAGGATCAGGTCTTAAACATAAAGTCAGAGATTATGAATGCAAAAGTTAAAGTTTTCATATTAATATTAACTTGTTAATGCTGCATGTAATATGGTAAGTGTCTGGTGATATACGATATAGGCATTAGAACTTTCATATAACCCCATTATTACATTCTTCTCACTTGCTAAAATAAATTCTTTCCAGCTGTAAGTTTTCATGTTTGACTTCAGCCATGATGTGACTTTTTTTGTTTAAAGTTTGAGCAGTATTCTTTCAGGAGCTTTTCAGCTATGTAAAGGTGTTTTTTTTTTTTTTAAATAGTAGTTTAATTTTAATATGCTAGTTTTCTCATGATAGTTAAGTTCAAAGGGGTCCCACTAAACTGGATGACGGGCAACAAAATGTCATGAAATTCAGTGTTAAGTGCAAAGTAATGCACACTGGAAAACATCCCAACTATACATACACAATAATGGGATCTAAATTAGCTGTTACCACTCAAGAAAGAGATCTTTGAAAACATCTGCTCAATGTGCAGCAACAGTCAAAAAAGCTAACAGAATGTTAGGAACCATTAGGAAATGAATATGCAGCAGGTTTAAAACAAACATAACGAAGTATTTCTTTACACAATGTACAATCAATCTGTAGAACTTGTTGTCAGCAGATATTGTGAAGGCCAAAACTATAACTGGGTTAAAAAAAGAATTAGATAAATTGATGGAGGATAGGTCCATCAGTGGCTATTAGCTAAGATGGTCAGGGATGCAATCCCAAGCTCCAGATGTCTCTAAACCTCCAACTGCCAGAAGTTGCGACTGGACGACAGGGATGGATCACTCAAAATTGCCATGTTCTGTTCATTCTGCATCTGGCACTGGCCCTTTCGGAAGACAGATATTGGGAGATGGACCATTGGTCTGACACAGTATGGCCACTTTTATGTTCTTATGATTTCCCCTACCTCAGAAAAGACTGAACTTTACATTTTGAAATTTTCAGATTGACTAGTCTCCAGTTAACATTAGGCCCTTTTATAATCGGAAAAATAAATTAGTTGTAAGTGTGTTAAAGGCCAGTTTTGTATATGAGTGTGGCTGTGCTGATTCAGGCCCTTAATCTTGATATTAATTGTATACCATAATTACACTGGAAGTGTAATGTGACAGAATGAGTTAGTATAAGAACTTAATATTTTTCATTTTCTGAATTCTGAGCATTTAAATTCCTATCTGTAATATTATATTAAGGTATATTTTTTATTTTAATATATCATCCACAAATAGAGAGAAGACATGTGAAAGGCTTATTTAGATAAATAAAAGTCACATTTGTGGAGGTAAATTGTCTCATTCTGCTATTTTGACAAATAGATTGTCATGCTGATATTTTTAGAATGGGACTTTCACTGTTCTAATGTCAAAATCATATTTTCCATTTCACTACAGTGTCAAACAGTCAGCTTTCTTTGCCAGTCATCCATTATAGACTGATGTTATTTGAGACTGTTCTACTGTATTGGAACATGTGAAAGAGATACAAAGTCTTTTTATATAATTCAATACATATTGATAAAAACCTTTTAAATTGCCTTTTTAATTTTGCAGAAAAGATTGTTTAGTAGCAACTTACATATAGTTTCTCAAGGCACATTTATGCTGAATTGTGTTCTGCCTAAATATATATATCTTTTAAAAAGCCATTACCTCCTCACACCACCCCATTCCTGCCCCCCCCCCAGCTTTGGTCAGTGTTTCACAGCACTTTGCCTCGTGTCCACCTAAACACTTATTTCTGAATATTAAAATTGTAGCTTTATCTTGAAAATGTAATACTTACTGCAAATATAAATGCCACAGTTGGACACATTAATGCATTTCTTCACCTATTAAAATTTTATTAGGTATCGAGAAGGTACTACATTTCAATAAGAATAGTAAATCAGCAGCAATTTATCCAATGGTACCAAATCCTTCATTTTGAGTGGAGTGCAGTTTGAACATATAGTATGAATTAGCATCTAGAATTAAATATAATCTTAGTTCTGCATGTATGTCATATTCTCTGCATAAGAGTTTTATACATATAAGATCCACAAAGTGCCTATTTTGTTCCTGTAAAGTTAGTGCATTTACACAGAATAGTGAGGAAATATACAGGTCAATGAGTTTAAAACAAAAACATGGAAAAGGGAATCTTTTAGAAAGGCAAGAACTATTCCTCTGTCTACCACTGCTCTTTGTATGCTCAGTTAAGCAGGGTACATTATCTGTCTGCTGTGTCCCTCCCGCCCCCTCTACTCCTATCCTCCTTCATCCCTGGCTCCTGATGCTCTGCAAAAGCCACTCTTCCACCTGCTCCTCCCCCCTTCTTCTGCTCCTCTCCCACCAGCTTCACTGGCTCATAACCCTGTCCCCTTTCTCACTCATTTATCTGTATTCAAATTAGGCCACTTTCTTCTTTGCCTCTGCTGCCTGGACACTAGCAGGGACCACTGAGAGCACAGGAGAGACAGTTTCCCAGCTCTCAGTTCTTGTGCTCAGCATCCCTGTGGCCCCCAGGAGGAGCAATTGTAGGGAAAGTCTTGCTCAGCCCTGGCTTGTAGTCTGCTTACTTGTTCTATCGGTTTGGTCTGTGTGCCATCTGGTCAGTCTGTAGAAGCTATGAGGGGATGGTGCATATTCATTGCAGACAATCTTCAGAGATTTTAGCCAGTCTAACAAGTCTCTACGGAGCATGTGCAAGCTGAGATTTTTCAGGGTTTATAACTGGGCTAAATTTGGGCAGATTTTCATTGGGCTAGCAAAAGACACATCCCTGACACCAGGATGGACCTCCTTCTGCCAAATTTCAAGTCCCTGCTTCAAAGCTTGGAGGTTTTAGAGCTTCTCAAAATAATTGTAAGTTTTTTTGTTTGTTTTTTATCGTGGGCAAAGACCATATTTTTCCTTAACCCCACTCTTGGGAATGGCGGAACCATTTCAGCTGGAATTTTCCAAAAATTTCAGCCTGAGGCATACACTTGGCATGAAAAATTTCAGCCTAAATGGTTTACATTTGGTAACGTTATAAGCAACTGAAAACAGTGTTGGGATTCCCTCTGAGACCTCTTTCCACTTGGCTTCTCAAAAACTCAGTTCAACTCCAGATTTCTTCACTTAGTTATCTTTATTTGGCATACAGAAAAACTACGCTGATTTGATCAGAGTCAGGTACAGGGGATGGGTATAGGGCCTACCATATATCCAAAGTTACACAGAAAACCTCTTCCTTTGTATACATTTACACATTACATTGCATCACATGTTTTAGAATAAGCTGGTTACTTTGTAGGAACCAATCCCTATATAGCATGCTTTGCCCATGCTCTGTTCATGTATAATGCTGATCTTTACATTCAAGCTTGCTATTGGTCAGTGGCCAATCAGTTTGGAATTGAAAATCCACTGTGGGGGACCACTGTCTTCCAACTATGCAAGGCCATTAAGAGTATCTTGCTGCATAGGACTGTGACTGTTGGCAACATGAAGGAAATAGTGGATGGATTTGCAGCAGTGGGGTACTTGAACTGCAGTGGGACAATAGACATCATTCATATCCTTATTCTGGCATCACCCCACCTTGCCTACGAGTACATAAATAGAAAGGGATACTTCACCGTGGTTTCACAAGTGATGGTAGATCACTGGGGACGCTTCACTGATATCAATGTGGGCTGGTCAGGGAAGGTATATGGCGCTTGCATCTTTAAGAATACAGGCCTTTTTCAAAAGCTGTAAGCAGGGATACTCTTTCCCAAATGGCACATTGCTACTGGTGATATTGAAATACCAATAGTGATTTTGGGGGACCCAGCCTACCCCTTGCTTACCTAGATCATGAAGCTGTACACTGGCCACCTTCACAGCACTGAAGAGAGATTCAACTGCTAGTTCAGAAGGTGCAGGATAATTTTTGAATGTGCTTTTGGTAAATTTAAAGGGTCACTGGCACTGTTTACTGATTGGATCTCAGCAAGACAAATATCCCCATCATTATAGCTGCATAATATCTGTGAGACGAAGGGGAAAAGGCTACCGCCAGGGTGGAGGGGTAAGGTACCATCTGTCTGCTGAATTTGGGCAGCCAGACGCCAGGGCTATTAGGAGAGCCAACCGCAGAGCTATACAGTTGTGGGCAGGGCTGGCTCCAGGTACCAGCTTGCCAAGCAGGTGCTTGGGGCGGCCACTCCGGAGAGGGGCAGCACGTCCAGCTATTTGGCGGACGGTCCCTCACTCCCTCTCGGAGCGAAGGACCTCCCGCCGAATTGCCGCTGCAGATCGTGATCACGGCTTTTTTTTTTTGTTTTTTTGGCACCACTTGGGTCAGCAAAAACCCTGGAGCTGGCCCTGGTTGTGGGAGGCCTTTAGTATTTTAACAGTCAGCCCACAGTAGTATTATGTGAGGTTTTTATGAACTACTATTGGCTCCCCTTATGAATTTTGTAATATGGCAGTTATGGTTGGGGAAACTAATAAATATACATGTTTCCACAAACAGAACTTTGAGTGCAAAGAAACAAAGCAAAAATTAAAGTGCAAGCACACAAGGTTCAAACATTGCAGTAGCCCTGTAAAAGGGTGATCTGTACTTTAAAACCATGTTTATATTTATGTATTAATCAAATATTACAATCTGTCAGTCATGTTACAAAATGTGTAGTGCATTGTGGCTGGTCCTGTAGTTTTCACAGGTCAGTATCAGTGTAGTTGTGGTTCTCCGTATTTTCCCCTGGTGTGAAGTAAAAGAGTTCATATTGTGCTGCCACCTGTTACATTGGTGCGGGGGGATAAGCAGCAGGGACTATGGAGTTTTTCATGGATTGGAAATTGTGCTGTGTCCAGAATCTTTGGTCATGCATCTCAAAAATGCTCTTCAACATCTGTGTTTGTTGCCCGAGTAAACCTGTGATGTCCTGTTGCACTCCCTACTGCACCTCTCAATCCCTTTGCCGCTCTTGTAGCAACCACTTTTGCCATTCTTGGTCTTTATTCCTGGTCTTGGACATGTAGCCCTTCCAAGTCTTGTGTTTATGGTCAGCATTGGTGGAGGATTGGAGAATCTCGTAGAACATATCCTCCCTGGATCACTTCTTTCTTTCCGGATCAGTCAGGTATTCAGCAGTCATAGAATGAAACGTTTCAAGTGTACCATGCCAGAGGCTGCTGATTAAAACAGATACACCATTAGATTTACAGTTACAAAGGAAACAAAGATTAAGTCTCAAAACTCCCTTACATTATTTCCATAAATACCTTTAATAAGACATGCCTATTGTAGCACCTTATTACACCACCACTATGCAGCTCAAGCTATCGTGAGTACTACCCAGTGGGGCGAGTCTGTGTTGGTTAAATGGAAGATTTAAACATTGGGTGCCCTTTGGTATGAGTATAGAGAAAGTACATTGAATATTGCCTCTATTTTAACAGGCAGTAGTGAATTTGGCTGGTATCTCACTCCTAAGGGTGATAAAGGCAGTGCTGCTAATGGCATCTCAAAGCTGCCCAGGCCCATGTGGTGCTAGACAATTTATTGAAATGATGCCAACAGAAGTGGTTGCAGACTAATGTGGGAAAGTCTTGTATTACAAGGGAAGAAACAAGGCTGCCATCCCTAGAAATGTTTGGGAGAGGATGGCAGAGTATCTCCATGAAAGTTTAATTGATATTGTTCAAGAGGATAAAAAGATCATCCCTGTTCAGAAATACAAGTACTCCACATCAGATGTATTGTTTTCCCTGCTGCCTGGCCCAACTAGGCAAAG
The DNA here is from genome assembly GCF_002925995.2 of Terrapene triunguis. Lineage (NCBI taxonomy): Eukaryota > Metazoa > Chordata > Testudines > Emydidae > Terrapene > Terrapene triunguis. The sequence goes on along the minus strand of NW_020664464.1, from coordinate 16,285,181 downwards.
AACGGAATAGCAGGCACTGCCTTTGCCTCTTTTTTTAATCTCTGAGCACAGGACATTGATATGAGGTGGACTATGTAAATCAGACTGCCATACTAATTTTTTAAAATTTATTTTCTAGTATATTACAAGTAAAGTGAGCAATCAGACATCAATGCTTTTGTTCTGTAAATGTACACATATGGTGGGTGCCATTTTAATGGGGAAGAAAGGCAGGAGGGAGAAGAAGTTTCAGTAACAAAAAGATAAACATTTCTTACAAGGAATAATATGTGTACACGCTTACATGAGCTCAGTTTTCCTTCATCAACAGGCTCATCTGCACGCAAGTGGCAGGACTGGCTTGACTCCAATGGAGTTTCAAACAGCACCTAGGTCATTGCATGGTTTGCATTCCCCTCCTCGTCACTGTCTCCTGCCCACTTCCTCACTTCACACTGCAGCAATGTCTACATGAAGCTTCCGCAAAGTGTCCACAGTTGTATGCGGGGTGCTAGTTGGGTCTATGCCAAGTGTGGCTTGCAATTCGTTGTAGAAGTGGCAGGTCTGCCGGGTTGCCCCAGATTTGTTGTTGCTCTCCCTCGCCTTCTGATATGCCCACTGAAAGTTCCTTCACTTTCACACAGCACTGCTGCTCATCCATGTTGTGCCCCAGTTTCAACATCCACTGTGCTCGCCCAGTCTCTTCTCCCCACAGGATGAGGAGATACATGACTTCTTTCCTGCTGCAGGTAGGAATACGTCAAGTAGCTCTCTGCATGCATGTGGTGGGCATGGTTGGATAATCACAACAAAGGTGGATCAATAGGTGTGCTTGCCAAGGTGGGCAATCAGGAAAAGACATTTCAAAAAGATGCTGGAGATTTATAAGGGGGTGGAGGGTGCTTCTGGTGGCTGTGACCCTTGGGTAGTGGACTTCAGAATTGTGACAGGAGCGACCACTGTCACAGGGACCAAGGGAATTATGGGACAGCTACTGGAGGATTGTTAGGGTTGATAGAAGTAATGCAGTGTCTACACTCAGGCTGCATTGACACAAGGAGGTTGACTGTGCCTTTGCATCGTTCGGGGAGGTGGCGTAATTGCGTCGCTTAAGTCATGAGGTGACAAATTCAGGTGTAGATACACACACAACTAGGTTGAAAACAGTCAACTTCGATTAATCTAACTTTTATAGTCAAAACCAGGTGAGGCCATCAACTCCTACTGAAGTCAGTATGAGTTAAGGGTGTTCAGCTTGCAGGAGACATACATCTCATTAGGATTAGGCTCTAGGCCTATGGTTTTGTATTTTAAAAGCGTGCTTTCTTGCTGAGGGTAAGAAAAGTCAGTTTTGCATTCACGTCTTTAACACAAAAACACTGCAAGGCTTTAAATTCAGGGGAGGAAAAAAGTATCTATTGCAAAAGAGTCCCCTTTTCTAGGGGCTCTACCAGCATCTCCACAAGAAGAGGATTTGTTCTTTCAGATTTCAGAGCTCTTTACCTCCACAACAGTCTTTACAAACCTCACTATTTCTAGAGGTCCTTGTGGAAAATCTCAACCAAGCAATCAGCACAGAGTATGTTAGCAGAGAGACAAACTCTTTTCTTCCAATCCTTTTCCCAATTTTTAGAATCCATTTCTAGGCACTGGTTGTTTTGGTTATCCCTTAGACTACGCTATGACATATCTACCTTAAGCTTTCCCATCCCTTTTTGGGATTGTCTCTTTCTTCTTTTGTTGGTGCAGATTGTTGGTGGGATTACATTGGGGGGCTTTTTTCAGAGTGGTAGCAGTGTTAGTCTGTAACAGCAAAAACAATGAGGAGTCCTTAGAGATAGTGGAGAAAGGCTATACCACCCAGTTCTACTCCTTGCCACGTTTGAGTTCTTCTCTAATCAATTTGCAAAGGTATAACTGAAGACATAATCTGAAGGCACTGGGACTGCATAATTGTCACTAGGTCTAATTTCGCCCATAGAACCTTCATTACTGGTGATGATACACAATGAGGAAAGAACTCAGTTTGACACTCAGATCTTAGATTGAGTTCACAGGGTTGTTAGACAAATTTGGCATAGAAATCATTGGGAGACGGTAAACTTGAAACATCATGTGCCTCTAAGTCATTTTTTCAGAATTGACTTGTTGCTTTAAGGTTCCAAGAGCAATATTAATTCAATTGCTATACATGTATATAGGATTTTCTATTCTTGTTTTCTTCTTGTTGAATACATAGCTTAATAAATTGTTCTATGTTGGTAAATGTATAGAATAAAACGTGCTTTCTGTGCAATTGTATTAACTTTGCTGTTGAAACTTCAACTTTGTCATTTCCTGCCTTTTAGAGAATTTTTAACTATACAACTTTAATGTTGGATTGAGGTATAGGAGTGAGTTTGCATTCAGTTAGAATGCTGTGGGGTTAATATGGACAGGTTTTGAGTAGTTTTCCTGTTTTAAAATTTATTAGCATTGTTAGAATCTCATTGTTGTTTATAATAAGATATGTCCTAAATTGTGTGCTGACTATTTAAGAGTTTTAAGCTCTTTAAACAAGCTGGTTGGAACTGTAGAAGGAGGCCTACAGGTTTATTAACGCTTCTTATCCTGAAAGCACAGCATACCTTTTCAGGTTGCACAGCAACAGACTCCTAGCAACGATAATAGATTGAATTTCCAAGAGTGACCATGCCGGATGTAATAATAAAGCAAGAGTACAAACAGTTGTCATGGTTTTCTTTTCACAATAAACTAGTCTTCATTTAGGGAGCTTTAGTCTTTCAAAAATGGCCAACTCCTTGTAAAACTAAGGATATTTAAGAATAGTTCTGGAATCAAAACAAGTCTGCTTAGAAAGAGTGACTGTCATGTTTTTAAAATGCGTAGTAGTATTAGACATACAGAAAACAAAGAAACATTACATCGATTATCAAGTAAAGAGGACACTTAATACCTACATAAAAAGGTTTGTAATTCATAACTTGTTCTATAAGTTGATCCATATTAGGACTTTATTAAACGTGGGATTGAACAAGTAAATAAACAAGAATTTTGGAAGGGATAGAAATAGTTGTCTTTTAGGGCATAAGGCACCCTTTAACTAATACAGGTTAGGAACAGACTTTTCCTGGGAATCATCCCATAACTGTCTACTGTAGGACTTGTTGCACCTTCCTGTGAGAAACATGGTGTTAGAGACAGGATACTGGTGTGATCTATTCTGACAATTTTTATGTTCTTATGTACGTTCAGTGTTTTGTTGCCTTTATTTGTTCATGTATCTCCTCTTGGTTTAGCTAGCATGAATCCTGGGCCAGTTCATTCTAATTTCTTTTTTTCTTTTTGGAGACACGTGTGTTCATATAAAAATCAGACCTTATTAAAAAGGTTTATTTCTTTGAAGAAGCAAAAGAAAACTGGATCATTTAATTCCATAGACGTCTTATAGATTTTTTTTAAAAAAAGTTTGTGAGCTAATTGTTGTAAAGACATTTGTAGGCAGTGACGATAAATAAAATTGCCAGTGGCTGCTGGACAAATTTATTTCAGTGTCATAATAGTCTGTCAGAATTTTCTCATCAAGTCTTATATGTGGGAAAGGTGAGTGTGTGTGGGCAGACAGGCGGGTGGTGAGTAAGTAGGGTGAGAGAGAGGAATCCTTCTACAAAACTAAAATATAGAAATCTGGATGCACCTGTCCATACTCTAGTTACGGTTTCTGACCCAGCTATTTAAGTTGAGATTTGAACTGCAGCTTTTGACAGCAGTAAGATGTAAATGTCAGGGTGGATTGATCTTTAAATCACTGATTTTAATCATGATTTAAATCACCAAGCAGGAAACCTTGACTTAAATCCTCAATTTTAAGTGTTTTACATTTGTACTTTTCAGTTATTTTCCTAAAGAAAGATTTATTCTCATTGGTTGGTAATCATTAAACCATGATGACTTGCAAGTAAATACAGCCTTCACACTCAATTTGGTCCTGCTTTTTGATAACTAGGAGGATACCTATATCTATATTCATTTATTTAAGCAATTCTATAGCTTAACTTACATTTATTTGGTCTTAATTTTTACATTTGTATTATGTTAAGAAATTCATCATTTACCATTTTATTTACTAGATTAATTTTTTTCTTGCAATATGTGTCAATCTCTATTTGGTGGAAATTCAGATTCAATTTAAAATGCACAAAAACTGCCTTTTAATTTTTTTAGTAAATAAACTACCTTAAAGAAGCTGGATAAATAAAATTCTTTTCCTCATCAAAATGTTTTACATTTAAAACTACCTTACTAAACAAAGGAAGTTTAATGAATTGAAAATGATTGTTTCTGTTCAACATGTGTTTAAAGATTTTAGAACTAGATGATCTCATTCTCACACCTAATTTTTATTCATATATTGGAAGAGGGAAACATGCTTTTCTATTTTTTCAATTACCATCTGGTTTCTTAACTTTGAATGAACTAGCCATTGAACTGAACTAGTGGAATAAACTGAAATGAAGAAAGTTATTCTCTCTGCACTTGCAAAAGAAGGTTTAGCACTTCAACAAACTCTGGTTCAAAGCTCTTAACCAGGGACGTCCACCAATTCAGTGGTTTGACATTTTAGAAAACTTGACAGCAAACATGTACTGTTCATTATCATTTTTGTATTTAACTTAAATGTTTTAATAGATTATACTAAGATTTTATTCCTTAACATAGGTTGTCAATTTCAAATTTAATCTTAAATAGGTTTATTTTTTAAAAATAAACCTGTATTTAATTTAAATTAAAAATTTGATTTAAATTTAAAAAAATCCAGTTTTAAATTTTTTAAAATAGATTTTCATCTATTCTGGCAAATATACACATATGCCTATACACACACATGTTCAGCTTGTGTGTCAGCGTTTGGAAAAGATTGTTAGAATGGATTGGTAGCTTATAGTAAAAACCAGGAAATACAGTAAAAAGCAGAAATTATGTATCATTGTTACATTTTTTTAAAAAGGATTTCCATAGGAAAATGGCACCATTCTGATTAGTTGACAACTGTCCTAACATGGTATAAAACACACAGCTTCAGTTAATGGTAAAAGCAACCACTCCATAGAGCTGAGCAAGGAAATGATATAAAAATATAAACAATTATAAAAAATAAATGTGACTTTTAAGTTGGGATGTTTTACTGGAATCATGTTAGGCCATCATTCTGCAATGAGTTTTCCCCAGCATAGGAGTCAGTCTGGGAAGAACTCATTGTGGGACTGTGTCTTTTTTTGCATTCCTAAAAGAACTTTGTTAAAATGACAGTTTAGGCCAGGCTGTGATATTCTTACTCTTGTTGGATAATATGTTATACTGTGAGTAGTCCTATTTAACTCAATGAAATTATTTTTAGACTAAAGTACTAGGTGAGATGAGTAAGGATATTGCAGTCTGTCCCTCTGTCATTGACATTTTAAATTCACCTACTAAGCATCTTGGGGTGTCTACGCTGTAGTTAAACATCTGCAGCTAGTCACTGTCTGCTGACTTGGGCTTTGGCTGCGGAACCTGTAAAATTGTAGTGTAGATGTTTGAGACTGGGCTGGAACCTGGGCCCTAGGGCCCCCGTTTGAGGCCAAACATCTTACACTGCAGTTTTGCAGTCCTGCAGCCAGAGTCCCATGAGCCCAAGTCAGCTGACATGGGCCAGCCACTGGTGTTTAATTGCAGTGTAGACATGCCCTTAATTTTCACAGCTGTGGATTGGTATTCTAAGATTTATCAAAGACTTTTGTAATAGAAGCAGTAGAGTACCAATCTAAATGATTAACTCATTTTTTGCAAATTATGTAAATACTTTTTACATGACAGTGCAGTGCTTTAGATAAAGTTTACCTTAACGTTTTTAACCGTAAACTAGAACAAAAACAAACAAACAAAGGGACATTCAAATAGAGGGTCTGATTCTGATCTCACATAACACTTGTTTTATACTGATACAGTAACTTTGACTTAAGTGATTTTTGTGGTATTGTTGTAGCCATGTTGGTTCCACAATATGAGAGAGAAGGTAGGTGAGGTAATATGTTTTATTGGACCAATTTCTGTTGGTGGAAGGGAAAAGCTTTTGAATTTCTTCAGTTCTGGAGAAAGTAACCAGAGTGTCTGATCTGAATACAAGAGAGGAGAAATTGGTAAGCATAAGGGGTTCACACATGCTGTAGGAGAATACTTAAAAGGAAGTAGGCAATTGAGGGTTACCAGGCAGTAGTGTGTGTTGTAAATTGTTGTAATGTGTCACAAAAACAGTCTCTGTAAATTCCATGGTTTTTAGTGTCCAGCAGTTATGAATTTGTTCCCAGGCTCGTCTTTTATAGATGTTGTGCAGGTTTATTTTGAGGATGAAGACAAAGAGGTTAGATATGGAATGATCGCTTTGTGAAAAGTCTTTGCCCATGAGTGATAGGGCGTTTGTGACATTTATTATTTTTCTGTGTGAGTTCATTTGAGAGTGCATTGATTGTGTTGTTTCACCCACGTAGTTGTTGTTGGGCCATTTGTTGCATTGGATGAGGTGTACCACATATTGTAATAAGCATATCTAGGACACATGGATCTAGAAAGGTATGCTGTGGGGGATATTGATCATCGTAGTAGTGGAGATTGTCTGCAGGTTTTGTATCTGTTCTTTTGGCAGGCCCTGGTGCTGCTTTGAGTTGGTGTGTCCTGGTCTGTGGGGAGCTTGATTCTGATGTTGAGTTTGGTGAGGCTGGGTGGTTGTTTGAAGTCCAGAAGATGGGATTGAGGAAATATTTCTTTCTTGATGTGGTCCCTATCAACTCTGAGTTGTAATTGTTTAATGATACTGTGTATAGGTTCTATTATGGGGTGGTAAGTGACAAGTAGGGATGTTTAAGCACCTTTCCTGATTAGGGGTGCTTTCCTTGAATCTGGACTTATATTTATTTAAAATAATAGTTCAGTGTCTCAGTATTTATTACCTCACTAAGGAGGGACAAATGTGTTGTAGTATTGCACTCTCAGTGTGGTGAGCCAACAACTACTACAGAAACTGGACAGCTTAAAGGAAAAATTACGGAGCAAGAGATGGATTTCAAAAATATATGGACTGAGGACTTGAGATCGAGAAAGGAAGGGTTATAATTCAGATAGAGGGATAAAGATGTGGGGATATAATGTTTTTTAAGTGATGGAAAATGTATAAGGAAATGGAATATGAAAAGGGGGAAAACTGCAAAAAATAAAATTGTTTGAATTTGTAATTTAGTTAACATTTCTTAAAATGGCCCCTGTAAAGATTTTAAGTAAAATTGTTTGTTAGTGGCAAAGTACAGCATTTGAAATTTTCAAAGCAGTGAAGGGGACTTAGATCCATCTTTCATTATAAGATTAATGATAAGAATGTGTCTAAATCACCTAGACTGCTTTCCAAATCTCAACAAGTATGCTGTTGTCCAGAATCATTTTAATTACCTTTAATAAACCCTCTCCTTTGTTTTTACTAAGTACCAGGATCTCTCACCACATTTTTTATCACTATATATTTTTTTATTTTAATAAAAGCTTTTTATATATTTACAAAGCACAAGATGTCACACAGTATGGTTACTGTTCCATCCTTTCCTTACTGAGACAAACCTGCATAGTTAGAAATGCAGCATCCAGGCCTGACCACCTGCACTGATGGCTCTATGAATGTGGGGGAAATTGGAACACAGGTAGTGCAGTATGCCAGACATTACAGCAACAGAGGGTAAGTATCACAGCTTTAATCATTTGGATAGTATCATTGGAGAGGAATTCAAATGATTATATCTAAAAGAGCACCTTGCAGGTCTTAAAATTATTTATTTGTTTTTATAAAGAGGAGAATAGAGAGGGGACAGGGTAGTGGTGTAAAAGAATGAATAGAAACCAGAATGATAGAACAAAACTCTTTGGAAAGAAATGTCATCCAAATAAAAAAAATAATGTTGAGTGAGGAAAAGGTAAATAAGCTAAAAATAAAATAGAATATAAGTAATATATGTTCTTAAAAGAATTGTGGATTTATTTAAAGCAAATTAAGAGAATTTCCAAAGTGTTTCTAAGTATAGAAAAATACTATAGGGAAAGCAGACTAAAGGAGGAAGATAGTAGAAGGCAGCTTGGGTGAAAGTGATCATGAAATCATAGAGTTTGCAATTCTAAGGAAGGGTAGAAGGGAGAACAGCAAAATAGAGACAATGGATTTCAGGAAGGCGGATTTTGGTAAGCTCAGAGAGCTGGTAGGTAAGGTCCCATAGGAATCAAGACTGAGGGGGAAAACAACTGAGGAGAGTTGGCAGTTTTTCAAAGGGACACTATTAAGGGCCCAAAAGCAAGCTATTCCGCTGGTTAGGAAAGATAGAAAATGTGGCAAAAGACCACCTTGGCTTAACCACGAGATCTTGCATGATCTAAAAAATAAAAAGGAGTCATATAAAAAATGGAAACTAGGACAGATTACAAAGGATGAATATAGGCAAACAACACAGGAATGCAGGGGCAAGATTAGAAAGGCAAAGGCACAAAATGAGCTCAAACTAGCTACAGGAATAAAGGGAAACAAGAAGACCTTTTTATCAATACATTAGAAGCAAGAGGAAGACCAAAGACAGGGTAGGCCCATTGCTTAGTGAAGAGGGAGAAACAGTAACAGGAAACTTGGAAATGGCAGAGATGCTTAATGACTTCTTTGTTTCGGTCTTCACCAAGAAGTCTGAAGGAATGCCTAACATAGTGAATGCTAATGGGAAGGGGGTAGGTTTAGCAGATAAAATAAAAAAAGAACAAGTTAAAAATCACTTAGAAAAGTTAGATGCCTGCAAGTCACCAGGGCCTGATGAAATGCATCCTAGAATACTCAAGGAGCTAATAGAGGAGGTATCTGAGCCTCTAGCTATTATCTTTGGAAAATCATGGGAGACGGGAGAGATTCCAGAAGACTGGAAAAGGGCAAATATAGTGCCCATCTATAAAAAGGGAAATAAAAACAACCCAGGAAACTACAGACCAGTTAGTTTAACTTCTGTGCCAGGGAAGATAATGGAGCAAGTAATTAAGGAAATCATCTGCAAACACTTGGAAGGTGGTAAGGTGATAGGGAACAGCCAGCATGGATTTGTAAACAACAAATCATGTCAAACCAATCTGATAGCTTTCTTTGATAGGATAACGAGTCTTGTGGATAAGGGAGAAGCTGTGGATGTGGTATACCTAGACTTTAGTAAGGCATTTGATACGGTCTCGCATGATATTCTTATCGACAAACTAGGCAAATACAATTTAGATGGGGCTACTATAAGGTGGGTGCATAACTGGCTGGATAACCGTACTCAGAGAGTTGTTATTAATGGTTCCCAATCCTGCTGGAAAGGCATAACGAGTGGGGTTCCGCAGGGGTCTGTTTTGGGACCGGCTCTGTTCAATATCTTCATTAACGACTTAGATATTGGCATAGAAAGTACGCTTATTAAGTTTGCGGATGATGCCAAACTGGGAGGAATTGCAACTGCTTTGGAGGACAGGGTCATAATTCAAAATGATCTGGACAAATTGGAGAAATGGTCTGAGTTAAACAGGATGAAGTTTAACAAAGACAAATGCAAAGTGCTCCACTTAGGAAGAAAAAATCAGTTTCACACATACAGAATGGGAAGAGACTGTCTAGGAAGGAGTACGGCAGAAAGGGATCTAGGGGTTATAGTGGACCACAAGCTAAATATGAGTCAACAGTGTGATGCTGTTGCAAAAAAAGCAAACATGATTCTGGGATGTATTAACAGGTGTGTTGTGAGCAAGACACGAGAAGTCATTCTTCCGCTCTACTCTGCTCTGGTTAGGCCTCAGCTGGAGTATTGTGTCCAGTTCTGGGCACCGCATTTCAAGAAAGATGTGGAGAAATTGGAGAGGGTCCAGAGAAGAGCAACAAGAATGATTAAAGGTCTTGAGAACATGACCTATGAAGGAAGGCTGAAAGAATTGGGTTTGTTTAGTTTGGAAAAGAGAAGACTGAGAGGGGACATGATAGCAGTTTTCAGGTATCTAAAAGGGTGTCATAAGGAGGAGGGAGAAAACTTGTTCACCTTAGCCTCTAAGGATAGAACAAGAAGCAATGGGTTTAAACTGCAGCAAGGGAGGTCTAGGTTGGACATTAGGAAAAAGTTCCTAACTGTCAGGGTGGTTAAACACTGGAATAAATTGCCTAGGGAGGTTGTGGAATCTCCATCTCTGGAGATATTTAAGAGTAGGTTAGAAAAATGTCTATCAGGGATGGTCTAGACAGTATTTGGTCCTGCCATGCGGGCAGGGGACTGGACTCGATGACCTCTCGAGGTCCCTTCCAGTCCTAGAATCTATGAATCTATGAAAAGAAGAGAAGAACACAGTGAAAAAAAGATTGGTAACAATTAAGCAAGGTATGGCTGAAACTGCATGCGGTATAATGTGTTATGAGGTCATATTGAGGGTTTGTCAAAATCAGTCTTTGTGGGTTTTTAAATTACTGATGTTGGTGTGGAAGGCCTGTGCCAAATTTACTTCCTGGAAATATTTGTCTGCAAACACAGAATTTTGGGAGATGCTTAGCCCAGACCATTATTCGCTGTTTTTTTTTTTTTTTTTTTTTTTTAATTTAAATATATGTGGGCTGAAATGTATAGATGAAAATGCTGTTCCACTCATCTATTCTAAAAAAATGTTCTCATGTGCCTTACTCTTGCATGTTTACCTTAAACCAGTTCTTTCATAGCAATACTTTCCATTTGATTCTTCTGCAGATCATGGCAAAAAATAAAAAGTACTAAAATAGTAATGTTAATTAACTAACATCATTTAGATGGAAAGTAGAATCATTAGCTGTTTTTAAAGTTACTGTATTGACTTATTTTAAGAAAAGACTTTTAAATACTAACTGTTCCAAGTAAAAATCTGTATTATGAGCAACATAGTTGTCCTCTGAGTGAATATAAGTCAGAATTAATTTTCCTGGGACTCAGCTGATTATATATATAGATATATAGAGATATAGATATACACCCTACTAGAGCATATATGATATCCTCCTTGAATGAATTCACCCACATACAATATTCACTCTGGGATCATATACTGTATTTATGGCACAATCTACCAATATAACAATGAACATAAATGAGCCATTTTTATGCTTAATTAAATACTGAGGGTCCAATTAAATGGGTCTACATCATATTTATATACACACATTACATTTAATCAGAAATAAATGCAGAATGGTATTTTCCTAGTAACTAGAGAATATCGTTGAATGTCTCTCTCTTTTCATGGCATCCTACAGGGGATTAATATTAAAATAGCTTATATGGAAAAATTAAAAGCACTGATGTAGAGGATGAAACACAGCATACCTATGACTCAATCCTTTTAAAAATCCAGATTGGATGGGAGAGTAGGAAAATAATCTTTATGGCCTTTTTAATAGGAGGATGCAATGTTGAGATCCATACATTCGTCCACCTCAGTTCCAAAGTGATTGGCGATCATAGAATCATAGGGTTAGAAGGGACCACAAGGGTCATCTAGTCTAACCCCCGCCAGGATGATGAGAGAGGGAAGAGGGAGGGGCACAGTGTAAAGGTGTGGGACTCACCCCTGCGGCACCTCCTGCTGGTCGTCTCAGGGAATTAGCTCTCCAGCCGTCAGAGCGGCCTCTGCAGGGCCAGTGTCCCACTTGTAGCTGGCCCTGTGTCCCTCCTGGACCCCGGTGCCCCTTTACCCTGGGGCTGCCCTCTGGCAATATCCCCACCAGTCTCTATGGGTCTCCCCTCTCTGGGAAACCCCCAACCCTCTAATCCTCACCTTGCCTCAGTCTGGGCTACTGCCAGTCATCATCTAGCCCCTGCTCACTGGGGCGGACTGCAGTGTAAAAGCCACTCATCATAGGCAAGGGGGGTTTGGATCAGCTGCCTTCCTCTACCACCCAGTACCTCTGTGGGCCTAGGACCAGGTCCTGCAGCCTAGGGAGTTGCCAGCCAGGAGCTCCCCTGCTCCTCTGGCCTTTCCCCAGCCCTGCTTCACTTCCAGTACCCTTACTACAGACAGCCAGGCCCTGCTCCCTCCAAGACTGGAGAGAGCCTTTTTTTTGGGCCTCTGGCTCACAGCCTTTTTATAAGGGCCAGCTGGGCCTCATTCCAATCAGCCCAGCCTTTCCCCTGCCACAGCCCTCTCCCAGGGCTGTTTTAAGCCCTTCAGGGCAGGAGCGGGGTAACCACCCCGCTGCACACAGCAAAATGGAATGATGGTAACTTGCATACAATCCAGACCTTTGTGGGAGCATCTGAAGAGGATGCAAATTCCAGCATGCTTTGGAAATTCATCTTGATAACCAGGAACTGTTAGAAGTTTACTTTTAAAATGAGATATTTCATAAAATCATTGATAAGGAAAACTGTTTCCCCAACCCTTAAAGTTAAGAGATGTGCAGCACACACATAAACAATCTCTTGGAAAGTGTGTTCTGTGTGATGGTGGATTTAAACTCTATGTTGTTAATTGTTTTGTAGCCCTCAGCCTGTTCTTTGCAGAGAATTGACTTCATGCTAGAAAAATCCAGTTGAAGCCAAGGAGTTAGTATTGGATTATAATCTTGAAGAACCATATCTCATGAAATAAAAAATTTTAAACTTTGATGTTGATGAATTATCACATCAAAATTATGAAAGGGCAAAAAATGACTGTGAATGTTAGATATGTATTATTTGGAGAAGAGATGATACAGCATAAACTCTGATTTCAACAATATGCTGATCACAACGTGTATATCTCACTTTCCAAACTAGTGCCATCACAAGGACTTCACAAGGTGTACAGGGGATCAGCACGTGAATGAAGAGCAGTACTTCAAACTTAATGTAGGCAACACCAAAATGATGCTGGTTAGATGGAATTAACTGTGACACTGAATACAGGGCATCTCCGCCCAATTTATCAAAGTGGTAAAAAGCAGCATGGTCATCTTATATAATTCATTAATCCTAAATAGGGTTGCCAGGTGTCTGGTTTTCAACTAGAATGCCTGGTTGAAAAGGGACCCTGGAGGCTCTGGTCAGCACTGCTGACTGGGCCGTTAAAAGTCCAGTTGGCGGGGCTAAGTCAGGCTCCCTGCCTGCTGTGGCTCTGCACAGCTCCCGGAGGCAGTGGCATGTCCCACCTCCAGCTCCTACATGTAGCGGCAGCCAGGGGGCTCCATGTACTGCCCCCGCCCCAAGCGCTGGCTCTACAGCTCCCATTGGCCAGGAACCGCGGCCAGTGGGAGCTGCGGGGGCGGTGCCTGTGAACAGGGCAGCGTGCAGAGCCGCCTGGCTATGCCTCCACGTAGGAGCCGGAGGGGGGGGGACATGCTGCTGCTTCTGGGAGGTAAGCACTCCCCAGAGCCTGCACCCCTTGACTCCTCCCATGCCCCAACCCCTCCCACCCTCCGAACCCCTCATCCCCAGCCCGGAGCACCTTCCTGCACCCCAAACCCCTCATCCCCAGCCCCACTCCGGAACCCTCCCCCCCCATGCCCCAACCTCCTCCCCCAGCCCTGATCCACCTTTTGCCCTCTGAACCCCTCGGTCCCAGCCCGGAGCCCCTTCCCGCACCCTGACCCCCTCATTTCTGGCCCCACCCTGGAACCCGCATCCCCAGCCCAGAGCCCGTACCCCTTCCCACACACCAACCCCCTGCCTCAGCCCGGAGCCCCCTCCCATACTCTGAACCCCTCAGTCCGCCTCCCCAGCCGAAGCCCTCACCCCCTGGGCCAGCCTGGTGAAAATGAGCGAGTGAGTGAGGGTAGGGAGAAAAAGTGACGGAGGGAGGGGGGATGGAGTGAGCGGGGGCAGGGCCTTGGAGGAGGGGTTGAGGAAGGGCCTCAGAGGAGGGGCGGGGCAAGGGTGTTTGGTTTTGTGCAAGTAGAAAGTTGGCAACCCTAATCCTAAATGATGAAGTAGCATTGATGGACCCCCTGCCCAAAAGCCTTCTACCTTTAGCTTGTTATGAAACTCTGCTGCTTCCTTCCTGATGAGGATTTGACCACAGTGACCTTTGTTTTTGTTACCACCAAACTGGAATACTGTGATTTGCTTCCACAATCAGCCCCAATTATAGTAATGCAGAGATAGTAGTGTTTTTAGAATGCCTCTGATTGCCATCTCCATAGTTCAAGCCACTGTGAGCATGTGACCGCCATCCTCTATTCCCTTCACTGGTCCCAGGCTGATTCTGGTGTTGTGTTAGGCCTTAGTTTTGATTTTCAAGGCTGCTAGTGGATTAGAACCCAACTACATCAGTGGTTAGATCTCCATTCCAAGACAGCTGTACTCCTCTGGTACAGTGCAGCTCACACTTGGGCAGAATGTATGAGAGACAGAGAAAGTGGGTTTTTTTGAAATTGCTGTGGAATGAGCTTTCACAGAAACTTGGACTAATCTGAATTTTAATTACTTTTAGGGCATGGTGTAAGATCGTCCTTTTTGGGAGAGCTTTGCCACCATAACTAGGTAGCTAACATAAAACCCAAGCAAGCAAACAAACAAACCAATCCACCAGCAACATTCAACCCAAGCAGAGCCTCCTCTATCCAGGAAAGGAAAAGGAGCAGAAGGCTCCATGAAATCCACTAGGGATCTCACTATGAGGCTAAAACAGGGATTGATGCTATGCAAAACCCTAAATTAGATAGAAGGCTGGTACCCAAACACAAAAATAGAAGGAGATCTTCAAAGACACCCAAAAGAGAGGTGCCTGACTCCAGTTGACTTTCGCCTGACTCCAATTAGTCCCTTTGAAAATCTCCTCTATAAATTATTGAAAATTTTACCCTATGTCTCCATTTTTTAAACTTTTTTAAGTGCCCAACTGACTTTGAGCATCAGTTCCATTTTCAAAAACTTGTCTGGCAGTTTGTGAATCACTGTCTCTTAACATCTTGTTCTTCTTCAAGTGATGGTCCCTATGTGTGTTCCTCATGTGGAATATGCATTCGCACCATGCGCCTAAGTCCGGAAATTCTTCAAAGCTGTGTCTGTTGGCTTGCACTTGCACAGTAGCTCTCCTCATGATCCCATCCACGAGGCAGTGTGTGTCAACGCCTCTTCAGTTCCTTCTTACTGCCGCATGCCTGAGTTGGAATTGTGTCCTCCTTCACTTAGTTGCATAACCTATAATGAAACCATTTGTAAATAGTTATATTCTTAGATTAGTAGTTAATAATTACATTTTAAAGTATAGTATAGAATATTTCTTTTTCCCAGGTTGGGGAACCCCTCCCTGGCTCCAGGACTATGCATAGAGTACTGGGATTCAAGAATTGTGTTTCTTACCCTCAATCCTCCTTCATCAGTGATGAACATCAACGCTGCCTGTATTGCCTGGGTGAAGTGCATATCTCTGCGAAATGCAGTATCTGTCACTCTTTCCCACCCAGAACTCGAGAAGTCCAGGAGTTTCGCCTATGGATGCACCTGTTAGAGAAGGCTATGAGGCCCCTCTCTAATCCAGGCCAGGGAGAACTCCCCTGTACATCGGCCTCAGCTGACCAGCAGTGCCCCGTCAAGTGCCTTGGAGTGGAACTATCAACATCTAAGTACAAGGGCTCTTCTTTCAGGGCTCCCAATGAGAGTAAAGGGGACTCACATGGGTGCAAGGATAGATCCCCATTGAGGACTCTCCATAAGAAACGCACTTCCTCCCCAAGCCTGTCCAGATTGGGCGAGATGTTGCGTACAGAACCTAAGGAGCTGTCTCCAATGAAGACCCCCAGATCAAAGGACAAAATGTAAAAAGAAGGGATCTGCTGGTTTCATCGGTCACCTTGGCACCGAAGCGCAAAGATATATGTTCCTCAGTTCCATCTATGAGTGCGGGTAGGTAGAAGGGCTTGTCTTTCTGAAGACCATCACTGCAGGAGCACTGGATGCGTCAGACTTAACTGGGGAAATTCCATAGGCACCAAGGTGTACTGAGACTTATAAAACACAGGAAGGTATATTCCTCTCTTATCCATGGTCTTCATTTCTTTCTGGCCCAGCTCTCCTGAGGGATGTCCTTACTCTTGAGGAGAGTCTACATCACTGTCCCAGGAGCCATCTCATCTCCAACCATCTGGCAGGAGTGCCGTGGTACTGATGGCACGGCTGCTAGCAGTGAAGCAGTTCTCAGATGAATCAGAGGAGATGGCTGCACCGATATCTCTGGGGAGGCAGTTGAGCCGCGATAGACAGTAAAGGGGATTATGCTTACCATTGCATTGGGTATGACCCCCTCCCCAAGAATGCTAGTACTGATTTTCTTGGGGTCCCTTGCAACCGATCAGTCCTCCTTTCTGCCTTTATTGGGTTCCGTGGGATCCTATGGCAGGCGTCCGGGCCCCCTCAAGAGTCGTACTGCTCCTCTTTCTCTCGTCAGTGGATTCCGTTGGTGTAGAAACATGTGGAACTGGATCTACAGGTACTGATGATTCCGATGGCTGTCTCTTTATCATCCCTGGCCGAGGTGGTTGCTCCTTCTTCGCTTTCTCCACCGGATGACCACCGCCATACCAGGAGCTGTTACAAGGAGTTGCCAGTGACCTGCATATCCCATTTGGACATCTTGTAGCTGCAGGGACCGAATAAGATAGCCCTACCCATCAGTAAGGCCATACTAGAACTGGCCAGAGTGGTATGGCACACTCCAGCATCCTGTGTCCCTACACCAAAAAGGGCCGAGAGACGGCATTTTGTTCCTGCTAAAAGGGCTGAATTCTTATTCTCCCATACTTCCTCCAACTTGCTAGTGGTTCAGGTGACTACTGAAAGGGCTCGGTCGCACTATTGATGGGCCTATCTGCCAGGTAACGGCTCTAAGAGACTGGACCTCCTGGGGAGAAAAGTCTTCTTCACAGGTCTGCAAATTTGTGTTGCTAACTACCAAGCATTAGCAAAGTATGATTTTAATACCTATCCACGCTCGTAGACTTCACAGACAAGCTTCCCACGGAAGACAGGACCCAATTTCAACCTCTTTTAGATGAGAGGAAGCTATTGGCAAAAGCAGCCCTTCAGGCTGCAGTGGATGCAGTGGACATGGCTTCCAGAAATTTGGCCACTGGTCTAGTCATGAGGAGGGATTCCCAGCTGCAGTCATCTGGGTTTCCTAGGGAGGTCCAAAACATCCGGGCCACCCCTTTTGACAAGTTGAATCTCTTCAGTGAGAAAACGGATGAGCCCCTGCATTCATTAAAAATCTCGAGATCAACTCTGCATTCCCTGGGAATTTATACTCCAACCCTTAGGAGGAAACACTGGAGGCAATCCATGATCGAGGCCATCCCCTCCCCATGCACCTTATTTCCAGCGCACGGCTGAACTTCCACACAAACACCAAAAGATTCAGAGGCCTCGCTTCTTAGCTCCCTCTTCTGCTACAGCCTCTAATCACTCTCAACCACCAGTCAAGAGCCACTTATGGCATATTGGTCGAGACCTTTGTACCACCACTGATGCCAACTGCCCCATCCCCTGTCATCTTTGGGGGCTGCCTTACACTCTTTGCCCACAACTGGAACAAGAGCGCTACAAACAGCTGGATTCTGGAGATTATCTCTTTCCCACCTCATAAACCCCCTTCCCAATACCCCTTTTGGGACCACTGTCATGAGGTTGTTCTTCAAGGGAAAGCAGAATCCTTTTTACACCGAGAGGCAATAGAGCGTGTCCTGCCTCATTACCATGGGAGAGGGTTCTATTCCTCATATTTTCTAATCCTCAAAAGAGACAGAGGGTAGAGACCCATCCTGGATCTTCTGCAACTCACCATCTTTATTTGAAAGCTGAAGTTCTGAATGATTACATTTGCATCTGTAAAACTCTCACTTCAGGAAGGGATGTGGTTTGTGGCTCTCAACATGAAGGACATGTAGTTCCATGTGGACATTCACTCATCACACAGGAGTTTCCTGCGTTTTATGGCAGGCCAGGAACACTTCCAGTTTCGAGTCCTCCCCTTTGGGCTGGCTATGGAACCCAGAGTATATACAAAGGTTTTCTCTCTGGTAGCAGCCCAGATGAGATGCTAGGACTATACGGTATTCCCATACCGTGACAATTGGCTCCTGGTAGGCTACTCTTGTCAGGAGGTCACATCAGCCACAGAGTTTCTCATACAACTTTTAACAGCCCTGGGCATTTACATAAATGAAGAAAAGTCTGTTTTGTTACCTACAAGATCAATGAACTTTATAGGGGCAAGGTTGGACTTGGTTTCCATGAGAGCGTACCTCCCCTCTGAAAGGTTTTGTGCAATGGGCAACCTGATTTCACATATCACCCACAGTGCACAAGTACCTCTCACTGTTAGGCCACATGGCCACATGCACCTATCCCAGACTTCACTTGCAGTGCCCGCAGGCTTGGCTTAACTTGATTTATTGACTAAGCAATTGACCACCCACATTAACTCCAGGGTGGTCGTTCCCAGCAGAGTTGTCACCTCCCTAACTTGGTGGTTGAACCCAGAAAAAGTCATGGTGGGAGTTCCCTTCAGTTCTACCACCCCAGGGCCACCATTGTGACAGATGTCACCCTTTTGGGGTAGGATGCTCACCTGGATAGCCACACTATTCAGGGCACCTGGATTCCATGAAAGGCCAGACTAGATATAAACTTACTGGAACTGAGGGCGGTCTGCCTTGCATGCAAGGTCTTCCTTCCTTTTACATGCTCAATCCATGTACAAATAATGTCAGGCAATATCACCATGGAGTTCTATATAAATAAACAGGGAGGAGTGATCTCATCCCCTCTGCCACGAAGCCATGAGGCTTTGGAAGTGGTGTATCAGGAACTGCATCATGATACAGGCAGCGTTCCTTCCTAGTATTCACAACTCCTTGGAAGAGAAATTAAGCGGAAGTTTCTTGATAGACTGTGAGTGGGAGGTTCGCAATACATCATAAGTGAGATATTTACACAATGGGGTGCACCACTATGGGACCTCTTTGTGTCCCAAATGAACAGAAGTCTCTCCCTATATTGCTTCGGGAGAGCCATAGGTTGTGACTTCCAAGGCAGTGATCTGCTGGTGTTCTCGATTAATGGCCTCAATATGCCTTTCCTCTCACTTCCCTGCTTCCACAGATCGTAGGGAAGATGCATCACAACAAAGCCAACATCATTCTCCTAGCACCCCACTAGCCCAAACAGTTCTGGTTCATGGAACTTGCAACAATGTCTGCATGCCTACCAATCAGGATCTGCCTATTCCCGGGTCTCCTAACCCAGGATGGGGTGGGGGGCGGGGAGAGGGAGAGACCAAGCATCCCAATCTGGGATCCCACCTCATGGCCTGGTTTTTGGATGGGCTTCAGAAATAGAATGTCCATGTTTAGCCCCCGTTCAGGTGGTTCTTAACCAAAGTAGGGAAGAGTCTACTAGAACTTGTTATCCTGCCAACTGGAGACACTTTTCAGCCTGGCACGATTACACCAACATTCTCTAGATACTTTAAGCATCCCAGTTGTTCTAGACTATCGCCAGTCCCTGAAGACTTCAGGGCTCTCATTTAGTTTGCTAAGAGTATACCTAGCAGAGATCAGTGTCTTCTTCCCTCTGGTAGAAGGATGCTCCATCTTTAGTTACCCAGCTACAGTATGATTCATGAAAGGCCTGATCAGGACCTTTCCACCAGTGCTTAAACCTACCCATCAATGAGACCTCAACCTTGTCCTGTCCAAACTCACTAGTTTGCCTTTCAAACCCACGGCAACTTGTACCATGGCCCACCTGTCCACAAAGGGCATTCTTGGTAGCTCTCACCTCAGATAGTAGGGTCAGCAAGCTCGGAGCCATCATGAAGGACTCTCCTTATACCGTGTTTCAAAAGGAAAAGTTTTCTCTTCAATACCACCCCAAGTTTCTCTCCAGGATTGTGTCAGAGTTCCACATCAATCAAATGAATACTTCCTGTAATTTTCCTGAAACCCCATGCTTCCTCTGAAGACAAGAGATTTCACTCTCTCAGTGTCAGGCATGTACTCGCCTTCTACCTGAAAAGCCCATTAGGAAACCGAGACTCTTTATCACCATAGCAGAGAGATCACGTGGACAAGCCATATCCTCCCAGTGGGTCTTGTGATGCATCTTATGCTATGTCTACACTGCGCAGCTTACAGTGGCACAGCTGTGCCACTAATGCCTTGCTGCTGCTCTTTGTCGGCAGGAGAGAGCTCTCTTGCTGACAAAATAAAACCACCCCCAACAAGGGACGGTAGCTTTGTTGGCAGAAGAGCATCTCTCGCGGACAAAGCACTGTTCACACCAGCGCTTTTTGTCATTAAAAATTTTGTTGGTTAGGCAAAAGTGCAGTGTATATATAGCCTGAGAGTGCTACAAGATAGCAAACATCCCCTAGGGGTGTCATAGCTCACTCCGTGTGAGCACAAGCTGCTTCTTTGGCATCCCTATCAGATGTTCCTCTGCAGCACATCTGCAGGGTGGCCACCTGAAGCTTGATCCACATGTTCATGATGCACTACATTGTAGTACATGCATAGGCTATGGATGCAGCAATGGTGTTGGCGGTATTGGAAACATCTTTACTACCAGCTTTCTCACACATGCCTCCAGTCTGAACATTGCTTGCCAATCATCTACGTATGGAATATGCATACATACCATCACTCGAAGTAACGGACGTTGCTTACTGTAACTGGAGGTTTTTTGAGATGTGTGGTCCCTATCTGGATTCTACTACCTGCCCTCCATTCCCTCTGCTTTGGATCCTATTGGATTTGTGGTAAGAAAAGGAACCGGAGAAGCGTTGACCAGCACTGCCTCTTAGATTCTCGGTTGGGAGTACAAAGAGTGCTACTATGTGTGTGTGAGCCAACGGATGCTGCTTAGAAGAATTTCCAGACTCGCGTGCATGCGTACCCCATGTGTGAAGTACAGATAGGGACCACACATCTTGAAGAACCTCCAGTTACAGTAAGCAATGTCCACTACTTCGAGTGATGGTACGTATGTTTATGTAACCTCCACAGTTTGAAGCATGCTAGAACAAGAGGGCCTTCTGGATTACAACTCAGTATAAACGCATATCTATTTGGATTATATTGTGAATATCTTTGAGAGAGAGAGAACTTTTGCTGAGGTTACTGAACTTAAAGCATTGGGACTCAAACTCCGTAGTGTTGTATGCAGGCAGACATCCTGTAGAACAGATTGGACGTTGATACATATTTGGAAATGCATAGGGTGTGACAAGATTTATTTTAACCAAGAACTCGAATCGTGATTGGTAAGGAATGTAATGATTAAAGGGAATATCTGCTTAATTGAAATTCCATTTTTGAGATGATTTTTTTCTGGATGTTTCATGGCTGACATCTTTGATAGGGGGCTTGTTTTAAGGGAGTACAGGAAGTGCTTCTAAATAGTGGAAAGTCCTTTGCCTAGGAGTACTTACCTGACTAAATGGAAAAGATTCCCTGTCTGGTCCCGACAGCATGATGTTTCCCTGGCCTGGGCTCATATCCAGCATGTATTGGACTGAAACAACAAAAGTTAGCCATTAGTTCCATCAAAGTACAAATAGCAGCTATCTTGGCTTTCCACCCTCCTATTGATAATCACTCACTCTTTTCCAATCCTATGTTTCTCAGATTTTTGAAAGGTCTGGACAGGCTATAACCACAAGTTCAAGAGCTGTCCCTCCATGGAACTTGAATCTAGTTTTAGCAAAGTTGATACGTCCCCCACTTTGAGCCGCTGGCAACCTGTTCCCTGCTATACTTTTCAGTAAAAGTGGCTTTTATGGTTGCTCTTACCTTGGCCAGGAGAGTGGGGGAATTGCGACCTCTAGTGTCAGAATCCCTGTATATGGTCTTCTGTAGAGACAAATTTTACTTTCACCCTCACCCGAAGTTTTACTAAAATAGTTTTCTGTTTTCATATTAACCAAGCAATCTATTTACTGACCTACTTTCCAAAGTATCATACTCATAGCAAGGAAACACTCTGTACTCTAGACATTAGAAGAGCTTTGGCTTTTTACTTGCATCAGATTAAACCATGTAGGTCTTTGATGCAACTGTTCAAAGCATCACAGAAACGTATGACTTGCTGGGTCCTCGATAGGTCATCTAGTCCAGTCCCCTGCATTGAGGGAGGACTAAGTATTACATAGACCAGAGGTGGGCAAACTATGGCCCGTGGACCACATCCGGCCCATGGGACCGTCCTGCCCGGCCCTTGAGCTCCCGGCCAGGGAGGCTAGCCCCCGGCCCCTCCCCAGCTGTCCCCTGTCCCCTGCAGCCACGCCGCCATGTGGGCAGCGCTCTGGGCTGCGGAGCGGCGCGCTCCTGACAAGCAGAG
>NW_020664464.1:16244199-16262702 GCF_002925995.2 Terrapene triunguis | reverse complement strand
GGGGGGGGGGGGGGGGGGGGGGGGGGGGGGGGGGGGGGGGGGCGGTCAGGAGACAGGGAGCTGTTGGATGGGGCGGAGGTTCTGGGGGTGGGGAGGGGACGGTCAGGGGATGGGGAACGGGGGGGTTGGATAGGCATGGGGTCCTGGGGGCCTGTCAGGGGGCAGGGGTGTGGATAGGGGGCGAGGCAGTCAGGGGACTGGGAGCAGGGGGGTTGGACAGGAGGTGGGGTCCCGGGGGGTGGTTAGGGGCAGGGGGTCCTGGGAGGGGGTGGTTAGGGGACAAGGAGCAGGGGGGGTTGGATTGGTCAGAGGTTCTGAGGGGGGCAGTCAGGGGGCGGGAAGTGGGAGGGGGCGGAGGCCAGGCTGTTTGGGGAAGCACAGCCTTCCCTACCCGGCCCTTCATACAGGTTTGCAACCCCAATGTGGCCCTCGGGCCAAAAAGTTTGCCCACCCCTGACATAGACCATCCCTGACAGATGTTCGTCTAACCTGTTCTTAACCTCCAATGAGAGAGATTCCACAACTTCCCTAGATTATTTGTTCCAGTGCTTAACTACCCTTACAGTTGGGAAGTTTTTCCTATTGTTTAACCTAAATTTCCCTTGATGCAGTTTAAGCTCATTACTTTTTGTCCTGTTCTCAGTGGAGAAGAACAATTTATCACCCTCCTCTTTATAACAACCTTTTACATATTTGAAGACTGTTTTCATGTCCCGCCTCATTCTTCTCTTTGCCAAACTGAACGAACCCAGTTTTTTCAATCTTTCCTCATAGATCGTGTTTTCTAGATCTTTAATCATTTTTGAATTTGTCCTATTGAATTATATCCTATTTATTTCAGTCCATTTCTCCAGTTTGTCAAGATAATTTTGAATTCTAGTCCTGCCCTCCAGAGCGCATGCTCCCCTCCCAGCTCGGTATCATCCTCAAACTTTAGAAGTGTACTCTGTGCCGTTATCCATTATTCACCACTATTCATCAGGACTGCAAAGAGAATGAAAGGCTGTCCTGTGTCCTCCTAAAGGATCTCTTCTTGGATATCCAGTTGTATTTGATTATACATACATACATAAATGATTGGCTAACATGGTGTCCCCAAGTAGAGTGGTGGCCTATTCAACCAGGTCTCAAGAAGCTTCTGGCTCATGAGTTCAACTTGGACATTTATAAGGCAGCAACCTGGTCATTGTTTCATATGGTTGCCTCTCACTATGCAATCTCTCTGTAATTCAGAGACTATGCAAGGTTTGGATGAGTAGTCCTCAATTCCCTTTTCAAGTAGACTCTGAGCTCACCTCCAGTTCTATCTGCTTGTGAGTCACCTACAGTGGAATGGACATGTGCAATCAGTTGAAGAAACAATTGCTAACCTTTTTTCTGTAATTTGTTCTTTGATATGTGTTGTGCATATCCATTCCACAACTCTTCCTTCTCCTTTGCCTTTCAATCTGGTAAGAAGGAACTGAGTGGGGATTGGATGTGGCTTCACCCTTTATACCTGGGCACAGTAGTGTGAGGCAGCAGAAGGCTCTCCAGTAGCACTGACAGGTATCATAGAGGGAAAAATCTCCAACTGCGCACAGGGTGCGTATGCACCGACAGTGGACTGGACATGTACAACACATCGCAAAGAACAACAGGAAAAAAGTTAGTAACAGAAACTTCTCACTGAATCACTGGGAGAATTTTTTACTCTAAAAATGGCTTTTCTCTTAGCAGTCATATCATGTAGAAAAGTCAGCGAGTCAGGGCTATTATTCATTTAAAAAGCGATATTACAGGGTTTTTTTCTGACACACTCTTATTCAGGCTGGATCCTGAATGTTTTCCAAAGAGAAATAGTCTTTCATTTAAATCAGCCCATTTCTTACATTCCTTCTTTCCTCAGCATTCCTATAGCCTGGAGAAATAGTTACATAAACAGAGCATGGTCTTTGCAATGAAGAAAACTTCAGAGGAAATCTGTCCTATGGGAACCAAACAAGGGATGCAAAGCATCTTAGTCAACTCTTTTTTAGGCCTACAGATGATCAGTAAAAACCTCACTGTAGGAGTAAGGATACACTGTACCAAACTAGAAGGCTGCCTATTGGGTAGAATAGCAAAGATATCTTATGATGAGATCTGTTGTATATCATCTTGGTGTATCTTTTGTAGTGCTTAGCAAAATAGAAGTGTTTGTCTTACTCGCTTTTGTATGAAAAGTCCCCCAGTCTTCTCTTGGTATCTTTCATCAAAGACACTTATTAATTTTTGAAGGAGAAAAAAGGTTGAGAGCTTTATTCAGTTTTGGAATAGTTTTCCTCTTTCTGCCCTTTGTTGGAGGATATTTGCTACTTTTTTTTCTCCCCATCAGTTCAAAGTCTCTGGAGCAGCAGGTACTCATGTGGATAGAAAGGTAAAGTAAGTTTCCCTTACCTTTAATTTTATCTTCTCTATCAGAACCTACTTTGTGCGTTTTATTCTCTGTTGTATTTCATTGATTGGACATGCATAGGGGTATCCATCCTAGTATAAACCTTCGATCTGAAGAGTGAGGGAGAGAAAAAAAATGGAAGGACTCTTAGTTTTAAATAAAAAGCTTTCTGCCTGGATAATGTTTGAGTAATGATTTTTCTAAAATAGACCTTAGTTCTTTGTATTTCCTCAGCAATGGTAAAATGCCTAGTGTCTGAATGTGACTGTATTTCCTTACGCAGGCTAGCAGGGGAATTTAAGAGATATTGTCAAATTAAAAGTCACACTTCTATCAATTATTTTTTAGTTCAAGCTTTCTCAATCACAAGAGGAACCTCATATACTACCTCTGATGCTTGAGGAATAAAGGTAGAAGACCAGTATAAGACTGACAGCAATGGGTACACACTTCAGAGAAGGTGAAATTATGGATAAGGAAAACTAATTTCACCTTTTTTCCCTCTGATCTCTTTCAGTTATATAATCTTAAATGCTTCTTGTACCAATAGATTAAAAAATTCACAAAAACGTAGTTTAAGTTGGTGTTCCTTTTTAACTATTTTGTTTGCTTAGTGTCCTTAATGATTACTAAAACTGTACTTACTGATTACATAAACTGAAGAAATCTTCAATTGAAGTAATCTAGCAAATGACATTCAAATAATCTTACAAAAAACATTACTCATTATAGGTACAGTAGCCAATCAGGTACTATACATGCTTCAAGTTTTCAACTATATTAAGAAAAATAATAGTTTAAAAGTGATCAATATAGTTCATGTTACAACTTAAAAATGACATTTTACAGATGTGTTAAAGTCCTACAAATGTAAGTTTGAACACAATTCTGTTGTACACAGTTTAGTTGTACTATGAATAGGTCTTGCAGAAAAATTGTATTAGTCTCCCATAATGCACATCATTATTCTAATAAAATAAGCACTTGCAACATGGTTCAAAGCAGGAAGTAAATGCTCTGTTTGTTTGCACAGTCAAATAAATACAAAAGTGTATATATATCTGAATGTGTGATACCACAAGTATGTTCACCTATGATATTTGAACTGCAGTCATGTAGGGCTTGTCTTCACTGCAACAGTTAGCTTGAGTTAGTACACTCAAGTTACTGCACCGGAGTTATCTTAGCTAGAGTGAGAGTGACCACACAGCAAAACAACACCAGAGTTACACAGTGATTTGATTAGCAACACAGAGTGATTGGATTAGCTTCTGATGTAAAGGGTGGCAGCCCAGGCTAGCTGCTTTAGTACAAACCTGTCTGGATCCCCGGGTACATATTCAGGTGGCTAACCCAAGCCACCACCTGTACTATCGTGCTAGATCAAGCAGAGCTAATGCGTGTCTGTTTATCCACTCTGGGAAGCATGCTTACAGCTACAGTGTAGATGTATTCTTAGCCCTGGTCTACACTATGGGGGGAATCAATCTAAGTTATACAACTTCAGCTACGTGAATAACGTAGCTGAAGTTGACGGACTTAGATCGACTTACCGTGGTGAATCGACTGCTGCCTCTCCGTCGTCGACTCTGCTGGCGCCTCTCACAGTGCTGGAGTACAGGAGTCGACGGGAGAAGGCTCGGGGGTCGATTTATCGCATCTAGACTAGATGTGATAAATCAATCCCTGCTGGATCGATCACTGCCTGCCGATCCGGCGGGTAGTGGAGACATACTCTTAGTTTATACTTTCTTTTACTACTCTGTGAAGACAGAGAAAAAAAGACTTCCAATAATGAGTGCACTTCAATACAAGCAGGACAATGGATACCTTATTGTGTCGCATGATTCCCTGAATTAAAAAGCATATCCAGACTTGTTTCTGAAGGGTCGTGAGGGTTTTCTATCACAGTTGTAAAAATGGGGTAACTTAAAATGATTGTGCAGGTTAAGCCATATTAGCATATTTTGAAAACAATTTAACTTTGTGTTATTATGAACACAACCTTAGAGTTAAAAAAAAATATATTTTTGTATTCCTATATCCCAGTGTTTATGAGGACTCCCAAAATTGTATTTTTTTAAATCATGTATTTATTTTCTAAGGCAATATCCTGGTTCTGAAGGGCTTTCTTATTTTTATTCAGGGCAGCAAATGTCATTATGTGCTGATGCTCAGTTTTCAAGATCTGTGGTCGCCTTTTCATTGCTTTCAGTTTCTCAGATCACAACAGGGGCCATAATGGGGGCTGTCTGACCTAGTGGTTGATGCCAGGAGTAGAGTTGGGGTTGTGATCATGCCAGTGGTCAAAGCCAAAGTCAGCAACTGAAGTCAGGGCAAGGAAGTAGGAACCAAGAAAAAGGTGTGGGGAGAGGAACAGGGACGAAGCATGGTAGTAGGAACAAGAAACATATGAAATAGCAAGAACAAGGAGCTGGAACTAGTTGAGGAAGCAGGGACTTTGTCTCCGAGGTCTAGGCAGTAGCAGGCCTAGTGACTAGATGCTCAGACAGGGTGTGGGACAGGAACAGGAAGCTTTATATCCAGTGGTGCCCAATCAGCATCTGCTGCCAGTCATCTGACACAGCCGAATCAGCAGGTTTTGCGTCTAGTGGTTGGGTATTAGCAGCAGTTCCCTTGTCAGCGCCTGCAGGTGCTGAGTATAAGATTCCTGCTTGGCAGCCTTAAGGGCCTGGGTTTGAGACTGGTGCCTGACAGATCAGTTCTCTACTTATTTATTTATTTATTTTAAGATTCTTGCATAAACATTTGGTTATTTTAATTGAAGCCTCTTCTGGATGTTGGTTATACTCCCATACTTAAAAAATTTAACAAGAAAAGAAGCTTTACTGAGGTCTGTGGTTTCTCAGACACTTGTGGTTTAAAATGTTCTTTGTGGTGGATGTTGTTTCCTTTTGCAATCTTCACCTTTTATCTGGATGGATTATATTAACAACTGAATATCTTCCATCAAAAGTGATATCCAAGTCTGAGAGAGGAAATAACCAACAGAATTACAAGCAAGCATCCTGCATAATACCTCTGTAGAATGGATAACATAGTTATCTCTGTCTTGTATACACTGTGGGATTATATAACCATGTATGGGCTGTTATCATTCCTAAATGTCGTCCAAAGACAATGTTGTCCAAACTGTTGGGACTCAATATGTTCCAGAATGAGGCTGAAAAGCCAATGATTGGGAGGTCCAAAAATCTTTGATATCTATTTTAGATACTTACTACATCACTGTAGTACCTGAGCACCTCACAATCTTTAATGTGTTTATCCTCACAATCCCCTTGTGAGGTAGGGAAGTGCTATCATCTGCACTTTACAGATGGAAACCTGAGGCTTAGAGATGCTAAGTGATTTTTACTCCTGGCCACATATGACATCTGTGATGGAGCAGAGAATTGAACCTGGCTGGGTCTCCCCATCCTAAACTAGTGCCCTAACCACTGGACCATCCTTCCTCTCTAAATTAAGGGTCTGGCCTGTCTCACACTATTCAGTTGTGACCTAAGAGAAAGAATCCAGTCAAATGATATCTTCAAAGATGCATAATTACCAATGAGTAATTTAATTGCTGCTTTATAGTCATCTCTTGAAATTGATAAGATTAAGTGAACTATTTTCTTGCTCTTGCAAATTACACTACTTTTATATTTTCCACGGTAGTTGTCCATCATGAAATTATAGTCATTAGACATGAAAAAGCCACTGTGTCCATCCTACTGGAATTTTACGATTAGCCTTTATAATAGATGATGTATAATATGATATCTAAATCTCTCTCGTATAAAGTGATGGAAAAACACAGGTGTATTGATAGGTCAATGAGATTTTAAATGAACTGGTTAAAGTCGTGTCAGCGTGAGCAGTCTGAAGCTTCACAAGTCCAATAAATATCTCCCTCAGTAATGTTAATTTTGTGGCTGGGTGGGTGGCTGTGGTTCTTGGGATCTTGTTGCATGGCATTTTTGTAACTTGTTTTTTGTCCCCCTCTAACCTCCCTGAAGAATATGTAGAGGTCTAGATCTATGTTTTTAAATTCTAATCCCCAAAGATACTGTTGGAGTTGACTGGTAAGTTAAAATTTGGTTGGCAGTTTGGTTAATGATCAAGAAGTTTCCCACGACAAAGGGACAAATGCAGAAGGACATGCTCTCTAGCCAGCTGTCTCTGTATTCAGGAAACTATTTTTGCTGTTCTTATCTGGTTTGAATTAGTGAGGTCTCATTCAAAACACTTCTTTTTTTTTTTTGGTTGATGTGCCCCTATCAAAAAGCATTTTATTGATGATTTATTTGTAATAATAAAAAACCCTAATATTTCTGTGGCATGTTAATCAAGGGGATTGTAATGTGTAAATCCTAATGTGAGCTGTGCTGTATGATTGACTAAGTAATATCTGATGTCACAATTGCATCGCCCAGCAATGAGCTAAGCACCAGCACAAAATCAAGATTCTACTCCAAATGAGGCATTTGTTGAATGGCTCGAAGTTCTGTGTAAGTAATGCTCTCTCTATCAATAGGTATAAGAAAGTGGCCAAGGAATGAGACTTGCAACTAATTTCATATAGGTATGCGCACAAAACTGCAAACTGCTAGATATGAATAGTACTCCTAACAGAAGATACAGTAGATCATCAGTTGGAGTTAAGGAAAGGGGTGTTTGATGTAGCATCTTTTCTTTAGAGTCCTGTGTTAAAAGGGGCACACTTTTGATGAGTGGAGTATTTCACTATTAGTATATTACACCTGTTGTTGGGATCTGCACTTGCTACCTGTGGGTTCCTAAGAATTTGAAGTCTGGTTTTTGACACTTTAAGTCCTCTGCTTTAGATAACGTAAAAAATAAATTACGATCAGTGGAGATGCTAGCTCAGGAACGTCCTCAGTTTAAAAGGGAGGGGCAGCTGGCAAGGAGTTGTCCATGTTGGGACCTGACTCTGAAATTCACTCCCTCACCTCTTTACCCCGAAATAGCCCAAATCTGTTGATGAGGGCATGCTGCATAATCCAATTTTACTCAGTTTTCTGAGGAGGAGGAAGTTGGAGGAGAGTTGCTCTTTCTTGGAGAGGGTAAGGTATATTTTTTTAAGATTAACCTTTTTGGTTGATTATTTTTGACTTGAAGGTGAAGAAATGCAAAGTCTACTCACCTGTATAATAGGACAACTATGTAGCGAGTAGGGGAAAGGTTAAGGAATTAACAAACATAACCAAACAATAATTACCAAGGTTTTTATGTTTTAAAATTGTACTTGTTTGTTGTCTGCCTGTTGGTGCTGGTCTGTATTATCTGTTTAGATTGTAACTACATCTGATCAGGGACCATTTTATATTTTGTGCTTGTGCAGTGCCTGGCACAATGATACCCTGATCCTGATTGTAACATTTAGGCCAGGGGTAGGCAAACTTTTTGGCCCAAGGACCACATCTGGGTGGGGAAATTGCATGTAGGGCCATGAATGTAGGGCTGGGGCAGGGGGTTGGGGTGCAGGGTGTGGGAGGGAGCTCAGGGCAGGGGATTGGGGTGCGGGACGGTGCGGGGTGCCGAGGGGGAACGGGAGAGGGTTGAGATGAAGGAGGGGTGCGGCAGGAGGCTCAGGGTAGAGGGTTGGGGTGCAGGAGTGGTGCAGGCTCTGACCCGGCGCCGCTTACCTGGAGCGGTTCCGGGATGGCAGTGGTGTGCAGCGGGAGCTAAGACAGGCTGCCTGCCTGCCTGCCCTGACCCCCCCGTCGCACCGTGCTGCTCCCGGAAGCGGCCGGCACCATGTCTCTGGGGGAGTGGGGCAGAGGGCTCCACACACTGCCCTCGCGTGCGGGTACCTCCCCCACAGCTCCTATTGGCCGTGTTTCCCTGTTCCTGGCCAATGGGAGCTGTGGGGGGGGGCAGTGCCCACAGGCGAGTGTGCCCATGGAGCCCTCTGCCCCCCCCTTCCCCTAGGGGTGGTGCCGGCCGCTTTCAGGAGTGGCGCGGGGCCCGCGGTGTCATGGGGGTGGCAATCCCGTGGGCCGAATCCAAAGCCTGACGGGCTGGATCCGGCCTTCGGGCTGTAGTTTGCCACCCCTGATTTAGGCACTAGTGAAATACAAATAATAATTAAATGGTAAAAAACTTTGTTCATGTGGCATTAAGGTTGCCTGGTGATAATTTGTTCCATTCCAGGACATTGAGTTCAGGAAAACTCAGCCTTCTGAAAACCAGAAAATACGGAGTTGAGGTAAACACCCATGCAACCTTAACTCTGCCCCCAGGAGCTGGCAATAGTCACTAGGAATTATCTACCTGCACTTCAGCTGCATTGACTGTGTTAGTTGTGTCTGTATTGAATGGTGGAGAAATATTTTGGAGCAGCTTGGAAGAGCTGTGATTGTGATATAAAAAGATCTGGGGATTAGTTTGAAGAGTGCCATAGAACTTTGACTGTGATATGAGGAGATCTGGGCCTGAGTACCTCGACATGTGCTATCAAAAGAAGGAGATGGATGTGTACTTTGAGGTTCTACTCTGCATCATTTCAATACAAAATTGTGTAGGTTGTATCAGTAGCAGGGCATCAGGGCAGGGGTGGCCAACCTGTGGCTCCGGAGCCACATGCGGCTCTTCAGAAGTTAATATGCAGCTCCTTGTATAGGCACCAACTCCGGGGCTGGAGCTACAGGCGCCAACTTTCCAATGTGCTGGAGGGTGCTCACTGCTCAACCCCTGGCTCTGCCACAGGCCTTGCCCCCACTCCACCCCTTCCTGCTCCGTCCCCTGAGCCTGCCGTGCCCTCCCCCCCCCAGAGCCTACCACACGCCACGGAACAGCTGATCGGGAGGTGCGGGGAGGGAAGGGGAGGCCCTGATTGGCGGGGCTGTCGGTGGGTGGTAGGTGCTGGGAGCAGGGTGGGGGAGCAGATGGGAGGCTGCTGATGTATTACTTTGGCTCTTTGGCAATGTACATTGGTAAATTCTGGCTCCTTCTCAGGCTCAGGTTGGCCACCCCTGCACTAGGGCTTCTTGCCATGGGTATTATCAGTAGTGAGATGAGATATGAAAGCAGTTTCTGGATTAAAAAGTGTGGTATTCTGTCAGAGGAGTAGGCTCAGTGTTTTAGGGCAAGTAGCACCTATGCATCATAATGAAAAAACAAAGTGTATGTGTGTTGTGGGCACCCAAAGAGGGCAGAGTTAATGCTGTGTGGACATTAACCTTAACTCTGGATTTCTTGGTTTTCAGATATTTGAGTTTTGCTGAACTGGATGTTCTGGAAGAGCATGCACTATTACTGGGCATGTTAACTTTGCATTAATGAACTTTTTTGCCATTTAATTTACTAGGTTTTCAAACAGAAGGAAAAATGCTTGTTGGTCATTTAAATAGTTGTAATTCTGATCCAAATTTGTAGCTGATATGCTACTGTGGCTAGGTAATAATCGGATGAGCTAACTTTTATATAGCTTTTTCAGCAGTAGATCTCAAAGAACTTTACATCATTATCTGCATTTTACAGATGGGAAACTGAGGCGTAGAGAGCTGAAGTTACTTGCCCATCGTCACCCAGCAGGCCAGTGGCAGAGCTAAGAATAGCTCCAGGCCAAAGGTGTTTCCACTTCTAAGCCACACAATTACTATGTGTTTTCTCTGTGCTCCTCCCCCTTCCTGTACATTTTGTTATACTGGAATGGGGATAATGGTCATGCTTTGCAATGTATAGTTGCTAACAGGGTGGGAGAAATCCATGTGAGAGAAGACTGGTGTGTCTCTCTCCTTCTCCGTTCCCTACCATATGTAGCCTGCCCTCCAAAATGTCCAGCTCCGCTACTCCTTCCTGCCCCATAAAGCCATGAATTAGGGCTATAGAAGCCATTAACCTGTACGACATTGCTCCTTGCTGTCTCCTGCGGCTGCCCTATCTTGCTACTGCATTAACCATAGCCCGAGCTGCACACTGAGCTGGCCCCTCACTCCAGATGTGATTCTTGCCCCTGCTTCAGCCAGGCATGCCCAGGTCCAGTCCACCCCTCGTCCAATCCAGGCCCTTCCCCTGCACACTCTGGTGAGCCCCGTTATCTCACACCAGGGTGAGGTGTATCTTAACTACTTACTCTCTGGATTTCAGATGTTTAAATGTTTGTTACCTTCTTTAGCCCCATGCCAGATTCCAGCTTGGAGGGAGATGGGCTAGGACACCCAAAGAGAGTGTTCCCCAAATCCTAGAAAAGACAGCATGCAGGGAGAGGGACTCAGACCCCTGCAGAGGGGAAGGACTCCCCCAGATCCTAGTATGCACACACGGAAGAGGAGATTTCAGTGACAGCCCATGTCACTCATAAACCCCCAACAATTTCTGCTACTGCTCCAATTCTTTACCCCTCCTGTCTTCTCCTCTCCTAGTTCTTCCCCTCTCTGCCTTACCTGAACTCACACAACCCCTCTTCCCTCCCTTACCACCCATTCCCAAAATTTAGCCCCTTCTGGATCACTCATTGGAGACCCAAGCCCCTCTGCCTTTTGCCACCAACTTTTGTACTCCAATCACCCCTTCTCTCCTAGTGAGCATTTGCATGTGTAATTTATTTTCTTAACAAAACAAAACAACTCCCTCCGCCCCCAATAAAATCTTGATGGAGGCAGATTTTTGCAGATGTTAACAGTTCATTCTCAGATTTCTGCCCAGGTTGTGTTTCTGAAGTTACTAGAATCTGTAAAGTTAATTAAATGCTGTTATTTCTGGGGTCTCTCTCTTGGGAACCCCTGGTTCAGATGCCTCCACATTTGGCTAATTAACCCTACCCTATGCTGCCATGAGGCTTGGCAAATGACAAGACAATTTGTATAAGCATGTGGATTTTATAGCACTTAAAGTCGTCCTTTAAATATCACTTAAAGGCTTCCCAACCTTAGCTAGAGGAGAGCATTATAATATTGCTCCTGAGGGAATTCTGTGCCAAAAAATTAAAAATTATGTGCACAATATTTTAAAATTCTGCAAATTGTATTTGTCAA
Source organism: Terrapene triunguis (assembly GCF_002925995.2). Lineage (NCBI taxonomy): Eukaryota > Metazoa > Chordata > Testudines > Emydidae > Terrapene > Terrapene triunguis. The sequence continues at coordinate 16,251,281 of NW_020664464.1, read as the reverse complement.
TAAATAAATGTGGCTGCAGCATGGCAGTGGGGAGCACAGGCCACTGGCTGCATTGAGGTGGGAGATCACCCTGAAGCCCCCACCTCCCCTGGTACAGAGACTTGGCAGTGAGGCTGCACCGGACCCTGACACGATGCAAGGGCTGAGCTTGCCCCAGAAAGACCCCGGGGCCCTGCCCCTCTGTGCCAGGTGCATTAGGTGAGGGTGGGCAGCCTCAGCCCAGCAGGCTCCAAGTGTGGAGGGGCCAAGGGTACGTCTATACTTACCTCCGGGTCCGGCGGTAAGCAATCGATCTTCTGGGATCGATTTATCGCGTCTTGTCTAGACGCGATAAATCGATCCCGGAAGTGCTCGCCATCGACGCCGGCACTCCTGCTCCGCTAGAGGAGTACGTGGAGTTGACGGGGGAGCCTACCTGCCACATGTGGACCCGCGGTAAGTTCGAACTAAGATAGTTCGACTTCAGCTACGTGAATAACGTTATTCACGTAGCTGAAGTTGCGTATCTTAGTTCGAAGTGGGGGGTTAGTGTGGACCAGCCCTTAGTGTGGAGGGATCCAGGTGTGGGGGGCAATCTGGGTGACGGCGGCTCATTGGGGGATTCCGGGGCAATGGGACTCTGTAGGGGATCCAGGTGAAGGTGATTGGGGCTCAGAGGGGGGGGGGAAACTGGGTGCAGGGGTCTCAGTGGAGGGTCCAGGTGCTGGGGGAGTGGGGCTTGATCTGTTGGGGGCTCATTGGAAGGATCCAGGTGTAGGGGAGTAGGGGTTGTCAGGGTGAAGGGTCGATGAGCCTGCTTAATGGGGGAGCCCCAGCTGCTGCTGAGGGGATGCTCAGTCCAACATTTCCCTCCCCCTGACGTATTCCATCTCCCCTTCCTCCTCACTGCCTCTTCCCCCCCACCTTGTCAGCCCCCCTTCTCTCATTTTCCTCACCCTCCCTTACCCAGTCCCACTGCGGGCACTCACTGTTGCATGGAATAGAAAACAGGAAGGCTCCCAGCACAAAGAAGGGGAGCATGACTGGCACTAGGACCCAGGAAACCGCGTTCAGCTACAGAGTCAGTGGAGCCCAGACACAGCCTCCTTCAGCTGGGCAGCTCTGCGCTTGCAGAATGAGGGGGGGCAGTGGCATATAACCCCATGTGCACCTCCATGCCTCACCTCTGTTTGGAGGGGGGCAATCCCCCCCAAAGTGCACCCATGATCACCCTTCGCCCTCCCTCCCCATGCGGCTTCCCTTTGCTTCCCTGCTGTTTTCTGCAGGGAAACACAAGAAATCTGTGGGGGAGGAGGCGTTTTCTGCGGGCACGCAGTCACGCAGAATCCCCCCAGGAGTATAATATTGTCTGAAATGAGAGAGAGAATGGAGGGGAGGGTTTCCATACATCCATCAGCAGCATAGCATTCAGAGAAGTGTTAAATGACCCATTCATCTCAATGAGATGGTCTCAGCTGAAAGAGTTTGGACTTAAATACTGCCTGAAACAATAGCTCTGAGACATGTGAACTGCTCCATTCATGTCAGTGGGTGTTCCCTTCTCACCTCCCCAGTGGTGGAGAGTTTTTGACATATGTCAAGCATACACATTCTCAGCTCCTCACCCTTTCTCAGTGTGTTCTTGCCTTGGTCCATGCTCTGAACTTGCCTGATCTAAGATCCTCACTCAGGGCTTGTCTACACTGCCACTTTACAGCGCTGCAACGTTCTCGCTCAGGGGTGTGAAAAAACACCCCTGGAGTGCTGCAAGTTTCAGTGCTGTAAAGTGGCAGTGTAGACAGTGCATCAGCACTGGGAGCTACTCCCCTCATGGAGGCATTTTTTTCCCCCAGCACTGGTGCCGCGACTACACAGCCATGTTAAAGCGCGCTTTAATGTTGCTAGTGAAGACATACCCTCAGAGGGACAAGGCTTCCCCAATCCTGTCCCACATGGTGTGGGGAGACTGGAGGGAGAGGGGCTCAGACATTCCCAGAAAGGCAAGACCACCAGAACCTGGCATACATGAAAGAGGCAGGGTGGGCAGGGTCCTATAGATCCTGGTGGGCACATTGGGGGGCTCAGATGCTCCCAGAAGGCCAGTGATCTCCCCTCCCCAGATCACATGAAGCAATTAGGGAGTGGGGCTCAGACCACCCGCAGAAAGGTAAGGGTCCTCCAGAAAATACAGGACGAAGATGCTTTCTGTCTTTTAGACTTTTACATAAGCAACAAATTTTAGAAGTGAACAGTGCACTACCCAATTAGAAATTTAGTGTATCTGACCACTTTCTGTTCATGAAGAAATAGTAAAGAAAGAGACTCACCTGTGACTATGACAGACTCAGGTGTGAGTTTTTATGTTTTATTTTTGCTGTCTCTTCTCTGCCACCTTGTGGCCTGATTTATTTTCATTCCAGAATGGCATCTTGCTGCTTTTACTGAAGATAACTTTTTCTTTGTATTCTCATTATCCTTTATCCTGATTTGGTATATTCTGCTGCTGTTTTATGCTCATTTTTATTTTCAAATTTGGAGTACAATGAAATTATTACTAGCATTTTATATGCTATGGTAACATTAACAGAAAGCTGATCATTCAAACTTATGTAGGCATTTCTGTAATAGACCTAGGCTCGAACGTACTGAATCGGTCATGCTGATAGCTATAAAAATTACAAGAATGACTGTTGATGATTGGATCTTTGCTTCTTACTGATCTGCATGTGATGATCTGAAACAATCTTAATTACATGTGAACTTTTTGTAAGCACATATTTCTTTACTCTCCCATTGCGTACTCTCTTGGGTCCTCCCTATAAAACGAATCAATAGCAATCTTTAATTAAGGTATACAAGTTTCATCAGTTTGTTTGTCAAGATAATTTAAAAATTAAGTTCAAAATGTGATCAAAGAAAATATACTGCAGACATTAAAGCTTGGAGTAAGAAATCAAAGCTTTTGCTCACCCATTCAACCCTCCCTTCCAGAAATCAAATGTATCAGTATATAATACCTCTCCTGACTCCCATGTAAAGTAATCGGTCCAACAGGAGTTGAATCCATTCTGTTGAAACATGTAATCAGGGAAAAGAGTTTTGATGGGAGTCAAAATGTGGTAAAATTTCTTCAGAGCATTCTATCCCAGTCTATTGCTTGGGTCATTGAAGGAAGCCTGAGTGCAGTATATATCTTCAGATGGTTCAAAGATCAAGATAATGATTTGCATAAATATCAAAGTTCATCCTCAACTTTTATGTTCTATGTATGCCCATAACCCTGTGTTCCATTATCCATCACCAACTGGTGGACCTGCTACTTGGGCCATTGATACAGACTTATATAATGCCAGTTGTAAAAATTCCTGCTGCTAATTTTGGGATTTTCATTTTATCTGTTATAGTTTACGATTTTAATTGCCTTTCTGTGCATTTTTGGAATTTCAGTACAAAAAATATTTAGATTTTTTGATACACATGAGGTGGAAAATGGCTTTGAAGTTTGATACATTAATGTGCATCACATTATAGAAAGACAACACCAATGCACTGAACCAGGTCCGAAATCCACCATAAGGCTTTCTTACTTCAGCTAACTTTTGGCAAAGTCTGCTTAATGTGCATTGACAAAATGAGAAGTATCATTTTAAATTAGCCAAATGAATGAACATTTTCAAATCCAAAGTAATTGAGAAATTGATAAATTGTCCTGAGCTAAGAATTGCATCTTTGCCCACCCCACAGCCTTTCTTGGCTTAAGGAAGGGGAGAGGGAGTTGAAGAGGGAAGATATCTGTGAGGGAAGTGGACTGTTTAAGGGGAGCTGTTGGTAGTGGGGAGAACAAAGCAGACATCAGGGAGGAATAAGGGAGTGGGAGCAGACTGGGTATGCTGCACTGTACAACTGCACATACACTGGAACTGGGATCCGGGGAGCAGGAAGGAAACTGGGAAACAGGGAGAGTTAAAGGGTAAGGCAGGGGTCGGCAACCTCTGGCATGCGGCTCGCCAGGGTAAGCACTGGCGGGCCTGGCCAGTTTGTTTACCTGCCGCGTCGGCAGGTTCGGCCGACCACGGCTCCCACTGGTCGTGGTTCGCCGCTCCAGGCCAATGGGGGCGTCGGGAAGCCACGACCAGCACATCCCTCGCCCGTGCTGCTTCCCGCAGCCCCCATTGGCCTGGGATGGCGAACCGCGGCCAGTGGGAGCCGCGATAGGCCGAACCTGCAGACGCGGCAGGTAAACAAACTGGCCCGGCTCGCCAGGGTGCTTACCCTGGTGAGCCGCATGCCAGAGGTTGCCGACCCCTGGGGTAAGGTGAATCTCTGCTGCCCTCTAGTAAAATTATTTCTCATTTCCAGAGAAATGGTTAGAGTCAGAGAAGCACAACAGCATCAGCTTTCTTGAGCTAAGAGTGGATATGTTGGCTTTGATAGTTTTCCAGAAATCTATATACGAAGGCACACAAAAATTTAACATCAGTAGTCTACCTACATAAATAAGAAAAACAAGAAACTCCTTCACTGGAGGTTTTCAGAAGGAGGCTGGATAGCCATCTGTCTTGGATAGTTTAGACACAACAAATCCTGCATCTTGGTAGGAGGTTAGACTAAATGACCTTGGCAGTCCCTTCTAACCCTATGATTCTAAGAAGTTTCAGCCTTCCAAAAGGCAATAATAGAGACTCAAATAGGCAGTCTGTTACAACAGAGGCTATGGCTACACTGGTGCTTTACAGCGCTGCAACTTTCTCGCTCAAGGGTGTGAAAAACCACCCCCCCGAGCACAGCAAGTTACAGCGCTGTAAAGCATCAGTGTAAACAGTGCCGCAGCGCTGGGAGCCCAGCGCTTTAAGCAAATCCCCTCGGGGAGGTGGAGTACCTGCAGCGCTGGGAGAGCTTTCTCCCAGCACTGGCGCCGCAACCACATCGCTGCGGGATTAGGGCAGCTAATACGTAAAATAAATGCAGCAGAAGCATATATAATAACCAATCCAATATGACCTTGATTTTTCTAATCTTACTATAGATATAGAAAATTTTCATCATGAGTGATCTCTCTACCAAGCACAGTAGGTCTCAGTCAGGGCACCCTGGCACAAATTCATTGAAGGAGCTTTCCCCTTATTAGATTTGTTTTGTTTTAGAAAGAAAATTCATATTTAAAGCTAAAATTTTATCTTTAATTTTTATTGAAAATATATGACACAATAACCTGAACTCTAAATGTGAGCCTTAAAGGTGAGCTGCAAGTACAAACCGTTGTTACGTCCCGAAATATGCTGAAATGTCCTCATTGAACAACCAATAAAAAAACATTCAGCCTAGAAGTTTACCCCTTCTGTGAAATTTTCTGGCTGTTTGTTGTTGGGTAGTGGATGAATAGTATAAGTGCAGTTACAGAGTTTTTGCATATTCTGGTTTGGGTTTAACAAGCAAGGTGATGTTATTGGTTTTCATGGAGCGGGAAAAAATGTTTTAAAGAGGGTACCGTAAAAGTTATTTCTTTGCTCAATGTCTCTGCAGTTTAGTAAGTGAAAGTATTCAGCATACATGTCAGAGCTTAAGTAGACTTTCATTTTATCATTGCAGTTTGAATTTTCAGTTTTGCTTTTCCCAATGCACATCACAACCTTTGTTTTTTTATTTAATAATTGAACAGAGCTGCTTCTTCTAATCATCCATAAAGTACATTTTGGCAACCAATGGTTTTGTGAATTTAGATTATTTTTTGCACATTACTTTGCATTGAGAGGCTTTACATCTGTCTATATTTTGGTTATCCTAATTACAGAATTAATATTATAAGTGTATTTTGGGCAGCAGTGTCTTTGAAATATTACAATTAATTGTTTTTGAAAAAGGATACAAATCTATAGCTTTTATGTCTCAAGTATTTCTGCTTCACTGTTCTACAGGATGATTAATATTTTATAATGAAATTCTGTTTTCCAAGAAGAAAAAACAATCAGGGTAAAATATGAAAAATGTTTTAGTTTGTCCAAGGCTAATGTTGACTTAAATAGGTCTAGGTCTTCATGGTTGACAGCTGCAGATAATTAGCTTTTTCTTCCTTAACAAAGAAAGCAAATGGAGCCGCAAGACATTCATTGCCTTTTCTGTCATCATAATAATAATGTATGTATTTAACTTCTGCATTTCTTTAAATTGATTTAGTGCTAAGCTGCCTACATTACATATAATGGGAGTGACAAGTGAAAGCTGCAAAGTATATTTGTGCTGCAAGAGGGAGAATGATTGACAGCTAGGTTCTTCTTTATAAGAAACAGCAATGTTTCAGTGCTTTATTTATTTTTTTAAAATCCTAAATATATCATTCTTAACACTGTGGAGTTTAGAAATAAATTTTGAAAAAGGGTTGCCATTTGCACTTCTCTTAGTGCGGAAACAACAAAGGTAAAATATTCTAAAAGATCTTTTTCAGTTGTGTAAGATGTTCTAGCTCTATGCCAGCACTGCAAATTACAGAGAAAAGAATATGGATTTTGGATTGCTAAAATAACATTTTTTTCTCATTCCTAATTGATTGAAAATCTGTCTGCTTGAAAGAAAGCAAGTAATAATGACAAAACCAATGCAAATACATACACATGCAAAGCATAGGGACATAATAGTTTGACTTATGTTAAAGGCATACCGTTTTGATACGAAGCATGCAAGACCTTTGGTTTCTTTTCTGAGAAAGAGATATGGGGTCCATTTGTGTATTTTATAAGTCACCAGTATAAAACGTATGCTTGCTTTTAGTTTTACTTACTTTACTTGGAGAAGAAGGATGGTTAAGTGGTTAGAATGCTAGACTGGGACTTCGGAGATCTGCATTCAATTTCCTGCTCTGCTACAGACTTCCTGTATATGACCTTGGGCAAGTCTCTGATACCTCAGTTGTGTAAAATGGGGATAATAGCACTTCTTTGAGTGACCTCTATGCATTCTCACTCTTGGGGTGTGCCAGGGGTGCAGCTTGGACAATAAAACAGTTTGTAGCCCATTGGAGCGCTCTCTTGCCTCCTTCTGCCTGTCCCTTCACTTTTCTTGAACATTCTGAGAGTGAACCTATAAATGGGAACATGGTGCTTTGGCTG
>NW_020664464.1:16232002-16243799 GCF_002925995.2 Terrapene triunguis | reverse complement strand
CACCTCTTCAAGCAACACCATGCCTTTAGCTAGTTTTTAGTCATAGTTAATTAGGATTAATACAGTGTAATTGTTTTGTTTTACTCCAAGGTATTTTTATTTAAATTTGTAAAGATCCATTTGGTTCTGCCCCTGGGTGCAGTCTCCCAGATCCCGTGGCGGATATGAAGAGAAAATAGCTAGACTTTAAGAGATGTGCCTCTTGTCCTGCCATATTTCCTGCTTCTGACGCCCATACTAGGTGTTTGGGGGAAGGAATGCAAGCCAAATTAGGAAAAGAACAAGTTAAACAAATATTTAGATAAGTTTGAGTTCAAGTCAGCAGGCTCTGGTAAAATTCATCCTAGGGAACATTAAGGAAATAGCTGAAGCAATCTTGGAACCATTAGTAGTTATCTTCAAGGACTCACAGACGGACAGGTCAGATCCCAGAGGACTGAATGAGAGCAAACATAGTACCTATCTTTAAAAAGGGGAACACAGAGGATCCAGGGAATTATAGACCAGACAGCCTAACTTTGGTACCTGGAAAGATGTTGAAACAAATAGTTAAACATTCATAGATCAGCCTATAGAACCAGGATATAGAGATCACTTCCCTACGGTGATGCAAGATATGTTTTCAGAAGAAGATCCTATGGGAGAAGTAGAATTCCAGGACATTGACTTAGAACCTGGTTACCAAATGACAACATAGGAGTTGCTGCACAATCTTCTCTTTCTGAAGTTGCCATACAATTTCATGAGCTTGTCTCTATAACATCTTTTACTTTTGGAGATACTAGATAGAAGAAACCTCTCATCCTGTTTTTGGTATTCTGGGCGTCCCTAATTCCAAGATCACAAAACTAGTATTGGAAGGGCTCTTACCAAAAGGATCTGGTTGAATCATGTGTCTAAGAAGGCTGATCGTGTTTACCAGCTGTACTACAAGAGTTTCTTTCTATTTCACACAAATCCTACTTCCAACTCTGTGGTGGCAGCTACTGCTGTCCAATGGGTAAAAGGAGGCAAGATGTATTATACCCAATCTGACAGGAAAGGCAAGAAGCTGGATACTTTGGGCAGGAAGATCTTCTCATCCAGTGTAGGCATCAGAGTCTCAAATCAAGCTGTGATATCTAAGTATCAGTTCCATCTCTGGGAGAAGATGGCTATCTTTAAGGACCAGCCTGAATATCAGTCATCGGGATATTTGTCGGTGCCAGTTTCTGAGTCTTGGAACAAAGATGCCATGGCTCTAATGGCACTGGGGATGGAAAAGACTGTTAGCCTGTCAAGGAACTTAAAGCCATGTAGGTTCCAGCTATATTGGTTTTGAAGAAGAGGTTGAGGGAGAAGATTGCCACTGTTAGCAGTGCCAGATGCCACTCATCAGACTTACCAGATCTGTCTGATACTGATGTACCCTCTGTGGTTATAACTTTGAGATTCAAGTCAGTTCCGGGTTACACTTCAAAGCCCAGTGTTGCGTGGCTGAGTATTTCCCCAGATCTGATATTTTCCAGGCCTGTGATGCTAGATCTGTCCCCTGCTCCAGTTATGGCACCGTCATTGGATCCAAAGAGAACATTAATAGTAGCGGCTGATGTCCATCTTCCTCCTCCCTGAGCGGTCCTCAGATCTGACAGACAGAAACTTGGTGATGGAGAAGAGACAGTCTTCTTCAGTTCTGTGATCTGTTTTAAGGGAGATGGGTTGTTCAGTACTAAAAACTGATGACATTCTCAAAGATGAAAGATACTAAATCGACATCTAGATACCATGTGAACAAGTAGGGAAGAGGTTATTTCTTACACCTGTTTAGGGGCTGGTGCATCCATCATAACTAGGGTCCTACCAAGTTCAAGGTCCATTTTGGTCAAGTTCACAGTCACAGGATTTTTAAAATAGTCAGTTTCATGGTTTCAGATGTTTACATCTGAAATTTCATGGTATTGTGACCATGGGGGTCCTGACCCAAAAGAAGGTCATGGGATGTGGGGTCACAAGGCTATTGTAGGGGGCTGTGGGATTGCCACCCTTACTTCTGCGCTGCTGCTGTCAGGATCACTGCATTCAGAGCTGGGCAGCCAGAGAACAGCGGTTACTGGCAGGGCGCCCAACTCTAAAGCCAGTGCCACCGCCAGCAGCAGCGCAGAAGTGAGGGTCGCAGGGTATGGGTGGGGTGGTTTCCATACGTCCAGGTGTTCCCAGCAGCCTCCCCCCTCCCCCCCCACAGTTGGAGCTGCAGCCTCTATGCCCGGTTCGGGGGCTGACAGCCACCCTCACTTCTGTGCTGCCTTCAGAACTGGGCTCTCAGCCAGTAGCCGCGGACCTTCCTGCAGCCAGGCTCCAGGAGCAGCCCCTGCAGGGGAAGAGAAAGTCCCATCCCTCCCCAGCCTGGGCTGGGACTAGCTGCTGGAGCCCGGAGCATGTTAGGAGCCCCCAGTTGGGGCATCCCCAGCCCTGTCCCGCTCCTACAATAGCCAGATTTCATGGGGGAGATCAGATTTCATGGTCTGTGACATGTTTTTTGCAGACGTGAATTTGCTAGAGCCCTAATCATAACATTTATTTTATAGCACTTCACCTAGCAGCAGAGGACAACACACTGGTGGATCAACTCAGCAGGTCCAGAGCAGCTACCCACCTAAACTACCTCTGACAGAGAAAGTCTTTGCCTTTAAGGGTCATCTGGATAGTGATCTGTTTGCAGTTACAATGCCAAATGCTTCAGAGCAGGAGCACACAGCCTGTCCATTTCAAATGTGTTCCTACTTGACTGGGGAATTTTTCTATTCTACATCTTTTCTCCATTTCCTCTAATCCATGGAGTGATATAGAAGATAAAGCAAGACAATTCCAGAATAATTCTGATTGCTCCAGCATGGGCAAAACAGTAATGATTTTCGGATCTCCTTCACGTCTCTAAAGAAGTATATCATTGTTTCCCTGTGACTACAGATATGTTATCTCAGTAGGACAACTGGATCTTTCACCTAGCCCCTCAGTCTCTACGCTTGCCAGCATGAGTTGTACGTCTCTAGCTGGTCTAAAGAAATGGTACAACATATCCTGTTAAACTCTAGAAAGCAATCCATTTGTAAGTTCTGTGACCTCAAGTGGAAAAGATTTTTTTCTTTAGGCGTCAAACAATGTAACACCTTCAGTCAGCATCATTTCAGTCCAGGGGCGGCCCTAGACTAGCTTCCAGCAACTGGCGCCCTAGGCGAACCATGCAATCGGCCCCCCTCCCCCAAACCGCAAGGGCAGATCTAGGCTGAGGTTTTTGGTAAACTGGGAAACATTTTGCCCCTTTTTTCCTTTTAATGTTTTTTAAGCATTTTTTTTTAAACAGAGGCTTAATTATTTGGTTTTTCCGTCTGTCTGTCTGAGATCAGATAAAATAGAGACATGAAATTTTCAGAATAGATTTGTACATGACAACTAGATGATATTTCAATCTGATTTCAAATAAAAATGCATTAAAAATGTTAATTATAATTTTTATTATTACAAATCCAAAATCATCCATGATTTAACTGCCATTACCACCACATCCAATATAGAAAGAAATAAGAAAACTCTTCAATGAACTTTAACCTGTATTTACAAAACACTCCGAATAAAAAACACTCTGTGCTCTTAAAACATGACTTTTCTTGCTTTAAGTTTTGAAAATTCAGTCACTAGTTCTTTTAGATCCAGTTTTCCAGCTATTTCATGCTCTATTGACATTGTGGGCAAGTCCAACAGGTCTCTCTTGCACCATTGTTGAATGCAGATATGTTTTTATCAATTTTAACTTTGAGAAGCTACATTCCCCACTAGCTACAGAAACTGGCAAAGTTAAAAGAATGCGTAGAGCTATAAAAATGTTTGGAAAACTGTCTGAGAGTTTATTTTCACAAACAAACTTCAGTACTTCTTCAGGAGTGGAATGTTTAAGTCGTCTTGAAAAAGAGTGAAGTTCACTACACAAATCTGTACCATCAATGTCTTTTGAATTTTCATGAGTCAATGACAACTCCAGTTTTATACAAAATTCTCTTATCTGTTTTGCTGTTTTCTTTTGCAAGCTGTGAATATCATATAGAAAACCAAATACTGACTCTAGGTGCTGCATCTGTTGAAATCTTTCGTCAATCGAGTGAATAGCAGTATCAAGGACTGCGAAGTAGAAATCCACTTTAAACCTTTGTTTGCGTTCTGAATGGGTGTGTCTTGTCCTTCATATGAAAACTACTGTTTCTTTTGCTGAATGCGAACTGGTTCTGGTTCAAATTCTGTTGGAAAGTCTATTTCTTCAGCAAGCTCGAGAGAATCTACCAGTGTTCTTTCGAACCCTTCATCACTTCTGAGTTCCTCCAGAATATTTTTAGTTTGCTGCAGTTTTTGAATAGCAGAATGTATGTTCAAGTTCTTTTCCTGACGCTGCTTACTAGTGAGGTTAATCTCAAAAAGGATATTATACCACAAAATGAGTGAAGTCACAAATTTGAACTTGGAAAGGCCATTTGCAAGAACTTCTGCATCTGAACATGCCGTATTGCCAGATGATGCAGTAAAGGTAGTATCATCAGAAATTTCAATTAGAGCATCATAAATGTTTCCAAGTTCATAGCGAAGAGGCTTCAAAGCATCAATGTGACTCTCCCATCTTGTCTGACTAAGTGGTTTCACAGTTAGAGAATTAACATGGTGAGTCAGAATCTCCCAACGGTGTGTTGAGCCTGAGAAAAATATATAAACACGTTGCACCAGATCAAAGAAACTGCTTACCTCCAAACAGCATCTAGCAGCATCATTGACAACCAAATTCAGAGAATGCGCACTGCAAGGAACAAAAAAGGCCCTAGGATTGATTTCCATCATTCTCCTTTGCACACTATTGTCTTTACCCTTCATATTACTCCCATTATCATAGCTTTGGCCACTTAAGTTTTCAACAGATGATGACATTGTTTCAAGCTCTTGTAGAATAGTTTCAGTCATAAATGCTCCAGTTGTCTCCTTCAGTGGTACGAAACCCAAAAAAGGTTTCTTTATGAGCACTTCAAAATTATCTTCATCTGCAGACTTTTCCATATCCACAAAACAAATGATCATCGTCATTTGTTCAACATGACTCACATCTGGTGTACAGTCCAGTATTATTGAAAAGTATTTTGCAGAATGGGCAGTTTCTACAATTTTCTTTTTAATGGCATTTACTAGGATTTGAATCAGTTCATTCTGCATATTTTTTCCTAAGTAATGTACCTGTGTTTCATGATCAGTTATTTTGTGTAAATGCTCCTTCATGACTGGATCAAACAAAGCTAGGTATTCGACAACTTTTTAAAAGTTTCCATTACCTGGAGTGTATAATTTTTCATTTCTACAGCAGCCGCAGAATGCTAAATTTTGCCCACCGAGAACTCTCACTAAAGCAATCAGACGCTCTAATATTTGTTGCCAATATTCTTCTTTTTCCTTGATCACACGTAAATTTTCTTCGATAGTTTTTCCTTTTTTCAATTGTAATTCAAGTTCTTTCCAATTTTGAAAACATTCCAAATGTTCTGTACTTCTTTCATGTGAAGAGAGAATTGAAGATATGTTTTTCAGTCCTTTGAACCATTTTCAGTAAATGATGTACAAATTGCTTGATTTCTAAACAACTTGCAGCAAAAGCAAAACAGAGTCCTTCAATACTGAATATTGTAACCAGTTTCGATGAATTTCTTCCCCATTAATGAGGTTCCTCTTGTAATGCTGAGCAGAGAATTTTCTTTTATTTCCATCCTTAGGGAAGGGAAATTCATGAACTTGTTTGGGTCCATGTTCCACGAGTATTTGCCGCACACAGTCATCACATCTGGGCCATGAAGCTGGGTCACCATACTGTAACTTGTTTGTAACTTCCTCATCCTTTCTTCTTTCTACTTCATTTACTTCAATTTCTGCATGTGTTTCTGAAGGTGAATAAATTTTCTCCGTTTCCATATCAGTCTGATGCTGTGAGCTGCCTTCATCTAGAGGTAAGTTTCCATCATCTTGAATTTCCAAACTGCTTTTTTTGTGGATGTGAGCTACCCTCCTCTGCAAGTAAAATTCCTTCATCTGGATGCTGTGAACTGTCTCCATCTTTATTTGGATCAAAGAGAAGATATTTCAGGAAGGATCCCTGCTGTTTTGCTTGGTCCTTTTCCTTCTCAGCCTTTCGTTGATGATACTCAGCTCCTGAGGGTTTTCTTTTTCCTCTTTCTGCCATGGGGCATTTGAATATTGTTGTGTACTGTGCTCCCAACTGCAAGCATTATAACATTAAGGATGGCTGACACACCCACCACATGGTTGGTGATTTAAACCACATTGCAGCCATCCCAACACGTCTTTTCACTGATTAAAGGTTCAATGATTAGTAACATACACTCATTTACCTATTAAAACAATTAGTTACAGTGTTTACACAGAAACAAAATTACCTTTTTTGACGTTATAACCCAACACCGGTTGTTTGGAAAGTAATCCCCTTCCTCACGGTTACCCGCTTATTTATTACATGTGAGCCAGTTATAACAAAGAAAAGTTCATAATTATATAGCCCAATAATAACGCTAAGGTTTAAAAACGCTTAAAGATGCTCACATTTTGGATTTATAATGCTAAAAGACGTTATTCTTTGGCACCAAGAAACACAGTTTTCCACAGTATTCACTCGATTCTTAACCATCTACCTGCAACATATGTTAAAATGAACGTTTGACACGTATCGATTCGCGATATCTCCGCATAAATTTCCGGCTATGCAACCTTGATGTATATCCGAATTAGGTGTCACTAGCATTGCAGCTCTTGCCGCTGGCTGATGTATTTCATTGTGGCTGAGTTATTGCTTATCAAAATTGTAGAGTGAGTCATCTTGACCCTACGTCGCAAATTGAAATTTTTTTTTCTCTAAAATATTATTTATTTTGCAGTAAATAAAAGACTTGACATTAATTCTCAGAAATGTAGAGAAATTAATTATAATTCATATTCCCTCCATAAGAGTTGGGAATTGAAATAATGACATCTTCGTTATTTTATTTGTATTTGTTTTCATCTTTTTCATTTTTTTTCATTTTACTTTTTTGTTAATTTGATTTTTTTCCCTCGAATTTAGCGCCCCATTTAACTTGGCACCCTACGCGACCGCCTAGTTCGTCTATATGAACGGGCCTCCCCTGTTTCAGTCCAAACTTGATTACTTGCTACATCTGAAACTATTCAGTCTCTCCTTCTCCTTGCTGAAATCCGCTTAGCTGCCAGTTCAGCTTACCGTATACCAGTGGACAGCAGATCTATGTTTACCCATGACTCAATTAAACAGTTTATGAAGGTTATAGTGAATGTATAACCTATGAGACCCTCTACTCCTTTGAGCCTATGAATGATTTATTGATGTTTTATGTGTCAATCAAGACTTAGATGTACTATACGAATTATATCTACCAGAAGAGTAAGCGAAATACAAGTCTTGATGGTGTAGCCACTCTTCAGTTTCCCCAAAGACAAAGTGGTCCTCCATCCACATCCTAAATTCCTCCACAAGGTGGTTACTAACTTCTATCTTAATCAGGCAGTTAGTCTACTGATATTTTTCCCCAGACCTCCTGCACCTTCAGGTGAGTGAAAACTCTACACATTAGTTGCTAAAAGGATATTAGCTTTTTATTTAAATAGGACTCAAGACTTTAGAAAATCCTCTAATCTCTTTATAACATTCAAAGAAAATAGTAAGTGTCAGGCTATTTTACCTCATTTTTCGTTCAGATGGGTTGGGCTGTGTGTTGAAGAGAGCTACAAACTAGACTCTGGCCTCCTTTCCATAAAAATTGGCATGCATTCTACAAGGGCCAAGACAGTTTCTCTATGGCATGCCTTAGCCATATTCCCATTATGTATTAAAATCAGCAGGGTTGCAACATGGCGCTCCGTCTACACATGTACTAAACATTACTCTTGATTTAACATCTAGATCTGAAGCACAATACTGCTGAGGAAGGTGGGATGCTGAATCCTAATAAAATCTTCCTCAGTTAACAGAATTGCTTATCAAACTATCCCAGGAGTTGGAATGTATAGAGGCCACTCGAAGAAGAAATATATTGTTACTCACTTGGAATCAGAGTTCTTTGAGATGGATTATATTCATTCATACTCCCTGCCCGCCTTACTCTCTTCTTTTGAGTCCTGATTGCTGTCTAGGACCTGAGGAGACAGTGGAAGGAACTAAGGTGTGGTTGCAGTACCATACCACTTTTTAGAGCCTTGACTTCAGAATGGTCAGGAACTCTGAGGGGAAGAGTGCGAGTGTGCTCTACTGGACAGTGCTATGTAGCATTCCACAAGCACATCCTGAGATTCTGAATGCGTAGAGTTCATCTCAAAGAACTTCAATTTCAGGTGACTAACCTTCATTTCTCTTTGTTGCAGAGGTATTGTGAGTATAAATACATGAAAATTTATGAGGCATGGTCTGCATTGTTTTGGGGGAAATGGTAGTCACTTTAGAGCAAATGTCAGACCAGAAGTTCATTTTTCACTGTTGACAGAAGCCGGGACCCATTCAAAAAAAGGACAATAATTAAAAAAAGAAAAAATCAAAAGAAGTTTTCAAGTGTCTCACAAAATTTACTTTAGATTTATTTAGTTTTTTTATCCTTTCTTATTTGTTGGTGTAGTTGATGGAGAACTGCAATAAAAGGATCACATAGTATTAGCTGACTCTAGCTAAAACTTTTGAAAGGTAATCTGCAAGAAGGAATACAAAAGAGAGGCTATCAATGTGTTATTTACATTAAATATAGCCTATGTTTGCGTTTCAGGTTACACAACTTGCTGACTTCTGCTGTGTGTAATTTTTAATCATGCATTATGGTGGTAACTTCACATCCGTCATGGAACTTCACAGGAGCATGGAGCTAACCATGGGTGGGGGGTTCTATATGTATTGGGCAAGTTCTGGGGGTGGGAGACTTATGATATTTTTTGAATTTCAAAGTTTTATATTTTTAAATAGCTTTGATTATATACCTTATGAGATATAAAATAAGGATATTTCTCCCAGATCAAAACAGTATACTAAAAAAAATCTGTCACTTACCACACCACTGCCCAACTGTTGATTTGTTCTGTGTACCAGTATAGTTCTGGGGTGTGTATGCTGAGATGTCCCACAAAACAGAGCTGGGTACCTATGATTCTGGGACACCTGAAAAGCAAAACCAACCCCTTTCCTCCCCCGATAAAATAAATGTGTTGAATGACCTTGATCCTTGCTATTTGGAGCATGCAAAATGTTGAGAGTTGTTGCAAAAAGATTCTGATTATTTTTTGAGAAATTATGATGGGGCACTCTATCCTAGGAAGCAGTGACTCTGAAAAAGATTTGGGAGTCATGACAGATAATTGGCTGAACATGAGTTCCCAGTGCAATGCTGTGGCTAACGAGATCCTTGGATGCATAAACAGGGGAATCTTGAACAAGAATGGAAACATTTTTTTTCACCCCTGTATTTGGTAGTGCTGCGACCTCTGCTGGAATACTGTGTCCAGTTCTGGCGTGTACAATTAAAGAAGGATATTGATAAATTGGAGAGGTTTCTGAGAAGAGCCAGGAGATGATTCAAGGAGTAGAAAACATTCCTTAGATAGACTCAAAGTGATAGACTCAAGGAGCTTAATTTATTTAGTTTAACAAAGAGAAGGGTTAAGGGGTGACTTAATTATAGCCTCTAAGTACCTACATGGGGAATAAATATTTAATAATGAGCTCTTCAGTCTAGCAGAGAAAGGTACAACACAATCCAATGGCTGGAAGGTGAAGCTAGACAAATTCAGACTGGAAATAAGGTGTACGTTTTTCACAGCGTAATTAACCATTGGAACAGCTTATCCAAGGGTCATGGCAGATTCTTTATCATTGACAATTTTTAAATCAAGATTGGTGGTTTTTCTAAAATATATGCTTTAGGAATTATTTTTGAGGAATACTGGAGGCTCTGTTATACAGAAGGTCAGATTAAATGATCACAATAGTCCCTTCTAGCCTTGGAATCTAAAAATTTATGTTTTGGGGAAATATTCAGGAAGCTGTAATACATGACTGTATGGATCAGATGATATTCTGCATCCCCCATATAAGTGATGGTGCATGTTTCTGCCATTGATGTTTCCTGATAGTTTTGTAGAGTGATTTTGTTACATTTGTATTGTATTCTGATTAGATCAATTATGTTTGTTTATAAAGTGTGCAATTCATTTAGATGAGGATGGGCTGCACAAGGCCCTCAAAACCGCTTACGTATTGCGGTAGAGCTGCAGAGGGACACTGGTGTGGCAGCTACTCAGTGGAGCCTCCAGATCACCTCCTTGACAGTGTGAGTGATATTGGGGTGGGCTAAGGTAAGGGCCAAGGTATCCATGGTTATGCAGAACCAGTGGCCCCAGCACTCAGTGAGAGTGGTGCAAATGGAGCTGCCGCTACTCTGGTTGAGAGCCTGAAGTAACTGCCATTACACTTCAGATGAGTAAAGCTCAAATACTTTCTTAGCTTCCTTTGTAAGGTGCTTTGAGATTTGTACATGGAAAAACTCTGGAAGAGCTAATCTTCAACATTTGGGCTGTAAGTGTAGGAAAGGAATCAACTGATTTGCAAAGGTTCTGATTGTGCTGGGGTTTGATCTAACAAAGATTAACTGATTTTACTTTCTTGAAGCGAATCAAATCTTTGTGATGAAAAAGGGGAAAATATTGCTTGGGAAAATAGTTTACCCACTTTAATCATACCTGATGTAATTATTTCCTCAAAGTTAAAATATTAGGCCCGAATCATGTAGGCAATGCTGTATGAGCGAACCTTAGTGCCTGCTCATAGCTACTTACAAAATTGGGGACTTAGGCTTCAGGGAATCTCGTTTGATCCTCAAGTCTGTAGATTTTGTTTCAGAAATGTCACTTGCTGAGGACAACTGCAGCCATGGCTGAAATCTGTGAGATTTCTTTACAACTCAGCTGCCCGCTCCTGTTGCCATAGAAATGGATGTCAGATTGGAGGGGGTTGGGGGAAAAGCGGGGTGGGTAAGTGCTTTAAAATAATCACTGGTTCCGTTTTGAAAGCATGATTATTGTAAAGTACTTACTTTTTTGTTGCTCTGACATTAGCTTCTATAAGTGGAAACAGCAGTGAGCCACTGACTTGTTAGAACTCCTTCTAGTATATTTCAGTTGTGGCATTTGGTTAAAAATCTCAAAATCTTTTTATTTTAAATACAACTAACAGACCTAAGGCCTGATTCTGCAAACACACATGAATAACTTTACTCCCATGAGTGAAGTTTGTTCATGTGCAAGTAGGTGTTGGCAGGATTGGGCCTATGTTTCGGAAGATAAGTTTTTGTGTGTGTTCTTCTTCAGTAGTTTAAGTGAATGGCCATGATCCTAAAATTGAATGCCTGCCAATGAATCCCTGCATCTACATATTATTATTGACTGCTGTGTGCCTTTGTGCTGTCACAGGCATGTGTGTATGAACAGCAGATTGCCACATCACAGCCCCATTTAATGCTCTAGTCCAGGGGTCGGCAACGTTTGGCACGCGGCTCGCCAGGGTAAGCACCCTGGCGGGCCGGGCCAGTTTATTTACCTGCTGACGCGGCAGGTTCGGCCGATCGAGCCCCCACTGGCCGCGGTTCGCCGTCCCGGGCCAATGGGGGTGGTGAGAAGCCGCGGCCAGCACATCGCTCGCCCGCGCCGCTTCTCGCCGCCCCCATTGGCCCGGGACGGC
>NW_020664464.1:16174779-16231902 GCF_002925995.2 Terrapene triunguis | reverse complement strand
AAACGTTGCCGACCCCTGCTCTAGTCTTTAGGGTAGCAGGAAATATGGTAAAACTGAACTGCAACTACCAAACTCATGTCACATAGACCACCAAACAGTCAGTTGATGACATCTTTTGGTCCTTACCAACTTGGCTAGATGTTTGGAACAGCAACCTTGAGATGAAAGATTTTTTTTATCCAATTATCAATGCCCTAAGCCATCCAGTTCTTCCTATTTTTTTTTTCCTATTCTTAATACTGTGTTGTTTGTCACGCAGGTATTCGTAACAGAAGTTATCACTTTATATAGTAAATACATGTACATTGTACAGCGTTCATGGTGTGAAATACTTATTTAATAAAACAGGAAATGACACAATGATTTCAGCACAATGTATTAATTCTTGTGTCTTTAAATGTTATGTAGTTGCCATTTCTAGTAATTGCAACCATTTCAAGTTGTTTCAGCTGTATGAAGGATCAAAAGGGAGAATTTTTTATTTACCTGTCTCTGTGTTGTGGTTAACATCTACTTTTACTTGTCATATGTTTAGCTATGAACATTCTGTTTAGAATTACATTGCTTCTCATCAGTTTTTCTCTTTTCCCCACTACCTGTAAAGTATATTGGATTTTAGTTACGTTTCTGTTTATGAAAAATTGACAAAGGAACTTACATGCCTTTTGAATTATGAAATTTGTTTACATGTGGTAACTCATTACTTCATGGAAAGGAAAACTCATTTTAAGGAGAGACTTTTACTTACTTTATTTATTTATTTATTTACTTACTTATTGTTTTAAAGAGATTCAATCATTTAGGGTGACATTTATCTCCAGACCAAGGTCCTGCATGAAACCCTGTTCATCACACAAGCCTCACTTAAGTTCTTAACTAGGGTTTGTATGGTGTATACTGCCTTGAGGATGCCCCAGCTGCACTGGGGTGAATTTTACTTTAATTCTACATCTAGGCTGAGATTTTCAAAGGATCTTAAAGAAATTGAGCACTCAGCTCCCACTGAATTTCAGTAGGAGTTGGGCATCTAACTCTACATTCCTTTGAAAATGCCAGACCTAGTGTACAAAGCAACAAAACAAAACAGACAAAACGCACGCATACACAACTTTGCATATAGAGGAGTAGTACCAGAGAAATTTGATATGAGAACAATTATTGATAATCTCTGTGGAACTGCTCCGCAGGGAGCCAAAAATTGGTGGGTCTAGCTGAAATAAACTACTCTAGCTAAAATAAAGAAGATACTCAGCAGTCATGAAGAACTCAAGATATGGCAAAGTTGGACCTAAGACTATTGCTCGTAAAAAGAGAAAATGATGCTTAGGGTAAATAGTGTGTCCTAGATTCCAAGGGAAAAGGAGAAGGAATTATCAGGACTAAAATCTCTGAACATGAGGAATGGATTTATTGCTTGAAGTCAAGTTTCTCTCTGGAGAACTAACTCAAGAGAAGATGCCCACTGGTGGGTCATTGTTAGAGTATGTCTGCACAGCAGTTAACACCCATGCTTAGCCCAGGTCAGCTGGCTTGGGTTCATGGGGCTCTAAAATTGCAGCGTAGATGTTTGGGCTTGGGTTGGAATCCAAGCTCTGGGACCCTCTGAAAGGTAGGGTCCCAGAGCCCAGTCTCCAGCCTGATCCCAAATGTCTACATTGAAGTTTTACAGTTCTGCGAACCTGAGTCAGCTGACATGAGTCAGCCACCGGTGTTTAATTGCTATGTAGGCATACCTTCAGAGTCCTCAGTCCACTTATTGAACATTCTGTTGTAGAGTAGCATGATAGAAAATATGTTTTGATCCAGGTTTGTTTGTGTAGGTAGTTTCTGGTTTGGTAGTGTCAAAATATTTAAATACCTATAATGCACTTGGCAGTGTACAAGACAAAACAGAGAGTCAGTATCCCAGACATCTCACATTTACACATGATTTTGATAATAAATTGGGAAATTAATAAAAATATTATGCTAGTAGAAATTTGGATAGGTATACTTAGGAAAAAATATTGTAAACAAGTTTACATCGGTGCAAAAATATTTTAAAATTAATGTATTGTTTTAAGTGTTGAAATCAAGAATACTAATCCGTACATTTTTTTAGAAATTAACTTTTCCACAGTTGGTTTATTTTACTTTTGGATTCCCTCTTCATAGAAGCCAAAACATTTGGTTCCAAGGTGTGCTCTGAAATAAGGCATGAATCCCCTGCTGAATGGGCGCAAGGGTTCACTCATGTAATAAGTTGATCGATTGGGGACCAGGATAGAAAGTATGTTAGCTCTTCCTTTCTCTATGTCCTTTCCCATCCTTTGTCACACTATTTAGAAGTGCTGCTATGCATACATCTAAAGTAGCAAGTTGTACAGTACAGAAGGCATACTGAAAACTGCATGCTTATATGTTGGTAAGCAGTAAAGGGATTTTTTTTTTTGTTAAAGCATGATTTATAGCAGTGTATGTTTATTCCAGAGCTAAATACAGGAGAATAAGTGAATTTTAAGGCTTTTTCCCTGCTTAGGAGGAATAAATTTCATTTTAACATATTATGTATTTATATATCAGATATCTGTTACTAGAAAATTTTAAATTTAGATTTTTTTAAAATATGTTTTTTAGCAATTTATGTATATATTTACTTTTCCTGGTGTTTCAAGGGGAAAAATACTGATTTATCGTAAAAATAGAAATAAATTTGGTTGGTTAGTTATTTTATTGACCAGCTGGGGGCAAGTGGAGATAGCTTGAGCTGTTTTATTGATATGTGATGTCTTATTTTGGGGGTTTTGTAATAGTGCTCAATACAAGCCTGTGTGTTTGTTTATCTGTCTGATTATGTAGAGATATCTGTGCAGAGATCTATAAATATAAGCATACAAATTTATGTTTTATAAAAGATGGGGTACCATTTAAAAACTGGAGTTTTAATATCTACAGTGGATAATTTAACTATCATATTTACATCAATTTTTATTCTAAGAATATGAAATACCTCAGTAAGGGAAATATTACTGAATAGTAGTATGCAATCTTGTAACTATCTTGGTCCCAGGATATTAGAGAGTCGAGGATGAGGTAATATCTTTCATTGAACCCAACTTCTGAATGGTAATGTCTATTTTTAAAATGGAGTCAACTGTACCTTTGATAAAAATTTCAAACTATTGTATGAGTGTTTATAGCCATAATTTGTATCCTTTAAGTGCAACATTCTAGATTTATGTTTTAACATTTATCACTGACATTCTGAGGGGAAAAGTTTTGACAAGCAGGTTGGCCTTTCACAGTCCATGGAGCAACCAGGGCAATCTAATCACTGTATACGGTAGGCTGAAGGCTGCAAAATGTTTATTGATTCAAAAGTAATTTATTGTACATTTTGCACGTATGAGGCAAATGTGTTTCATAGGTCTCTGTATTCTCTAATATAATAGGTATATCACATTTTAATTTCCCATTTCTTGTTATAGTTGTCAGATATACTTTATGAAGACACAAAGAGAAAAATAAATAATTGAATTACAGGATTATCAATACAGGATATTACATCCATTAATATAATAAAGCCATATGAGCAAACAAAACTTGCATTATAGATTCTCCTCTCCATGATTATCTTCCCTAGAAGGTACAAAATTACATTGTGTTCTGTAATTTTTTGTAAAGAATTTCCCACCTGGCCTGGGGAGCAACAGTCTAACGCAGATATCACTTTAACTTGTATCCTCCTACATATAAGTATTAACACTAATCCACTATCCCTTTGGGATGATTTAGGAAAATATAAAATTTGATTTTTAAATTAATTTAGCTTTGGTTTTTTCTTTGGGAAATTATAACTCTAATACATGTACTGATAATTTTGGATATGTTTAAGTGGTGTCATTTCCAGGATTTAATGGAATTTTAATAATACATTTTACACCTCTTGTGAGAATAAATTAGCAAAAAAGCCTTGTTGTTTAGATGTTTATTCATTAACTGAAAAGTTTTGTTTGAGATGGTTGACCTATACTTCCGCACCAGTTTTGTCCTGAACCCATCCCAGGTCATTTTCACAGGCAGACGCATTCAGTCATATCTAGCTTTCAGGTGGGAAATTTCCTGTATTTGAGGTAAGATTGAAAAAGGTCCAACTGCATCTTCTCCTTATGCTCCCTCATTACTCCTGAGGCAATTCTGCACCAAAAAATTAAAAATTCTGCTAAATGCTGCATATTTTATTTGTCAAAATAACACAGTATAATCATGCCAGTTTCAATTATTTTGGTAATTTATTTCAACTACAATACAGAAAAAAGTCACAATAACTATTTAACATTTCCTAAAGAAATGAAAGTTAAGTTACAAATACTTGGTAACCAATACCCTGCATTCCAGTTATAATCCTTGCTAGCTACTTTGGGAAATGCTTGGTTCTGACTGTCCTGACATTTTATTGGCTGCTTGCTAAACATTTTATTTGTCCTCAAGGTCTTTTTTTTTTTTTTTTTTGTTTTTTTTTTTTTTTTTTTTTTTTTTTTTAAATGGGTAAGTAAAATAGACCCTGAGCTGTAATCTAACCCCATTGTGACACTCTGGCACAGGAAAAAGGCAACAAAGCACATAGATCTTCCTAGCTGAGGATTCCCTTACTGTCGTTTACAATAAGGCTCCTTCACACGTGTCACTGTGGCTATATAAAGGAGCCTTAAAACTTTTACACCTGTTTTATGTTCGTGGGGGAATTCACTAAGAATGGGAACGATTAACTAACAATAATAGTAACAACTATGCAGGCAGACTACTACATTTTCTGCTCTGTCTGAGGGGACAGAGCCTACCTCATGCCTACCTCCAAACAGCCCGAAGCCCTATTCTTCCTTGCTGGGTGCGCCACGGTAGTCAGTGAGAGGAACAGAGTTTCACTCACACGCATGCCCAGACCTCCTCCCCACGCTGATTTATGTCTCCGCCAGCTTCTCCAGGTGCTCAACCAGACACGCCTGGGCTGCTTGGGAAATGTTAAATAGTGTGTGTCCCCTGCAAATTTCTTTGCTTCCCCATTTTTTTGTGACGAAGCAAAGAAATCTGCAGGGGACATTAATTCTATGCACATGCAGTGGTGCAGAATTCCCCTAGGATTACATTATGTCATGTGGAACATATATCCACCTGGAAAACACAGTGTCAACAGCAGTCCTGCAGTATTTCCAACCAGGTCTTGGTTATGCATGTTAAGCTGGGGTACGTCTACACAACAAAGAAAACTCCGCAGGAGAAGAGTCTCAGAACCCAGGTCAACTGAATCAGGCTCTTGCTGTGGCTAAGTGTGGCAGTGTAGATGCTTGGGCTGGAGTGAGGGCTCACAGACCCTCTGTCCTTGCTGGTTTTTAAAGCCTGGGTTCTATCCTAAGCCCAAATGTCTACACAACTATTTTTAGACCCACGAGCATAAGTCAGTTGACCTGGGCTCTGAGACTTACTGCCATGGGGTTTTGGGTTTTTTTTTTTTGGAGTGTTTGCTGTGTAGTGTTACTCTGAGACCTCATTCTTGATCAAGTCACAGATGTATTATGGTAGCTTTCTTTGCTACTGACTTTGCATTCAACAGCATGATGCAAAAAGCCAGACCTGTGTTCACTGACAAATTAATATCTTGAGAATTATTAAGGATGAACCAAAGGAATTGAGAATTAAATCTTGCTTTAGAATATTTTTCATATGATAAAAATAGTTTTCTGTTTGCAAGGAGTGGCTCCTTACCACACTCTTTCTCTTTTTCTAATGCCATGTGAGTTGACTATTGTGTCTATTGAAAGAGCAAGGTCTGGCATGTTTTCAACAGTGGAATCCACCAGGAAACTTCTTGGTCTCCAATGTTGTGTGGATTAAGGTTGAAGTTAGTTTCATATTTTCATTGAGGACTCTGCCTTGCCTTTATTGGATTGTTGAGGAATAGGGAGAGGAGGCTCTTTCTAAACATATATCCTGGAAGGTATACTATTCTAATATTGTAGCTATAGACGGTTTATACATTGTTATTAATATTACAGGGAAAACTGAATAAGGATCTGTTAAGGGTGGTCTGTTCAGTGTCCTAAGATTCATTATCTGCTTTTATTACTGAGTTTTAAAAGTCTAGCTGCTCGAGTAGTTGTTATATCAAGAAAAATGACTCTAATATTACAATGTATTATTATTTTATTAGTATGAACTAGGCCAATTTCTTCCCATGTATTCTTTGGCACTTTTTGTTGTTCAATTATGAACAGGTCACAAGTATTACTGTGACTATCAAGATATTCAGCCATGTTCACAGATGCATCATCCCTTTGAAATTTCACTTCCCTTGAAATGCATTTGCACCCTAGCCCCAAAGTAGAGTTTCAATATGTGAAGACTTATAGTTATGATTTTTGGGTAGGCTGACAAATAGTGAAAAAAACAAAGTGGTATGTCTTGAGTATAGTGAAGCTTGTATTCCAGTCCCCAGGATAATTAAGGCAGCATGCCAACTAAGCTGACTCAAATCTGCAAGTTGGGAGCCTTGGAAAAGGTTAATGGTACTTAACCAATTAAGAGTGCAATATTGCTGTTTCATTAATTTGTCACAAAACAACTAAATATTTAAAATGAGGATATAGTTGACATTTTAAATTGCTTCCTGTGAAATAATGGTTGCTTTGTGTGTGATTTTTATTAAAGAAAGCATGATGGAGTTCTTGTGCACCTTCCTACATCTGTGATCTGTATCTTACTTGACCTAATTTGCCATGTAATCATCCTCTCTGCCAAAGTCGCTCTTTAAAACTCCTTGGGGCCTATAAAGCCTAGTTCTCTCCTTAGAGAAGCGTTAACAAATAGCGACATAGACAAGAACAAATAAAAAGTCTATACAAAAAAAGTGGAACAAACAAGTCTCATGCTTAATGCCACCAATCCCTTGTGTTTTTTGTTTCTTCCCTCCATCCATCCATCTTTGATATGGTGTCTATTTAGGGCCTGATCCTGCAAATACTAATGAGCGTATTGCTTACTGCTATGAAAAAAGTTTGTGATCATGTAATTAAAGACTATCATAATGTATATGGCATGCAGAAAAGCCAAAATTAGAGGTGCACAGGCAGCCTTAATTCTGGCATTTTCTAGTTTTTGAGTTTTTGACTTTGCAACCTTAACATTATTATTACTGTTTATTATTATTTATTTTAGTGATAGATTTGTCACCTTTGGTTTAGAGTAATGAGCATATAAAAATTGGATTTGAGCATATAAAAATTGGATTTAACCATACCGTATTTTATGGATAAAAAGTTCCAATTGGAATTCTTGAATTATCTTAATGTTTGCTACAGCTTAGTTGATAGGAAACAGTTTATAAAATAACTGCTATGTAATAACTGAGTAATGATTATATCTATTTTTTTTGTTTGTTTTTTTAGCATTAGGTATATACACTAAGGTTTTAGAAGGGATATAACTAGGGCTATTTAGTTTTAGGCTACCTCTACATCTAATGTTGTGTTTCAGTGTAGCCACTTGCTACAGCCATGGGCGGGGTTTTACCATCACTGTAGTTAATCCACCTACCTGAGATGTGTTAGCTAGGTTGACAGAGAATTATTTCTTTGACTTCGCACTGTCTACACTGGGAGTTACCAGAACTTAACTGAGTCACTTGGGAGTGTGGATTTTTCACACCCCTGAGCCACATAACTGGGTCAACTTAACTTTTTAGTCAAGACCTGGCCTAAATGTCTTACAATTCAATAACATATTTTTATTATACGTTCATATTCATGAAAAATATGCTGCAGGAGGATGTGACAAAATGGGATATATCTATTATTTTGTATAAAGAGTGTGCATACCCCTCTGTGTGTTTGCTTATGATGGGTTCCTGGCTATGGAGTTACAGAGACCAAGCAGAAAAGGCAAAACAATGGCAAAGATAAGAGAATCTTAGAGAATACCATGGCTTCTTAAGAGAACAATTGGGGGAGCTGTTAATTGAGGAATGCCCCTACTTGGCTGCCTTCAGGCTGGCAAACCAGGATACAGCTAAGATTCAAGTGGCTACTAAAACATTATATATGCTAACCTGCAGAAAGGGAGGGGGAAGTTGTCAGCTGCTGCAGGCTGACACAGACTGACTGGAAGTCAGGGTCTGAAGCATTATGTTGGTCCTCAAGAGAATGGGGGGCAGCAAGGCTAAGTCATGTCTACCTGTAGGCTCGAGAGGAATTCCAGGTGTTGGTGAGACAATATGCATACAAGTCTTTTTGTTGTTTTAAATCCGTTTCTCTTAGCACTCTGTACCTTTTGGCAAATAAATCATACTTTGTTTTGAAGAAGCCGAATCTGGGTCATGCATACTATTAATGTCCATAAATTCCTAAAGGGAAACCCTTGCAGTTGCCAAACTCACTGGGCCTGGTAGGCATCATTGCTGCCAACTGGGGAGGGGCAGGTGTAACTCCGAGATCCAGTCAGTGTGATTGGATCCATGCGGTCTCACTTCAAAGAGATGTGGAGGCATGGTCCTGACACTTGAAAGGGGTTTACTTGTGGGACTCAAAAAGTCTCAGAAGAGGCCGTTTACCCGGGGATCATGACAGAAGCTGTTTGCCTGTTAAATAAAAATGGTTAATACTTGTTTGATTAATTACTATCAGTTTTTATAGTCTTATAACATTGGTAATAAATTGCTAATATTTATAATAGCTGAAGGGAAAGGTGCATAAAATAGATTCATTTGCTTTCTGCTTCTTTTAGAGTCGCACTTGGTCCCACAAGCAAAACCTGAGTAAAAGGGCATTGCCTGTGGGTTGTACATGAGAAATGAAGAAGATGTGCCCCTATCCTTTGGGATTCTTTTGTGCAAGTGGGGTGTGAATCTGTATGGTGGAGTCTGGTATGATCGGAAGCTGTATGTGGAATTATGCAATGGTTAAAGGCAGAGGTGTAGCGAGCGCCCTCCGTACCCTCCGACCGGAGGGGGCCCCGCAAGGAAGGGGGCCCCTAAAAGTGGCAAAATAAATACCGCATTCCAGTTTCTGCATTGTAAGGGGCCCCGCCCGGACATATGTTCGGAGGGGCCACCGTTCGGAGGGGGCCACGTTCTTTGTTGCTACGGCCCTGGTTAAAGGGGCTGGGCCAGAGGATCCACTGCTGTGCAAATCCTCTTGTCTTTTGTCCACTCCTACTCCCCACATTCAGAAAGAGCACATAAAGCTCTGCATAGGCTACTCCAGTCATTGGGTTGGAGTAGCTTCTGTATCTTGGGGAAGGTTTTTCTTCCCTCACATACATCTGCCATCAACCCACACTGACTAATTAGACTAGATGCTGACCTGTAGATTTTGGGTGTTATTTAATAACTTTTGACTAAAGCATATGATCTAGAAGGGCATCTAGCCTTGATTTGAAGACATTGAGACATTATGGGTGGGGGTGGGGTCTGGGAGTTACTGCAGGGAAGGACATACAGACAGAAGAACAGAGGTGATACAAAGGCTAGATAAGAGGGATGGAAATGGAGAAAAGAATGTGTGAAAAGAACCTTGGGAAATAGTGGTTGTACTAAAGGGGAACATAATTTCTGTCTGTGCAATACTGAATGTACCAATATGGTACTGAATAAATAACTAAAGGTTTTATTACTACATAAAGGACCTGTTTTACCCTTGATCTTTGTGCAAACCTCCTGTTGAAATCAGTGGGGGATCTGCTATGGATTGCGGGGAGGACGATTCTCAGTATATACTCCCAATCTAAAGACCATAAATTAAAATAAAAATTGCTCCTTTCCATTAAAAGAGTTTTGGCACCCCTGTTTAGAAGCTGTAAAGATAGCATCATGCGGTGTATGCTGTAACTTTGTGAGTGGAAGAGTGTCTAGAAAAAGCTGAGATGGCCTGAATGGTCTTTAAGAAGATTGGATGAATATACTGGAACATCTTCATTCTAATAGTACCATAGAGAAAATTTGAATTAGCATTAGGTGGTCTGGGCAGTTGTGTGTTGGTAAGACAGAGAGATTTCAGCAAAGATCAGGATTTTTTTTTGTTTAATGTGATTTTTTTTTTAAATGTTTTTACATTAAAATTTGTTTTATAATTTTGTTTTGTTCTTTAGAGCTAAGAATATATTTGTCTTTTTAATTTCCATTTCCTGGAGAGTTGGTGCTTATATATTAAAAACAGCAAAACCAAACTGAAGAGGGAAGACCCTTAAATGACTTCACTTGATAAACGTGACAATCCAGTTGTTTAGTGGAATCAGGAAGATCCATAGTGCATAAATTTCACTTTAGTAAGCTAATGTCATATAGTGTTATATCTATCATCAGAAATACAGGAAATAAGAATTTTTCTAGCATCACATAAGAATAGATTAGACACCATATAATATGCCTATATTTGAAGCTTTTAAAATGTCTCCTTATAGGATTTCACAGATGTATTGAATATCCATCCCATTACCAATCTCCTAAGTCATCCAGTCCCCGCAAAAAAGCATTTGCAATAAAAAATAAACCTTTAAAGTATCTGCAAAGACAAAAGTTACAGTATGACAAACACTATAAAAAATAAAGGCAAGTGATGTCTTACGTGGAAGAGAGGAGGAAGCTGTCCATTATTGATATTGAACATACATCAGACAATGGCTTGAAAAATCTGCAGTTACTTTGCTTGGTGTATAAGGGTGCCTAAACCATCAATCTCTGCAGAATGTAAGTCTTTATTTAAAATAAAATTTGTTTCTTTAAAGATACGATTGGTGCAGGATTCCCACTTTGGGGCCCAGACCTCCAATGTGAGTCACGTGGCCAGCTCCCTAGCTCACAAAATTTTTGACCCTCTGATGCCTATTTAGGCCTTCATACTATCGTGTGCTCTAATCTTGAGTACTTTGGAGCTCCAGAACCTTCCAGCCAGTTCCTTTCTGACTTGGGTCAATAAAGGAGCGCTCCATAGGAACTGAGCAACAATTCTAACCAGCACAGCTCTGGCTCATGCTGAAGCTTTGTTTAAGATTATTTCTACCCTATTTCTGTTGTTTCTTCTGTTTTCAGTCAGTGCTCCAGAGCCCAGGAAACCTCTTCCTTTTGGCTCTTCACATCTTTCAAAGATTTATATATTTAGGATTGTTCTCTTATCTTCCTCATGTTTTTTTCAGAAAGACATATGCAATACCAACTATGTGTTGATATTCTATCTGTCTATCATGTAGGTGTTGATGCTACCTCTGGTTGCCTAATACTTTCCCAGTGTTGTCAACTCTCCAAATTTTTCACAAGTCAAGTGATTTCAGCCAGGGCTGGAGCAAGTCTTGTGATGTCATGAGATGCTCCAGTCCCTTTGTGAATGTCAGCCCTATCTTGGGGATAACCCTATCTGATTGGCTCCTGGAGAAGAGAAGTCAAACAGGGATGCTGCAGGAGGCAGAAAGAACTCTTTCTTCCCATCCCCTCATGAGCTGGCACCATTCTCACAGGAGGGGAGGAGGAAGTAGAGCCTGGCAGTTTGGCTCTCTGCTCCCCCTTCTCTTCCTGTGAGCCAGGGGGAAGCTCCTTCCCTCTGAGGGACCCTCTTCCTACCTGCAGCACTGGGCCTTTCAAGGAGAAGAAGAGGGACCTGCTACAGCTGCTCGCCCCTGGGTCTGATAAAAGGGGCAGAAGACCCAATCAGGCTCAAGGAGGAGCATATTTGAAGCTGTGTGGCAAAACTGATGTGGGGGAAAGAATTGATTTTGAGTTGGGGGCAGAATTAATTGCTAAATGGGGGAATGTGGGAGTCAGACTGCCTGCAATGGGGGCCTGCAATGGGGGCACTGTGCTCAATACATTTGGGAGTTTTGGCAACACTAGTTGACATACACACTCTGGGGGTAAGGAAGGGGAGTTCAAAAATCAAAACTTTTTATTTAAAAAAAATCTCATGATTTCTTGGGGTCTAACTCATGATTTGTGAACCTTTGGAGCTAGCAGTACTGCATTGTCAAGACCCAGTTTTCAATTGTTTGTAACTTTACCAAACTCTAACCATTTGTGCTGGAATTTTATATGCCAGGTCTCTGCCTCAGGCTGATTTTTTTTTTTTTTTTTTTTAATTCTGTAAACATGGTTCAGCTGTTTTTAACAACATAGTTAGGGATAAATATTGTTCCAATGTTTAAAAAAATTAATATAATTTTATTAAGACATCTTAGTGCTTCAGTGCTTTGGTGCAGACACTTGACATTTAACAGGAGTGGGTTGCTCAGGGGTTAGAGCTTTTGCTTTCCCCATGAAAATCCACCCATATTTGGCTAAGTTCTAAGCCTCTGAAAATCACCATCAGTATATGCTCGGTAGACATTTGTTAGAGGCAGGCTGGCAGACAAATTCTCCAGAGATTCTATTTGCACCAGATATGCTTCAGTCAAGGTTCCAAGGGCTGAGCAGCACTTTCACTGCAATAGTTCCTCCTCATTTCTAGGGGCTGCTGAGCAACAAGCGCTAGAAGTGAGAGCAGCAACGCTTGCCTGTGCTTTTAGTAATTCCTTTGCTGGTGCCAAGGTAGCATGGAAGAGAAGGAGGAACTAGCCTGACTTGAATGCAGAGAGTTAAGAAACAGAGTGGAAAAAGAGGCATGGAAACGGGGATGAGGACGGGGTCAGTCTGGGGTGCGGGTAGGAGCAGAGGAGCACAAGGTTAGGAAGGAAAGGAATAGAGGGGAGCCAGGGACAGATGGAGGTTTTGAAGCAAAGGGGATAGGACAGGAGTGACAGACATGGGTTGGGAATATTAGGAGCCAAATACCATGCCACCCTTACTTCTGCGCTGCTGCCTTCAGAGCTGGGCGGCTGGACGGTGGCAGCTGCTGACTGAGGGCCCAGCTCTGCAGGCAGCAGCGCAGAAATAAGTGGCAATACCATACCATGCCATCCTTACTTCTGTGCTGCTGCTGGCGGTGGCTCTGGGTTCAGAGCTGGGCTCCCAGCCAGCAGCCACCGCTCTCCAACTACCCAGCTCTGAAGACAGTACCGCCACCAGCAGCAGCACAGAAGTAAGGGTAGCAATACCGCAGCCCCCCCCCCCACCCAGTAATAACCTTGTGACTCTTCACCCCCCACAACTCCTTTTTGGGTAAGGATCCCTACAATTACAACACCATGAAATTTCAGATTTAAATAGCTAAAATCATGACATTTACAATTTTTAAAATCCTATGACCGTGAAATTGACCTAAATGGACCGTGAGTTTGGTAGGGCCCTATTTATTATTTCACCCTGCTGAAATCCGCTTCCTCCTTGGGCTTTATACTCATCAAGAACAATTATATACCTCTTAGTCATTGACTGGCTAGGTTTTGCAAATATCAAGATCTTTCCTTGTCATTCTGTCTTATCCAGACCTTCATACATTTCTGTTACTCTTCTCTAAATACCCTCCAGTTTGTCAACACTGTTTTGGTGCTGAGATTATCAGATCTCAGTGCAATACTATACAGCCAGGAAGAGGAAAATGACATAGTGGAAATAAGAAGCAGTGAAGAAGTTCTGGACTAAGAGGGTTCCTCACAATGGGTGTTACTCATCTCTGTGCGTTTTCCCCTCCCCCCCCCCCACACACATTATTTATCAGGATGTAAACAGTCTGCTGGCCTTCTGCATGGTGCTGAATTTCACCCAGTATGTTAGGAAAGGCAATGGGATGATGCAGAGGGCTGCAGACCTTCTGATAATTACAGATAGACTGTATAATGCTGGGAGATGCCCTGAGCAAGAGATAGTCTACACTAGACGCGATGAATCAGCGCAGCTGCATCAGAGCATCTGCGCCACTGTAGCACATCTGGTGAGGATGCTCTGAGTCTATGCCAACAGGAGAGAGCTCTCCCGGCGGCATAATTACTACATCTTCGCGAGAGGCGGAAGCTAGGTTGGCAGGAGAGCGTTTCCCGCCGAGAACAGCGCTTAGGTCGCCGTAACTTGCATCGCTCAGGGAGGTGGCTTTTTCACACCCCCGAGCGATGTATGGTTATATTGACATAAGCAGAAGTGTAGACCTGCCCTTTTTCTGTGCAGGAGAATTGTATGGCAGGGGCATTGGAGAGATGTTGGGTTTCTGGGGTGGAGAACCAGATTAGTTTGTGGTCTGTCAAAAGGGACTTAGGTTTGGGTTATTTCCCTTTTATCTTCCTAGTCAAAGTCCTGTGAATTGATTCTGATTTGCCATTCTTACCCCAAGGCTATCTTTGCTTGACAGCCCATTGGAATTTGATGAACATATGGCCACAGGAACAGTTTCAGTAACTACTTCCCTAGAGCTGAAAGACTTCATCTCCAATACCAACCTCCTGAGCTGTCCTATCCCTGCAAAATGAATTTTCAGTATGAAATGAAGCATTAAAAAATGTTCAATATCTTATCTCTCAGAAGAAATGAATCCAAGACGGAGAGTATGATTTTTGTGACTCTCCTGGTGCACTATGGTGTAATTCAGTCCCACAGAGCAGCAACATTTGACAACCCATACTGCTGAATTTAACCTGGAGAGTATCTACAACTAAGGCCTTGGCTACACTGGCAATTCACAGCGCTGCATTGCTGCGCTCAGGGGTGTGAAAAAACACCCCCCCGAGCGCAGCGAGTGCAGCGCTGTAAAGCGCCAGTGTAATCAGCGCCTGCAGCGCTGCACGCTCCCTCGCAGCACTGCAAGCTATTCCCCTCGGAGAGGTGGAGTACTTGCAGCGCTGCGAGAGAGCTCTCGCAGCGCTGGCGGTGCGACTACACTCGCGCTTCACAGCGCTGCCGCAGCAGCGCTGTGAATCCGCGAGTGTAGCCAAGGCCTTTGGCTATGTCCACACTGCACTTTCATCTGTAAAACTTTTGTCTGTCGGGGTATGAAAAAAACCACCCCGACTGACAAAAGTTTGACTGACGAAAACTGCTGGTGTGGACAGTGCTTTGTCGGTGGGAGACACTCTCCTGCTGACAAAGCTATCGCCCCTCATTGGGTTGGTTTTATTTTGTCGGCAGGAGAGTGTTCTCCTGTTGACAAAGAGTGGCTACTCTGTGTATCTTACAGTGGCACGGCTGTAACGGCACAGCTGGCTGTAAGGTGTGCCGTGTAGACCTAGCCTAAAAGACTGTGAAAGGAATAAGTTAACAGGACTGTGGTGGGACTACAGTGAGTAGAAAGCTCCTATATTGTCTTGTAACTTTGACACCTTATCAGTGTTTCCTTTTATCAATAAAAGTAAGAATTGTATGTAATAGTGGTTTGGGAGATTTCTTAAACAGCAGCAAGCTCTTGGGTCAGGAACCAACTTCTTATTCAGTGTTTGTACAGAGTCTAGCATAGTAGGGTCTTAGTCCATGACTAGGGCTCCTATACACTACAATAACAAAAATAAATAATAATAATAATAGCAAATCTCAGTTCTTCACACAAAGGAATGGCCCCTCTTCTTTTGATAGGATTTTTGTTTTGTGTTAGCTGCAGAAAATAATTCTAACTGCTGAAAAAAACAACAAGGAGGCTGGTGGCACCTTAAAGACTAACAGATTTATTTGGGTATAAGCTTTCGTGGGTAAAAACCACATGTGTGCATCCAAAGAAGTGAGGTTTTTACCCACAAAAGCTTATACCCAAATAAATCTGTTAGTCTTTAAGGTGCCACCAGACTCCTTGTTGTTTTTGTAGATACAGACTAACACGGCTACCCCCTGATATCTAACTGCTGACTTACTGTTTGGTAATGGATAGTAAAGTCTCATTTTAAGGGGTTCCTAAACTTTCCAAATTGCTTTAACCCACTTCTAGTAGCATAGAGAGCAAAATAGAATGTAATACTTTGCATTATTCTGAAAGTGCTTCTATACAATAAGTGACCCATAGAGATACCCAGTAAAGTATAATGTGTTGAGTTGTTCAGTTAAACTTTGTACTCACTAGGAATGTGAGAATTCTTGTAATATCAATATTTTCTTTTCTCCTGGAGGGTATCTGACTTTTTCTAAGACCCTCTTACACCAGTCCCTGTGTTTTTAAATCACTGCTTCTCCCTCATACAGTTGCTTCCATAGAATTCTAGTTTTGGAAAGTGACTGATACACATGGCGTATCTGTGATCATCTGACGTTAGTTAGGCATAGGAGGGTTCTTCCTGAGCTTGGTATCATTTTCTCTTCCCCCACCAGACACTTGTTTATGTATCTCCAGTCCAGTATAGTGGGGTCTGTACTGTAGTGAGATCTTTGCTCAATGGAACCAGTGTATTTACATCATGTTCCTCTCAGGACTGTGGGATATTACCACATCTCCCTCTACCCTCTCCAGTTCCCTTTCCTCTACCTCAGGGGTAGGCAACCTATGGCACGCGTGCCGCAGGCGGCACACAAGCTTATTTTCAGTGGCACTCACACTGCCCGGGTCCTGGCCACTGGTCCGGGGGGATCTGCATTTTAATTTAATTTTAAATTAAGCTTCTTAAACATTTTAAAAACCTTATTTACTTTACATATAACAATAGTTTAGTTATATATTATAGACTTATAGAAAGAGACCTTCTAAAACGTTAACATGTATTACTGGCACGCAAAACCTTAAATTAGAGTGAATAAATGAAGACTCGGCACATCACTTCTGAAAAGTTGCCAGCCCCTGCTCTACCTGATCCCTTCACTGCACAAGATTATTAATCCTGTTTCTCCTCCTTCCTGGTACTAAGATAATGGGTGTTGGAGTAAATAATTTAACCTGGCCATTGTGCTGAGGAAGGATAGTCCAAGTGCCAGTGCTATCCCCTTTTATTTATGATTGGAAAGGAAATAGTTGGGAGTAGTGCTTAGGGGAGATCGTATTTTGCTATCAGTGACTTTAATATTATAACTATCACATTGTAGTTTCAATGACTGTAAGCTCTTTGGGGCAGGAAGTGTGATTTATTACATGTTATATGGAACCTAATACAATGGAACCCAAACTGCTTTATCTAAATAAATTGCTACATGAATCGTGTAAGTGGGTCATATTATGAATTAGGCCAGCAATTCTCAAATTGGGTCGGGACCCCAAAGTGGGTTGCAATCCCATTTTAATGGGGCCGTCAGTGCTGGCGTTAGATATGCTGGGGTCCGGGGTCAAAGCCCAAGCCCCATCACTCGGGGCAAAGCCCTGGGTGGCAGGGCTCAGGTTACAGCTCCCCTGCTTGGGCGGTGGGGCTCGG
Source organism: Terrapene triunguis (assembly GCF_002925995.2). NCBI lineage: Eukaryota > Metazoa > Chordata > Testudines > Emydidae > Terrapene > Terrapene triunguis. The sequence goes on along the minus strand of NW_020664464.1, from coordinate 16,214,703 downwards.
ACTTTGGCTTTGCCCCCCACCCCACCCAGGGTGGTGGGGCTCAGGCTTGGCCCCCCTGCCCGGGGTGGCAGGGTCTCAGGTGAGCTCAGGCTTTGGTCGCCCCTCCTGGGGTCATGTAGTAATTTTTGTTGTCAGAAGGGGTTGTGGTGCAATGAAATTTGAGAACCCCTGAATTATGCCTTCAACTTGAAAGATATTAATAACTTGATTCAGACTTTGTATGAAAAAAGCATCAGTTTGAATCTGATTTGAAATAAGAAAAAAAATGGTTACATCTCTTTTGTTTGAAAAAGTTAAAAAGGTACTTAAGCAACTTGTGTATTTCATCTGTATACAGATAAATCATTGCCAGCATTAATCATTGTCATTAGGTATCTACACCAGTGGTTTTCAAACTTTTATTCTGGGGACTCAATTGAAGAAAATTGTTGATGCCCACGACTCAACGGAGCTGGGGATGAGGGGTTTGGGGTGTGGGAGCGGCTCAGGGCTGGGGAAGAGGGTTGAGGTGTGGGGGTGAGGGCTGCAGGGCGGGGCCAGGAATGAGGGGTTCAGGGTGTGGGAGGGGGCTCTGGGCTGGGGTAGGGTGTTGGGGTGCGGGAGGGGGTCAGGGCTCTGGGCTGGGGGTGAAGGCTCTGGGTGGGGCCGGGAATGAGGGGTTTAGAGTGCAGGAAAGGGTTCCAGGTTTGGGGGGGCTCAGGGCTGGGGCAGGGGATTGGGGCATGGACTTACTTCTGGCGGCTCCCGGTCAGCAGCGCCCTGGAAGCAGCCAGTAGCAGGTCCGGCGCCTAGGCGGAGGCGCACGACTCTCACTCACAGGCACCGCTCTCCCCCAGTTCCTATTGGCCAATTACTTGCCAATGGGAGTGCAGAGCTGGTGCTCAGGGCGAGGGCAGCATGCGGAGCCCCATGGCCCCCCTGCCTAGAAGCCGGACCCGCTGCTGGCTGCTTCCAGGGCGCAGCACGGTGTTGGAAGAGGTAGGCACCTTAGCTAGGGCAGCACTGCTGACGGGACTTTTAATGTCCCGGTTGGTGGTGCTGACCAGAGCGACCAGTGCCTGACATGCCACGACCCAGTACTGGGTTGCGACCCAAACTTTGAAAAACACTGATCTACACTGTATCATTGTCATCTTCTCTTCAAATCAGTTTAGTGCAAACTTTTTTTATAATACATTCCTGGGAATTACATCAAACCTAAATATAATAGGCAAAAAAATATAAATGTTATTTGAAACCTTTCATTTAAGAGTATTCAGTGATTTATAGAGATGAAAATTCTTTTCTTATACTGGACATTATAAACGTTTTTCTTGTACTAGAGACAAAAAATAGCTAGTGTAATATTTTTTTCTGTTTGTAAGTAAGCACAAGTGTTGACTTCAAACTGAGATTTTTGTTGTTCATGGTCAAAAGGAAGGCCATTTATTACTTCCTAATACTCTTCATTATTTTGTTGTATGAACACTTATTTCACTATTTTTAATGCTGTTGTAGGAATACATATATCTCAGGTATTGACAATAAGGGATTTTCTGTCTGTATTCTTCTTTAGTTAATGATGGGTATGTTGTTTGTATGGGTGTAGTCCAGACCAGTGAGGGGTTGTCATCATACCTCTAGCCAGGTGTTATCAAAGTTAATTGGCAATCACCTGTCAAGTGGCCATTCTTTGGCAGCAAAGGAGAGCAGGAACAGATCAATCTACATTTTAGCAAACAAACAACATGGAACCTCTTTCATCATGAGACTCCATGTCTCCTTCCTCACAGTTGGAATGAATTTTATCTAGGGGCATAGGCACCGAATCCATGGGTGCTCCGGGCCTGGAGCCCCCATAGGGAAAAATTAGTGGGTGCTCTGCTCCTCCCCACCACATCTCCTCCTCCCCCCCCCCCCCGAGCGCACCGTATCCCCACTCCTCCGCCTACCTCACAGCGCTTCCCCCCAGCTGCCGCCAAACAGCTGTTTGGTGGCGTGTTGGAGGGAGGGGGAGGAGCAGGAACGTGGCATGCTCAGGGGAGGAGGCGGGGAAGAAGCGGGAACGGGGTGAGGATTTGGGGAAGGGGTTGGCTGTTTGGCGGCGTGTTGGAGGGAGGAGGAGGAGTGGGAACGTGGCGCGCTCAGGGGAGGAGGTGGGGAAGAGGTGGGGCCGGGGTGGGGATTTGGGGAAGGGGTTGGAATAGGGGCAGGGAGGGGATGGAGTTGGGGCGGGGACTTTGGGGAAGGGGTTGGAATGGGGGCGGGGCAGGGGCGGGGCTGCATGGAAGGGGTGGAGTGGGGGCGAGGCTGGGGCAGAGATGGGGTCGAGCACCCAGGGAAAGTGGGGAAGTCGACGCCTATGTCTAGGGGTAATCCTCTGGAAAATGCATATCAAAAGGGTGACTGGATTATAAACATGAGAGGCAAAACACTCCTGGTTCTCGCTCTTTCACCAAAGAAGACAAAGGAACCAGCCCTTTGACTTTGCGGGGAAATCCTGACCTGAGACTTTTGGTCAGCGCAGTTGCTGGAAACATGTGGTAAGGATTTACCTTGAGCCAAGTCTAGCTTGTTAAGTTTTAGCTACTAGGAAGCGTTTTATCTTTATTTCTCTTATAATCATTTCTGACTTTAATACATAGGTTTTAAGTGACTACAAATATAATCTCTTTGTAGTTAAATAAACTTATTTTATTTTTAGTCTGAACTAATCCAGTGTTATGTTTAAATTGAACTGTTTGGTAACTCCAGTTAAAGTAGCAAATTGTTGAATATTGACCCTTTACAGGGGCAATGAACCTTTAATATCTGAACTGTCCAGGAAATGGCTGGACAGTGCAGAACACACGTTTTTGGGAAAATTTGGATCTGGGAGTTTGTTGGGGTCACCCTACAAATAGTAAACAAGACTGATGGAACCTAGAATGTGACTGGAGTGTTGCTGATAGGCTGCTGGGGTCAGAGCTGCTGGACCAAGGCTACAGCTATACTCGGACACTCAGGGTATGACTAGCATGCTGATAGGCTGTTTGTGAGTGGCCCTGGTTGTGAGCTACAACAGCAAAACGTTTTGAGGCACCTAAGGTTGTGGGACAGGTGATGAGACAGACCCTCACTGGTCTGGATCGCACCCCAGAATGTGACAGTGTGTGTAAACCTTTTAATTCTGATATCCAACTCTTCATCTTTGGACACCAGCTTATGAAGAAAGGAGGATGCCCCTTCACCTTCAGTTTACTTACAGGCAGCAGAGCCAACCATGTATTAGACATTTTGGTGCTCTGGCTAGTTTTCTACTTCTTTCCTTATCTTCCTTCCTTCATTTTTCTCTCTGCCTCAGTCAGAGGCAGTTGCAGTAGATCAACTAGGTTGAAGAAGTAAGAAATTTTGATACATGACCAAGCTTATGGAACTATACAGAACAAAGATGAACACAGATATGAGTTTAACAGTTTGTGTGCTTGCTTATCAAAGGAATGGATCAGAAGGCTAGAGGAGCCTGAATTGGTTAGTAATTAGAGCAGTCTACCTGACCATGAAACACCTGCAGACTCTGCTATCTTCATCATGACTGAGAATGACAGCTATGTCTTATGTAAACCAATGTAGTGTATAAGAGTACCCCACTTTTCTGAAGAAGCCTATATAATACTTATCACAGCCTGGCCCAGTCCCCTTCTGGATGGACACCAGCTGCTGCTCTGTGTTGTGAGTGGACCCAGCCACTGTTTCCCATATGTTTCTAAGCAAACTGGGTCTATGGAGAGCCTGGTCACTGTTCTTAGTTGTGGGTCTGTAAGGCATGCTCCCAGGTTCAGACCTTTCCTTGGGACATGAGAGACTATTGTCCTGCCATCCCCAGACCCTGGAACCAGTGCCTCAAACTTTCCAGACACCCCTACTTGCTTACACAGACTCCCTCAGAATTCCACTTAGGCTGTGGTCACTTTGGTATTCTAGTTTAATCCTTTAGAGGACTATGTAGTAGGTAAGCAAGAAATACAAATTTAGCACAGGAATTTCTTAATCACAGCTTAAAAAGCACTAGAGAGCTACAGATCTATGCACAATTACTGAAGTCTTGGGACAGACTCACAGAAGGGGAGAGATCAGACTGGTAGTTGTGAGAGCGGAGTGTGAGTTGTCAGCATTTCAGGCTAGGCAGAGTCCCTCCTGCCTTCTCTCTCACCAGCCAGTTCTTGCATGTGGCAATGAACGACTCCCTCAGTTAAGAAGCACCTCTTTAATAAAGTTTCTATCCCGTTTGCCTAGGCTGAGAACTCCAGGCTCTTATTCAACCCAGATTTCATTGCAGAGAATCCCTTGTTCCATGGTGTTGGGACAGCTTTAGAGAGGCAATTAAAGTTTATGGCCCTAGGTGGCTATGTGATGGTTTCTCAGTCATAGTCATTCAGCTCAGTCACAGTCATTCAAGCACTTTTCCTGGGCTGGGCACCTGTGTGTAATGCATTACAATAACTTGCATTCTTAAGGTTAGACCTGTTCAGCAGCTAACACAAAATGGATATCTGAATCCGAAATGGAGGTTACAATCCAAAAATGGAGGTTACAATCCAAAATAGAGTTCACAGTTTGACCTAGACATATCTCACTTTCTTACATTACTAATATGAATAAAAGGGGATCTGTAATAGCTGTCAAGTATCAGGGGGTAGCTGTGTTAGTCTGTATCCACAAAAACACTTTCACTCCATGCATCTGAAGAAGTGAGGTTTTTACCCACGAAAGCTTATGCCCAAATAAATTTCTTAGCCTTTAAGGTGCCACTGGACTCGTTGTTGTTGTTGTAATGGCTGTGAGTATAAGGGAAATCAGACTGTTGAGCCAGCTAACCAATTAGACTAGTAAAGGACAACGGAGAATGGACTCTACATGCAGGAATGTTCACACAGATCACCAGGATATTGGGTACTGCAGTGTTTTAGACCTGTTTTTCTCGGCAAAGAATCGCAAATCTCTCATTCTCCCTCCCCCCCCCGCCATAAAAGGATCTAGCAGGCAGGTACAGATGCTCCCTCACAGAATTGGAGCTTTGATCGTATGTAAACATCCTCCTCCCAATTTTGCTTATTACAAAGAACCATCAGAAAAATAAAACCATAGCTGTAGTGCACTTAATAAATAGTACTTTATTGGCCCAAGAGACTCGTTCCCAGACCTACTGGACATAGCCATTAGTCAACCATTGATACTAACTCTGAGGACAATGTATTTAGTCAAGGATGCACACTTCACTCAGATTCAGGATGCCTAAAATTTATAGCCTCAAAGCTGTGTGTCAGATGCTTATAAGAGAATTACCTCTCACAAATTATTTCCATAATTCCAAAAAGCTCACGGCTTGATTTAGGACAAAAGGACAAAAAGCTATGCATTTTGCATATTCCAGAGTGTGGGAAATATTGACTTGAGGAAAGGGATTTTAGGCCCTAGCCAGCCCAAATCCTTATCATCCTGGACTACTTGCAGTGCTAGGTGAATATTGTCATTAAAATAAACCTCAATGAAGGTGCATGTTGCTGCAATAATAAACATCCTAAGTATCAAGAATTCTAGTATTGGTGCTAGAAACCCAGTTGTAAAAAGTTTCCTAAAGCAGCAGACAATATCAGTCTGACTACAATGCCAAGATCAATATCATGGAAAACTTAATCTAATCCCTCAAGCACTAATAAAACCATCATTTGAATCTAGGTGTGTACGCGCCCACGTACACAGTTGTCGGAGACTTTTGTCTTAGCGACAGTAGAGCGTTAGCGGTTCTTCATAGACCTTTGTTCTACCTAATCTGCATCCAAACCTGTCGGCTTGGCTGCTGCGTGGTTGAACGAGCAGGAGCAGCAGTGCTTGGCCGATGTCCAGCAGATCCTTTTGGGAAGTAGAAAGCCTGCTACCAGAGCGATCTACCCGGCCAAGTGGAAATGGTTCACCTGTTGGACCTCGGATAAAGGCGTCTGGCCAGAGCTAGCCTCGTTGCAGCTGATTTTAGACTACCTTCTGCATCTCAAGCTCCACGGCTTGTTCCTTTCATCGACCAAGGTCCACTTCGCGGCCTCTCGGCCTTCCATCTGTCGCTTGAGGGCAGATTGGTTTCCACCCAGGACATGACGGCCAGATTTCTCCAGGGCTTGAACTCCTCTACCCACATGTCAAGGACCCTGTTCCCCCATGGGACTTGAACCCAGTGCTGTTGCGGCTCACGGCTCTTCCTTTCGAGCCTTTGGCTTCCTGTTTTCTCCTTCTCCTCTCCTGGAAGGGTGCGTTCCTTGTCATGCTGACTTCGGCCCATCGAGTCTCTGAGATTCGGGTGCTCACCTTGGAACCGCCTTATGCGGTCTTCTACAAGGGCAAGGTCCAGCTGAGACTGCACCTGGCTTTTCTGCCCAAGGTGGTATCTCAGTTTCATTCAAGCCACGACATTTACTTACTGGTCTTCTTTCGAAAGCCACATAAATCAGAAGAGGAGTGTAGACTGCGTGCCTTGGACTTTAGGAGGGCTGTGGTCTTCTACATTTACTGGAGGACCAAGCCATTCTGTAAGTTGACACCATTGTTCGTCGTAGTGGCTGACAAGATGAAAGGTCACCCTGTATCCGCTCAAAGAATTTCTTCTTGGATCACCGCCTGCATTCGCTTCTGCTATGATCAAGTGAAGGTGCTGCCCCTGGCAATTGTCACCTCCCACTTGACCAGGGCGCAGGCCTCTTTGGCCCCTTTTCTGGCCCAGGAGCCTCTCCAGGACATCTGCAGGGCGGCCACCTGATTCGCCGTCCATACGGTTACTCAGCAGGCCTGGGACGATGCTGGCTTTAGTAGGGCAGTACTGCAAGCCAGGAAGCTGTGAACTCGGACCCCACCTCTGTAGATACTGGTTGTGAGTTACCTAGAATGGAATTGACATGAACAAGCACTTGAAGAAGAAAACAGTTATCTACCTTTCGTAACTGTTGTTCTTCGAGATGGGTTGCTCATGTCCATTCCATTACCTTCCCTCCTTCCCCTTTGTCGGAGTTGCCGGCAAGAAGGAACTGAGAGGGCGTAGGGTCAGTGGCACCTAATATATCGACGCATGAGCACGGCACTCAAGGGGGCGCCACAGCCGACCCTCCGGATACCGCTAAGGCAAAAGTCTCCAACAACTGTGCACGTGGGCGCGCACACACCTAGAATGGAATGGACATGAGCAACACATCGCAAAGAACAACGGTTACAAAAGGTAGGTAACCATTTTTTCTGTAGTTTTCATAATGACAAGGCATTACTGAGAATAGGCTCTGACTTTGCACTAAAAGTGAGTTCTATCTTTTACTGATCTCAAGGTTTGTACAGCAGTCCTTTTGTCCAAAACATGGATGTGAAAAAGAGAAGAACTGACACAAGCTAGAAATGAGTAGGGACATAAAAATTGATAAGAAATCAAAGACACTTTTCATTCAGTGAAAGGAATAAAAACTTCAAAAATATCTGTCACCGAATAGCTGAAGTTATGCTTTATGGAAACATATAAGGCCAGTGACCAGGCATTCTAATGAAGGCCTACAGTCTACTCTGTGAGAAAGATAGATACTTCATGGATGAAATGAGCACAAGCTTTATACAAGGAGATATGTAAAACGGCTACTGTACTGTGTTCAGTGTCTAGATATTGGAGACTAAAAGTGCAGGTATTTTCAGATATCACTTTTGGCCGACTAATCCTGCCTTCAGTAGTGTTTTGTTGATTTATCACTTTTACTTAACCTTCTCTATTCATAGTTTATTCTTTCCTGTGATTCTCCCTCCTTTGTTTTCTTCCACTTGGCTGTGGCCAAAACCTCTAGTGAACAGAATAATGTCTGAGAATAGAAAAATGTGATAATTGCCTGAAATGTTCATTTCCTTTCTTCTAACTTTCCCACTTATGAGTCTGATCTTGCCTTGGGAGACCTTATGAGAGAATGTTAAAGAATTGTTTTTTAGAATTAGTTTTCCTAAAATGACATATTTGTAATGTTGATAGATTACCTAGCAGGATTAAATATAATTTTGATGCTCTAATAGGTTTTATTAATATGTTGCTACAGCTTTGGAAGCACTTTTTGGTAGGTCACAGCAAGAGGTCTATGCCACATCCTTTCGGCCAAAAGATCTGTGCTTAACTGGAGATGGGGAACCCTATTATGATGACTAGTAAGTGGTACATGTATGGGAAATTAGAAGTAAACCAGTAATCAAAATTTCCAGTCAATGTGCCTTTTGTGACTCTTCCATTGGGAATTACCAGTAAGGGTCCATGCTTGTTTGTAGCTGTCTGTGCTTCTTCCTCTTGGATCCAGGTACCGTAGTCAGGTGCGCATTAGTGGTGATATATGGAGCTACAGAATCCAGTTTATTGACTTTCCCCAATTTCACAGCTATTCCTTCTCTCCTCCCTAGAACTCTCGAGATGGTGAACAAGCTATTTTGCTGAATAAAATATGTCAGATCAGTCCATATCTCAGAAATATCCAGCTTCCTACTCCTGTCTATTTTGCTATCCCTAAGTGAGTCAGAGGGGACACACACTCCAGGTCTAATTTTCTCCAAATTAGTTTTCTTAACATTAAAAAAAAAATGTTTAAAACTTTCTTCTTTTCCCACTCAGAATAGTGCATTGAAGTTATCTTCTACCTTAGAAATAGATTAACAGATTCCATGGGCAGAAGGGATCATTGTGATCTTCTAGTCGACCTTTTGCATAACACACAAGCCATAGAACTTCCCCACAGTAATTCCTAGATTATAGAAATAGGTGTATGCAGCCCACCAAACATTAATGAAGATCATAAGAGGTCTTATTTGAAATCATTATTTATTTGATTTATTTATTTAAATTTATACAAAAGATAAAAAGAATCCATAGTATTTATTAAGATTGGTTCACATTTGTAGTATGGTTCAAGAACTAAGCAGTCTGTATTAATTCATTTGTTGATACTTACATGTTCTAAGAATTTTACTTTGTTGTATAAGTCATTATGTTGCCTGAAATTCTTAATGAGTGTGTTGGTCATTCACTACTATGAGTAGGTAAGGTCTAAGATTAGGTTTTCATTCTGACCATTAAAAGCGTGTCAATATTGCATGTGATTAGAAGATTTAATTTACTTTGGCTTCAAAGATGTTTTATTTACCCTTCTAAAGGAGAAAAAAGAAATTTCTTGCTGCACTTGAAAGTAAAATTACAAGCTTTTAGTTTCAGCGTTGAATTAAAACTTGGTACGTTATTTGGTGTAGACAATAACGTGTATGTAGTGGAACAAAACTTTACAAACTAGTATTTAGAAAAGTAAATTAGTTCAGGATGAAGGAGCCCAATAAAAAAACAAATAGTTACTATTAAGCTGACACGTTTATACAATACTATTTGATAGATAGTTGATAAGGTCAGGCTCTTAAACCGTTCAGTCTGGTATGTAAAGTGTTGAAAACAGAAGGATCCCTACTGTGAAATTGAGTGTATTAAATAATCTTTAGGAAGCTTAACAAACAACATTAGAGTACACAAAATTTGTAGTAAAACATGTATTCTTAACACAGTTGCTTTGCCTGGGTTTTGCCTATTAGGCTGAAGATATGCTAATCTTGTCACATGCAGCAGCTGGGTTTGTGCAATATTCTTTTCCTTCTCCTAGGGGTTAATTAGCCTTCTTTCAAGATGTGGCCTATTTAGCTGTAGATTCGCATGATTCAGCCACTACTGCCGGTACAAAGCAGAACTGTTAACAGGCGGGTGTGTCCTACTGCTTAATTAGCCAGAATAAAAAGGTCCTTTGTCAAACAAGCATCTGTTGCTTGTGATACACCTGACAGTCCCATTAGGCAAAGATGACTAGACTGAAATTGGGCATGTCTCTCCTTCAACAATATACAGCTCATTTACATATGTGGAGCATCACTGAAAAACTGCAGGGGTTTATTTAGTTTATCAGAATGGATTAGTGTAACTGATAAATATCACTTGAAGAAGCCTGTACAAGAACTATACTAACTAAGCTGCTCCAGGACATGGCACTGGCAACAAGCCAGTGAACAGGGACACCATAAATGTTGGATGTAAAGCAGAGCATATTTCACGTTTAAGGAAAATCCTGTGATGTTTGGGCAAATCATGTTAAAGAATTGTCCTCATGGTGCGAACCTGGACATTGTAGAAATAAAAACAACAAGGAGTCCGGTGGCACCTTAAAGACTAACAGTCTAACATCTGTTAGTCTTTAAGGTGCCACCGGATGTTAGTCTGTTAGTCTTTAAGGTGCCACCGGACTCCTTGTTGTTTTTGTGGATACAGACTAACACAGCTACCCTCTGATGATTGCAGAAATAGAGGAGACAAACCAAAATACTTCTAAATAGATCTGAATTAATTAATGTGTTACCTTTAAATTATCCTTTTAGTGAAAATTGGCAGCCGCGTTTATAGTCCCCAAACATGCTTTAGCATTCTAATTGATCTACTCTTAAATCAACCTACAGAACTAATCAATTGAAGTGCCTTTGGCAAAATACTAGTTAGGATGTATTGTAGTTCCACTGGAGAGAGAGAGACAGCGAGTTACATCCTTAAATGTAGAGGGTTTATTTTTGTTTTTGTTCCTTTCATTTACCAGATTCTTAAATTTGCAGACTAAGGCCCTTCCCAATGAGGGCGTCTGCATTAGACATTTTTCTCACTGTTGCTGCCATTGGTAACTACTGGTGGGAGCAATGGTGGGAGCACTTGTGTAAATAGGGCTCCAGGCTGCTGCAGGTGAGCTAACCCCCTGTTTCTTCTTCGAATGGGGTCCCTGTGGGTGCGCCACTTTAGGTTAGCTAGGTTAGGTTAGGTTTTACGTTAGGTTTTCTTTATGAAAAAAAAATTGTTTTAGTAAGATAGAGATTTTTTTTTAATGGCCAGATTTTCCTCTTTCCCCGTTGGGCAATCTTTTATCAGACACAATGCTCAGCTCGCCCAGATTTAAAAAAATGTGACTCTTGCCATGAGGCAATGCCTGTCTCAGACAGTCATTCATTGTGTGTCTGTTGTTTGGGGGAGACCTATATCCCCCCAAAATGTTCATATTGCAGTAACCTGAAAGCGAGGGCAAGGTATGACAGAGATCTCTGCCTCAAAATCATTTTAATGGAGAAGTCCCTTCAGCCTACTCCTCCAGGAACAAAATCTACATCAGCAGATGGTTTCCCGAACAAAACCTCTGCTAATGGGAGTGCTTAGCCTTCCAAATGATCCAGGAAGCGAGCCACAACCTCCCCCAATAGGGACACTCAAAGAAAAAAGAGGTCCCTGGCAAGGTCGCTTTCTTTGGTGCCGAGTTCAAGTAGAGTGAGCACCTTTGAGGCTCCGGGCACTTCCAGCACTATCCTTCAGCGGACCTCTGCTGAGCCCCGCGATTCCAGAACGGAGTTGAGACGTTCCTCCTCCACAGCACCGACCACCCCAGTGCGGGAATTGGCACCGAGATTGACTCAACAGGCAATGCTGCCCCCACTGGCACTGATTCAGTCATCTGCACCGATGGACAGGCCAACCACGGCACCAACCATCTCGACAAAGGCATCGACTATATCCACATCAGTGGCACCGCTGCCTCAGAAACGTACTGCTTCACAGCAGTTTCTACAACGCAAGCATATAGCAGTCTCCTCGCTGCCGCAGTCACCCTTGCTCAGTACCGAGGGATCTCCGGGCCAACTAACTGAACAATTGCCCACTTCTCTGGCTCCACATCCCCTCTCCAGTGATGAAGAGGAGGAAGTACATGGGAACCGTTTCTCCTCTCAGCACTCTTCACCGATGGGACGAAGACGAACATGGGAAGCTGCTGAGACCAAATCTCTCCATCCTTGAGATGCAGCAATGGTATGGGCAACCCTGGCTGGGTCCACTGATGATCTTTGTCATGCCTTGCCCTGACTTTCAGGTTACTGTAATGTGAGCATTTTGGGGAGATATGGGTCTCCCCTAAACAACGGACACACAATGAATGGCCATCTGAGACAGGCATCACCTCACGGCAAGAGTCACATTTTTTAAATCTGGGTGAGCCAGGTATTATCTGATAAAGGTTTCCCCAATGGTGAAAGGGGAAAATTTGGCAATTAAAGAAAAATATCTCAATCTTACTAAAACAATTTTTTTAAAATAAAGAAATAGAGCTAACCTAAAGTGGAGCAGCCACAGAGACACACATCTAGAAGAACCATCGTTACTGCACATGGTGAATAACTTCTTCATATAACCCTGCTCACAGCATGACTACATGACACAAAGGTTAAAGTTAAGACATTATCATCTGCCAGTGCCTTTCTCACGCTATTGCTCTGATTGTTGATGCTGTAGCTTTTATTTAATGATTATTATTTATTATATTGGCTTAAAGCCTCACTTCAAATTGTTATTTTGTCTGATCTCCCTGTTCTGGTTCAGAAAAATCTAGGTACTGTAGGTAGTAGAGCAGTAATTCAATACGTGGCACCCTTTGCTGAGTAATTAAGGACCAAATGCCCAACATAATTTTAAGGTTCATTTTGCTAGTAGAATTATTGGCTTTCAGACAAACTAAAATAAAGGACTTGACCACTTATGAATATTAATGATTGCGTATAACTTTTTTTTTATCAATAGTGTTGGTAATTCGTGTGCTCTTTCCAAATTCCCATTACATCTGCCTACCTAAATTTCAGGTTCCAAGGTTTCAGGTTCAGCTTCCAAGCAGCTGTATGTGTGCTATTTTATGTAAATTATTTAATGAGATAATTTGCTTGATTCAGACACGTGGAAAATAATCCATTATGTGGTCCTTAGAAGGTGGGGTGGAAAAGTAAGCGCCCCAACTGGTTTGGGGGAAGAAAATTATATAAAGTGTAATCTCATTTCTCTGTACCAGCCAGGAAAGAGGTGATTCCTGGCTAGAGAACAAAGAAATAAGGTTATTGTTAGGTGGTGTGCACACATTAGCTTGCAGATCTGAATGTTCTACATCCCTCTGTCCTCAGTTCCTCTCTGCCAGCAACACTGGGTTACAGAAATAGTCTTCCCATTGTCTTTGATGCTTTTTGTCATTTTTGAAATAATATTTCTTAAAACTTCTTGTGTTTGTTTACCAGATTTTGTAGTTGAGAACTTTGTCTGCTCAGTGAGCCATAAAAAATTGTAAATCTGTAAAAAAAAAAAAAAATCCCACTCTTTTAAGAGTTGAATGTCACATGACAAGATTTGTGTCACTTGAAGACAGTCATTCTTCCAGAAAATTTGAAGTGATGGACATTTTGTAGAAAAGCAAGAAGGGATTGGGATCTGTATCAAATGCATTTCTGTCATGTTGGGATAAAGGTTTCCTGTATGCTGTTTCTCTTTCGCGTTGTGTAATAAAGGAAATGAGATAAAAGGCTATCCATATGATCTCAGTAGGTATGAAGGGTTTGACTCACCACTAGTGCCTCTTTATGGCCAGGTGTTGCTTAGTAGCTCTCTCCCTATCCGGTACCTCCTGCTGATGGTCGCTCTGGGGCTGTGGTGGTCTCCCTCTTCCTGTTACATGGCCCTCTGGCCAGGTCATTTTAAAGTCTCTCCCCTTCCAGGGCAGTTAATGAAGAGAAATAAGAGGAATTAACACAAATGAATTATCCTTAATTGGGTTAAGGCTCTCTTCTTTCAGAGGGCATTCATCTGTCTGTGGCCCTAAACCGAGTTCACATGTAATAGAGGCGAATGGTTATCTCTCCAGGAGAGTCAGCCTCTGGCCCTCCTTTCCTTCAGGAAGGGGCTGTTGGGCAACAGTCATCTGGGAAGTTCCTGCTTGCAGTTTGCCCTCTTTCCAGGAGCTGAGGACTGAAGGTCAGCTCTGCTCCCTGGTCTGCCATCAACTGACATGAGTGTCTCCCTCTTAAGCTCCTCCCTCCAATCCTAACATCTCTCATGGGTGCAATGGGGCGGAGCCACCCGAGCCCACATTAAGTCTTGAGAGAAGTGCTAGATGCTTGCTTCAGGAGGGCAGTCTGTCTCTATAGTGGGCCCTTAGCCATGCTGAGTGGTGCTGACTTAATCTAATGAGTCACTTGTGTAACCTTCCTTTCTCCTTCATAAAGTTGTCTCTTCAGCACCCAATGTAGGCAGTTAGTAAGCAGTAGCGATACCCAACTAATGTCCAGATTCTTCAGCCCTTATTCAGACTGAGCAATACTTACATGAGTAATCCCAGTTTTGGAGGAAGATAATTTAGAAGATTCTAAAGACTTTTCCAATTGTACAGCTTCTGCCTTCCCTTGTTCCCCACTTCATCATGTTCATATGATTTTGTGCAGGCAGAGGAAAACTGAGGATGCAGGCCCATTGCAACCTTCTCTAGAACATTTGGCCATGGTAGGTCAGTGTGTGTGTGCGCGCTCTTGAAGTGCTTGAAGTCATATGTGAAGATCCTATAGTCTGGATTTGTGAAGGAAGTATTTTATTAATAGTGATGATACTAGTATTCCTTTTCTCAGTCAGAGTACTTTAGTTATAGATTCTAGAGTTCGTGGCCAGAGGGGACTGTTAGATGTTCTAGTCTGACTTTGGTATATCACAGGTCATTAAATTTCACCTAATTATCCTGTATTGAGCCCAGTAACTTTTGTTTTGACCCAAGCATGTCTTCCAGAGAGACATCTAGTGTGGATTTGAAGATGTCAAGACATGGAGAATCCACCACTTCCCTTGGTAGTTTGTTCCGTTGGTTAATCCCGCTCTCTTTTTTTAAATAAAGTCTTACTTCTAATTTGAATTTTTCTAACTTCAGCTTCTAGCCATTGGTACTTGTTATGACTTTATCCACTAGATTAAAGAGCCCTTTAGTATCTGGTATTTTCTCCCCATGAAGGTACTTGTATGCTGTAATGAAGTCATCTCTCGGTCTTCTTTCTGATCAGTTAAACAGGTTGAGCTCTTAAGTTTTGCGCTGTAAGGCATTTTCTTCAGCCCCTGAATCATTTCTGTAGCTTTTTTCTGCAACCTCTCAATTTTTTCAAAATCCTTTTAAAAATGTGGACATCAGAACTGTATGTAGTATTCCAGTATTGGTCTCACCAATGCTATATGCAGAAGTAAAATCACTTCCCTACTGCTACCTACTACGCCCCTGTTTACACATCCATGGATCACATTAGCCCTTTTTTCTATAGTATTGCACTGGGAGCTCATGTTGAGTTGCTTGTCCACTCTGACCCATAAATTCTTTATTAGAATCAATACTTTCCTGGATAGAGACCCCCATTTGGTAGGTATGGCCTGCATTTCTTGTTCCTATATGTATAATTTTGCATTTGCCTATAGACTGTTTATACTATAACTTATCTGAAGCAAGAAATAACTGGCTTTAAGAAATTACCTGAATCAGCTACAGACTAAGGACTGAGTCATTTCTAAGTCTCCAGATTTGTTCCTTCATGATTGATTTCCTGCCTGAATCACAGACTACAAATAAGTCAGATACATCTCTATTCATTAAGATTATTAAATAATAGAGATATTTGGGGCATAAGTGAGAGCAGAAGATGCCCCTAAATATTTAAATATGTGAGTGTTTGAGCCTGCATTCTTTGGGGGGGAAATCCCTTCCACATGGTGACTCTTCAGAAAGAAAAAAGTAAAAAAAAAATTTCTGGTATTACATATTTTACTCATTGAACTTTTTCAATATACTTTGCTCATTTTATGTCAGTACTTCCTGAAAACTGACTATATGGGATACACCGTCATTTAAAAATGTCTTTTTGTAGAAATGACTTATAGTTCTCTAGAATTAAGGACAGTCAATATGAATTGTGTTTGAAGTGTTCAGTTCGATACAGTGGTTATTGGGGAGGCTTTATAAGAAGGCAAGTTTTAATACTGGCTAAATAAAAATGAAATAGAAAATACAGTTTCTAGGACTAATTATAATGGCTGCTGTATTGATAGCTTCAAGTGTCCAGATTTAACTATTATGCAAAGATATAGGGGTTGATTCTCCTCTCAAATGAGTTTTACTGTGGCGTAACTTCCAATGACTTTCATGGAGTTGAAGCTAATTTATCCCATGACAAGTGGAGAAGAATCAGGTTAATTTCTCTAAAAGTTCTTTACTTAACACCAGTAAATAGGTTCAAAAGCACCTTGCTACTGAACTAACATACACTGTTATAAAGCAGGCTGGTAGGTAAACTAGGAAAAATTACTTATTGTTGGCATCTAAAGCTTGAAGTACTCTGTTCTCAGTTTTTTTTTCTGTGCAGCAGGCCATAAGTAGAGCAATAACCTGTATAACACTACGTACAGATTTCCTTATATTTTAGGATACAGCAGCTGAGGGGCGGGCGGAAGAAATGTGCACATAGCCATGTGATGGCAGGGGGGGAAATCTTTTAGCTAATCCCCAGATTGGAATTTGGGCAAATGTTACTCTTTTTTAAGATTAGCATAAGTATAAGTGACAACAAGCAAAAAAGTTCATGTCGTAAACTTGATTTTACATTTTAATTTTATTCAGAGACCACGATGCAGACATCAGAGACTGTGTCGGACACAGGTTCAACAGTGACTTTACAGACATCTGTGGCTGGCCAGGCAGCAGTGCCCACGCAGGTAGTACAGCAAGTACCAGTACAGCAGCAGGTAGGTGGCTGTTAGTCTTGGAAAAAACATGAAAAGTCAAGTCACAGCTGTGCCTTTCCTCAAATATAATGAAGGACTGATTTCATATAGGTCTGCTAAATGAACTCTTCTGCCTGTTTTTATCCATTTTATTTTGCTAAAATCAAAAGAGCTACATAAAAAGACACATTGCTTCTAGGATTTATTCCTTGAATAAGATCATCAAGACATTTATCAGAGGGGTGTGTGTGTATATATATTAGTAGTAATAGATAATATAATCATGTAAAATAATAATTTAACATTAAATGATTAAATGTTCTAATTAATTTATTTGAAAAGTTAATAAGGAAAATATTTCTAATATTAATGGCCAGATTCTTCTCCCCCCCCCCCCCCTTGAATCAGTGTAAAATAAATGCAAAACGAGTATTACTTTTCACCTCTATTCTAGCCTTCCTGAAGATTCTTACACAACCCCTATGAAGAGTACTGGGCGAGGAACATAAGCAATTCGGCAGTGTTTTTCTTGTTAGGAAGTTGTATGCTAAACTCTGATGACACCATTGATTTGAAAGCCCCACTCTAGAATTCATTTCAGCAGCTGAACCTGTGCAAGATCTACAGTGTAAATTGACCTGATTTTGGGGAATAGGTAATTGGGTGCAAGAGTTGTGCCCTATATTTAAAATAGTGTCCAAGGTTTTTTTTCTCATACTTGTAAATAAATCAGAATTTTGTCATGAGTGTTTTGGGGATTGTGGATGACATTGATGTTATCTTGCACTGAGAACTGTCTTTAAATAATTATAGAATCATAGACATTAGAAATGTATAGGATCTTTTAGATCATGCAGTCTGTTTTCTTGCCGATGCAATCTTGTTCCCAGGAGTAAACCGTTTCTAGTATTTTGTCAAATTTAGTTTTAAAGTCCCAGGTGACATTGTTGACTTGCCTCATACTTTTCATTGTTGATCAATTTTTCTTGATAGACCTAACTTTCTCTCTTCTAATTTCATCCCATTACTTCTGCTTATATTTCTATGTATAACATGGAATAATTCTGTTCCCTTCTAGGATATTAATTCAGCAAAACTACTTAAGCACATAGTTAACTTTAGGCACATGCTTAAAATCACCTCTATTCAGCAAAGCAGTTAAGCACATACTTAAGTCCCATTGAAGTCGATAGGATGTCAGTGTGTACTTACATGCTTTGTTAAATAGGGATGGTCTTAAGCATGTTTTAAAGTTAAGAATGTCTCAAAGTGGTTTTCCTGAGTTGGGGCCTTAGTGTTTAGATCTTTCATTATTTGTGGATAGTGATGTTTTTCTGTCTCCTTCTTGCTCTTAGCTATTGCTTAGCCAATGTATAGTATGTATCTGGTTCTTTTAATTTTTCCTCATAAATTAATCCCTCTAGCTCTATCATCAATTGTGTAGCTTTTTTATACTTATTCCAATTTTTTTTCTATTAACGTGGTGTCCGGAACAGAACACAATAATCTACGTGTGGTTGCAGTGGACTTTTATCTGCCTGCTCTGATGTGATGCCTTAGTGTATGCAGGGATCTGAAAATCACATTGGTCCATTTTTTGCAGCCATGTAGCAATACATGAGTTTGTATATTTTGCAGGCTACTATCAACCTTCGTTCTTCTTTTCGTAATTATTCCTATTTATTTCACTTTAGGTGTGCATGTGCACCTCAGATGAGAGATTTTTGGTAGTGGTATCTGCATGGTCCGTGCTACCTGTGCTCTGTACACCCGCTTGCTCTTATCTGAGGGCAGGGCAGACCTGCTGCTGCTCCAGTTCTTTCTCAGCTGCCCACTGCCTGAAAGGGAACTCTGGAGTGTCCATGGATTAGTGTACCTCTAGTCTTAGCCAGCTGTCTTTGCCTAAATCTTTTATTTTTATGGTATTTTTTATTAAATTTATTTTATTTTTGAACTTACCTGCACACTTTTTGTGGGGTTTTTTTTTTCAGAGGGTCTCCTCATTTTTTTGAGGTCAGGCTTCTCACCTCACTTAGAGCCTTTTTCTTTGTTTGAGGTATGTTGTTTTTTTTTTTTTTTCTTGATGATTATGCCCCAAACCCTTGGTCTTAAATGCTGCCTGACCCATAGAAGGTATTTACCCCTCAACAACATTCATTCCAGTTGTCTCCAATATCTGGGGGAGATAAATATCCCATCAATGTGCAAGATCTGCATTGGATTTGGAGGCAAATCCAGGAAACTGAAGGAGGACAGACTTAAGTTGCTCCTCATGGAGCATTCTTTGAGACCCTCCTCCAACTTGGGGCCTGACTGCCCTGTCTGTTCAGCAGCTTTGACTAGTCTAGAGGACACCTTCAACTTCCATCGCTCCACTCTAGGGGGCAAGAACCATGGGGCATCTCCAGAGAGTAGCTCAGAGTCCTCAAAAAAGATGAGACATAAGCCTCCTGATAGAGAGGCTTTGAAGAAAAGGGATAAATCGCCTCAGAAATCTGTTAGCAAGGAGACATTGTATCCTGGTATGGATATAGTTGAGGATTCAAGATCCTCCTGTACTGAGCTTCCTGCACTGACTAAGAAGACTTTTAGTGCTCCCTGCTCTGAAAAGTCTCTTGGTGTGCAGCTTCATCCGGTACTTATGGTAATATATGGCACTGAACCAGCCATGCAGTGCCAGCCAGTACAGAGGAAGACACCTCTTCTGACTTGGATATGTCCATTCAGGATTCCATCATCTTCCCATTCAGACCTCCTCCCCAGAAGTCTATTTTGAAAAGAGGGTCAGCAGGAACCAGACACATGCGAGTCCCTGAACAGCCTCCTTGCTATAACCTCTTTTGGGGTTCATTGCCCTTCCCCTATGCCCTACCTCAGTGTCCCTTCTGCAGTCTTGGGCCGCATATGGAGACCAGTATTATAAGAGCACACTCTCTGAGGAAGGACCACCAGGAGAGAGAGCCACTTGTTCCTCGGGACGCCCCTCATCTCTACCCTTCTCAGGAGGAACCAAGAACTGTGGGCTGATAGAAAGGCAACACCACCCACTAATGAGTCCTCTTCCTCACCGGATGAAGCTGTAATGCCTCCTCCACATTCCTATGCAGACGACTTCAAACTTTTCCAAGACTTCATGTAAAGAATATTTGAGTCTCTGCAAATCCTTCTGGAAGAGGTACAGGAGTCACAGCATAGCCTGGTGAAAATCCTTCATACCACCTCCTAGGGCAGGATGGCCTTGTCAATAAATGACGACTTGCTAGAGCCATCAAGAACAGTGTGTTAAACACCTGCCTCTGTCCCACCCACTTGGAAAAGAATGGACAAGAAATATTCACTCCAGTGGCACAGAATACCTATTTGACTATCCTGAATTGATTGGTGGTTGATACTATGAATGAAACAAAC
Organism: Terrapene triunguis; assembly: GCF_002925995.2. NCBI lineage: Eukaryota > Metazoa > Chordata > Testudines > Emydidae > Terrapene > Terrapene triunguis. The sequence continues at coordinate 16,194,665 of NW_020664464.1, read as the reverse complement.
AGCATGATTTCAGGTCCACATGATAAAGAGTATAAGCGGCTGGACCTTTTCAGTCATAAAAGTTATTCCTCAGCCTTATTACAATTTAGGGTAGCAAATTACCAAGATGTAATTGCTCAATATAATTACACAAACTATAATAAATTTCACTCATTTTATTGAATATCTTCCACAATAACAAAGAGACCGGTTCCAGGCACTCATCGCTGAAGGACAACTAGTTGCCAAGGCCTCATTACCTTCTCTCGTCTGTGGCAGTTTCAAATATATAAAGGGCCATAGAACCACCCAAGAAAAGACCTAGGTTCCACCTCTGTGGTTGCCCAGCTACCAACCTGCATCAAACCACCATTTTGATATATTGGTTGAGAGCCACAAGTCACTTCATTATCTGGCTCTTGCACTCCACCACCTTTCTACTTCCCATTTCCTGCCTTATGGGGACCATCTTTCCGATTTCATGCACCCATGGGAATGAATCACTTTGAACTGGTGGGTGGTAGAAGTTGTCACATCAGGCTATACCATTCATTTCAACTCCATCCCTCCTCTCTACCCACCCTTACTGGAAAAAGACTCTACTCCAAATACTGCCTGGTGCCCAAGAAGAAGGCGGGATGGGCATTTAAGTGCTCTACTGCCCTAAGAGTATTCATGAAGTCTCTGTCAGTGGTGGCTGTCCAGCTGAATAGTTAGGAGTGATCGTCTTTCCTTACCAAATGATGGACTCCTCAAAGATGGATCTTACAATGAGGTACAATCAGCAGTTGAAAAGGCCCTACCTCTTTTCAACACACTGGGACTAACACTCAGCAGAGAAAAATCCACTTTGATACCTACCCAATGTATTGAGTTAATTGGGGCCACCCTGAACTCCTAGACCACCAGGACACACGTACTATCAGACAGATTTGTCACAATGTCCAATCTCATTTCCGAACTTCAGTTAAGTCCTCAAAAAACAGCGAGAACCTGTGTTCAGTTGTTGGATCACATGGCAGACTGCACATTTGTGACACTTTACACCTGATTACATTCCTGATGCCTTCAGGATGGGCTCAGAACCATCTATGCCTGAAAAATATTACCTAAACAAACTGGTATTTATTCTACAGAAAGTCCTCGAGTCCTCATGTGCCTTTTCTCCCCAAGATCTCCTCGGACTTCCACATTCACCAGGACATTCAGTAACTCATCTTCTACTCTAAACTGCACAACTCTAGGAAAGAAACCAGTGTGCAATTCCTGGATGTTAGGAGGGCACTAGTGTTCTGCCTAGAAAGAACATGCTTTTTGTGTCCTTCACAGACTTAATGAGTAGAACCCCTGTTTCTGCCCAAAGACAATCCAGGAGGGCACTAGTATTCTACCTAGAAAGAACTAGACCCTTCAGAGTTTCTCCTAGGCTCTTTGTATCTTTCACAGACAAAATTAGTGGAACCCCATTTCTGCCCAAAATGGGCTTTGGGATGCATTTTGGCCTGTAGCAAACTCTCAAAAGTGCATCCTCCCTATAGGGTGACAACCCATTTCACTAGGGCACTATCCACCTCAGTTGCTTTGGGCAAGAATGTCCCCATCATAGATATCTGTAAACCTGTCACCTACTCATCTCTTCATACCTTTTTCCAGCAGTACCCTGTGGTGTATATTTCCAGCTCTAATGCAGCCTTTCGGATGACTGTTCTCCAATATATATTAGGCAGGACTCCTCAGCACCTGCCCCCTTAATGTGGACACTGCTTTGGGAGTCACCTAGGATGACCAGACAGCAAATGTGAAAAATCGGGACGGGGTGGGGGATAATAGGAGCCTATATAAGAAAAAGACCCAGAAATTGGGACTTTCCCTATAAAATCAGGACATCTGGTCACCCTAGAGTCGCCTGAAGTGAAGCGCACATAGGGACACTTACTTGAAGGAGAAGGGGAGGTTACTTACTTGTAAAGTAGCTGGGCCTTCAAGATGTTTTGTCACTATGCATGCTCTACTACTTACCCTCCTTCCCCTGCTACCAAAAACCTGTGATCAGAGGAGTAGTGATTCATGAAACCCTCAGTGTGAACTGGCAAGGGGGTTGTAAGAATATCCTGATTCTGGTATGTACATTCTGGCTCATCAAAGAATGTCATGTGGGGTCTTAAATGAAAACCAGAGTCACATTGGTCATTAATATCATTGTGAAATATAGGTACAGATACAATATAAGGAATTATGTGTATCTATACTGAAAATATGATCTTAGATTCTGTATCACAGCAGAGGTAGAGAAACAGGTTTCCTGTCAGATAAAAGATGTTTATTTGCCTGTCTCTCTGTCAGCATGTAGATTTAGCATTGTAAGCTATCACAATGGAGGCACATTTACATATGAAATCAACAGAGAGCTATGAAGTCAACAAGGAAGAGCACGCAGCAGAGGAAGAGAACCTTACCTGGAGATACATTTCAGGGGTTTACTATTCTATATTTGTAGAACAGAGAAGACACCCTGTCATGCTGCACCTAGGAAGTAAATGGGAGTGCATTTACATTCATGAAAATGTGATCTCAGCTAGCCTTGGTTGAAAAAGCTGAAGAAGACATTTGGGGTGAGATAAATTTCTTTAGACAGGAGGTTAGCCTGTTAAGCTTAGGGTCTAGAAAGCATATTATGATTTTGTTTTATATATAACCCTTTTGTTTCCATTATTGTCACTTACTTTGTCTTGGTGCAGTGATATTAAACAAGGAGCTGATAGTACAAACTGAATCGCACAAGCTGGTGTATACACTGTTCCCCTAGGGACAGCAGACCCAGAATTTTTGAGTGTGTTCTGTGGAGAAGGGGCTGGACACTACAGAGGAATGATTTGAAATGGGCTTAATGACTGGGGTACACCTGTTGTTAACTTGGCAGGCAAAGGCAGGGCTAACATAGCTCAGAGGATAGAGCTTGGGTAGCTAACAGTCTGGTGATATCAGGGAGCTGATGCCCAGTTAACCACAAGCAAGTCTCCCTCATGCTGGAGGCAGGGGCGTAACAAGATGACTCAGTCTTGAGTACCTTGAGAACCAGCACAATATGGACACACACACACACCTAAAGTGGAGTACCCATCGGGACAAAACACTAGTTACTGTACAAGTAGGTAACCTTTCTTCTTTGAGTGATTGTCCATATACATATTGCACTGTTGCCAGAGTCTTTTCTAGTCAGAGGTACCTGTTGGAGTGGCACATGTGCCCTGCCAACCCTTGTGCCTGCAGCCAAGGGCATAAAAGGTGGGGCTGCACCAACCAACTCCAGTTGCTTCTCGCTGCCCACGGTTAAGAGGCAGAGCTTATCACTTCTCTTGGCATACTATCATTTGTCTTGTAATATTAGTGTAAATAGATAGTTTTTAGTTAGCGGTAAGAGGTTTCGTTTAGTTTTTTTGATAGTTTCTGTTTAAAATTCCATTTGGGAGCTTATTTTCATTTTTTTCTTTATGGGAGGTACTTGCTAGAAGTCTGTGCACCATGACTGACCATAAATCCATGTGATTCAAACATCACCTGTCTTGAGAAGCAGTCATGCTGCTGAATGAAGTTCAGACAGGATGTTTCTCCTTGACTGGTGTGACATTTGGAGGGCATTCTCGAGGATACCTCAGAGCTAGAGAATCTCACCTCACAGCATTTCTTTGAACAGTCGATATGTCCACATTTGGACTCTGGCCTTTCAACTTTGGAGGCTAAAAAGGATGAATGGTTTTCCAGGATGGCTCCTGCAGCTTTATCTTCTAAGACCATTGAAATAGCCATCAAGTCTTCTGCCTTGAGAAAGTTATCAGGAGACAGAGGTAACAGGAAGGAGAAGAGGCACAGATCACGCTCTCCAAGTGTGGTATCTAGGCCTCAGAAAACTTCGAGGCTTTTTGATGTAAACAGTGTCTCTAAACTTTAAAAAAAAAAAAAAAAAAAAAAAAAAGGGGGTGGGGGAGGGGGCTTGAGCACCCATCCTGGTCCTGCTTGGGCTGATTCGGACTTGGACTTATCTCATATTTTATTCAGTACTGTATCGGCCATTTTGGGATTTCATGACCAAGCCTCCAGCACTGACTACCCTGGTACTGGCAATATTAGTACTGATGACTGGTGTATCCTGATGCCATCAAGATCGTATATTGTGGCACCACCTGCTCTCATGCCTGTTCCCTTTGTATTGCTTCCATCTTAAACTGTTTTGGCACCAAGACCATATCTTGCTACCAGAGAACTTATAATTTCATCAGTACCAGACTCTCTGCTTCTTGCTTCCACAAAACTATTCCTGTTGGCACCACCTGTAGTTCTAGATCTAGTACCATCTACTGCACTGGTACTGACTAAAATATATTCCATGCAAATTGCCACTACACCAGTGGGGACAGCACTGCCATTCGGTGAGGAGGTATTCATTTACCTCATAAGCTTTGTGGGACAGGGGAGAGCCTTCTACAAGATCCTAGTTGTCTGGGCTTTCTGGAAAGCATCTAAGAGAGGCTCCCATTATTATTATGGAAGGAGCTCATAAATGCACCCTGACCACTGGTACCCACTTCCTTGGCCTTTAGTATCTTACACATTCCAGTATACCTGGAATTTCTGGATGCCATGGGGCTATCCTCAGCATTGAAGTCCTGTCTCAACTACCTGTACAAGACTCAGATCTCTGTTTCCTGGACAACTGAAAATGGAGTTATATCCCCCACAACAGCCAGAACCATCTCAGGAGGTTTCTCCTCTAGACGAGACTTGCAGGAGACAAAACTGTCCATCTCTGCGCAATGTCTTCATCCCGAGATGAAGCAGTGGTTCCAGAAACTTCAACATCTACTCCTGATGATTACAAGGTTTTTCAGGAGTTAATGAGGACAGTAGCCTTGACACTTGGGATCCCTGTGGATGAAGTTCAGGACGGGCCACATAGATTATTGGACATCTTGCACATTTGGTACTAGGATGTCTAGCTCTCCTTTAGATTTTGCTAAAATATTGTGGCAGATACCAGCTTCACTGGGTCGCACTTTGAAATGTGCAGACAGACATTACCGGGTACTATTCACTGGGTCTGTGTAACCTTATATTTACTCAGTTCTGGGATCTCTTGTAGCTACAGCTGCAAATGAGATCTTGCCAGATTCAGCTAGGATCTACTCTAAGCATAAGGAACCTAAAAGATTAGACCTTTTTGGCAGAAAATGTTATTCCATCTCTAGGCTGCAGATGGGGATTTCTAATTACTGAGAGGTATTAGCCAGGTATGATTTCATAAACTGTAATACAATGCAAAAATTTATTTATAAACTCTAAAGAGGAGTTTCGGTCCATCTTAAAGGGCAACTGGTAGTGAAAACATAATTGCAGACTGCTCTGTAAGCAGCTGATACGGCATCTAAATCAATGGGAACAGCTATACTAATGCACAGATACTCTTGGTTCTCCTTCTGTGATATCCCTAGAGAATTACAAATGACTTGCCCTTTGAGGGTTGTAATTTATTCCATGATCTTCTAGGGCAATGCTCATTGAGAGTATACACACGAGCCCCAAAATGCAAACACTTCAAATGTACCAAAAGCAGCCTGTGTGTCATCAGTCCAGGTTCACACAACTTCTCAGGGAGCTGCAAAAATTCTCTGGAAGAAGCCCATCATTAACTGACATATCATTGCCCCTGCCTCCCTCATCTTCCAGGTAACAAAATTGACTCAATGCCTGGAAGCAGTTTACGAGTTACTTCAGATATTTCTAACCTATCTCCTCCCGTTGAGGATGGACTGTCTCACTTCCACGACTTCTGCATTACAATAATAGACCAAAGATAAAAGAGTTTGTGTAGTGGGTTATACAGTGCAATATCACTCCCTATTCCACCTTCTGTCTTCTTCTCCCCCCCCCCCCATCCCTATTTAGGAGCACCTTTCACAACAGCAGGTTAGAACAGGGAGTACAATCACTTCTAGCTCTCAGTGCAATAGTGCAGGAACCACACCACCTGAAAAGGAAAGGATTTTACTTCAGGTATTTCCTTATCCCCAAGAAAAAGAGAGGACTTTAGCCTATCCTAGATCTCAGGGCACTGACCATTTACATCAAAAGGGGCAAGTTCAGAATGGAATTTAGCAATAATCATCCCGACCCTACATCTGAAAGACTGTTACACTGCTGTTGATCTCCAGAATGTGTATTTTCATATTGCAATCCATCGGACATACAAACGGCTTTGCAAATGAGCCCAGGGAGGTCATACCATGCATAGGGGGTTGCATGAAAGAAGGTACAGAGGTGATTCTGTGACAAATAACCAGACATAGGTGAGAGATGTGGCAGAGCCCAGGGGACATAGGCAATACAAACCTTGACAAGGGAGGATAACCAAGGAGGGACAGAGTTATGTAGAGCTTTGAAGGTGTTAGCAAGAAGCTTAAATTTGATATGCTATCATATGGGAAGCCAATAGAGGAATTTAAATAGGGGATTTACACGATTAACTTGATTGGCAAGGAAGATGAGTTTAGTGGCAGCATTTTGTATAGACCGAAGGGAGGCAATGTGTGTGTTTGGGAGGCCAGAGCCTGGGAAGTTGCAGTAATTCAGACAGGATGTAAAGACAACGTGAATAAGAGATTTTGCGGTGTTGGGAAACAGAAAAGAACAGATTCTGGAGCTGTTGAGAAAGAAGTGGCAGAATTTAGAAATGATGGGGATGTGTGAGCAGAGGAGGAGGAGGAGGAGTCAAAATGTAAATGTGGACAGGAGACTGTGAAGGATCATAGACCAAGAATTGAAGTGGAGCAGCTGCATATCCAGTATAGATAGGAGGGATAGAACAGATGCTTCCCACATACTATGAATTGAGAGGGTAAATGGAGTCCTCTCTGAACAGTGAATCAAGAGGCCTGTGTGTGAGAGAGAGCGAGAGAGAGTGGAGTTAAGGTTCAAAATTGACCTCACACTCACTTTGGGAGCTGGCATCTTCTTCCTAAAGTTGAAAGTAATGAGAAGACAGCCAAAAAGAAATGTAATTTTAAATACTCATGATTTTAAGCTATTCTTGTGATATATTTTTTTTGAGGTGTGTGTGTCATGGGGTGTATAGGCCCCATGCTGGCCTGGCAAACAAATGGTTAAGGGGAGGAACTACTGGCGAATACTGATTGGCAACCTCACAACAGCTCGGAGAATAAAAGAGCTGAGAAGCAGAGGGATAGGGCGGCTGCCAGAGGAGCAAGCAGGCTGGAGAAGGAAACTCATGCCAGCAAGCTGCTGAGTAGCTTCCCAGAGACATTACCGAGAGAAGGCATGATCAGATCTACAGGCCGGAGAAGCCTACAGAAATTTGAGTTCCCCTACAGACCACTCAGAGACTTAAAAACCAAAGGGGTTTCCAGATCCTCTGACTACCAGGACCAGCTGACTTTGCCAAGTATAAGAGGAAAATCCACACACCCCAGAGGGACTGAAACCAGCACCCTTCATAGCCCAGAATGGGACTGCCATAGAGACTCAGGCAAGAGGAGCTGACTGACCACCCCACCAAATCGAGCAAACTCAGTGCAACACTCCATCTGACCAAACGGGATGCTATTGCACCAGCTCACAGAGTGGTCTTATTAATTTTGAAGGCCTGGTGTTGGCAATACTGGCTACAGGAGGAAAAAGATGGAGGTTAACAGTGTGGGCTGTCATGGGCTTATCCATGAACACAGATATCCCTCTATGCACAGACACAGGGAGATGATATACCCTATGCAGTTATCCTAGGTGCTCTCAATGAGAGTTTGCTGCACTTAGTTTTATTTCAGATATAAATTCAAATATACAAGGATTTTTTTTCTGTGTTGATAAATGAAAACAATTTTCAGAAATCCTGGATATATACAAATCAATCAGAATATTCACTTTGTGGCAATTAGGCTAAGGATACATCAGTGAATCTATATTTGGTTCATTAAGTATGTATATGATATGGTGATTTTTAAAGAGAATTGCTATTTTCTAATAAAACTAATGCATCTTTGAATTTTATTAGAAAATAAAGTAATAGATCACATGGTGTGCTATGTTTGAGTAAGCAGAAACTTCTGTAAATTTACATTTATGGTGATATAAATAACTGTTCTTTTTAGTGAATGATACTGTTTAGATTAGGGTTTTTTAAATTAAAACTGATTACAGCATTTCATTTGTCTAGCAAACTATTATCTTCTCACATTTATGTAGTATTTATATCTTTCTTAAATGACATCTCATGCTTGTGTTGCTTAGTGTTTGTTTTTATAGTGTAGTGATGTGTCCTTGCAAAATGTACTCTACGTTTTTCCTGGAGAAATACTGTTTCTCTGAAGGAGAGGGAGATAGTTAAATAAAAAGGTGAAACTGACAGCCCTTTTCCTGGAGCTGTATTTGTGTTAAAGTCTCCTTTATACTGAGCAGACAGCAAATTAGTATCTCATTTTCTCAGATATTATACATCCTTTTTTTGCACAGAGCCAAAATAAACATGACTCTTTTAAATGTCCTATTCAGGGCTCCTGAGTCAGACAAAACTCCCATTGTCACCAATAGAAATATAGGATTCCCTCATGGCAGCCAAGAGTGGTGGTGTAGGCAGCCAAACTGCATGCATTATGAAGGAGGGGGAAGCCTGCCCAGGATTCAGCATAGTAGATGGGAGTTGGACGGCACCTACCATACCCTGCATTAATGAGGAGGCGGGTTAGGAAACAGCAATGCTTTTCCTGTCAGCTTTCCTTCCACCCCACCACCCTTTTCATCTATGAGGGAATAAACATCTTCCTGGAAACCCAGGCTAAGAGGCTAGGAACCCTTCTTTTATGTATGTATTTATTTATTTATTTAAGTCTGCTGTGGGGTAGAATTGTCCCCAGACACTTACGCGTCCCGTCCTCCTCCCCCCCCCCGGCCGCCGCCCCAGTCTCTCAAAAAAGTCAGGACTGGGAGGTTGACAGGGAACTGGGGAAAGAAGGGAGGCAAGCAAATGGACTGTGAATATGTCCTGCTGATTAAACCTGAACCTTGAGGGAGGCCTTTGTGTCTTATATTTAATTATTATAAACACTGATTGAAACCTAACTGAAGGAAATACATAGATTCATCCTAAACCAATCCACAGCTGGGTCAATAACGTCATGAAAATGACAACAAAAATATTATCTGCATGGTGGACAACCATTTGACATTCTTCACTCAGACAAGATGCTAACATTATCTTACTGGCTTTGCATCTGCTTACTTGAGACTCCCTTTTTTTCCTGGGTAATACAACTGCAGTTGTAATGAGCAGACGTGTTCAAGCTGGATCTCTCCCGGAAGCTGCTTTTGTGTAGTTTTGTCCATGAGGGTCCCTCAATATTGATTTGAAATAGTCCTTATTGGTTTACCTTCAGGGCATTCTACAAGTGTCATATGTATGTGCAGATTTTTGGGTTCAACTGAGTTGCATGGAGAGGTTAGTATTTTTTTTAAATTATTAATATGTTTGTTTATAAAGATTGGGGGCACTATTGTACCGTACAACATAAAATAAAATACAGCCCATGCCCATGTATGTGGGTTAGGATATGTTACTGAGCATCATTTTGGTTTTGGATGGGTTTTAATTAGAGCTGACTGGAAAACAAGAATTCTATTTCATGAAAGATTTCAAAGTTTTTTGAAATTAATTTTTCCCCACTGGAATAAAACTGAGACCATTAGAAATTTTTCATGAACTAATAAGAAAAAGAACTAATAGCCCAGTGGTTAGAACCCTTTCCTTAGAAGTGGGAGACGCAAGTTCAAGTCCTTGTTCTGCCTGATTTGGTTCAGGGACTTTAACTTGGGTTTCACATATCTTAAGTGTAAACATTAGGATATTAGCTATTCTGAGTTGGATCTCAGTCTCTTTTGTATTCTCTCTAGTTGTGCTCATCCTGATCTTACTAATGAAACTTTAATCAAAACAGATACTTTCTGCTAAAAGTTACAGTTCTGACATATTGGCATTTTCCATCCCCTCTTCTCCTCCTCCTCCCCCACCCCCCAAAAGAAAAAGCTGTGTCAAAAAGTTTCTGACAAGTTCTCATTTTTATTTTTAAAAGTTATCAAATCATCAAGAGCCTGGAATAGTTTCTTCTTTATATTTAAATCTAAAATGTCAGGACATGAACCAAATTAAAAAAATTTAATGATGTCAAAAATATCCCGGGGTGAAAGTAACATTAAGCACTTACCAGTACGGGGGCCAGCTCTGGCCCCCGGAAGGGGTGGGATCTCGGGTGGAAGGGGCAGGGCTGAGGGGTCAGCGTCCACCAGCCAGCTCATTCGCGCTGCCTGTCCCGCACTGCCCGAGGCTCCGGTGGTGATTTAAAGGGCCCCGGTCTCCAGCCGCTGCTGCAGTAGCAGTGGCAGCGGCTGGGAGTCCCGGGCCCTTTTAAATCACCAGCCCCAGTGCAGCTGCCTGTTCCCCTTCCCCACTCTTCCCCCCCGTTGGCAGCCCGGGGGGTGGGGAAGGGTCAACAACATTAAAGTGCTTCCGTGGCAGCACTGGCAAGGAGGGTCCTTTGCCACGGCAGCGCTTCAAGGAGGGTCCTTAAAGCGCTGCCGTGGTAGCGCTTTAACGTCGGCTGCGTAAGGGCCGGTACCGGCGGCCACTTCTTACCGGTACACTGTACCGGCCTACTTTCACCCCTGAAAATATCCCATGCTATCCTGATAAAAGGGGTGTTGTTCAGCCAGCAACTTCTCTATCATCCTCCTTAAAGGAAGATCAAAGACAGAGTCATAACTGGATGGCTCCAAAGTATTAGTTGATGGTTTCTAAAGCATAGGTTAAATTCTGACATCTTTCAGCTGGGGTAGCATTGTGCCTTAACTGAAGGGGTAATTGACAGTAGATCCTAAATTTTGAGCTTTCATAGATACTAGAAAGTCACCTATTTTGGTGCTTATGGCTGAGCTGGTGGAAGAGGCAGGAATGCAGTCTCTATCGCTATACCTGTACCCGTTTTACAGCATAGTGCTGTCATCATTCACTTCCTCCAGTAACCCTAACCTTAAACCTTAACCCTACTTCTTGGCTTGGTCATCTCTCCCCTTGCCAGTGCACCACATTGGTACTGTTTAGATGATCTAAAACAGTTTTGACTGAGCAAAGATAAATGATCTTGTCTGAGCCAGGCACAGAGTGGATGGAGCCAAAATGCAAATCTCCAGCCTCACTCCTATTCAGCCAATATTGCTCTTGATCTGAAGCAGCCCCCACTATTCTAGTCCGAAATTCCTGTGCCCTCCCAAATCTGTCAAACTACTTCAGCCCTGACCTGCTGTTTAATTTACTGACTCATTTCAACCAATGGTACTTAAGTATGAAAATAAACTGGAGGGGGAGGGAGTGATAACTTGGCTGAGTTACCTCTGATGTCAGAATGCATCTCTGCCTGCAGCACTGAGTATGGATATCAGACTTTTCCATTGTTCCTTTTCAGTTGTCACCAAAATCAATAGGGTTCTTCCCACTGATGCTTACAATATTCTCTGAAATCATGGAATTGATTGGACTCAGTCTTTAAAGTTATCGCATTAGAGACAAGTACCATCAAGAGTGTTCAAGTTTTACTGAAACAGCACAACTATTGTAACAGTTTTTTTTTTTTTTAGTAGGACAGCATATTTAAACTCTGAAATAGAAAATGTGTCTTCCAGCAAGATATTTATGAACAAGACCTTTTCTAATGTATTTCTCAGACATTCCCACTAGAATTCTTAGCAATCCAATTTAGCACCTTCTGCTTTGCAAAGAAAAAACAAGAATAAGCAAAGGTTTAAAAAATTGTAATTTAAAATATGAAATTCCATTATTATTTAGCTATTTCTTTGCATTCTAGATAAACATGCCTTATCTCAAATGTTAATATAGAAAATAAGTGATAAAAGAAATCCAAAATCATTGGTTTGATTTCTGAAAATTCTTTTTTGTTATTATTTTATATAGTGTCAACAGTGGGCTAGTGATGGACAAGCAGACAAAGTTCATTGCCCTAAAGTTATTGTGAATATATTTTCCCAGAAGAGTTAAAGTTGTTGAAATCAGATAACATTGCAGTTCACTACGAAAAGCACTTAAGCAGTTCTTTTCTGAAAAGTAACCTGTAAAAATGGCATTGTGGGAGTTCCATGTTTGTCTCTCAATAACTTCATATTAAATTTCTGCCTTTTTCACACAATTTTTCCCCCTAACTGCCAGCCCTGCAAGGTCAGCCTGGGCTCTAAAAGTCAATCTGCACGTTTTCTGAGTTGTACATCTTCATCAGTGATAAGATTCTGCAACTGGGTCTTTATCATGACATTAAAAACATGGCCAGATGGCTGTTAAAATTCATGTAATACATAAAAGCAAAGGGTGAGTTCTAAAGTTCAGTATAAGCCTACAAAGTGGGGTGGACTAGCTTTCCCTAATTTGGCTTATTATCATGTGTCACAATTAAAAGATGTGATCAACTGGGTTAACAATAGACCAGTGGTTCTCAAACTTTTGTACTGGTGACCCCTTTCACATAGCAAGCCTCTGAGTGCAACCCCCTGATAAATTAAAAACACTTTTTAATATATTTAACACCATTATAAATGCTGGATGCAAAGCGGGGTTTGGGGTGGAGGCTGACAGCTCATGATCCCCCATGTAATAACCTCCCGACCCCTAGTTTGAGAAACCCTGCAATAGACCATCCAAACACTAGGTAAAACTTGAACAAGACTGGAACCCTAGATGGTCATAGCTATTCATAGTAATTGTTGGTTTAAGATGAAATTTAGGTCACCAGAAATAATAATAATAAAAAAATCACCTATTCATCCAGATTACTTTAACAGCTTTGAATAAATTTTCTAAACTCCTGTTGGTCAGGCCCTTTCCCTTAGCTACTTTCATTAATAATCAGGAATTTATCCCTTGTAACAGTCAAAGTGACTATTTGTTGTGAGTAAGAACTGAGATTACTCAATTGGGAGAGCTGTTCCTAATTTGAAATCATAGTGTAACAGGGCTTCCACTTACTGAGTGCCACTTCATGGCCTGAACTCCCCCTGCAGTGCCCTCCCTCAGCTTTCTCACTCCTGGGCCCTTTATGAGCTTTACACAGCCCTTCTTTTGTATAGAACCATTCGCCACTTGTGGCTGGTTTAATGACCACAAACAGTTCCACATAGTACTTAATGTCTCAAAAATAAAGTTCAGCAATGCAACCCAAGAGTTCACAGTTATTTCTGGCTCTTATGCCACCCATACAGAGCTCTTCTGCTGCCAGCATCTGTTCTTCACAGGGTTACCACTCATAGCCGTTTCTTTCTGGAGCTCAGCCTTCAGGCTCTAGCTTCCTTCTATCTTCTCCCTTATTCTGAGTGAGAAGGCTATCTATATGCTGCCCTCCTCTAGAGCACGCTTCTAAATTGGCTGGAAGAGAAGAGAGCCTTTCCCCACCCTACAGTACAGTGCTCCTGGTCCTAGTCCCCTAAAGGTATGGTGTCCTGTCCTCTGCTACCCAATCCATCTACTAATTCCCCAGGACTGCTTCCTCTCTTCAAGGCCATTTCCTGGGTCTTTGTTTCAGCTTCCTGGAAATAGGGTCGTCTGGGCCCATCTATTCTTAAAGGGCCAGTGATATCCCAGTACATGTACCAAGAGATATGTAATAATATAAAAATCCTGTGTTTTTAATATTTACAAGTGAAATAGTTTTTTTGTGAAATTTGGATACAAGTTGGCCCTATCTAGACCTTTAACTACATTTGAGGAGTTTACAACAGTTTTTGACTGTGTCAAAAGCCTTTCTAACATTCAGATATATCACAGTTATTGCTTCTCCCTTATTCACAAGACTTCTTACCCTGTCAAAGGATATTAGGTTGGTTTGACATGATTTGTTCTTGAAAAATCCACGTTGATTATTACTTATCACCTTATCTTTCTTACAAATCATTTTTTTTATTTGCTTCATTATCTTTCTGGGTATCAAAGTTCAGCTGACTGGTCTATAATTTCCTGGGTTGTGCTTATTCCCTTTTTTGTAGATAGGTACTATATTTGCCCTTTTCCAGTCCTCTGGGATCTCTCCCATCCTCCAGTTCTCTGAGATAATTGCTAATCACTCAGACATCTTTTCAGCCAGTTCCTTAAGTATTCTAGGATGTATTTCATCAGGCCCTGCTGACTTGAAGACATTTAATTTGTCTAAGTAATTCTCAACTTGTTCTTTCCCTATTTTAGCCTCAGATCCTACCCTATTTATACAGATGTTCACTATGTTAATCATCTGATCACGGCTAACCTTTTTGGTGAAAGCTGAAACAAAAAAAGCATTTAACACTTTGGCCATGGCTGCCTTTTCATAGAATCAAATAAATGTTGGGCTGGAAGGGACCTTGAGAAGTCAAGTCCAGCTCCCTGCACTGTGGCAGGACCAAGTAAAGCTAGACCATCCCTGACTGGTGTTTGTCCAAATTGTTTTTAAATCTTCCAATGATTGGGACTCTACGACCTCCCTTGGAAGCCTATTATAGAGTTTAACTACCCTTATAGTTAGATTTTCCTAATATCTAACCTAAATCTCCCTTGCTGCAGATTAAGCCCATTACTTCTTGTCCTACCTTCAGTGGACATGGAGACCAACTGATCACTGTCCTCTTTATAACAACCCTTAACATATATATTTGAAGGTTGTTATCAGGTCCCCCCTCAATCTTCTTTTCTCAAGACTAAACATGCCCAGTTATTTTAACCTTTCCACATAGGTCAGGTTTTCTAAACCTTTTAACATTTTTGTTGCTCTCCTCTGGACTCTTTCCAGTTTGTCCACATCTTTCCTAAATTGTGGTGCCCAGAATTGGACATAGTACTCCAGCAGGGCCTCATCAATGCTGAGTAGAGTGGGACAATTACGTCCTGTGTCTTACATACAATACTCCTGTTAATACACCCCAGAATTGTATTAGCCTTTTTTGCAACTGCATCACATTGACGATGCATATTCAGTTTCTCATCCATTTCAAGAGCCAGATCCTTTTCAGCAGTACTAGCACCTAGACAGTTATTTCCCATTTTGTAGTTGTGCATTTGATTTTTCCTTCCTAAGTGAAGTACTTCGCATTTTTCTTTATTGAATTCCATCTTGTTGAATTCAGACCAATTCTCTAATTTGTCAAGCTCATTTTGAATTTTAAACCTATCTTCCAAAGTGCTTGCAACCCTCCCAGTTTGGTGTCATCTGCAAATTTTATAAGCATACTCTCTACTCCATTATTGCAGTTATTAATGAAAATATTGAATAGTACTGGACCCAGGACTGAACCCTGTGTGGTCCCACTAGATATGCCCTCCCAATTTGACAACAAACCATTGATAACTACTCTTTGAGTAGGTCTTTCAACCGGTTGTGCACCCATCTTATAGTAATTTCATCTAGACCACATGTCCCTTGTTGGCTTATGAGAATGTCCTGAGACACTGTTTCTGTTTTCTGCTATTTTCTTTCCCTCATTGAGTAGTGGTCCTATCCTGTCTTGGACTTCCTTTTGCTTCTAAAGTATTTTTAAAATGTTTTCTTGTTACTCTTCATGTCTCTAGCTAGCTTAATCTCGTGTGCCTTGGCCTTTCTAATTTTTCCCCTGCCTGCTTGTGTTGTTCATTTATATTCATCCTTCTTAATTTGACCTAGTTTCCACTTTTTGTATGACTCTATTTTGAGTTTCAGGTCATTGAAGATCGCCTGGGTAAGCCAGGGTGGTCTCTTACCATTCTTCCTATCTTTTCTATGCATTAGTATAGTTTGCTCTTGTGCCTTTAATTATGTCTCTCTAAAAAGCTGCCAACTCTCCTGAACTTTTTTCCCTTGAATGTGCTTCCCATGGGATCTTACCTATCAATTCTCTGAGTTTGGTAGTGTCTTTGAATATAGAACAGCCTTAACTTACACAAAAACACTAAGTTGTGTGTATTAACATACCTGTAAATGTTGGGTTTTCTTAGTAATTTATGGGTTTTTTTTCAGGTCTGGATTCTATCTTCTTTTTCTATTTTTTTCCTGTTTGTATATAACCCTTTCCTAGTATTAAGACTGCAATAAATTTTAACTTTTAGTATCTGTTTTCCAATATGTAATGGAGACTTTTTATTTGAACAACAGTAGTACTATAGAGAAGGATGAAATAAAGTATAATGTGGTCTTTGAAGGACACTTCTCAATAGTAATGAGGGATCCAGAGACATGCCTTTAGAACTAGTAAACATAAACACTACAGATGAAGGTTAATAAGACGGCAAGAAAAAACTAATTTATTTTGGTCTCCTTTGAAAAGATTCACAAAATTGAATTATGCAGTTGATCACACAGGGAATAAAAGTCATTAAATGTCTGTTTAGAGAGAGAGAGAAAGAGCTTGGTCCTGCACAGTAGAGATGTGAAGTTTTGTGTATATATAAGTGCAAGATAAAAATGATGAGTAGAACAGGGAGCACATTGGACCCAATCTGGCAACAATGTGTGCTGCAGTGGACTGCCAAATTATTCTTCCCTAATAGTGGAAATAAGGCTAAAAAGGAGAGGATGTAGCTAAGTGCTACAGAAGTCTGCTAAGGAATTTGCTTAATTCCACGTTTCCTCAAACATGTCCATTTTCCACTCATATCCCTCCTCTATTTTATTTTGCGCTGTTAAGTATAAGGGAGCAAATATAGAAGGGATTGGCACTAGCCCCCACTTCATGCCTCATACTACACAAGCAATTAGAGGAGCTGAGTTAAAATAGATCATGTAATCTATCTAAAGAGAAACATCCATCCACCAAAATTTGAACAAATCTTCATATTCATCTCAGAGCACAGCCATAGCATGCAGAAAGGATTGTGAGGATGTATCATTGAGACAGAGATACACACGTCTATAAATCAAAATTGGGACCTAGTGTAAAACCATGTTTAGCATGTGTAAAATGTAATCATGAACTGATATCAGTCATTTAATATATAGAGAGAGAGCGAGAGAGATACCTATCTCATAGAACTGGAAGGGACCCTGAGAGGTCATTGAGTCCAGCCCCCTGCTTTCACTAGCAGACCCAAAGACCCAAGTACTGATTTTGCCCCAGATTCCTAAGTGGGCCCCCTCAAGGATTGAACTCACAACCCTGGGTTTAGCAGGCCAGTGCTCAAACTACTGAGCTATCCCTCTCCCCAATCAAAAGCTTTCCTCACCATAGTGAAAGGTTCCAGCAGTAGGGAGCTACTGAAGCTTTTCCCTGCTGCCAGAGCCTTTCACCAACACATGTAGTTACAGTGTGGACACAGCAGGATTTTCATTGTGGTCTGTAGCTACATATATCCTACACACTGCCACCAGTGAGGTGTAGTGCAGACATAGCCTTAGATTGAGTAGGACACATCTCTCTATTTAGGGATGAAAGGTGAAGGAGAGCAGATATCACCTCAAAGATATAGGGGCCCAATTCATTGAGGAGAATTTGGCCTGAGGAAAAACTCATCACCATTTTCAGTGTAAGACTGTAGCACTATGGAAATTTTTTTTCTTTCCTTTCCTCTTCTGTTTTATATGCCATTTTTGCCTAACAACTTTTATTTAAATGATTAACAAAAAATTAACAGTGTGGTCTGTTTGCTTGTGAGGTAGAACAGAGACTGGGGGGCTCAGAGAGAGTGTCCACCAGAGGCCCTTTAAATCTCAAACTGTCTGATTGGTCTCCCTACCTGTGTGACAGTGTAAGAGCAACCAGTTATTGAGGCGTAAGTTACACTAGATACTGAAACATTTATGACATTCTGATAGTGTTCAAGCTCTAAAACTGGTACTATTAGGGATGGGGGAAGCATAGTCAGGGAAACTGTTGGAACTGCCATGCCAGAAGACAGGAAATAAAATGACTGGCACAGGAAGCAAATGAGGTTAACAAGGGTCTAACAGTAGATTTCTTTGACTCTTCCTGTTTGGTTGTTTCCAACCTGGAGTAACTGGAAGAGGAGAAGGAGTTAGCAATCAGCGTGCCCCCAATGGAATGAGAGGCAGAATGAATGCTTATTTTGATGTAGCTTTTTAGTGATTATTTTTATTATTATTTGCAGAAGAAA
Organism: Terrapene triunguis; assembly: GCF_002925995.2. NCBI lineage: Eukaryota > Metazoa > Chordata > Testudines > Emydidae > Terrapene > Terrapene triunguis. Next base: position 16,176,523 of record NW_020664464.1, on the reverse strand, counting down.
ACAATACCAAAACAAATTACATGCTTGAGTAAAATATGCTGCCCGAGAGGAACAAATGGAACACTAATTTATACAGTATGTGGATGTAAATGTTTGTCAACAAAAATAAAGTGAATAAAAATATTCAATTCAAAAATAGAAATCGTCTTGAACCATAAAAATGAAATGTTGCACAACAGGGAACTTTGAATTTCAAATTAAATGTATTTGTATTAAAACCACTGAGAAGGAAACATTAGAAAAATAGGATAAAATAAATAGGGTAAAATAAACTGGGTGACTGGGCATCAAAATGGTAGATGAAATTCAAGGCTGATAAATGCAAACTAATGCACATTGGAAAACATAATCCCAACTATACATATAAAATGCTGGGGTCTAAATTAGCTACTACCACTGAAGAAAGAGATCTTGGAGCCACTGTGGATAGTTCTCTGAAAACATCCACTCAATGTGGAGCGGCAGTCAAAAAAGCTAACAATGTTGGGAATCATTAAGAAAGGGATAGATAATAAGACAGAAAATATCATATTGCCTCTATATAAATCCATGGTATGCCCACATCTTGAATACTGAGTGCAGGTGTGGTCACCCCATCTCAAAAAAGATATATTGGAATTGGAAAAGGTTCAGAAAAGGGAAACAAAAATTATTAGGGGTATGGAACAGCTGCCGTATGAGGAGAAATTAATAAAACTGGGACTTTTCTGCTTGGAAAAGAGATGACTAAGGGGGGATATGATTGAGATCTATAAAATCATGACTGGTGTGGAGAAGTAAATAAGGAAGTGTTATTTATTCCTTCTCCTAACTCAAGAACTAGGGGTCACCTAATAGGCAGCAGGTTTAAAACAAACAAAAGGAAGTATTTTTTCACACAACCTGGAACTCTTTGCCAGAGACTGTTGTGAAGACCAAGACTATAACAGGGTTCAAAAAAGAACTAAATAAGTTAATGGAGGATAGATTCATCAATGGCTATTAGCCAGGATGGGCAGGGATTGTGTCCCTAGCCTCTGTTTGCCAGAAGCTGGGAATGGGCGACAGGGGATGGATCACTTGATGATTGCCTGTTCTGTTCATTCCCTCTGGGCACCTGGCATTGGCCACTGTTGGAAGACAGGATACTGGGCTAGATGGATCTTTGTTCTGACCCAGTAAGGCCGCTCTTATGTTCTTATTTATAAACAGTTTAAAAAATATCAACTGCCATGCCTATAAATAATGCATTTTTTTCCCTTCTCAGATTTCAGAATCATTCTTAGTATCTTCATTAGTCTGGATTGCTTTTGGTAGGCATCACAGAAAGAACATACACTGCAATATTCTTAGTCCATATTAATTTCTATAGCAGTCTCTAATATTGACCGTGTGTGTTTGTTTTTCTATAGTAGCATCAAGTCTTTAATATTGACCCAGCAAGGAACTTTTTATTTTCTGAAGGCTTCATTGAGAGCTTACAACTCTGAAAAACTGATTTTCAGACTCCGGATGTCACTCAACTGTCATTTCCAGCTGCCATGGAACCTTCTAGTAGGGTTACCATACGTCCGGTTTTTCCCGGACATGTCCGGCTTTTTGGTAATCAAACCCCCGTCCGGGGGGAATTGCCAAAAAGCCGAACATGTCCGGGAAAATGCCGGCCGGGCACTTCCCCTCCCGCGGCTGCTCTGCTCCTCCCCTGACTCTTCGGCTCTGTTTAAGAGCCGAGCTGCCCGAGCGCTATGGGCTTCAGGCAGCCCCC
>NW_020664464.1:16145343-16174379 GCF_002925995.2 Terrapene triunguis | reverse complement strand
TTTTTTATTTGTTAAATATGGTAACCCTACTTCTAGTTACAACATTTTAAACTCTTAACAGGGTTTCATTGCCTTTTTTAAATAAGTCAACATACATCCTCCCACCTTTACTCTGAAGCATGCTCTCTGGCAAGGTGGCAGAGTAGGTGGAGCATTATCTGTTGCTTTTTATTCATACTGCTGCAAGGATTTTTATGCTTCAGCATATTGAATTAATAAACAAGCTGTAGGAGTGCAAGAATGTATAATTTTTTTTAAAGTCCTGACTATTTATCCTTCTAAAATTTTTTTTTATTTAAAATATGGATGAAACTATGGAACTTCTCTCTCTTCTTAAATCTCAGATTATAGAACTTGTTTATATGATTCACACAGGGAGAAAAAAAATCCTTAAAAACAGACTTTATTCATGAAAACTATTATAATCTTCTGTCACTTATCGTGTGAAACACAACAAAACACACGTTCCACATTTCAGCCACTTTTTGCAAATTTTGATGGCTTATGAAACATATTGGCACGTTTGAAGGTTGAAAAGTGTGCTTTCAGGACTGACTCAAAGCTTGTTGAAATTACTCTCATAGACTTCAATGGGCTTTGGATCAGATTCCACCAATGCTTGTAGAGCAATTATGATTTGGGTTAACAATTTAGGATAAGATAGAGGGCACAGGAATTCAAGGAGGATGAAAACATCACTAGGTTTGATTACTCTTGAACAGAGATTTTTGTGTGATGCAATAATTTGTATGACCTTTTTTCATGCACAAAATCTGCTTTGAAGTCAAGTTATTATAATAAGAATATATAATATTATTATAATAAAATGATCTTTCTTGGATTAAATAGTGGTCTCATCATTTCACTTCTTTACTGAGTCTCCCTTTTATAAGGCCAAAGATTAGTTGGAGAGTAAACGTATGTAGCCTTGTCTTGTCGTACTGTTAAGAAATCATCTTTACCACTTGATTAAGATTTTTGGAAAAATAACAGGTCAGGTACTCTTTCCAAAAGAACAGGCTGTGCAAGAGCAGTACTGTCTTTGTATAAATGGTTCACAAAGGAAATATTTCACAAAACCTCTGGTGGTAAGCACTAATTAATCTAACCTTCAAAAAGGGTCATGTCAAAAACCTCCATTTTTCTATCAAACTTTAGCAGCAGTATTAAAGTTTGGGATTGTTTTCAGAATCTAGGCTTTATAGTCCATATGGGGAAGAGTTTCTATAAATCTGTCACAAAATCTCTTTTCTAAATGAATGAGTCAGTACCAGAAAAGAGAGTAGAAAAAATCTGTTATAGTCAGAATTTTGCAGAGGTAGTCAGGATGATAGAGATGTTCTAATTGAGAAGTTCTCAAAGAGTCCTTCCTGATGAGCCACAGAATGAAATGAGAACCATGCTAGAGGGGGATTGGAGTGTTGGGAGGCCTTAAGGCATATTCTACCAGGTCCAAGGCTGCCTGACAACAGCATCTCTAAGAAATATTTCTGTCACTGAGATAGGGAAGGTTGCTATCTGAAGTTCAATTCATAAATTTATGCAACATTACTTTTTTGACTTGGCTTTCAGATCTAGGGTGGAATTGTGTTCTGAGCCTACTGAAGTAGGTGACACCTGGGGCAGCGGAGTGCAAAGGTGGGTTTAAGTGGGGAAACTCTGTTTTCAGTACTCAGAGAAAGGCTTTATCTGTACTGGGGGTTTTGATATAGTTACACCACTTCAACAGCATTCACGTAAAAAGTGATGCACACGGATGCAGCTTACCTCAATTAGAAACTCAGGTATATCACACTAATGCAAGCCAGTTTTTACACCAGTGCATCACATCTATGCTAGGGATTTATACCAGCCCAGCTACATCAGTATAGCTGCACTGGAGCAAAAATCTAGGGTAGACAAGGCCAGAGGAAACTTACTTACCTAGGAAATGTAATTCTTAGAATAGATGAACAGCATTGATCCACACTTCTCATCTACCTTCCCTAGTTCTCTTGAGAGTAGATTATGATTTAAATAGAAAGGAACTGGAGTGAGTTCCAGGAGGCTGCTGTTGTGAAGGAGCTAATATGTGGTCCACTGTTTTCCAGGTGGTTCTGACTTTGGCACTGAGTGTACATGCACTCCCAAGAGTGTGGCTCTGAGATGTCAGTACTGTAATGTGGTAATTGCAGTCCTATCCCACAGCTGTCACATTCTCTATTGTTTAATAACTGTTACAACAGACATGTGCCCCAACTATTTCATATTGCTTAGTAACCATTAGAACCATTTAGCACTGGACATTCTTTTTGCAAAATACCATGTCCCATAAACTGCCTGGTGGTTTTTTGTTTTTGTTTTGTTTTTACAGGTACAGCAGGTGCAGACCGTGCAGCAGGTACAGCATGTCTACCCAGCACAGGTGCAGTATGTGGAGGGAAGTGACACGGTCTACACAAATGGAGCTATGTAAGTTTATTAATTGGAATTTCCATACTTGGCAGGATGTGTGGTTAAATACACATCTCTAATGACACCTAACTGGTTTCAGTTTTTTAAGTGGATGAGAGAAATTGTCAGTGGTTAAAAGCTTGTTCCTTATAGTGTCATTTGAAATAATTCTTGGGAGAAAATAGGAGATGAATTCACATCATTTAAATATTTTTAGATAGAACTTTTGCCTTAAAATTAATACAGGTATATTTCTGCAACTGTTTTAGTTGGATCTACTTAACAATTACATCTACAGTATTCTGTCATATTTTTTAACCTTTAGTTTTATGGGTAAGTTTAAATCCTAGCCATAGAAAGGGTTATCTAACTTTGCAATAAAGTGACCATATCGTAAAAAAAGACTCACGTTATGGGCCATGTCCCCTTCCAATTATAATCCTACTTGCAATTGCACTATCAACCTGTGGCAACTACAACAATTACTTGTGGAAAAGAAGTGATGTGTTTTTACTGTGTTTAATGAGATGTGTCCTTTCCCTTGCAGGAGGGAAATAAGAGTCACATTGTCTCAGGCTTGGTCCACACTGGGGCGGGGGATCGATATAGGAAACGCAACTTCAGCTACGAGAATAGCGTATCTGAAGTCGACGTTTCCTATATCGAACTAAAAATACCTACTTCGGGTCCACGCGGCGCAGGCAGGCTCCCCCGTCGACAGCGCTTCCTCCTCTCGGCGAGCAGGAGTTCCGCAGTCGACGGGGGAGCGCTTCTGGGATCGATCTATCGCGTCCAGATGAGACGCGATAAATCGATCCCAGAAGATCGATCTCTACCCGCCGAATTAGGCGGGTAGTGTGGACCAGCCCTCAGTTAGCTCTACATGGTCCCCTTCTCCAGTTAGCTTTCTCTTCCATCTGTGTTGTGGTGTGAGTGCATTTAGGAGCAAAGAGCACACAGAAGCATGTGTGGTATCAGCAAAGATTTATTTATTGATAATCCAAAAGTGACATAGCAGAATCAGCTTTACTTCCAGGTGTAGCAACTCTTCTGAAGTTAACTCTTTCAGTACCTTCCAGCACAACTTGGTCTTCCTCTCTTCCTATGCCTACTCCCTTCTCCCAGTGACCCACTGCACATACTGCCTTGCTGCTTGTTTTCCTTCTCTCTTGCACATACTACTCAACTAACTATTCTATTCTAGGCAGGGCTGATAGCACTGCCTGTTATTAAGATTGCCCAACTCTTCCAATTATAAGGCCCTATTTTCAGTTTCTTATCAAACTTTAACCATTTGGGCTGGAATTTTATGTGTTGGGTGTCTGCCTTGGGCCAAATTAGTCTGAAAAGTTTCAAGTAGAACAGTTCAGCTATTATACATTGTTTTGTCCATCTGAAAAAATTCTGGCTATCTTTCCTTTGAAACGCCCTAGTGCCCCCATTCTTTGGAACACAGACTTGAAATTTCGCAGGGGCAGCCTTTGTCTCAGGGATTTGCCTTTTGCCATGCCAGTGAACATCTGCCAAAATTTAGTCAAGTTATAATCCTTTGAAAAATTGCATTTCACACATGCTCAGAAGAGACATCTTAGATTTTAGTAGCTACATTTCCCAAAGATTCTGTCTTCAGTGGGCATGCTGCAACCCAGGGCTGAACAGAACTCCCCCTGCAATTGCTGTTCTGGACTGCTACAGGGTATGCTGTATGTGAGACCAGAACTGAGAGCAAGGAGTCTCTTTCTCCTCTGCTCTCAGTGACTGTCTTGCTGGGCTCAAGCAGCATGGATGAAGAAGCTGCCTGATTTGAATGCAGAGGGAAGAAAAGCCAGCCCTGAGGAGGGGTGGCAGTGAGAGTAGATTGGGACAAGGAGCCTGTGGGGTGGAAACTGGGACTGCAAGCTGGCTGTGGGAGAGAGGGAAACTGGGACTGGCTGAGCAAGGAGGCTGGGACTGGGGTCCAGGGGAGACTGGGACTGGCTGAGCCAGAGAGTGGGACTGGCTGGGCAAGACTACTGGAGCTGGGGGAGAGAGGGACTTGGAGCCAGTAGACAGCCAGGAGAAAGATCGGATGAAGTGCCAGGGGACCTGATTGGGATTGACTGGGCAGTGAGACTGAGACAAGGGACTGGGGGGAGGCACCAAGGTTAGATGAGCAGCCTGGGGAAAGAGATTGCCATTTGGAGCCAGTGGGCACAGGGAGCATGGATGAACCACTAGAGGCCAGGACGGAGGCAGTTCAGATGAGGAGCCACGGGGGACAGGCAGGTCTGGGCCTAGCTGGGCAAAGAGACTGGGGACAAGGAGTTGGGGGTAGGGAGGAACTGGAAATGGATGGGCAAGGAGACTGGGACTGGATAGGTAAGGGTAATGGGACTGGATAAGGAGCCAGAGGTGGGGAAGAAACAGGACTGGAACAGGGACAATTTGGAGGGGATGGGGCAGAAGGGGTCATGCTTGGGGAAATGGGCAGAAGAGTCTGCCTGTTAAAGCACATTCTCCTCTGGAACCTTCGAATGGAACCCAAGATTCTTCTTTATGTCAGTGTAAATCCCAGTGTAGTTGTGGATGCGTCCCATGCTCATGAGATCGTAGTCTTTTGAATAGCAGTGTCCCTTGGGATGGTTCATGCACCCTGTGCCTCCTTGTGCTCCCATGTGAGGGCATAAAAGCTGGACCAGCCATATCCTTTCCATAGTTCCCTCTTACCATCTGTGGCAGTGAAATGGAATCCAGTGATGTCCAACCTGCTATTCCCTTTTCGCAGATATAGTGCCAAACATTGTTTAAACCTTCTCCAGTTATCTTCCAGATTTCCAAAGAACTTCAAATCTGGTGGGGCTTTTGTGTAAGAGGCTGACCAAGACAGCAAAATCTGCTGCAGATCTTTTGTAGTAGGAGGCCAAGCCTAGGAAACTGTGCACTTCAGTTACATACCAAGATACAGGCCATGCTCTGACATATCCACCTTCTCTGCAGGGCCGGCTCCAGGCACCAGGCACCCAAGCTGGTGCTTGGGGCGGCACCTGGAGGGGGGCGGCGCGGGGCGCCGCCGCGGCTGCCGGGGACTCATAGACTTATAGACTTTAAGGTCAGAAGGGACCAATATGGTCATCTAGTCTGACCCCCCGCATGATGCAGGCCACAAAAGCTGACCCCCCCACTTTCCCTTAACTCTGCTGTTGAAGTCTCCAGATCGTGATCTAAAGACTTCAAGTCGCAGAGAATTTTCCAGCTTGCGACCCCTGCCCTATGCTGCGGAGGAAGGCGAAAAACCTCCAGGGCCACTGCCAATCTACCCTGGAGGAAAATTCCTTCCCGACCCCAAATATGGCGATCAGCAGAACCCCGAGCATACAGGCAAGATTCTCTAGCCAGACCCTCATTTTACCAGCGATGGCCGTTATTGCCTAATTGATTAGAATCCCGTAATCCCATCAAACCATTTCCTCCATAAACTTATCTAGCCTAATCTTGAAGCCAGAGAGGTCTTTCGCCCCCACCGTTTCCCTCGGAAGGCTGTTCCAAAATTTCACCCCTCTGACGGTTAGAAACCTTCGTCTAATTTCAAGCCTAAATTTCCCCACGGCCAGTTTGTATCCATTCGTTCTCGTGTCCACATTAGCACTGAGCTGAAATAATTCCTCTCCCTCCCTGGTATTTATCCCTTTGATATATTTAAAGAGAGCAATCATATCCCCCCTCAGCCTTCTTTTGGTTAGGCTAAACAAATCAAGCTCCTCGAGTCTCCTTTCATAGGAAAGGTTTTCCATTCCTCGGATCATCCTAGTTGCCCTTCTCTGTACCCGTTCCAGTTTCAGTTCATCCCTTTTAAACATAGGAGACCAGAACTGCACACAGTACTCCAAGTGAGGTCTCACCAGCGCCTTGTATAACGGAAGCAGCACCTCCCTGTCTCTACTAGAAATACCTCGCCTTATGCATCCCAAGATCGCATTAGCTTTTTTCACAGCCGCGTCGCATTGCCGACTCATAGTCATCCTGCGATCAACCAGGACTCCGAGGTCCTTCTCCTCCTCAGTCACTTCTAACCTATGTGTCCCTAGCTTATAACTGAAATTCTTATTAGTCATCCCTAAATGCATCACCTTACACTTCTCACTATTAAATCTCATCCTATTACTAATACTCCAATTTACAAGGTCATCCAAGTCTCCCTGCAGAATATCCCGATCCTTCTCCGAGTTGGCAATGCCTCCCAACTTTGTGTCATCCGCAAACTTTATCAGCCCACTCCTACATTCGGTTCCGAGGTCAGTAACGAATAGATTAAATAAAATCGGACCCAGAACCGAACCTTGAGGAACCCCACTGGTGACCTCCCTCCAATCTGACAGTTCACCTTTCAGTACTACCCGCTGCAGTCTCCCCTTTAACCAGTTCCTTATCCACCTCTGGATTTTCCTATCGATCCCCATCTTATCCAATTTAACCAATAATTCCTCATGCGGAACCGTATCAAACGCTTTACTAAAATCGAGGTATATTAGATCCACCGCATTTCCTTTATCTAGAAGGTCTGTTACTTTCTCAAAGAAGGAGATCAGGTTGGTTTGGCACGACCTGCCTTTCGTAAACCCATGTTGTAATTTGTCCCAATTGCCATTCACCTCAAGGTCCTTAACTACTTTCTCCTTCAAAATTTTTTCCAAGACCTTACATACTACAGAAGTTAAACTAACAGGCCTGTAGTTACCCGGGTCACTTTTTTTCCCCTTCTTGAAAATAGGAACCACATTAGCTATTCTCCAGTCCAACGGTACCACCCCCGAGTTTACAGATTCATTAAAAATTATCGCCAAGGGGCTCGCAATTTCTCGCGCCAGTTCCTTCAATATTCTAGGATGAAGATCATCCGGTCCGCCCGATTTAGTCCCGTTTAGCTGGTCAAGTTTGGCCTCCACCTCTGATACTGTAATGTCTATCCCCCCTTTATTCCCCTCTGTCCTACTCCCTCTATTCCTAAACCCTTCATTAGCCTTATTAAAGACCGAAGCAAAATATTCATTTAGATATTGTGCCATGCCTAGATTATTCTTAATTTCCACTCCATCCACATTCTTCAGCGGTCCCACTTCCTCTTTCTTTGTTTTCTTCCTATTTATATGGCTATAAAACCTCTTACTGTTGGATTTAATTCCCCTCGCAAGGTCCAACTCTACACGGCTTTTGGCCTTTCTCACCGCATCCCTACATGCTCTAAACTCACTAAGGTAGGTTTCCTTGCTGATCCCTCCCTTCTTCCATTCTCTGTATGCTTTATGTTTTTTCTTAATCGCCCCTTTGAGACTCCCGCTCATCCAGCTAGGTCTAAATCTCCTGCCCACTAAACGTTTTCCCTTTCTCGGGATACAGGCCTCAGACATCTCATGCAACTTCTGCTTGAAATAATCCCAGGCTTCATCTGCCTTTAGATCCCTAAGTATGTTAGCCCAATCCACTTCCCTAAGTAGTTGCCTTAATTTATTAAAGTTGGCCTTTTTGAAATTGTACACCTTAGTTACAGTATCATTTCTGTTAATCCTTCCATTTAGTTTAAACCGAATTAGCTCATGGTCACTCGAGCCAAGGTTGTCCCCTACAACCATTTCTTCAACGAGGTCCTCACTACTCACCAGCACTAAATCTAAAATGGCATCCCCTCTCGTCGGTTCAGTTACTACTTGATGAAGGAATTCATCTGCTAGCACGTCTAAGAACATCTGAGCCCTATTATTGTTACTAGCATTTGTTACCCAATCTATATCTGGGAAGTTAAAGTCCCCCATGATGACACAGTTCTTATCAGTTTTTACTTCCCTAAAAACATTAAGTAGTTCTCTGTCCGCCTCCAGGCTAGATCCCGGCGGTCTATAGCACACCCCAAGCACTATCTCGGGGGAGGCTCTAGTAGTTCTTTTATGCAGTGTAATTATTGCCCATACAGACTCCGTCTTATCCATTCCATCACTTATTATTTCTTTACATTTTAGCTCATTATTGACATATAATGCCACTCCCCCACCTTTACCTTTTTTCCGGTCATTCCTAAACAGCACATACCCTTCCATACCTGTACTCCAGTCATGACTACCGTTCCACCACGTTTCGGTTATTCCTACGATATCAGGTTTCATTTCTTGGACCAGGAGCTCCAATTCCTCCATTTTGTTACCTAGGCTTCTCGCATTGGTGTATAAACATCTTACCGTATGCTGTCTATCCTTTCTCCCATTAGTCATGCAATTTGGAACGGACCCCATGCTGTCCATTTGCCCCCTCTTTCTTATATCCAATTCCCTACCCCTACCTATGTCTGTGCTTATCTCCTCCCTCTCCTTTTCAGTGTTGGACTCTGGCGTGGAGATTAACTGAACATCTCCCAACCGTCTCCCCCAAGTTCCTAGTTTAAAGCCCTTTTGATGAGATGAGCCAGCCTCCCTCCCAGAAGTCTATTCCCTTCCCTACTCAGGTGAAGTCCATCCCGCGAGAACAGCTGTCTGTCCCCGAAAGCCTCCCAGTGGCCATACATCCCAAAGCCCTCCTTATAGCACCACTCCCTTAGCCAGCTATTTATCCTCACAATTCTGTCAGCCCTCTGCTGTCCTTCTCTAGGAACAGGCAGAATCCCACTAAAGATAATCTGAGCCTCCACTTCCTTAAGAGTCTTCCCCAGCCTGGCATAATCTCCCTTAATTCTCTCTAGCGAGAACCTAGCCGTGTCGTTCGTTCCTACGTGAAGGATGATCAAAGGGTTCTTACCTGCTCCTTTTAGGATCCTTTTCAACCGCAGGTCCACATCCCTTATCTTAGCGCCAGGCAGACAGCACACCCTTCTGTTTTCAGGGTCCGCTCTGGTCACAGGCCTGTCCAATCTCCTCAGCAAGGAGTCTCCAATCACATAAACCTGCCTTTGCCTGGTGACAGTACTCTGTACAAATCTATCCCCTGTTCCCTGTAGTCGTACCTCTTGTGTCTCTCTATTTTCCCTTATAGTCCCCCTAGTGCCATCCTCTATCCTACTGGGGCCCGGTATTGGTGCTGTCTCCATCAACTCCTGCCCTCTCTCTATCGGACTAGCCGCTCTTCTCTTCTTCCTCTGCCTCCCACCATCAGTTACCACCTGCTGCCTCTCTTCCTCGTTATCCAAACACTCAAACCTGTTCCTGAGTTCTATTCCCCCCTCACTAGCCCTCCTTTTCCTTGGCCTGCTCCTCACAGTCACATGCTTCCACTGATCTTGCTCTGCCCCTGACCTTCCCCCCTCACAGACCATAGCCTGTGCTTCCTCCTGCACCCCAGAGCATTCCCCTTCTGCCACACCCAGCTTCTGCTCCATTAGCTGCTCGAATCCCCTTCTAAACTCTACCATAGTATCTACCTGCATCTGGAGCCCTCTAATCTTTTCCTCTAGCAGGTCTATTAGGCGGCATTTCATGCAAACATACCTTTGTTCAGGCTCCCCAGCGAGAACCATGTACATACCACAGCTGCAACATGCACTCATCTGCATTGTGTCCCCTGCTGCTTGGCTCATGGCCGCTGCGGTCTCTGCCTGCTGCTCCTGGGGACACAGAGCACACCCTCCTGCCTCCCCTTCCACCTCCCCCTGTAAACTCCCACTTAAACTCCCCTGTTAGCAGCCCTGTTTGTTTGCGGCTCCTGGTGCCGCTCCTCGCAGCTGTGCCGCTGCTCGGCTGGGAGGCCCCTTTTATAGGCCCCCTAATCAGCCAAGCTCCGCCCCCTAATCAGGGCTCCGGGCTCAGCAGCCCTCCCAGCACACTGCCCCTACAGGCCTCTACACACACAAGCACTACAAAGACAGACGCAAGTACAGATACCTTCTCCTCCAATGAGACTCACTCCCACTTAAACTCCCCTGTTAGCAGCCCTGTTTGCGGCTCCTGGTGCCACTCCTCGCAGCTGTGCCGCTGCTCGGCTGGGAGGCCCCTTTTATAGGCCCCCTAATCAGCCAAGCTCTGCCCCCTAATCAGGGCTCCGGGCTCAGCAGCCCTCCCAGCACACTGCCCCTACAGGCCTCTACACACACAAGCACTACAAAGACAGACGCAAGTACAGATACCTGCCGGGGCTCGCCGTCCTCCTCCCAGGGCTCCGGCCGCCCTCCCCCCCCGGCGCCCTGCCCCCGGCAGCCGGGGGGAGAGCGGAGCCCCCGCTGGGGCTCGCTGCCCTCCCCCCGGGGCTCCGGCCGCCCCCCCCCCGTGGGGCGGCGAAAAAGCCAGAGCCGGCCCTGCTTCTCTGGATCTGGGCCTGCTCCCTCCATAGAGATCATGTGCCCCAAATATGTCACCTCGCTAAAGAAAAAGCTGACACTTAGTGGCCTTAACTTTCAGCTTGACACCTTTCAACTTCTTGAGTACTGATTTCAGTTTCTGCAGATGTTCTTCCAAAGTTCGGCCTATCACAGTGATCTCATCCTGGTACACTTGGTAGGATGTTCTCTGCAAGTCTGCTGACACGATATTCATGAGCCTCTGGAATGTACCTAGCACATTACACAGACCAAATGGCAGCATGTTGAGCTCAATAAGTCCCTGCTTGGTGCACAATGCTGTTTTAGCGTTATCTTCTGGATACACCTACATTGGCCAATACCCAGGTCAAGGGTGGAGAACCATCAGTCTTTAACCAGGCGATCCAATGTGTTGTCAGTGTGGAGCAAGGGATAGGCATCTTTAACAGTTGCATCATTCAGTCTATGGTAATCCCTACAGACCCACACACCTCCATGTTTCTTCCACACCAACGTCACGGGAGCAGCCCACAGGCTCACAGAGGGCCTAATGAGCCCAATCTCCTCCATTTCTTGCGAGCCATTGCTTGAACTCCTGCTGAAAATGGATGGGGATCCTTCCACATGTTTGTTTGATAGGTCTGGCATTCCCAGAACTGATCCAATACTTTATTAACCCAGAGCATCCCAGATGGTGGGTCACCATGACTAAATATAATTGCATATTCTAATAAAACTTCCTGTACTGTTCCCATCTGTTCAAGCTTCAGACTGTGTTGTTTAAACTTGAACTCAAGTCCTAACTTTTCTGCATCTCACTGGGCCTTTCTTCCTAGCCCTTTGTTGCTTTGTCCCTGGTCCGGTTTCAACTTCTTCACATCAGCTGGGTTCTTGGTTTTGTGATCTTCCTGCAGGACCAGCACGCCCCTCTCCAGTGTGCCAATCACCATACCCTGATAAACGACCCGTGGCTTTGTTGACACGTTGGCTACCCACACCAGGATCTGCCACATCAGCTTCTACCAATCGAGTGTCCAGTGAGGAGCTCCAGCCTATTTGAAGGTTAGGGCTCAATCAGACCACCTTCATCATCTTGGCACCAACCCTTTGATCTGCCTGGGATAATCATCTCAATTTTAGAGGCTCCATCAGATTTTTTTCTACCACCGCTCCACGCACTTCCACATGGCCATCTGTAGTGAACAGGGAAAATCACCTTCCCAACAGAGAACGGGAACACCTGGTGAAATTCACAGTAGCGTGGTATTTCTTCAGGAAGTCAGTCCCAATCAGGCATACTGAGTGCCATCTTTTACCAAGAGGAATTCACAGGTTAGTTGTAAAGCCTGGAGGTTGACGACTGTGTGCCACATTCCCAGAACTTGAAGCATTACTCTGTTATCCACTCTGACAGCTAATTTATAGGTTTGATGACTCCTCTCAGTCACAGTGGTATGTGCAATGGTTACCTGGGCATCGGAGTCTAGGAGAGATTGGCACTGTATTTCTCCGATTTCCCCTTCCAGATAGTATCCAGCCCTACTGCACCAGCAATCACCACCTTCTTCCTTGGAATTTTTTTCAGTAGCAATGTCCTGTGCTTCCTTGTGCTCCCGTACAAGAACATAAAGGGCACAGCAGCCACAACCCTCCCACAGTTCCCTCTTACCACCTGTGGCAGCAAGGCGGAACTTAGACTGTGTCTGATCTCTGCTGCCAGCTGTCAAATATACCTCCCCCACTATCAAGGCTTACTCTACCAGAGCTCAAGCAACATCCTTGGCCTCTTTCAGAAATGTTCCAGTATCTGAACTCTGCCAGGCTGCTAGGTGGAGCAGTCTGCTCACATTTGTAAAGCACTGTGCACTGCACTTGGCTGGTAGATCCAATACCAGATTCAGGAGAGCAGTACTCCCATCCTTGTTTGACTAATGCATCTGGTGCTCTTCATGCCTGCCATCCTGAAGAGGATGCTCTGTGTCAGCCATCTACAGTGGAATCCATGATGACAGATACACAAAGAAAGAATGGCTAGTTAATCTATAGAAACCGTGTTTCTTTGAGATATTGTAGTCAGTGTGGATCCCTTCTTCCCTGCATTAAGAGTCCTCAGAGAACATGGGCTTCAAAACAGGGGAACTTTTTTTTAATTACTCAATTTTCATGAGTCCAAAGTTTTCTTAAATGCTATGTGTCCGGTGGACTTTAAAACATTTATCTTTCCATGAGTAAGGAATATTGGTTTGAATACTGGATTCTGCAGTGTTTGTCTCCTTGTACAAAAACTGTATTGCTGATTATGCTTACATATTTATTTTCACTTTTTAACACATTTTGGAAGTGTCTGTTTAATCAGTAATATGTAGGCTGTATGGTTTGTCAACATTATTCTTTAATGTCACAACGGAATTTCTACATGTATTATTATGCAACCCTGTTTTAGTGTAAGTTTTCTCTTATATAGTTATTCTTGTTGCAGATATATTTTATGTAATTATTCTATATATAGAATATACATGGAGTGGATTTACCATAATTAACTTCTGGAGAAAAGCAAATTACTTACCTGTAATTTTTGTTCTCTGATCAATGTAGACCCATCCGTCCTTCTACCCTTTCTTTAGACTTTTATGCGATTTCTTTAGTTAAAGAGAAATTTGATAGTTGGAAGCAATGACATTCTATTAGTCTATCCAACCTCAAGCCATGTGATCTGTTTCTCTTCCAATAGCTTAGAGAGTCTATGCTGGAGAAATCGCCACCCCTTGTGTGTTTGAGAATGTTGCTCTCTACCAGCAAGAATGGGGGACCTCTGTGTGGATCTGCTGGCTATACTTTGCATATGGTGGGGCTATGGAGGCTATTGCAGCCCATGAACTTCACTATTTCCTTTCCATATCTTGGGAATGAAGGATTCTGTTCAGTGTAGCTCCCAAAGAGCGCCCTGCATAAAACCTGTTTGTTCAGGCTTTATGCTGGGACACGGGATTCATGGGATTCATGCCAAAATGTAAAAGAAAGTTGTGATACAGTTGCTATGGGAGCCATAACTTTGAATTTCTTGACTCTTTTGCAGGTGAATTACCACCTGTGCACATTAACATAACATTTATATTAGACACATTAGAGAGTGTCTATAGTAATTGTAGAAAATTAGCATTCCCCAGTATACAACTAGAACATCTTAAATGTAAATTTATATTTGTCATCTTTATTTCTATATCTTCTCATACCCTCTGGTGCATAAGGCACCCACTAGTTTCTGCCATTTATTTCAGTCTTGTGCTGGTCTATTCAGGCTTCTGGGTGTCACGTTAATGGATTTGGCTTCTTGCTCTGTTATTCTGCATAATGTTTCTCTAGGTCACCCTCTTTTTCTCTGTTCATGTTGTCTCCATATTATCATTTGATGTGGAAATTGTGTTGGTGGCATCCTTAAAGTGTGTCCTGAAAAGGTCCACCTTCCTCTTCATACCATGTTTAATGCTTCAGATTGGTCTGCTCTTCTTAGAATTTCTGATGTTGCAAGAAACTCCTCTTCCCAGTGAATTCTGAAAATCTTTTGCAGGCATTAACTTCGGAATGGGTTGATCTTCTTATCAATTTCTATTGTAGATTTCCATGACACTGCTTCATGAATGAGGACAGACATGATGCCAGTGCTAAAAATTCATAGTTTTGTGTTAGTGCCAATCATGCTACTTTTCCAAATCTTTTCAAATTTATGTAAGTTGTGCTGCTTTTGATATTCATTGCTTGATATATGGCATAGTGTCACCATCATTGCACATGTCAGGTAAAATAACTTACTTCTGGTGTTTCTTCGTTGTTTTCTCCATCTACTTTGATGGTTGCTTTTGGGGTGTTTGATGGCCATATATTTTTGTCATTCCCTTGTTGATGAACAAGCTAACTTGTTTTGTTGTCTGTGCCAAAAGCTGGGTCTTTTCTTCCATTAAATGATATGTTGACTAATCAGGACAATGTCATTGTCAAAAGCAAAGTCAAATTGTGCTTTATAATTTGTCCATAAAATTTGCTGCTTATCTTCTGTGGTTACTTTCCTCATGACATAGTCAGTGACCAATGCAAACAATAGTGGGGCATAATATAGCTTTACCTTACTCCAGTTGTTGTCACTACAGAGCATTGATTGATTTTTGTCACCATCTTTGACTGCACATTCAACATTATCATATAGGTCTGCGATTTTAATCATTTTTGCCTGTATTCCCTCGTATGCCATAATTTTCCAAAGACTGTCTCTGTGTACACTGTCAGAAACCTTCTGGAAATTTATAAAATTTATCACAAGAGGGGCTTGCCATTCTACACTTTGTTCTGTAATATGTCTGAGAACAACAATATGGTCTGCACATTATCTCAGTGGTCTAAAACCTGCTTGTTCTTCTATAAGTTGGAGATCTATATGTTTCTTAAAATGTTCCAGGATGATGTTGCACATGATTTTCCTAGACACTGAAAGTAATATAATTTCTCTCCAGTTATTGTAGTTGGTAAAGTCGCATTTCTTTGGCAATTTTACAATAAGGCCCCTCTTCCATTGGGCTGTTTCATAACTTTCTTTAAGCATCTCTCTGGTAATGTTATTCTCTCCAGCTATTTTCCCATTTTTAAGTTTACTGATGGCTTTTCTAACTTATTCCATTGTAATGTCTTTTAAATCAATATCAAGCTCTGGTGGTAGGTCTTCATTATGTATTTCTAATAGGTCACTTGGACTTGGTCTATTTAAAACAGCCTGAAAATGTTCTGCTCATCTTTTCCTTTGTTCTTGTTCTGTTCTAAGAGTCTTTCCATTTGTATCTTTAATAGGGCCTCCAATACTGCTAGAGTTTCCTATTAGTGTTTGGTTGTTTTATACAAAGTAGTAAATTCATCTCTTTGGCTGGCATCTTCAGCCTCTTGACAGATTCTATCAATAAATGCCTTTTTATCTCTTCTAGCACTCCTTTTTATCTTTCTGTCTAGAGCTCTGTATTCTTCTTGCTACTTGCTTGTCTCTTCTTGTCTTAGCATTTGTAAGTTTTTGCTTTACACTTCTTTTTTCCACTGTTTCCCAAGTGCATCACTAGACCATCCATACCTTTTAAATTTCATTGCTATTAAGACTGTCTTTGCACTTTCTAGATAGCATTCTCTGATATCTTCCCACATAGTATCAGTGTCTTTGTTTTCTTCAGTTTGACTCCATGAGAACACTGAACTTGTTCTTCAGTTCAAGCTGAAAAGCACTTTTTGTGTCTGGGTCTTCTAATTTGGCACTCTTGATTCATGGCTTTTTTTAACTTTCTTCATCTTCTTTAACTTGATCTTCAATTTAGTGATACAAAGATTATGGTCACTTCCCATGTCTGTTCCCCTGTATGCACGTACATCTGCCAGTGAGCTGCAAAACTTCCTTGAAATTCAGAAGCAATGTATCTGGTTCTTTGTAGTACCATCGGGGGAGTTCCGTGTCACTTTATGGATTTCATTATGTGGGAAGGGAGTATTGCTCCACTTATCACTAGGTGATTCACATTGCAACTTTCTACTAGTTGTTCACCATTTTGATTCATGTCCAAATCCCTGCCACACTTGCCCAGAACTTTATCCAACCAATTATTGTTACTTCCAACCTTTACATTAAAATCATGCACAGTCACTATGATATAATATTTGAGAACTTTGGTTAACACATCCTATAAAAAATCATAAAAAGCAATTTTTTTCTTTTCCAGGCTTTTCCTGGTTTGGTGCATAACATTGTATGACTGTTAGTTTGAAGAATCTAGTCTGAAAACAAGTTCCAATAACTCCTTAATTTAATGATTCCCACTCGCTTAGGGCCTGCTCAGTTTTTTCAACTTTAGAATTTCTGTGCCAGCTTCATGGCTATCATCTGCTTTCCTACAGTAGATTATGATCTTATTTGTTTCTCTGAAATGTAATTTATTTGAACTTGTCCACCTACACTCACTGATAACAAGGACATCAAGATGATATCTGTCCTTTTTTTTTTTTCTTACTTTTTTTAGCAGTTTTAGTAGTTTCATATATTAGTCTCACATTCCAAAATCTGATTTTCATCACTGATCTGATCTTGACCCAAGGTACTTTTCAGGATATAGGCTTCCATCTGGCTTTGACCAATGCCTATCATATTCTTCCTGTGAAGCTGATGTCTTTTTGGAGCCTTTGACACACAAATATGGCTGCTGGTGTTCATTTCTGTACTATATTTGTTTTATGTGATGGGGTTACCAGCTCCATGCACAATCCTAGGTCCACAGCTCCTTATTCATTAGTTGGAACTATCCATATTTTTATTTACATCCACCATACTATATAGCTCAATGAAAAGTCCCTTCAGAAATGTTTATGTACTGTGTAAGGCTAACCTACATTTCAAAAATATAAGTGTAACTTCTGACAAACATTTCTGCCTGCTCAGACTGGATAGTCCACAAAAAAGTCTGATGAGTAATTCTGAGTTTTATATTTATGCACCTTTATTTCTTATGTGGAATAGAACTACAGAAAAATTAATAGGATCACAAAGAAAGTCATTTTCCTCATTTTAAACACAGAAGTGTTGTGTACTACCCCTTTACTGTCACTGTAATATGTGCGAATATTTCTAATTTTTATATATAGGTTCAAACAAAAAAAATTGTAAGGCTCAACTTGAGTGCACATTCTCAAGTTCAGATTCTTAACCAGCTTCAAAACTGTCTAATTAGATGGCTGCCTTTTTTTTCTTCTTCTTTTTTTAAGTAAAACATGACATAACAGGAAGAAAATTCATTGCAGAGGAAAAAATATTTTTGAAGAAGACAATATAAGTAAAAGTGGTTCTAAAACTAAAAACAACCCCTACATACAAACATAAATACAAGATGGTGATCACCTACTGAATTAGTAGTTCAAAGAAAATTCAGGGTCACGTAGAGTTAGGGTACTGGCTAAGGCATGATGGGATGGCAGGAGCACTAATTTATAGAAGTCAACAGATCAGAGTCTTGACATTTACATAAAACCTAATAATAGAGTCTGCTGGAAATAAATCACTCTCTGTGTGCGCATACACACAGTCTAAACTTAAGGGAGAACAATAACAAGATTTACCCTTTCTGTATCAGTGCATTTATTCATGATTATTATATACATTTTCCCAAAAAAGTATTACAGTAGAAATTGAAGAATTTTTTTTTTTTAAATAAGCGTAGTAACAGTATGTAGGTGCCCATAGTCAGTTGTTAGAAATTCAGCTGTGCAACTTTGAATTTATTTCAGTAATAGCATTACAGTAGTGCCTAGATTTACTGAATTCACAATTGGATATCTGCTTTCTGTTTTGACGTGCTACAAACTCAGTCATTCTGTAAAACAACATTTTTTTAGCCCCTGAAGTTTTATTTCTACTAGTATTCATTTTTTTTTTTTAAAAATTCTAGAGGAAAATGGTACATAAACAGTAAAATATAACAGGGCATGCACAGAACTTTAGTAACTGGCATGCCTGGTGATGCACAAGATTGAATGCTTCCAGCTCTCAAGAAGAGGTGTTATTAAAGAGTAGAACGCACATCCAGGAACTCCCTCCTCACCAAATATTTTTTCACAGGTTTTTTTTGTCTGTTTGTTTTCCGTATGATGTGCAGTCTTCTTAGATTGGTGGTGAATTCTCATGGCTGTTTTTAAACTTTTGAAATAATAATAATAATAAAAATTCCTAGTTCTTATATAGCGCTTTTCATGTATAGATCTCAATAGACTTTACAAAGGAGGTTGGAATCATTTTAAAAAAAAAATGTTAAAAGCTACTTTAGAAGTTCCACCCTCTCATGACAATAATAGTATAGCACCAGGATTTAAAAGCATTAAAAAATTTGAAAGTGAAGCTTCATAGCTTCTAAAGTGGCTCTGAACGACAAGGGAGAATCCCGAGGGAGTTCATGATGGCCACAGTGTAAAGGTAATTGAAACTAACAAGTTCTGGTCTGTGCTATTATCATGGCCTCATGTATTCTGTGATTCTGCCATTGTTTAAAAGCTAATAGATTGTAGAATCTAGAGAAGGATAAATTATCACTGAGCCCTTGCTCTGCTGATTTGTTAATAAATCAAGTGTAAGTCTTTATTGTTTTTTTTAAAAGAATAATGTACTGTCATGGCCTGTAATGCACTGCTCAGCAGCTGACCTGGGATCTATTTATGGTTCCAGTCTCTTAGACTGTTTTGTTAAGTCAGAATGCTCAACCCCTTGAGAGGAAAGGGGAGTGTTCTGCCTTATCCACGTGGACTCTTCTGAATAATTATAGAGCAGTGTTGACAAAGTGCATAGAAAGTCTTGCCCAGGCCTTGTTGTCCAGAAGGATAGTAATTTTGGATGCCCTCATGCTGTGGTGTCTGGTTTCATGGTTTAATGTAGGCAGCATACACTGTCATCCAATTAACTCACCCTTCTGGAGAAAGCTGGAGGGCAGGAGGCAGCAGCCAGATAGATCTGGCACAGCTGGGACTAGGGTTGCCAACTTTCTAATTGCACAAAACTGAACACCCCTGCCCCACCCCCTTCCCTGCCCCTTCTCCGAGGCCCTGCCCCTTCCCCTGCTCCTTTTCCGGGGCCCCGCTCCCCACTCGCTCCATCTCCCCTCCCTCCGTTGCACACACTCTCCCACCCTCACTCAGTTTCACTGGGCTGGGGCAGGGGTTTGGGGTGCGGGGGGGGGGGTGAGGCTCTGGTTGGGGCGGGGATGAGGGGTTGGGGTATGAGAGGGGGGTTCGGGCTGGGGCAGAGGGTTGGGATGCGGGGGGTTATGGGCTCTGGATTGGGGGTGTGGACTCTGGATGGGGCCAGAAATGAGGTGTTAAGGGTGTAGGACAGAGCTTCAGGCTGGGGCAGGGGTTGGGGTGCGGGCTCTGGGGTGGGACTGGGGATGAGGTGTTTGGTGTGCAGGAGGGGGCTCCGGGCTGGGGCCGAGGGGTTTGGAGTGTGGAAGGGGGTGTGGGCTCTGGCTGGGGGTTGGGGCTGAGGGGTTTCAGGTGCAGCAGGGGGCTCAGGGCTGGGATGGGTTTGGGGTGCAGGAGGGGCTGTGGGGTCCCAGCGGCGCTTACCGCAGCTCCCAGGAAGTGGCTGCCAACTCCCTGTGGCCCCTAGGTGCATGGGTGGCCAGGGAGGTGCCGCATCCTGCCCTCGCGCCTGCAGGCGCCACCCCCGCAGCTCCCAATGGGAGCCGGTGCTCGGGGCGGGGGCAGGGTGCAGAGCCCTCCTCGCCGCCCATGTGCCTAGGGGCCGCAGGGGCCTGGCAGCTGCTTCTGGGAGCCATGCGGAGCCAGGGCAGGTAGGGAGCCCCTGCTGCACCACTGACTGGACTTTTAACGGCCTGGTCAGCAGTGCCAACCGGAGCCGCCAGGGTCCCTTTTTAACTGTGCGTTCCGGTCAAAAACCGGACGCCTGGCAATCCTAATAGGGACACAGACAGGAAGTAAAATATGAGGTGCACAGCTGCAGGGAAATGGTGAATTCTGTGACAAAAAAGCTGAATTCCATGGCAACTTGGGAAAATGCCAAATTGCTCAGCCACAGAATTTCAAAGTGGCTCTGATTAAGATGATTGGGGCAGGTCACACTTCCCAGAGCTACTGCTTCATGTTCTCTGCAGACGCAGACAGATGACACTGCATTGGGTTTAAACTCAATTCACATTTTTGAGATTTTCTTTGCAATAATAACGTCTAGAAACGCAATTGAAAATCAGATTCTGGGACACAATCCTTCAACAAAGGGGTGAATTCTGCAGCAAATTCTATGGACAAAAATTAAAATTTCCAAATACACAGGGCCCTGTCTATGCTGAGGATCTGAAAGGTCAGAGTTCAAGCCCACCTGATGATCTATATGGGGGGAAAATACTTATTTCAATACTTAGTCATGGAAGTCAATTACTCAATGCTTAGACATTGCAAAATGTTATTGTCAGTGGGGGCATGGGTTGTGCACCAGTCTTATTTAATTTGATTGCAACTATTGTATACTCATTTCCACAGTGATAATATCGCACTCACCCAATAAAGAAGACAAATAAATACCTTTTTTTTTTCTTTTCCTAAAGCCGAACAACAACTTACCCTTACACAGAAACCCAGATGTATAGCCAAAACACCGGGGGGAATTACTTTGATACGCAAGGAGGTTCTGCACAAGTGACAACAGTGGTCTCATCTCATAGTATGGTGGGCTCTGGAGGGATTCAAATGGGTGTCACAGGAGGACAACTCATTAGCAGCTCTGGAGGGACCTATCTGATTGGCAATTCAATGGAAAATTCTGCTCATTCAGTGACTCATACAATGCGGGCCTCCCCAGCTACAGTAAGTATTCAGAACTACATGAATTTTTAGAGCAAGTTTCCTAGTCCCTGTTGTGCTCTCTTATGATTATGTATGTTTCCTGTAACCGAAATAATGTGTTTGAAAAAATAAGTAATTTTGGCCCCCATCTTGCAAACACTTATAAATACTCTTAAATTTGTGCATATGAAGAACTCCATTTAGTTCATGGGCTGTTCATGTGCATAAAGTTGTGTGCATGCTTGAGTATTTGCAGGATCAGGTCCTTAAATTGTTGTACATGTGTTTTCCTACTTTCTGAAAAAGAAACAAAACATTACCTTGCTAGGACCACTTTGTTTATATAATTGAATTTTATAACTAATATCTTAACCCTACAGATATATGTAACTACTTTGCATTCATTCCTTTTTTTAAATCCAATTTTGGGATTTATTTTGTATCATATCTCAAAATAGTCACCACTAGTTCTGAATAGTTCCATTATATTAACTTTTAGTATTGTTCTGCTTGTTGTTAATTATTATTTATTATTTCTGGTAATTCCCAATTATTATTTAATATTTCTGGTAACTCCCAAAGACCCCAATCCTATGAGGATCAGAGCCTCATTGTACTAGTTGTATTAAATATAGCTGTCAAGAAGCATTCTGTTACCGCAGTGATGGGCAACCTTAACATATATAGACAAAGAACAAGGCAAACATGGTCCTTTCCCTTAAGAACTTAATTCTAATTAAGAAAAATTGGTTTATATTTACTGTATCCTTGCTGAGTAGCCCTAGTGTACATTTTTTACCTACTCCTGAGGATATTTTGCCCTGATTATGGACATTAGAAATTAAAGGACAAGAGAAATTATGAAAAGTGAAGTAGAAAGAGCAAACTGAAAAATGTCCTAAGGAGAAGAATAGCGAGATGGAGCATGACTAAATAGTATTTATATATTAGTGCAAAAAGTTACTAAAAAACGAAGGGATTTTAGTTTTGGAGATAGAGGAAATCAGTAAAAATCAACTAATATGTCAACATTTGAAGCTGTATGCATATGAAATGCTGAGCCCATTACTGTGGCATCAGATAATGCAAATGATCTTGTAAAATAACAATTGCATTAATATAATCAAGGACTAACTGCAATCTGGATTATTAAAAGTAAAAGGTGTTGTTTCCCCCTAACATTGAAACTGCCATCTCTATATGGTATTGTGAATTCTTTTGTTGAGAACTGTTATGAATGAAAAGAAAAAACGTAAAGAACTGTGAGTCATAGCCTAAGTCATGTTATATTGGAAAATTAAGAGAACAGAGATTCAGCCTGCAGCAGGAGTTTTGTGTATGATTTTGTGATCACTAAAGGAAAGGGATTATATGTTGCAGCACTTACAGTATTTTAATTTTAAAAGGTGGTTCTTAAAGGAGTGTCACTGATAAATCAGATTTATTTAATTAAAAAGCCTCTGATCATATATTTTCCCTTTTCATGGCCTTTATATAGAACATTTTGCATTAGTTCCTTCTATAGCCCAATTCAATAAAATTGAAGAAATTCTGCATCATTGTTCTTACAGCCAGTTTAGTATGAGCCCTAGGATTACAAAATAGGGGCAGAACTAGAGTAGTTTCCTGTAGGCAAAAGTGAAGAGGGGGGTCTTTTCCACTGAAGTAAATTTGACAAGAGATGTTTCTAGAAAAAAAATTAAATGGCAAATATTTTCTTGTGTTCTCTTAGCTATTATTAATGGCTTTACGTTTGAATAAGAATGTCCCCTCTTTACAACTCACTGGCAAGAAAACTACCTGATCATACCAGTACAGATATAATCTTGTGTTTAACAGGATGATGCCATTCTGTTGCCATATAAAATAACATGTAATAAATTCAGCAGTCTGAAGTGACAGCAGAAAAAAATAAGTGGAAAAGATGAGCTCAGTAGGGACAAACTGTTGATTAAATGTAAATAGAAAACATAATTGAAAAAAAATATTTAAGAAACATGTGAAGAGTACTGGACTTGCATTGAAAATGTTTACTAGTCTGAAAGTCTGAAAGTCCCATGTTAAATTTTGCAACTGAAAACCATATTCGAATTTTTTTCCAAATATGGAGAAGCATGTCTTGATATTTACAAAGGATTTTATAATACACCTCTACCCCGATATAACGCGACGTGATATAACACGAATTTGGATATAACGCGGTAAAGCAGCGCTCCGGGGGGGATGGGGCGCTCCTGCGGATCAAAGCAAGTTCGATATAATGCGGTTTCACCTCTAACGCGGTAAGATTTTTTGGACAGCATTATATCGGGGTAGAGATGTATAATCTACAATTCAACAATTGCATCTTTTAAGAGCATAGACAGTTTAAAATGTGGTTTTTCCAGCAATTATATTTTTTAACACATTAAGACAAACAATATTTTTTCTATGTTTTGTGATATTTTGAACAGAAATAATTGGCTTGCAAAATAAAATACATTGTTAAGGTAAATATCTATCTCCAGGCTCTATGTTTTTTGCTGCCCCAAGCACGGCAGTCAGGCGGCCTTCAGCGGCACGCCTGCTGGCGGTCCGCTGGTCACGCAGATTCGGCGGTGTTTCTGCGGGTGATCTGCCGGTCCCGCGCCTTTGGCATACCCGCTGCGGGACCGCCGAAGGCTACCTGACTGCCGCCCTCACGGCGACCAGCACGCCGCCCCCCGCAGCTTGCCGCCCCAGGCACGCGCTTGGTGCCTGGAGCCGCCCATGTCCATGCCCCTGCTTTTGCTTCATGTGTTTAAAAAAGTTGTCTTAAGCACATGGTGCGTTCCTGTGTACATGACTATAGCAGGTTTGTTTTAGGAGTGCAGAAAAACAAGTACAATTAATAATTTACATTTGTAAAATTGCTCTTTTATCACTACAATAATATTTCTCCTCTTACTTCCCCCATGTTCAGAAGATATCTTGTATTTGTTTGAGTGTCTGTTAAGGAAACTGAATAAATTGCAAATGCATTTCTTGCTGCTAAAATGTTAAGCAGGAAATTGCAAAATGGTGGTGTTTTTTTTTTTTTATTACATTGGGCACTTGGTATATATGGGTTCAACTGATTATACACAAGGGTTTGACTGAAATGTAAAAGGTTCAGCTCAAACTGTTAATTGATCTGAAATACCTACTGAGTTTTAATTTTACTTGGAAGCTAAGAATATACCAGCCAATCTTTAGCAATAAAGTACAGTGTTTTTATATGCATTGCCGACTCAAGCTCAGATAGCTAGAACTCATTTCACTTGTGACCCTCATCTTAATTGCATCATCATAACGCTTTTCTATACGCGCCTAAAGAATTCTTTTGAGCGATCTAAATAATGTGTATCAAAGCTGTTTGTCATTGTGATAAATGTGCAGCAAAGTTTTTCAAGACTTTTGAATCAATTTATATAATTTTCACATGGAGACAAACGAAACATAAGCAAATGAAACTTTGCTTACTGCCATTTGTTTGCGCTTCTCATAACCTCTATCACTTTGGTCATATCGGTATCTAATACTGTTTTGTTACTTGCACTAAGCAACTTTATTTATTTGCTGTCATTCATCCCCATTCATCAAATCACAAAGTTTCTGTAGTAATTAACAGATTAGTTTTATGAATACAATTTTAGCTAGTCCTGATTTTTAAAAAAAGATTAGATTGATTAGTTTTGGTGTCATAATATGACATTAAAGGGATGCTGTCAAGTTAAAAGTCAATTTAAAAATAAATAACCTGTGTTACTAACAGTACCTTAGATTATTAAAAGTTTGAAAAAAATCTAAAAAAATTCAGTTTATTTTTCTTCAGATTTGATATTTGTTTACTTATTGCGCTCTTCAACAAAAATAGACTTGTGATTGACAGTTTTTCTTTTATTTTTGTTCACTTTCCCTTTATGGTTCTCATGTATCAGCATAATCATGGCAAATCCCAAAGTGATGTAGCCTTCTTGCAGATCTTGCTAAGTCATTAAGATGATCTGGCTGGATGTTGAGTTTATGTTCATCATTGGCGATCATATCACGCCATCAAAGCTTTTGGCAACCATGTGATCACCAGCTGTCTAGTGGCATTCCTTGGTACACACACTTCGTTGGTTTTCTCCTGTAATGTTTGAGGTCTATTTAAATAAAATAAAATCATATTTTGTTTTGAATCATGAAAATATATTCATATTTCCTTTTGTAAAACTTTTACAAAACATAAATATTGAGCCCACAATACTTGACGGTGCCCTTCTCAGGTTACAGCAGGAATTCTGTTAATTTTTTGATTATCTAGAAAATATTAGGAATTGTGAACTTTTCAGAAACTCTCTAGCATACACACAATTGAGGGATACATTGGCATGCATGAAGAAAGTTTGTTAGAATTCATGTTACTCATTACATTTCTTCCATTGGCATTGCTTATTTCCATCAAACACTTAGCTATTCTGTTTAGCTGTAATAATTTGCATTTTCCTAGTTATTAAGAATAGTTTATTATACTAAAAAGCTTATGGCAGCCAGACCAGAGATGCAGCAGTAGTGTGTGATGCTGATATGAGGGTAGGCCAAGTTCAGTTGAGATTAATAAACATTGTAAAATTGGTACATTTGGTTTGAGTGTTTAGACAGGTCAAGAAAAGACGCGAGTTGCATTGTTGCAGAACTCTCTTCCCCTTACTGGTTGATTGGTATACTGGTATTTACAATGATATTGAAGAAGGCTGCACGTTCCATCTAAGTGGTGGATGAATGAGGTAGGAGTTGCTGAGGGCTGCAGAGGTTTAGTAAGACAAGAAAGTAATAGGAATATCAACAGCCATCTAAATGATATAACCTGAGTCTCCAGATAGTCTGCCCATACTCAAATACATATGCACTGTCCCTGTGATAAGAGAATTATTTTACAAATATTTTTCTGATGTCAAAACTTAAAACAATTTATTTAGCTACTTAACAGTAAGTGTGTTGCGATGCCTGTTAGCCAATGAGAGGCTCCTGTTTGTCAGTCCTGCTGCTTCTAACAAGTTTCGGGATTGATCAGCAAGCAATGTGGTGCCATGCATAAAAGGCATCAGCAAGCACAAGCAGTCTTCCACTCACACTGCTGGAACATTTTTCATAGTGTAGAGAGCCTTTAGTCCAAATCAGAAAGCACATAAAATTAAAACAAAGCAAATAACTAAAAATATTTTGAATCCACATACTTATTATTTATTGTTTCTGGAACCACAGTGTGCTAGGCACTCTCCAAACATAAAAGGAGGCATGGTTCGTATCTGAAAGAACTTATGCTCCTTATTTAAAAAACAAAACAAAACAAAAACACACCAGCTAGGCATATGAAGGTAGGAGAAAGGGTAATAACAAACAAAAAAGGTGGCCCAATGGTAGTAATACATAGTGTTAATGGCACAATTAGAATTATTTTTAAAAATATATAAACTTATAAAGTGTCATTGTTTTATTTTAGTCTGGGGTGGTTGTGTTTTGGGGGATGGTTGGGGATCACTTTTAATGTATCCAAATAATTCAGCCATTCCTAGGTGAAATACCTTTTTTTTTTTTTTGTAAGTTGGCAGTTTATAGCTGTACACACTAGGGTAAGGCAAACTAATTCACATAAAATATTCTGCCACAACTTTTTTGGAGTGGTTTTTATAGCTTGAGCTGAACTTCTTTCCTTTCTCACTTCTGATTTCCCTAAGGGACTGAATCCAGCAGGGCTTACATACTGGGAGATAATGACAGGGGAGGACTCCTGCCTCATACTGAGAAAGCAGGACGATCAGCGAGTTATCTTCAGTGCCTATACAAAAATGCAAGAAGCCTGGGAAACAAGCAGGGAGAACTGGAAGTCCTGGCACAGTCAAGGAATTATGATATGATTGGAATAACAGAGACTTGGTGGGATAACTCCCATGACTGGAGTTCTGTCATGGATGGATATAAACTGTTCAGGAAGGACAGGCAGGGCAGAAAAGGTGGGGGAGTTGCATTGTATGTAAGAGAGCAGTATGACTGCTCAGAGCTCCGGTATGAAACTGCAGAAAAACCTGAGAGTCTCTGGATTAAGTTTAGAAGTGTGAGCAAAAAGGGTGATGTCGTGGTGGGAGTCTGCTATAGAGCACCAGACCGGGGGGATGAGGTGAACGAGGCTTTCTTCTGGCAACTAATAGAAGTACTAGATCACAGGCCCTGGTTCTCATGGGAGACTTCAGTCACCCTGATATCTGCTGGGAGAGCAATACAGCGGTGCGCAGACAATCCAGGAAGTTTTTAGAAAGTCTAAGGGACAATTTCCTGGTGCAAGTGCTGGAGGAACCAACTAGGAGCAGAGCTCTCCTTGACCTGCTGCTCACAAACAGGGAAGAATTAGTAGGGGAAGCAAAAGTAGATGGGAACCTGGGAGGCAGTGACCATGAGATGGTCAAGTTCATGATCCTGACACAAGGAAGAAAGGAGAGCAGCAGAATACGGACCCTGGACTTCAGAAAAGCAGACTTTGACTCTCTCAGGGAACTGATGGGCAGGATCCCCTGGGAGAATAACATGAGGGAGAAAGGAGTCCAGGGGAGCTGGCTGTATTTTAAAGAATCCTTATTGAGGTTGCAGGAACAAACCATCCCGATGTGTAGAAAGAATAGTAAATATGGCAGGCGACCAGCTTGGCTTAACAGTGAAATCCTTGCTGATCTTAAACACAAAAAAGAAGCTTACAGGAAGTGGAAGATTGGACAAATGACCAGGGAGGAGTATAAAAATATTGCTCAGGCATGCAGGAGTGAAATCAGGAAGGCGAAATCACACTTGGAGTTGCACCTACAAGTAGGGTGACCAGATGTCCTGATTTTATAGGGACAGTCCCGATTTTTGGGGCTTTTTCTTATATAGGCGCCTATATATATAGGCCCCACCCCGTCCCGATTTTTCTCATTTGCTGTCTGGTCACCCTACTAGCAAGAGATGTCAAGAGTAACAAGAAGGGGTCCTTCAGGTATGTTAGCAACAAGAAGGTGGTCAAGAAAAGTGTGGACCCCTTACTGAATGAGGGAGGCAACCTAGTGACAGAGGATGTGGAAAAAGCTAATGTACTCAATGCTTTTTTTGCCTCTGTCTTCACGAACAAGGTCAGCTCCCAGACTGCTGCACTGGGCAGCACAGCATAGGGAGGAGGTAACCAGCCCTCTGTGGAGAAAGAAGTGATTCAGGACTACTATATTTAGAAAAGCTGGATGAGCACAATTCCATGGGGCCGGATGCGCTGCATCTGAGGGTGCTAAAGGAGTTGGCGGATTGCAGAGCCATTGGCCATTATCTTTGAAAACTTATGGCGATCGGGGGAGGTCCCGGATGACTGGAAAAAGGCTAATGTAGTGCCCATTTTTAAAAAAGGGAAGGAGGAGTATCTGGGGAACTACAGGCCAGTCAGCCTCACCTCAGTCCCTGGAAAAATCATGGAGCAGGTCCTCAAGGAATCAATTCTGAAGCACTTAGAGGAGAGGAAAGTGATCAGGAACTATCAGCATGGATTCACCAAGGGCAAGTCATGCCTGACTAACCTAATTGCCTTCTATGACGAGATAACTGGCTCTGAGGATGAGGGGAAAACAGTGGATGTGTTATTCCTTGACTTTAGCAAAGCTTTTGATACAGTCTCCCACAGTATTCTTGCCGGCAAGTTAAAGTAGCATGGGCTGGATGAATGGACTATAAGGTGGATAGAAAGCTGGCTAGATCGTCAGGCTCAACGGGTAGTGATCAATGGCTCCATGTCTAGTTGGCAGCCGGTATCAAGCAGAGTGCCCCAGGGGTCAGTCCTGGGGCCAGTTTTATTCAATATCTTCATTAATGATCTGGAGGATGGCATGAACTGCACCCTCAGCAAGTTTGCAGATGACACTAAACTGGGAGGAGTGGTAGATATGCTGGAGGGTAGGGATAGGATACAGAGGGACCTAGACAAATTAGAGGATTGGGC
>NW_020664464.1:16122324-16145333 GCF_002925995.2 Terrapene triunguis | reverse complement strand
TGAGGCCTCATCTGGAGTACTGTCCAGTTTTGGGCTCCACACTACAAGAAGGATGTGGAAAAATTGGAAAGAGTCCAGCAGAGGGCAACAAAACTGATTAGGGGGCTTGAGCACATGACTTATGAGGAGAGGCTGAGGGAACTGGGATTGTTTAGTCTGCAGAAGAGAAGAATGAGGGGGGATTTGATAGCTGCTTTCAACTACCTGAAAGGGGGTTCCAAAGAGGATGGAGCTAGACTGTTCTCAGTGGTACCAGATGACAGAACAAGGAGTAATGGTCTCAAGTTGCAGTTGGGGAGGTTTAGGTTGGATATTAGGAAAAACTTTTTCACTAGGAGGGTGGTGAAGCACTGGAATGGGTTATCTAGGGAGGTGGTGGAATCTCCTTCCTTAGAGGTTTTTAAGGCCAGGCTTGACAAAGCCCCGGCTGGGATGATTTAGTTGGGTATTGGTCCAGGAGGTTGGACTAGATGACCTCCTGAGGTCCCTTCCAACCCTGATATTCTATGATTGTATGACATTTCCCTTTGGGATTGAGGCATGCACAGAGCCAGATCCCTGTGAGAGCTTGAAGATTTGTGTTTCTGAGTGTAGTGTACTCTTAGATATATTAGCCACAAACTGTGAAAAAATCAACAGCAGTGAAACCCAATGGAGAGTTTAGAGCCTTTCTGCAGAAGAAGGGAGAGAAAGAACTGGCACACTCAATGGATGGCTTAATGGAGGATTTTGGGGGGGGGGGGAGTGATGAGTTGGCCACCCTTTTAAGATGCCAGTAAAGGAGAGTAGAAAGCCGCCAGTCCTCTTCCCAGAAGACTGGATTATGTCAGGTGGGAAGCCTAGGCCTATAGGGGAAAGTTGTCTGGTTTGGAGAGTTGAGGCTAAAAGTTTGAATGGGTTTTGGATAAAAACCTTAACTTTCTAGATGCTTATCTAAACCCCAAACTTTCCGGATATTCACCAATGCCTAATATGTTATGTACATACCTTATATAAAAATGATAATATAACAAAGTTTATATTAATCAGTCAATATGTATATCCTTGTGTGGTTTCAGACATATTAAGGATGTTCAGTTGCACCAGGTTTTCTGACTAGTAGCAATTATAAACTTTTGATTGTGATTGATTCTGCTTATTTTTTTAATTGAATTGAGCAATTTTAAGAAAAATAGGTTTTTAAGGCTTATTTGTATTTTATTTAAAGTTGACACTCAGAGAAGACTCCAGAGATAATTTTCTTCAGAGAAGATTTTTTAATTTATTTTTATAATTTGTATTTCTTTTGAGGATATATTTAAAAGGCTTTTGGTCTACCATGCTTAGAATAATTCCTCTCTCCATCTTCCATTTCTTTTTTGTCTGCATTAGCAAAATTCATTATAATCTGTTAAAGGCTCCACTACTGCTGTGGAGAATCTCTCAAGTTTAATTCTTCTGTCTGTTCAAGTCGGGGCTATTCTCTCTTGAGATGATCACTGCTGCTTCAGGCCTCTTTGATCCCAGGTCAGCCTGTCAGCCTAACTCACCTCACTGGCACCACTTCCTTTTCAAAGAACCGTTGATGTATATTTCATGCTTTAAAGGAGACAACTTCACAAAGATAAACAAAATTATGAGCCAGATCAGCTGGGAGGAATAATTTAATCAGAAAAATTTGAATGATGATTGGTAATTCTTTAAGAACACTTTACTACATACCCCCAAAAGCCAGAATCAAGGAAGAAGACCATATTGATTAAAAAATCCCAGCCTGGTTTAGAAGGGGTGTGAAAGCAGCTATAATTTTTTTTTTTTAAATATAACAAATGGAAGAAAGGGGAAATTATTAGTAATGAATATAAATCATAAGCTAGGAATTATAGAAAATTGATAAGGGAAGCAAAGGGACATACGGAGAAATTTATGGACAGCAGCGTTAAGAACAGCAAGAAGGAATTTTTAAAAAGTATATTAGGAACAAAAAGAATCCTAACAATGGTATTGGTCCAGTGGAAATGGTAGAATTACCAAATATCAATAATGATGCAGAAAAGGCAAAAGTGTTCAATAAATATTTGTTCTGTATTTGGGGGAAAAAACAGATGATGATGTCGCATCCATTCCATTAGTATCTCAAGAGGATATTAAACAGCAGCTACTGAAGTTAGACATTTTAAAATCAGCAGATTCAGATAACTTGCATCCAAGAGTTTTAAAAGAGCTAGCTGAGGAGCTTACTGGATCGTTAATGTTGATTTTCAATAAGTCTTGGAACACCAGGGAAGTACTAGACGA
This sequence comes from Terrapene triunguis, assembly GCF_002925995.2. Classification (NCBI taxonomy): domain Eukaryota; kingdom Metazoa; phylum Chordata; order Testudines; family Emydidae; genus Terrapene; species Terrapene triunguis. The sequence continues at coordinate 16,143,056 of NW_020664464.1, read as the reverse complement.
AAGCTAATGCTGTGCTAACTGATAGGTCTGACAATGTAATCATCAAATGGGTGTGTTTCTGGTGGCATCTCGCAGGGATCGATTCTCGGCCCTCCGCTATTTAACATTTTTATTAATGACCTGGAAGAAAACATAAAATCATCATTGATAAAGTTTGCTGATGACACAAAAATAGTGGGAGTGATAAATAATTAAGAGGACAGGTCAGTGATGCAGAGAAATCTGGATGGCTTGGTACATTGGGCCCAAGCAAACTGCATTTTAATATGGCTAAATGTAAATGTATACATCTAGGAACAAAGAATGTCAGCCATACTTAAAGGATGGGGGACTTTTTCCTGGGAAGCAGCGACTCTGAAAAAGATTTGGGGTCATGATGTAAAATTAGCTGAACATGAGCTCCCAATGCGATGCTATGACCAAAAGGGCTAATACAATCCTTAGACATTTAAACAAAGGGCATCTCGAGTAGGAGTAGCGAGATTATTTTACCTCTGTCTTTTGGCACTGGTGCGACTGCTGCTGGAAAACTACATCTAGTTCTGTTGTCCACAATTCAAGAAGTATGTTGATAAAGGAGAGGGTTCAGAGAAGAGTCACGAGAATGATTAAAAGGTTAGAAAATATGCCTTATAATGATAGGTTCAAGGAACTCAATCTGTTTATTTTAACATGGAGAAGGTTAAGGAGTGACTTAATTACAATCTATAATTACCTACATTGGGAATAAATATTTAATAATGGGCTCTTCAATCTATCAGAGAAAAGTTTAACAAGAGCCAATGACTGGAAGTTAAAACTAGACAAATTCAGACTGGAAATAAGACGTACATGTTTAACAGTGAGAGCAATTAAACATTTGAACAACTTACCAAGTGTCATGATGGATTCTCCATAATAGATCATTTTGCAATCAAGAGTGGATGTTTTTCTAAAAGATCTGCTCTAGGAATTATTTTAGGGAAGCTATGTGGCCTCTGTTATACTGGAGGTCAGACTAGATGATCACAATGGTCCCTTCTGGCCTTGGAATCTACATATCTATGAAATACTCTAACTCAACCAGAAGTCACAGGCTTGATGCAGGAATTATGTGGTGAAACTCTATGACCTGTGTTATGTAGGAGGGCAGACTAGATTATCATAATTTAGCAATTTTTTTTTTGTTCTTTAGCCTTGTCAAAATTACGTCATTTGCTTTGTAATCAGACATTAGTTTCAACACTTTACCTGAATAAAAAGGGCTTGCATTTCTAAAACAAAAACAACTGTCTGAAAGAGAAATGTAATGTTAAAGATTAAGAAAAGTACCTTTTTAATTAATGTTGCAATAAAATTATTACTGTAACAAGGGAGAAGTTAATTTTGCATGTGTGCTAGTAAAGTCTAATACATGACATCTGAAATCTTTTCTATTTCAGTTCTTATGTGTATTGATGAACTCTGCTATTGCTTGTAAATTAGACTGGAAAATCTGTGGGTAGTATTGTAATACGTAAGGCAATGTGGGGGAGGCTCAATAAAAATTGCCTTTTGGGAAAAAGAGAAGTGTCTTTAAACTTAGTTTTGAATATGTCATGTTTTTGTTTTTTCAATTTTACAAGGCTAATTAATTTCTTGCTATTTCTACTGCACACTGAGTGAACATGATTATCTGTCCTCTTACTGAACTCTAAAAAAGGGTGTGGGTGTGGGAAGGTGTTTCCATGAAAGCTTTTCTATTTTACATCTCATTGCCTCTGTCATTTCCAATGTTTTTTCTCTGCCATAGCCACAGTTACACTTAATGCAGAACTACAATTACTCTGTAATTTTACTCAATAACACTACTACGGAAGCAGCCAAAAGTGACATTAAGATCCAAAGTTATGAAAAAAAGACTGGGCGGGGGTCTTCACACATTTGCATTAGGAATAATACTGCTGTATATTTAAGGGGTTATATATAATAATAATTTTCATCTTAAAAGGTAAAATTATTCTGAATAAATTAGAATATTTTTCTCAGGGCTGAAACCTGCACTATGTGCACACCCAAAACTTCCATCAACTTTACTGAGATCTTTGGATGAGTAAAAAATGCTATGTGAGGGAAGAAGAGTAAAATCCGGCCTCCATGGAAGCTAATGGCAAAACTCCCATTCAATTCAGAGCGTCTAGGAGTTCACTCTAGGTGTTTGGGTGCAGAAAGAGAAAAAATGTTGCCTTTAGTTCATATCTCTGTCTTCAAACTATGCAAGGGGTTTTCTCATATCCTTGGCAAAAAATCTTCAAGACCCTGTGTGTGGGTTGTATTTTCCTCCCCACCCCCTGCGTTTGGTTAAAGATACTGAATGTTCAGAGTTTTTTGATATTTGCATTGTGATTTAGAAATAAATTTTGTGCTTGTTTTATTTCTTGAGCAGAGAGGAGGGTGAATTGGATTTTCTGAGGGCCTGATCCTTCAGTATGTATAAAAGCAAAATGCCTCCCAAAGTTACTGGGAGTTTTGCTTTCACAGGGACTCCAGAATCAGGCAGTTAATAGAATTTGTTCAATAACCTGGACTGAAGTTTAAGCAATTACTGTTGAACTTTAAGCAATCTATCAAAGTTTCTCTGGTCAGCCTTTTATTACTATCTTGTCTTGAGCCCTTTTTTTAATGACATCTATTATCAGATTGAAATGGCGATTGAGACACTGCAAAAGTCTGATGGTCTGTCCACTCACAGAAGCTCTCTTCTCAACAGCCATGTAAGTTGCCTCTTCTTCATGTAAACTAATCTCCTGCTTTGTCTGCATGCTTAATTTATCTCTAAATGCTTTTTTTTTTTTTTTGCCTTTTTTTTTTTTTTTTTTGCCTCTTAATCTTCCCTTCTCAGTCACTTGTAATCTTATACAGCATCTTCCATGGCTATGTTTTGTCAGGTGAAATGTCACTAAATACATATATATTATTGAGTTCATCGTTTCCTACGTTCTGTATTATGTCCCCAGGTGTTACCACATTCTGAGTTTCACAATAATGTAATTGTGAAAATAATCATTGAAAAATTCTTAATTATCCGGGGGGGGAGGGGTGTGTGTGTGATATTTAAGATAAAATTGGCTACTAAAAAGAATCTGTGCACTGTATAATAATTTTTGGGGGGTGGAGCATGCAGCATGAGTATGTAATATCTTTTGGATTATTTTAGAGAATCACATTACTTTATTCTGAATAATGAGTTTACTGAAAATGACAAAAGAATGCTGAAGGTCCATAAAGTGGTGTTGGTATTTCTGTTAAATGACTTATACAAGTTGTTGCCTCCATGGGCTGAAAAAATGAAAACAATTGATTACTCTGAAAGCTGGAGATATCTGTTGCTCTTTGTGCCTCTTTATTTGGTCTGAATTTACAAATCCTAAAAATAAGAATTTTCAGTAAGAATAACTTTTGCCTAAAGTGGTTGTCTGTATAAAAGCAGCATTTTAAAATATAGTGGTAAAGATATTAAATGTAACTTTTGTATAGAGGGAGAAAAGGGCCCAAAGCTTAATCTCTAATTTACTGTATATATTATAAAATGAATTGCCAGCCCAAGTTTTTCCTGAAATGTCTTTCCAGCTGGTAAAAGTTGCTTTATTTAAATTATATTATTTGGCATTTGTATATGTTCACTCCTTAGCACATATTAAGGCTACTAATCAAAACTGATTCTATGCTGTGATCACACTTTTGTATTCTCTACCACAAAAATGGAGAATAGTAAACTAAATCTCAATTTCAAAAGTATTTTTGTAATATCTATTGATTTTATGATGGTAGACAATGATTTAGAAATAAAACCAAAGCAATTATATATTTTGTTCTGAAAAAGTTCCATAATCTGAAGCTGAAAAACCAATAGCTTTGTGTGAAAGTTTCCCCTCATGATGGCAAGAAGCAGTAGAGGATTGATTCTAAAACACCTGGAAGAGAAAACAACTTTAGAAACTGCTAAAATTGTGGGGAGAGAGATTGAATAGCGTAAATGTGATTAAGACTTTTAAATTCTATCTTGGATGTTAAAAAGAAATGTTGTTTTGAAGATAGAAGGCTGCCTAGAAATTGCATTATCGGGGTTAATTAGATACCATGCTGAAGAGATCATAACCTTGGCAACGGGCCAATGCATGTTAAAACTGGAGATATGGAGAGCTGTTACTTTGTCTTGAGTCCCATATGGAAGCACATCATATCTTAACATCATATCTAACAAGAGCTAGATGATAGGCTGTTTACCTTGGGTAACTTTATTCCATTATTTACATATAGACGTATATAGTTATATGCACTATTTACAAATTTCTTTCTGCTAATAATATTTACATGTACCCATTACACAACATGTCACTACTTTTTTCTTTTGTTCCTTTAATTTGGGTATTATTTCAAATTTCAATAAAAGACCAGTATGTAATTAGGCTAGGGCTATGTCTTTGATTTTGTATTGGAGACACAAACATATTTATTTGACATGATAGTCTTGACAGCCCCAATCACCCAAGTAAGAAGTTGACAGAAAACGGTTGAATTTATTTTATAGTTTGCCTATTTTTAAAACTCTATTTGTTTTGACTCCTGTCTCAAATTAGTGTAACATGGAAGAAATTTAATATGTTTGTTTGTTTTCTCCCTATTTCTCAAACTACCCTTCATTTTGATTTCCAGAGGTCTGAGCCAAAGGGCATTAAGTCAAAGTAGAGACACTTTTGATATAAATGGGCTTTGGATCAGGCCTGAAAAGCTGTGAATTTCATTAATATTACCTTTTACATTACAAATGTTCTATTCATCAATGACAAAATCTTAAACTCTCAAAAATAATAGCCTGCTGATTTGGCTTTCTGTGGTACTATACCTCCATTGTTAGCCGTCCTGGAGTGTGGTTGCCTTTATTGATGCTTGCTCGTTTTTGTGAGTTTTTCATTTCTCCTCTACTTTTTTCTTTTTCTGATTTCTTTGTGCATGAGGTTGACTTGACTAATCAATTTATAATCTAATGTTGTATAAACATCGGAGTTTTAGTGAAGCCAGAATCAATTTGCCAGTTTTTACTGTGTAAACACTTCATACTTATCCATCCTTAAATGTTACTAATACTATTAGTCAACAAGCTAGTATTCAAATCCTGAACAGCTCAGATGTAGAATTCTCATTCTGCATTGAAGAAATATGTTTACAATAGCTGTATAATGTTTGTAGATTATTTTCCTTTTAAAATTATATACAGCCTTGGGCACTCTTCTTTCCAGCAATCTAGCAAATAAATTCCAGGCTGCAATCTAGCAAATAATCACTTGATGCCTTTTGCCACTGAAATACATCCACCCTAGAGCAAAAATCCTTGTTTTATACTTATCTTGGATTATGCTCTGCCAACATTGGCTAATGCAAGTTATAGTTGAAATAACATCTGTCAAGAATTCAGATCATTAGTAAAGTGCACTTAAAATGAATCCTAATAGGTTATAATCCATCTGGAAAAAAAATCCCAAATGTTACATTTAGAAGTTAATTGGGAAATGCATTTTTTTTTTTTTTGTCAATCAGTATTTCCCTTAGGGAAAAATAAGAATAGTTCACCCTTCTTAATCTATCCTGATTAACAGAGATTAAATGCAAAGGTTGAAAGATGTAATTATCTTGGTTTCTAGCCTCAGATATGCTTATGTCACTTAATTAGTGAAATAAATAGTTTTTTTTTTAAATAAACCAAGGTCAAGGTTAAAGTTTCCAGCGATATTTTTTCATAGCCTTTATATCAGAATGGTAAGCAACCAATTTAAAATACATTTGTGAACACTATGACTCAGTATTTTTTTAAAATAATGATTTTAGATCTACCAGCTGAAATAAGGATGATAAACTGCTCTGTTTTATTACATTCTATTTAAAGTGCAAAATTGTCTAAAAGTCTAGCTAATAGCTCTATATCGTGGAACCATTTAAGTAAGTCAAACACAGAGACATTTCTTCTTGTGGGTATTTGTCTACCTGTCATCCATATTACCTGCTAGCAAGTTAAAACAATAGAAACCATCTCAGCTCATATAGAACATAAACTAAAGAATTACAATTTTGTTTTCTATTTTGTTCTCCATGCAAAAGGAGAACATGAAGATAGCCTCTAAAAGGTCTTGGGTGAATTGTTGTTCTCGTTGCACTTGGCAAAGTGCACATGACTCTGATTGAAACAGAGGTGAGAGTCCAGTACATTAATTATACCTCTAGATTTTAGTGAATACTAATGTGAGAGAGACTGTAGAGTGGGGGCAGGAGCTAAGAACGTTCTATTTTAGGAGTACAGAATTACATTTTTTCACATTAAAATATTTAAGATCTGTGTCTTAAATGATTAATTATGTTCAACATTAGCAAAAGTTTTCTCTTCCCTATCATTGAAAAGTTTGTGGTACCACTCTTTATTAGTAAATGAATGCAACAGACTACAGTATTATCAAGTAAACTGATCTTTTTGCTGTTGTTAACATATATTTTACTCATGCTTTGCCTTGATATTTTACATTAAAATTTGTTACACATTTCTGTTGAGAACTAATGCATCAGAACAAAATTGTGTTGCATTGGTTGAAATCATTTTAAACATGCCTGGTTTGGAGTTTCATTGGAAACTCAAAACTAAGACCAGATTTTTGGTAAAATCTATGAACCTGACTGATTTAAAGATTCACACTGAAATCATGCTCTTGGCTTTGACATCAAAACTGGTGAAACTTGGCAATTTCAACTGATTTCCTGTTTACATTTTTGGGGTCATTCAAACCCAAAACTCAAAGGAAAATTCTGGGGGATACAAATCCATGGTATGGTAAGCCAAATGAAAGATTATCAGAACCCCTAGAAAAATAAAACCACAGACTTTCACACAATTTAAGTATAACCATCATATAAAAATACTCTTATTTTACGCTGTCATTTTTCTACTCAGTTAAAGCTGGAGGGAGGATCGGAGTGAAACTGACACAAGCAATCAACCTTGCTAAAGTGCCTTTTTTTGGTTTGTTTTCTCATCTGTTAGTGGCAGTTTATATTAGATATGTTGTGAGTATTCCCAAAAAGATACCAGTTGTGCCTCTTACTATAGAGCCACTGAAGTACTCAGCATGTAAGTGTTTTTCTGCCAGCTTCCAAAATTACCCACCAAAGTTCTAAATGAAATGACCTAGAGAGAGAGAGAGTTTTCACGGGATTCAGTCCTATTCCCACTTAAGTTAATGACAAAATTCCTTTTGGCTTCAGTGGAAGCAGAATTGGGCCCATAATCTTTAATAGTTGTATCAGTTCATTTTAGCACCACCTAGATTGCTCCTTGCCTTGTGTTTGTTTTTTGTTTCTTTATTTACGGTTAAAAAACAAAAGAATAAATCTTGTTCAATTAAATAGTGTAACTGATCTGAGTGTCTGGGGAAGCGAAACAACTCTCTGCAATACAATAGTCTAATAATGCAGATGGATTAAATGACTCTCCATCAGTCCAACAAGCAGTTTCTTTTCTATGGTTATGTAAATACATTTATGATTGGTTAAATTCCCTGAAGTATTAACAATTTGTCTCCAAAGCCTAGATCAATGTACAGAAAATTAATGTGTGGTACTGGACTCTTGAATACTTTAAGAAATGGGGACTATCTGAGGTCACAAGTGTTATGAGTTCTGCTATTTCCATGTGTTTTTGAAAGACTCAAAGACACCATCGCATATCTAACCCCTCTAAAGAGAACTGCCTTCATTTGAAGAAAAAAGTCACCATTGAATAGACGTTAAGAGCAATCTCAAAATGTATTAAGAAGCTTTGAATTGTACAGCTATGTTAATGATAGCCTAAAATGTTTATTGTGAAATTATCTGAATTTACTTTTCTTCACTGTCTCCTATTTGAAATAGCTCCAGTGGCTCTTAGACAACTATGAAACAGCAGAAGGAGTCAGTCTCCCCAGAAGTACGCTTTATAATCATTACTTACGACACTGTCAGGAGCACAAGTTGGACCCAGTCAATGCTGCCTCCTTTGGAAAACTCATAAGGTCAATTTTCATGGGGCTACGGACCAGGAGACTAGGAACCAGGTCTGTGTAAAACAATCAGATCTTAGATTATAGCATAGAGAGAGTGTAGTGATCATTGTGATCATGAACCTTGTACATGATACACTAAACAAGCTGAAAGAAAACATTACTTAAATGTTAAAATGTTTGTCTATCAATTTCTCATGTAATGTCAAACTGTGTCAAGTTGTTACAAAAACCCATTACATTTCTCCTTGTCCTGAAATCACTTATTAATTCTGAAACATACACAACAGATTTATAGCAATACAAATATAATATAGGCTGTCGGTTGGAAACTATGCATGAGATGGAGAATAATTACTATATTTCTTATGAGTTAAAAATCTAATTATATTTGTTTATTTTTCATCCAATACTTAATTTAAGTATATGCTGAGCACAAAGTGATGATTGATCATTACATATGCGGTAATAGGGGTGTTCTGCCTTTCCATATAAAAATAAATGAGTGATTTTAATGTAGATGAATATTTTTATCAACTGATTTTTTTTGTTTGTTATAAGGGACTGTTATTTAATGCTGCCATGATTCTACAGCTTAATTACAAAATAGCTTCAATTCCTTATTTATAAATTGTCGTTACTGTTTTTATTTCATGCAGTGATATTTCAGTATGGTATGATAAGTAATATGAGGGACACTAAGTGTAAAAATAGAGGAGTTTTTTCCCCCTATGTTTACCCAGTGTAGTGGGCTACAGTTAAAGCCTTATAGTAGATTCCATTCACTCATTCACAGCTTTTCCAAACACTTACCTCTTAGGCTGAAATGTTCCATGCAGGGCTTCGGAGCTGTGCTCCGGCTCTGCTCCAGCTCCAGGCAAAAACCCGCAGCTCCACTGCTCCGGAGCTGCTCCGCGCTCCAGCTCCGGGCTCCGCTCCAAAGCCCTGGTTCCATGCTTGTTCTGTCTGAAGGAAAAATATTTATTATTAATTTTTTTGTAAATGTGAGCCTTTAGGGACCCTTTAGCCATGTTTGAGTTAAAGGAGAGTAAGGGAACAAAGATTTCTAATCACGGTCTTTTTTTAAACGGGGAGCTAACAAAATTGGTGAGTTTTGAAATTTGAAACTTGTCCATTATTTGCTTTGAAAAAAGAAATAATTTTGATTAAACCAATAAATGAGAATTTGAAAATAGTGTATTGAGCAAGACCAACAGAAAATGTGTTTAAATCTTTTAAATGTATACAGATGCACACTTACACATGTTATTAGCAAGTTCCACAGAGCTGAATAGTTCAAGATTTTTTCCATTTCTTGTTTCCTTGTCCAGTCCTTCCAGATACCAGGACAGCAGCAGCATGTTGTCAGTGGTATCAAAGGCTGCTGACAGAGCTAATAAAACTTTCACATACACCAGACCTTTTTTCCCTATTACCAAAAGGAGTTTGTCAATCAAGTATTTTCTACACCACACCCAGTCTTAAAAGAAAATTGAAAATAATTTGGGAAATTAAAAAAAAATCCATATATCACTACAATCATCTAATAATCTTAAATCATCTCCACCATTAAAAGGGTTCAAGATAAGGTAGTAATTGGCACTGTTGTGAGGTGGCAGTTTCTTGAGGAAAGACATAACTGCAACTTATTTAAGGATAACTGGATTTTACTAGCCATGAGGAGCCTGGTCCATTTTGTCCATTGCACTCTACATCTTCCCAGCACATCCATTTGTCTCATTTATATTTTGCTACTGATCTAGTGGATGCCTCTCACTGGTGCACTATTGTCACTTTTGTCTGTAAAATACAGATGGTAAACTCCTTGTGCCAAGCTATGCTCAAAACGTTAACTGAGAGGGAGCATTTGAATTACTGCTGCACAGAACAGTTTTGTCTGGTCATAACTATGTTGTCCAGTCACTGATGAGAGTTTCTTAGCTTTAGCCATAGTCATACAGAGATGTCTACTATCAGCTGCATCAGAAAGAGCTCTCCACCTCTATGCTGTAGTGTCTACCATTGTTGTTTTGTAGGTCACAGGTGGCAGTTAGAGTGAAAGAAGAGAATGTGTAGGGGCAGTTGTGTTGGTCATTTAGGGTAGATTATCATCGTGTCATGCTAAGATATTGACCATGTCCAGCTGTTGATCATTATTTTCTTAAGCGTTCTGAAATCTTATTTCATCCATCAGTTTGTATCCAGTCTTATAAGCCCCAATATGGGCCAAAAAATGTTATCCTTTTTTTTTTAATAAGGAGAAAAACACTAGTTCCATAGGTTTAAAAACACATTAAAATGTTGTTTGTACTTAGAATGTTTTTCTACAAAGGCCCCAATCCTGCATTTGACTATACACGGGCAGACTACTGCCTCTGTGCTCAGCCCTATTGGAGGCAGTAGGGCTCCATACAGGTGCAGGGGTTCATGTGTGCTTAAAAAGTGTGAAGTCTGGGACCAAAATTATTACAGACTGACAAGCCCGAAGCCTCTAGGAGCATTGGTGCCTTTAATATTGTTAGCCTTGCTCAACCTAAGCCACTGAACGCTGCAAAAGTTCTAACAACATTTGATTACGGGTTGCTCCTGTTTGCGTTACTGTATATCAGGTAATTTTAAATGCATAAGTGTGTGTACATGTGCACTAGTGTGTGTGTGTGCATGGGTATAATCAAGTACATTGAGCTTACACATGTCCAGGAACAGATTATGACACACTTACTCATCCTGAGTAATATGTTACTTCACACATAGTCCAATTGAAGTCAGTTGGACTACACATGGTATAAGGTACTATTCATCATCAGTACAGGTATCACAGCCTGGTCCATGATGATTTACTGATTATTTTAAAGCCCCTTTTTACCTGTTTATAATCTATTTCCATAGAAACAGGGACAGCATTTTGCAGCCTTCATCAGGATTGTTAGAAAATTTGTAACTTTCAGCAGCTCCGGGTAAGCCCTGCCAGTTCAGTTTTAACAGCACACAGCCTTTAGGATATTGTAGAATCCATACACATGGGCTTTTTTCCATTGTATATAGTTCAATAGATACTGCTATAAGGACGTCACTGAAATATTTGGTAAATTCTTACAAATTTCAGGAATTGCCACAGTAGGCACAGCAAAGTGTCTCTTTGATTTCATAGATCTTATATAAAACTAAAGAGCTGTATAAACCAAGCAGCAGAGAGCTAATACTTCTTAGCTCTGACAGTATTAGATACACAATGCCATCACTTCAGAAGGGTGGTGAGGTCATAGATCCTGCCCACTATTCTTCATTAGCTGCTATTTCATATCCTCCATGAAAAGAAGAACCCCCTGCAATCACTTTAAAAACATTAATAGCTTCAATTTACTACTTAAATTCTTTAAAACAAGGCTTCTAATGTAGCACTATGTGTCCTTCTTCAAGTGGAGGGAGGTCATCCAGTATGTGGAGTCTTGCTCAGGACACTAAATTCTTGCAATATTTTCCTAGGAGATGACCAAAGTTTTCAGCCAACAAAAGTGCATATAACCCTAGCTAATCTAATGTCAGGGTAACAGAAACTTTGTTATAGTGGTGCAATGCCAAAATAGGAATGCATATGCCACACAAACTCTTTATTACTGGCATAGCAGGAATGAGCGGGTATGACTGCAGAAAAGGAGGTGTGACTGGGACATTTCCTACACAACAATTATCCTCAGATGTTTTTTTCATCCCCAGTTGCCATTGAAAGCCAACAAAAGTTAGAAGACACCTAAAGCTGAAACAGCCATCTATAAAGCAACACCAAGATGAGGGCAGTACAAAGGGGTTCTTTGTCAGGGTTCCCTCCCCACTCTGAACTCTGGGGTACAGATATGGGGACCCGCATGAAAGACCCCCTAAGCTTATTTCTACCAGCTTAGGTTAAAAACTTCCCCAAGGCACAAATCCTTCCTTGTCCTTGGATGAGTACTGCTGACACCACCAAGTGAGTTAGATAAAGATTCAGGAAAAGAATCACTTGGAGTTCCTGTTTCCCCAAAATATCCCCCAAAGCCCCTTCACCCCCTTTCCTGGGGAGGCTTGAGGGTAAGCCAGGTGAGCACAGAACAGACCCTTGGGTTTTTAGGACACTAAAAACCCAATCAGATTCTTAAAAAACAGAACTTTATTATAAAGAAAAAGTAAAAGAAGCACCTCTGTAAAATCAGGATGGAAGGTAATTTACAGGATAGTCAGATTCAAAACACAGAGGATTTCCCCTCTAGGCAAAACTTTAAAGTTACAAAAACAGGGATAAACCTCCCTCTTAGCACAGGGAAAATTCACAAGCTAAAACAAAAGATAATCTAACGCATTTCCTTGCTATTACTTACTATTTCTGTAATATTGGATGCTTAGTTCAGATATGGCTTAGGGAGATGTATTTTCCCTGCCCTGGTTCCTCGCTGACCCAGAGAGAACACACAAGGAGACAAAACAAACAACCTTCCCCCACAGATTTGAAAGTATCTTCTCCCCTTATTGGTCCTTTTGGTCAGGTGCCAACTAGGTTATCTGAGCTTCTTAACCCTTTACAGATAAAGGAGGGATTTTATGCTACCCTTAGCTATATGTTTATGACAAGCTGTAAGTTATCTTAGCACACCATCTGCTGCCTTGCACTCTGTGTTATGGCTGCACTCAAAGATCTGGCACTATATGGTAAAGGTCTACTGAAACTTTAAAAAGTCCTTGCTTTTGTCTCTGGAAGGAAGAAAACTGAAAGAACACTGATAGTGAACTTACTATATTTAGTGCTATGCAAAAGTACAAGTACTGATATTCTCTTTACTAACATTCGCATATGGAAAAACTGATATTTTCATCAGTATTTGCAAACTAATATTAACTATATAATTGTTCTGTTTCTGTCCAAAATTGTGAATTTGCTTCAGGTAGAAATTCCCCATTTCCACAGCATTTTTTTCTCTTCCTGTCAGCAATGGCAGTTTTTCACAAAGTTCTGATTTATAACTTAAGCCTTACCATCTGAAAGATATATTGTTGAAGAATACAAATAATGGCTTATAAAATATTTTTCAAAATCAGTAATGACAGGATTTCACTGTTGTTTTATTCACATGAACAATATGTTTTCCTATTTTTGTTCTGTTTCAAAAATTATGTGATTTCAAGTCTCTGTAAAAATATCATGTTATGCTTAAAAGTTTTACTATATATATATATACAGTGATGAGCTGCCAGAATGTTAATAACCGGTTCCCTACTGGGTCTTTGGCGGCACTTCGGCGGCGGGTCCTTCACTCGCTCCGTTTTGGCGGCATTTTGGCAGCGGGTCCTTCAGTGCCACTGAAGACCCAGAGTGAGTGAACGACCCGCCCCCGAAGTGCCGACGACGACCCGGTAGGGAACCGGTTATTAAGCGCTGCCCGGTGAGTACAAGCCCGAGACGCCCCACCCTAACTGCCACCCAGGGCCCCGCTCCCTGTCCCCTGACTGCCCCGACCCCATCCATCACCACCCCGACAGACCCCCGGAACTCCCACGCCTACCCAACCACCACCACCCCCCGTTCCCCATCCCCTGACCGCCCCCCCCAGAACCTCTGCCCCCTCCAACCGTTTCCTGCTCCTTATCCAACTCCTCCTCCCAGCCCCGGCCCGGTCCCCTTACCATGCTGCTCAGGGCAGTGTGTATGGATGCTGCGTGGCTCGCTGGAGCTCGCAGCCCCACCCCCTTACCATGCCACTCAAAGCGGCAGGAGCTGCTGAGCTGCCCAGGAGGGGTCCAGAGTGCTGCCGCCAGTTTCTGCAAGAGGGGGGAAGGCGGGGGAGGGGCAGGGAGAGCCTCCCCGGCCGGGAGCTCAGGCGGGCCAACAGGATGGTCCCGCGGGCCAGAGTTTGCCCACCCCTTTAACAACCGGTTCGCGTGAACTGGTGCGAACAGGTTCCAGCTCGCCACTGTGTGTGTGTGTGTGTGTGAGATATATATATATATATAATTAAAACAAAGACCATTAGATCAAGTTTCTTGAGATCACTGACATTGAAGTTTAGTTGAAACTTTAGATTACCAAATTTACTTTGTCAAGGTTTTTTCCGACAGATTTATTATGGATCTTTTGGATCCGGATAGTATTGATTATTGTCTCTGCATATGAGTCAATTTAAGGGGCATTTATTGGGCCTGATACTCCTGGTTTACACTGATGTAAGGGAGAGGAGGTGATCTTATGAACCCAATGGTATTATACAAGTATAAAATTGGTGAATCAGGAGGAGAAATTGGAGAGGAGAATCAGGTCCAATTTCTGCACCCTATTTTCCATTAGAGGTAAATTGTAAGACTTTAAAGAAAAAAAACAGTCTGACAAATAATTTTTGTTTGATCAACCTTTTCCCATTAATTCTTATTCTTTCGTAAAGGGGGAACTCCAAATATCATTACTATGGGATTCGTGTCAAGCCAGATTCTCCTCTTAATCGGCTACAAGAGGACATGCAATATATGGCTATGAGACAACAACCCATGCAGCAGAAACAGAGGTACAGTGTGGAAATTGTAACTATATTAAATAAACATTTTTTCATATTTCTAGCACTTGAAACCTGGGAGGATTGTTTAAATGTGATGCCAAACTCCTATCAGCATTTTTGGAAATTACTTGTCTATATTAAGTAGTTAATAAACCTCTCTAGTATGCATACATTTTGCAGCAAAAGGGAGTAACGTTGTCTTTTGCTTTTTTAAAGGAGTGTGGGATGCTTATTTATGTGCTTTTTAATATAAAAGACTTATTTGCCATTCTGACCCACTAAATAGATACTGTTATTCTTGCATGGAGATGGTATCTTTGCATATGGGTTTTTTTTCTCCCCCATTGGTATTTTAAACGGGTATTGTAAGGAGAAGCTGTGTGATACAATGTAGTGTACTGGGCATCAGAGTGGGCATCAGGAGACCTGTGTTCTATTCCTGTCATTGGGGACAAATCAGGCTAGATTTACACCGTACTTTGTTAGAAAAAGGTTTGGGTGTGAGTTCTTTCCCACAATGTGTTAAGTACTTTGCTAAAAAAATTATAGAAGTATCAGGATTGTTTCTTGATTTATAGATAATTTGCATTAAACTTTGAATTTCCTCAAAAAAAGAAAAAAGGTTTAAAAGACTGCAAGAGATGGTCCTGATATATTCCTTAAAACACTGTATTCTTGTTTATTAATCTTTAAAATTCGACTTCTAATGAGATCAGAATTGAACTTCTGTTTAGTTTGTTCTGAAGTTTCCAGATACAAGTTAGCCAAAATGTTCCAAAAGACAATGGTAAAGTTGCAAATATTAATACTAAAAACAAAGTATAATATAGTTGTTTTGAAATTTATCACCTGCACAATCTTTTGGATTATTTTCTCCCAAATTGATTAAATCTGATAAAATACTTTGAATTTCAAACTCCATTGTTCATATTTTACTATTATATCTTGTATGTGGCCTTATAAGGCAATGGATCCGATTTAGCCTGGGATTGACTTCCCCTTTGCAACAGGAAACATAGTGTATCATCCCTACCAAAAAAAAGGGGAGGTGCTGGCCCGGAACCGACATGACCAATGTCATCTATGTATGCTTTGATTAAATGTTTTCTCTCAGCAGCTGCCACTAGTAGTGCTTCTGTGGAATCCCAACTGTAATTTAAAGCAGTTCCATTCACTGGAAAATTCCAAGGAAGGGAGGTGGCAGTAAAACCATCTGTCTTCCCTTGGAGTATGTAACCACAAGGACCCAAGATGGCAGAGAGAGACTGCAGAGATTTGCATATGTTTGAAAAAGACTGCCTTAGATGTGTGGGTTCTAGGGACAAATCAAGACAAATACATATATATTTGATAGGCTGACGTGATACTACAAAAGGAAATATTTGATATCTTTGAAATCAAGGAATCCAAAAAAACTCAGGAAGTCAACAAAGACATCTCACAAGCACTACAGAAAGAGAAGCAATCCCATACAGTGTACTCAAACATTTTTTGTTGTCTCAAAAACAGTCAGGACCTAAAATCCATCTTTAGTCTCAAAGCTATAATGTCAGTTCAGATAGCACTGGAGACAAGATCATTGCCCATTGAGCTACAATACTTACTCCTGAGGGCATTCTGCGCCAAAAAAATAAAAAATGATGTGCCTAAAAATTCTGCACACAATATTTTAAAATTCTGCAAAATTCTGCAAATTTTATTTGTCAAATAAATGTGGAGGCTCCAGCATGGCATTGGGGGCCACAGGCCACTGGCTACACAGAGGTGGGAGATCACTCTGCAGCTCCCCCCCCCCTCCTCCCCCCAGGACACGGACTCAGCGGTGAGGCTGCACCCAACCCTGACACAGCACAAGGACCGTGCCTGTCCCAGAAACAACCCAGGGCCCTACCCCTCTGTGCCAGGTGCACTAGGTGTGGGCAGGCAGGCTCAACCTGGCAGGATCCAAGAGTGGAGGGGCTTAGTGTGGGGGGATCCAGGTGTGGGTAGAGAGGGTTGTGTGGGGGGCAATCTGGGTGCGGGCAGCTCAGGGTGGATCTGGGTGCAGGGGGAAATCTGGATACACAGTTGCTTGTCGGGGGGTTCTGGGTGCAATGGTAATGGGACTCTGCAGTAGAGGTCTAGGTGAAGGTGGTTGGGGCTCACTTGGGGGAGGTCTGGGTGTGGGGGGGATAGAGCTTGGCAGGGGGGTCTGGGTGTGGGGGGGTTCAGTGGTAGGGGAGTGGGGCTCAGTAGGGTGAGTACAGCTGGTTGGGGCTCAGTGGGGTGGGGATCTGGTGCAGGTGGCTCATTGGGGTGGTCCAGGTGCAGGGGGAGTGGGGCTTGGCAGGGGGGGTTCTGGGTGCGGGGGGGTGAGCCTTGGTGGCAGGGTGGATGCATGGGGGTTAGGCAGGTGGGGGAGAAGCTCCCCATACAGTGATCCCTTCCCCTGCAGCTGAAGAGTGATAGGTGCAGGAAGCAGGGGGAGAGGAGGTGTTTGCAGAGCTTTGTGCAGCCTGGGGTGAAATCTGGGGGTGGGTCTGACCCGGCCCCAGATGTCGTGCAGGGGAAGAGGAAGTCCTTTCAAGCCCAGCCAGGACTAGCAGCTGAGCATGGCACAGGGTGGGAGCCACCAGCCAGGTCTTCCCCAGTCCTGCCTCCTGCCCTACAGTGATTTACCTCTCTGCCAGCTGCCCTGGGCACCCAAAACATACTGCTGGGGAGAGTCGCATGACTGCTCTTGTTGCTTTCATGTCAGAAAGTCATTTTTCTGTGGGGAAGCAAAGAAATCTGCAGGGGACATGAATTCTGCACATCTGCAGGGGTGCAGAATTCCCCCAGGAGTAAATACTTCATTTTCCATCATGATAAAGTAGTTCTGAAGACCAATTTTGCTTTCATTCCAAAAATCAAATTCGTCTTTCTCAGATCACAATAACTACCTGCTTGAATCCTAAGCATCTTATACTCCTGGGGGCATTCTGCGCCTCTGCGCACATGCAGAATTCATGTCCAGTACAGAAATTTTTTTTCTGCAGAAAATACATTCTGCCCAAGAAGTGCTTCAGTTCCACCTTTCACCCAGCAGAGGCTGCAGTGGCACCAGAACAGCTGGCTGACTGGCAGTAACAGCTAGCAGCCAGCTGTCTTCATCACAGCAGCCTGCCTATGGAGGCAGAGTGGGGCACACAGGGCTGCTAAGGAGTCACAGACTGGGGTTCAGAAGGGCTAGTGGGGGGACAGACTGGGGAGCAGGTTAGGAGCTAGTGGGTTGACAGCACTGAGCCGGGGCTGAATGGGAGGGGGCTCCAGGGTCACATGGGGATGGGGGGTGGCAGGGCCATGTTGGGACAGCAGGTAGGGGGGCTTCAGGGGCACATGGGGAGGGGGAAGGGGGCTCCTGGGCCACATTTGGTGCAGAATTTATAATATTTTGGTGCAGAATTTTTGTTGCAGAATTGGTGCATAGAAAGACTAGTAGGATGATTAGAGGAATGGAGAGGAGACCTTAGGAGAGGAGACTCAAGGAGCATGGCTTGTTTAACTTAATCAAATGAAGGCTGAGGGGAAATATGATTGCTCTCTATTAATACATCAGAGGAGACATGCTAAAAATAAAGATAGCCATGGCAGTATGAGCTGTAGGACAGGCTAAGCTGCCCCGAGTATGTGCTTATCTGAGACCGTAGGCACCTACTCTCGGTGGCTAGTCCCTTCTGCCACTCACACTGCTGCGACTACATTCTGTTTTTCATATGCCAACTTGATGAGAGCTAGCAAATGTATGTCTCTTTGAGTGAGGGATCACACTCCCAACTCGAAGTGTAGACGTAGCCCTACTGTCAAGTTCTCCCTTAGCTCTGCTTGGCTCATCATATAGCCCAAGGGTGGGCAAACTTTTTGGCCTGAGGGCAGCATTGGGTTTCCAAAATTGTATGGAGGGCCAGTTAGGGGAGGCTGTGCCTCCCCAAACAGCCAGACATGGCTTGGCCCCACCCCCTATCCAACCTCTCCTGCTTCTCGCCCCCTGATGGCCCCCCCGGGACTCTTGCCTCATCCAACCCCCGCATTCCCTGTCCCCTGACAGCCCCCGGAACCTCTGCCCCTGACTACCCCCTGCCACCCCATCCAAACCCTCCTCTCATTCCTGACTGCTCCCCCAGGACCCCTGCCCCCATTCAATCCCTGTTCCCCGCCCTCTGACCACCCCGCCCTCTATCCACACCCCCGCCCCCTGACCACCACCCCGAACTCCCCTGCCCTCTATCCACCCGCTCCCCACCCCCTTACTGAGCTGCCTGGAGCACCGGTGGCTGGCAGCGCTACAGCCATGCCTCCCGGTGGGAGCCAGCACAGCACAGAGCAGCGGGTCAGGCCCTGGCTCTGCAGCTGCGCTGCCCCGGCTCTGCAGCTGCGTGTCCAGAGTGTTGCGCCGGCGGCAGGGCGAGCTGAGGCTGCGGGGGAGGGGGAACAGCAGGGGAGGGGCTGGGGGCGAGTCTCCCAGGAGCTCAGGGGCCAGACAGGAGTGTCCATAGTTTGCCCACCTCTGATATAGCCTGTTGAATCCTTTTAATTTAATGTACAATAATATATTCTGTTTTGAGTCATCTGTCTCACTCTAGGGAAAATTAATATTTAAGCAGGTGTCCTTTCCGGGCGGGAGGGGTGGGAGCATTCTTCCTTAGTACAATAACCATTGCATGTTTCCAGTGTGATTCAATATGGTATGGACTCCGTTTCCACAAGTAAAATTGCTGTTGTCTACCTCCTGTACCTTCCAAGGATAATTTCAAATGCTTCTTTGAACTTTTGGAGGTATCAACTAATTATGCCTGCTCTGTGTTTTCTATCCCTGTCTCAGTGCACAGAAAACTTGTTTTTATTTTGTTTTTGTCTGATCCAAAGATAACATCTTTTCCATCACCTCTCTCCTTGGATTTTCTGATTACTTAACTCAAAGTGTTTGCTACTTGTAGAAATTCATTCATATCATTCTCTGGGACATAAATGTAAAGAGACCATTCTTGACTCCTCTATCTTATCCATATTATTTTAAATTCGTAGCCAAATCATATCCAGGCTATTACACTGCCTAATTGCTAACACAACCAATTTATCAGTCTGTAGCTTCTCTTCCTGTAGCTTTATGGACCCTTTTAAAACAGTTTGGCCTTATAAACTACACTAAAAAATATGGAAGTGTAACATTATTCTTTTCTCAAAAAAACAGTATAATGCATCAAAATCTATAAAAATTTTGCAATCTATAGAACTATGCTATAGTTTGGTTATAATACAATCTCTACAGCAATGTTAAAGAAATTCAGATATTATAATACTAATCAGCTTCCCAATTTAGTGTTTAAGAAAAGAGCCTTCAGTTTCCTTTTAAACAAGCCCAGGTGTTTGGACTGTGCAGTTGTAGAGCTGATGTAACATCATGATCTAAAAATGATTTAGCTCTGCTTTGGCTTCCAGCCAGATAGATATGTCTCAACACTGGTTGTTGCTTTGCTAAGTGTTGGAACCCTCATTTGTTCATTGTTGTCTTGTGATTCTCATTTTCATCTTAGCTATAATTAACTTCTGTTCTGGGCATTGAACTGATGAGAGATTTTTAAAGTTGTTTTCATCAAAGAAAGTTCACATTCTTTAGACTGTCTAATGTTTTCTTGCCTTTGGTTGCAAATGGATGCATTTCTAATAAGGTCGCCAGGTCACTTCTTGGGGGTTCATTGTAGATGTGCAACAGTGCACTTGCAGGACGGTTACAGCTCTTCAAATACTATTTAACAGTTAGCATAACCTCTGAACCGATCCACTCACCAGAGAGTACTAAAAACATCTAAATATTTTTCAGATATCTGTACATTAGCTGTAGGTTTTTGTGTATACAGTAAGTTATTAAAGGATTTGGGTAGGGCTACCATACGTCCGGATTTCCCCGGACATGTCCGGCTTTTCGTTCTTTAAATAGCCGTCTGGGGGGGATTTCTAAAAATCTAAAAATGTCCGGGATTTCCCCTTGGTCGGCTATTTATCGACCGAAAAGCGGCTGACAGGGCGGCCGAGCGCCGCTCGCATTGGGGCCTCGGCAGCCAAAGCCCCTTCCTGGCTCCCCCCATCCCCTGCAGCCTTAGCATGCTGCCCGGCAGCGCTGGGGGGCGGGGCTGTGTGCCTTTGAGGGAACGCGGCG
>NW_020664464.1:16072557-16122224 GCF_002925995.2 Terrapene triunguis | reverse complement strand
CCCCCGTGTCCTCTTTTTTGATTGTGGAAATATGGTAACCCTAATTTGGGTTTCTTTGATTTCCTAATCATTAACAGATTTAGCTTTTGGTTGCTTGTGGCGCTGCAAGCTGTTAAAATTACCATTTACATTTTGCTAATTTTAAACCAGGGGCTGCTTTTTTTCCATTAGTATCAAGAGCAAGATCTTCGGTGGAACAAAACACTAAAATGAGATTACATAGCTTGGTATGTTACACGCAGCTCTCACATACTGGATCAGTATGCCAAATTCCTCTATTAAAAATCATGAGTCAGAACCACAAGTCATGAGATTGGCTTAAAGGTTTTTTTTAAATAATACATTCTGAAGTCTTTCAATTTGCTTTTTGTTTTTTGAGACTTCAGGGTTCACATTTTCCAGCTTTTGTCAGCAAACCATGCGGGATAAAAAAAATTTTTTTTCCCCTCAATGAAAGCTCAAATTCTCATTTAATAGTCTGACTCCAGGTCCTAGATCTTTCAGAAAAACACCAAATAGTGTGAGACTCACAATAAAATAATGAAAGTTGGCAACATTGCAACAGCAAAATCTTCAAATCTTAAGAATTTATCCAGAAGGGGTGTTGCCTGTTTATATAACTTCTTCTTTTGACTTAGTCCACTGTGACTTCTATTCCTTCATAGTCATATGACAGTTTTCAGTTCAGTTTTCTTTCTTACCAGTTTGCTTGTGTGTGTCCATGTAATATCAAAGAGGTATCTTGCCATGCATTTCTATTCTTTAGTTTCTGCTCACTTTCCTTAATAAATGTAGGTGGTTTGTTGTAGAGAATTTGAGTCAACAGCTATTAATTATTTATATAGTGCCATTGTAACTTTACATGCAATATGTTCAGTAGGATGGATTGGGGGGAAATGAGAGAAAGGGAGGCTGGAGAGGAGAAGTTTATGGAAGTCCAGATATAACCGAGTTTACTGACCTTTTTTGGGAGGTGTAGTGGGGCAGCTGCCCCACTCCTAAAAAACAGGGGTTAAAAGCAGACCTGGAAAGGGCTGCAGCTGTGAAAGGCTAGGCTGATTGGGGAAGCAAGCACAGCTGGGGGCACGCCCCAATCAGACCACAGCTGGCCCTATAAAAGAGCTGTGAGCCAGGAGTTGGAGGAGTCTCACTCTAGCCCTGGAGTGAGAAGGGCTAGTTGTCCGGGAGCAAGGTACCTGAGGTGGAGCAGTGCTGGGGAAGGGCAAGGGGAGCTGGGGAGTTCCAGCCTGGTAAACCCCCAGGCTGCAGGCCTTGGTGAAGGCCTACAAAAGGTACTGGGGCTGCAGAGGGGCAGCCCAGGGATAGGCAAAGGCAGCAGTTCCTAAACCCTTGCCAATGATGAGTGACCATTACAGACTGCAGTCTACCCCAGTGCGCAGGGGCTAGATGATTGGCAGTAGCCACTGAGGCAAGGTGGGTTTAGAGGGTTGGGGGTTCCCCTGGGAGGGGAGACCCAGAGTGTGGGGGTATTGCTGGGGCAGAACCCTAAGGAAAAGGGCACCGGTGTCCGGGAGGGACACGGGGCCTGAGGCAGGCGAGACATCAGCCAGCAGAGGGCACTCCGGAGCTGGAAAAGAGCTAATTCCCAGGACAACCAGCAGGAGGCGCCGCACTATTGAGTCGTCACTTTGATACACGTGGTGCAGAATGTGGGCATAGACGGTCACCCTGATACAAGGGGCAGGGCAAGGACTGTGGAATTATTGCCCGGATCTGAGAGTTGAGACACGGAAGGTGGAGAAAATGGCGGACTGCTACTGGAGAGCCTGTGTGGCCCGGCTCGCGGAGCAGCAACGGTGACTGCTTCAGCTGCTGTGGGGGAGGGCACACGGACCTCATTGGGGGCTAGGCACCTGGGGCTAGAGGCCGGTGCCGGGGCCTAAAAACTGTTTCGCCTGTGGGCAACCGGGACACTATAAATGGGAGTGCCCCTACCGGAATGGAGCAAAGAGGCTCCACCCGGGGAAATGGGGAGCAGCCAGAGTGCCCCCTGTGAAGTCAACAGGGGGGCTCCAAACGTGTTGGTCCTGTGGGGAGCCTGGGCACAGGAAGAGGGAGTGCCCCTACGGGACTCTCAGAGCCCAGGCTAGCCCTGAGGTGGCCAAAGGAAGGCACTGGATGTGCTTCCTGTGTCACAAGGGGAGCCAAGTAAGATGGTCTTGCCCCCAGAGAAGAAGGGAGAGGCCAGAGGATCAGGCTCCGTCTGGGACTGGCCAAAGGAAAGTGGCAGTGTGGACGAAGACCCCTAGAGAGAAAGGAGCTGGGGCAGAGAGGCCCCAGCTAAGCCTGGGAACCCACGCGGGAGCAGGACGATCTGTGGTGGGGACCCAGATAGACAGGGGAACCCACAAAGGAACGGGACCGGCTACGGTGGGGAGCCAGACTGTAGAAGAGGGAAGCAGGTTGCTCCTTTTAATAGATAACCTGCGGCAGGAGAGAGACCTCCTTTGGGCCCAGCTAAGAGGGAAGCTGGGGAGATAGAGACACACCTCTCGCCCCTCTTCCCCCCCCCCCCGTGGTCTTAAGTGGGAGGGTGTGTAGTGGGGCGGCTGCCCCACTCCTGAAGAACAGGGGTTAAAAGCAGCCCTGGAGAGGGCTGCAGCTGTGAAAGGCTAGGCTGATTGGGGAAGCAGCCACAGCTGGGGACACACCCCAATCAGGCCACAGCTGGCCCTATAAAAGAGCTGTGAGCCAGGAGCTGGAGGAGTCTCACGCTAGCTCTGGAGTGAGAAGGGCTGGCTGCCCGGGAGCAAGGTACCTGAGGTGGAGCAGTGCTGCGGAAGGGCAAAGGGAGCTGGGGAGCTCCAGCCTGGTAAACCCCCAGGCTGCAGGCCTTGGTGAAAGCCTACAAAAGGTACTGGGGCTGCAGAGGGGCAGCCCAGGGATAGGCAAAGGCAGCAGGTCCTAACCCCTTGCCAATGATGAGTGGCCATTACAGACTGCAGTCTGCCCCAGTGCGCAGGGGCTAGATGACTGGCAGTAGCCACTGAGGCAAGGTGGGTTTAGAGGGTTGGGGGTTCCCCTTGGAGGGGAGACCCAGAGTGTGGGGTACTGCTGGGGCAGAACCCATAGGAAAAGGGCACCGGGGTCCGGGAGGGACACGGGGCCTGAGGCAGGTGAGACATCAACCAGCAGAGGGCGCTCCGGAGCTGGAAAAGAGCTAATTCCCAGGACAACCAGCAGGAGGCACCGCACCAGTGAGTCGTCACTTCACTACAGGAGGTTATAGACACAGCACAGCCAGTTCCAAGTTTCAGCCATAGAACAAGAGCGTTCTGGGAGATATAGTTCCACAAGGGATGCTAGGAATCACAGGCTGGGCAGCAATGCATGTGCTGAGAGGAGGCAGAGTTATAAAAGAGATTATTTTCCTGGGATGCCATGTTTCAGAAATCATGAGTCAGACTTCCCAAAATCATGAGATTGGCATAACAATCATAAGATTTTTTTTTTAAATATGTTTTTGCTTGCCTTCTGTTTTTGTAATCTTTTGGGGGTAAACCTCCCATCCCCAATTTGCATGTGATCATTTCAGCTTCAAAATGTACCCTTAAATACATGCACGAAAAGGCAGGCTTTTTCTTCAAGCTCATGTGCATGTGGATTCTACTCATGGGTATGCTGGCACACCTGCATAAAAGATTGGACTTTTTTTTTTTTTTCTAGTAGTGCCCTCTAAGGGTTGTGCATGCATTTGTCATGCTCCCCCTCCCAAAAGTGTAAGGAGCAGCATGACCGAATCACCAGCCAGTTCCTTCTCACCTCCTGGGGAGTGGAAACCCACTGAGAGGAAGTTCTATGAACTTTGTTATAGTGCCTAGGGCTGATAGAGTTGTGGGGGCCGGTAACAAAGGATTATGAAGTACTTAAAGAACAGTGACGTTAGGCTAAAAAGCCAGAAGTAGCCAATCCCAGGAGGGAAGTTAAAAAACTATTAAAGTGAAGGAAGAAGCCATGATATGGCTATGTCCTATGGCCAGGATTCCCAAGAGAGGGTGGAAGAAAGCCCCCTTTCACTCTTCTGTATCAATAAGGGAAGTCTGTTGGATAGACAGGAAGTACCGTATCTTAGAGATGTTATGCAGAAAAAATCTGCAAGACCTAGAGAGAGCCTGGATGTGAAGACCTAGAGAGAGGCCCAAGTCAAAGATGACACCCAGGTTATGGGCCTAAGTGATAGGATAATGGTGTTGTCCACAGTGATCAAGAAAGGAAGTAGCAGGGAGGGCTTGTGGGGTGGTGGAGAGCTTGAGCTTTGTTTTAACAATGTTGAGGTTAATGAGCTTGAACTGGTGGCTAGACATCAAGAAAGATATCTGAGAGACAGGCCAAGATTTTAGTTGGCCTTGCCCTTTGGATGGTCATAGGAACTCCTCACAAATGTAGAAAATTGACACTATTAACTGAAGACTTTCCATACTTTTACTATACTTGTAGTTAGCCATGTAAAATTCCTCTGAGATCCAAATACCCTTTCCTCTGAATCAAATCTTTTGAAATATGTAATATCCATAATGTGTCTGTATCCTTTATAGCTCTTCTTTCAGTACTAATAAAGAGGCCTGGGAAAGTGAAAGAAGTCTGAGTATAATAAATAGGGGAATTTTAGAAAAGAATTATTAGACCTGGAAGGTATATTGTATACACTAGTAACGGGTAAGTATTTTCCATGTCCATAATTAAAGCTCAAAAGGTAACCTAGACAGGCTAGACACTTTGGAAGGAAATAGGGAAGCCTCTCATCACCCATATTGGTGAGGCTTTATTTTTTACTACTCATAAAAGACACAGTACGTCTAAGGTTGCCTACCATACTCAGCTCCGGTCTTTACTGAACCTCTGGAGAAAAAATCTTCTGTTTACATTTCTCAGCTGGATCCTGCAAGTTGTTTCTCAGTGCAATTGAGACTGGTCAACTCATGAGATAAGTCACTCTGTCACCATGCCAGAATTCAGAATTTTCCCCAACATATTTCACATAAAGCACATTGGAGCAAATGCTAAAATAATCCTGACTTCAAGCACTAGAGGATTAAGTTGGCTTTTATATTTTTAATTAAGTTCTTTCTAAATCCTAGAAATTCTTAAAGGATTGTTTTTTATGCCCTTTAGGCATTTTGGATTGTATTCCAAAAGCTGAAAAGTTTGTGAAATGACACATTCTGTAGCAACTAGCTAAGCTGTGTTGAAGTATCCGTTTTGGTTTGAAGGAATTTTCAGATAAAACTTGATGTTCTCTACAGTATTTATACTGGTCATTTATAATTAGAAAAGAATTTCCAAATTCCTCCACTCCAAATTGTAGTTATTGCAGGTGCATCCACCCTAGAATCAGGAACCTATGCAGAAGAGTTCTGTAACCATGACACATGGGGTGAAATCCTGGCTCCATTTACGTCAATGAAAGTTTTGCCATAGACTTAAATGGGGCCAGAATTTCACCCTTGGCCTCTATGTGAAGCCAAACTTCAGATAAATGTCCTGGGATAGGGTGGCCATGTATGTGCTTGCAGAGACCTGATATCCCAAAGGTGATCATGCTTTAAGTGAACAATCAGGCCACTCTGATCTACGTCAATAAAAATGGAGAGAGAAGGTTTCTTCTCCTGTGAAAGTGGAACTGGGCAGTTAGGCCCTTCGCCTAGACTTCACCGGCGCGAGTTGGCACCAGAGGCCGTGTCGACATCGACGGCACTGCCTTAGCAGCACGGCCAGTAGCCAGCTCAGTGGCGTTATTGGAGCACGTGGGGAGTGCCGGTCATAGCGTTGACCCCTGCATACTGCTCATCTGCTGCCGCCTTGGAACAACAGCTGGCGGCACTGACAGCACCAGGCTCGGAGGTCAAGGCACGCTTGGAGGTCAAGCTAGAGGAGACTGCACTCACCCCTAACCCTTCCTTCCCCACGGGGAAAGATGCCTCCCCTGGCAGTATAGTCATCATCTCCATCTGCAGACGAAGCGGTTGCGGGACCCTCGAGGGCCAGCCTGCCAGATGATTTTAAAGAACACCAGGCCCTGCTTCAAAGGGTGTCTGAGAACTTGGGCCTAGAGGTGGAGGAAATGGCTGAACAGGTGGACACCTTGTTTAAAGTCCTGTAAGCCTCTACCCCAGCCCATGTTGCACTACCAGTTTATGATGGTGTCCTCAAGATTGCCACGGCCTCTGGCAAACTCCCTCATCCATCCCTCCCACCTTGAAAAGGACTGAAAAGAAATATTTTGTCCTGGCCAAAGGGTTTGAGTACCCTTACAGCAACCCTGCTCTGGGCTCGCCGGTGGTCTTTGCAGCCAATGAAAAGGATAAGCAAGAACATACCAGCTCGACCCCCAAATATAAAGAGGCCAAAAGATTGGACCTGTTTGGGAGGAAAATTTATTCAGCTGCCAGCCTGCAATTCCGGGTAGTGAACCATCAGGCCCTCCTAGGAAGATAAAATTTTAACTTATTGGACTCTCTCTGTAAGTTCAAGGAGTCCCTACCGCAGGACTTGGCCCAGGAATTCAGCACCCTGGTGGAGGAGGAGACCACAGCGGCTCGGTGCTTCCTCCAAATGGCATGGGACATGGCTGACTCGGTGGCTAGCGTGGTCGAATCGGCAGTGGTTATGAGGTGCAGCTCTTGGCTTCAGACTGCTGGCCTCTCCCAAGAGATGCAGACCTTGATCCAAGATGCAGACCTCCCATTCGATGGGATCGGTCTTTTTTCAGAGCAAAAGGATGCAAGGCTGCATAGGTTGAAAGACACTTGGGCTACCCTTCGCTCATTGGGCATGCATACGCCGCAGTCTGCAAGAAAGCAGTTCCAGCCACCCCCGCCACGTAGGCCTTGGCAATCTCATCCTGGGTCTACAAGGAGAAGAGACAGAGATGTTAGTTTCAGCTGCCGCCCTCCTCCCGCTCACCTGCGCAGCCTGGCCCAGCAAAGCATCCTGGGGCCAGAAGTGCTTATTTTGAGGGTGCGCTCGAGAGCAACGCCCCAGTCACCTCCCAGGATCCCCACCCCGTTCTTTCCTCAACCGTCTTCATCCGTACCGTTCGGAGTAGTCATGGGTCACCTCGGACCATTGGGTACTGGAGATAGTGTCTCAAGGCTACACCCTACAGTTTTCGGCCACCCCTCCCTCCTACCATCTCTCTTTTTTGTCCCTCTTTAGGGACACTTCTCACGAGCAAGAGGTCGAGAATCTCCTACACATGGGGGTGGTGAAGGAGGTCCCTCTGGACATGACAGGAAAGGGATTCTATTCCCATTATTTCCTAATCCCAAAAGCAAAAGGGAGCCTCAGACCCATTTTGGACATGTGACGCCTCAACAAGTGTCTCAAGAACTTGAAGTTTCCGATGGTCTCCCTGGCCTCCATCATCACTTTCCTGGATTGGGGAAACTAATATTCCGCCCTCGACTTGAAGGACGCTTATTTCCATATTCCAAGGTCACACATGTTTCTTCCATTTCATAGCGGGCGAACGCCATTTCCAATTTATGGTGCTGCCCTTTGGCCTCTCATTGGCTCCAAGGGTCTTCACAAAATGTATGGCGCCACTGGCCGCTTACCTGAGATGTCAAGGGGTCCAGGTCTTCACGTATTTCAATGACTGGCTCATCAAGGGCAGGTCTTGGGAACAAATACAGAGGAGCCTCGATCTGGTGCGTTCCACCGGTCGCGATCTGAGTCTGTTGATAAATGATCAAAAATCCATTTTAAGGCCAGTCCAACGAATAGAGTTCATCAGGGCAGTTCTCAACTCCACGCGAGCCAGAACCTTCCTTCCAAAGGTTCGTTTTCAGGCCATGTCGGACCTGATCTGCCATGTGAAGAGCCACCCACTCACCACGGCTCACACTTGCCTGCGGTTGTTTGGCCACATGGCCGCCTGTACATATGTGGTCAGTCATGCCCAGTTCCACCTCTGGCCTCTGCAAGCGTGGCTGGCATCAGTTTACATCCCCAACAGACACAATTTAGACTTGGTAGTCAGGGTGCCGGATCACATCCTGTCATTCTTGGAGTGGTGGTTGAACCCTGAGTCGGTGTTGGAGGGAGTTCCCTTCGTGGCCCTTCATATCAATGTCAGGTTCACCTGGCCTGCCAGGCTTTCTTGCCCCACCTAAGGGGCAAGGTGGTGCAGGTCCTCACGGACAATACCACACAATGTATTACATCAACAGGCAGGGCAGCACCAGGTCATTAGCCCTTTGCCAAGAAGCTCTCAGCCCGAGACCAGAAATGTGCTAGCAGATTGCCTCAGCAAGACCTTTTTATCTCGCCACGAGTGGTCACTCCACACGGAGGCGGCCAGTATGATCTTCCAAAAGTGGGGAACTCCCCAGGTAGATTTGTTTGCGTCCCATCAGAACAGGAAATGCCACGTGTTCTGTTCACTCCAGGTGATGAATGGGGGTTCCCTGTCAGATGCTTTCCTGCTCCCATGGTTGGGGGCCCTGATGTACGCCTTCCCGCCAGTGCCGTTGATCCACAGAGTCCTCATGAAGATCAAACAGGACAGGGTGAAGGTTATCTTGATAGCCCCCAAGTAGCCTCGCCAGCACTGGTTCGGCACGCTGCTGGACCTTTTGGTAGCTGCCCCGCTGCAGCTCCCTCTCTGGCCAAACCTGCTGTCCCAGGACCACGGCAGTCTGCACCCAAACCTGGAGGCATGGTACTTTTTGGCATGGCTACTGAATGCAGAAGAGTGGGAATGCTCGACGCGGGTGCAACAGGTCTTGCTACGTATCAGAAAGCCCTCCACCAGAGTGACTTACCTGGCCAAGTGGAAAAGATTCATGTGCTGGGCTTTGGAACGATGCATCCGGGCTGAGCAGGCCTCGGTGCAGGTGATCCTGGATTAACTCCTGCATCTCAAACTTCAGGGCTTGTCCCTGTCATCGATCAGGGTCCACCTGTCCGCTATTTTGGCCTTCCACCCTCTGTTCCAAGGCAGGTCGGTCTTCGCTCATGACGTGACGGCCCAGTTCTTGAAAGATCTGGAGCATCTATACCTTCATGTCCAGGACCCTGTTCCTCCCTGCGATTTGAATCTCGTGCTGTCGAGGCTCATGAAGCCTCCCTTCAAACCTCTGGCTTCCTGCTCTCCTCTCCTTCTCTCCTAGAAGGTTTTGTTCCTTGTGGCAGTTAAGTCTGCCCGCAGGATGTCTGAGATCAGGGCAGAGAACTGCCTTACTTCAGAACTGCCCTATACCATATTCTACAAAGATAAGGTCCAGTTGTGGCCCTGCCCAAGGTAGTTTCCCAGTTTCATACCAGCTAGGACATAGACTTGCTGGTCTTCTTTCCAAAGCCCCATAAATCCGAAGAAGAATGCAGGTTACACACCGTGGATGTCAGGAGGGTGCTGGCCTTCTATATCGACAGGACAAGGCCGTTTTGCAAGTCAACGCAGCTGTTCGTTGCGGTGGCAGACAGGATGAAAGGTCGCCCAGTGTCTGCCCAGTATTTCATCCTGAATCACAGCCTGCATCTGATACTGCTATGAGCTGGCAAATTTGCCTCCACTGGCGATAGTCAAGGCGCACTCATGGCTCAGGTGCCGATCCAAGAGATTTGTAGAGCTGATACCTGGTTGTCTGTCTGTCCACATATTCACGTCCCCCTATGTGCTTACTCAGCAGGCCTGGGACGATGCTGGCTTCGGCAGAGCAGTGCTGCAAGCTGCAAGACTATGAACTCCGAGCCCACCTCCATTGGCACTGCTTGTGAATCACCTAGAATGGAATCGACATGAGCCAGCACTCGAAGAAAAAAAAATGGTTGCCTACCTTTTCGTAACTGTTGTTCTTTTAGATGTTTTCCTCATGTCCATTCAATTACCCACCCTCCTGCCCCTCTGTCGGAGTTGCCGGCAAGAAGGAACTGAGAGAGCGTAGGGTCGGCAGCACCTGATATACCGACACATGGGTGCGGCACTCAAGGGCGTGCCACTGCTGACCCTCTGGTTACCGCTAAGGCAAAAATCTCCGACAGCGCACGTGGGCATGCTCACACCTACAATGGAATGGTCATGAGCAACACATCTCAAAGAACAACAGTTACAAAAAGGTAGGTAACCGTTTTTTCCTCAAATGAAGCATACCCAGGCTGGAATTCTGTTGTTCTACACAGGAAAAATTCAGACCACAGTGGAAGTTAACACCTTTCCCATTCATAGATTCATAGATTCTAGGACTGGAAGGGACCTCGAGAGATCATCGAGTTCAGTCCCCTGCCCTCATGGCAGGACCAAATACTGTCTAGACCATCCCTGATAGACATTTATCTAACCTACTCTTAAATATCTCCAGAGATGGAGATTCCACAACCTCCCTAGGCAATTTATTCCAGTGTTTAACCACGCTGACAGTTAGGAACTTTTTCCTAATGTCCAACCTAAACCTCCCTTGCTGCAGTTTAAGCCCATTGCTTCTTGATCTATCCTTAGAGGCTAATGTGAACAAGTTTTCTCCCTCCTCCTTATGACACCCTTTTAGATACCTGAAAACTGCTATCATGTCCCCGCTCAGTCTTCTCTTTTCCAAACTAAACAAACCCAATTCTTTCAGCCTTTCCTTCATAGGTCATGTTCTCTAGACCTTTAATCGTTCTTGTTGCTCTTCTCTGGACTCTCTCCAATTTCTCCACATCTTTCTTGAATGCGGTGCCCAGAACTGGACACAATACTCCAGTTGATTACATTCCGTGGAGGACATTCAGGTTTACCTTGTTTCCGTTTCCCTCTAGTTGCAAAACTTCCGACTAAGCTCCACAAAGACAAAGTGTCCATATAAATCCAAACAGATTTGGTTGAGTTACAAACTGTTCAAAATCACCATTTCCCATCTGTGTTTTTCTCACAACAGCTTGTTCCTTGCTTGGAGTAAAAATCCTGAACATCCCAACACTGTGTGCACTGCCTTACTTCATTATGCCACAAATAGTGCACTTCTTGACAGGACACAGTCAACACAGATCCTCCCCCTGCAAACCAGGAGACTCTGAATTGAAGTCTCACTTCTTTTACTGACTAGTGTTAATAGTTCTGTGTCCTTTGCAACCCTTATTCTTGAGCAAGGCCTTCTACCCCATTGAGGAGTTATACAGCCTGGAAATATAACCCAACTCTCAGCCGTTTAGCCAGGCTACTCTAGAAGGAATCTGTCAAATCTAAACACTCAACTATACAGTGTTTCAAATGGACCTACTCATGAATTTGTAATCCACTATTTGAGTTTGTTACCCATCTTCTAGTGGTTGTTGCACAATGGAGAACAATCTATTTCTGCTGCCAGCTACTATAGTTAATCCTTTCACTTTAGTGGCATAGGTGCCATAGTGTTGAATATCCAGAAGTCAAATCCTGCTGATGACAGGGAGGTTATTACATTTGCACATAACAGAATTCATTTGCTTTTTTAAAAAATCCTAGCAAATTACATACCATTCTTTCAATGTAGTTTTTTTGTATGATTTCAAAGGCCTGAACATTAGGAAATGCAAAAATTAAGATTGTCCATGCAATGTTAATTCTACCTCCTTGTTTGTATACATTATGATATAGGCTTTAATTACAGGATCACATACTATTTTTTTTCCACAGACTCTGCCTCATTCAATGCACAAGATGGTTGGTGTTCAGAGAACGAATCTAGAGTGTGCAGTGAGTGAGGCTGTTGTTTGTAGGAACCCCTGCTTTATTTGTTGCAGAAGTTGAAAGGTGTGTGGTGAATGAGACGGGATTGCAGGAAGAGAAAGGATTGTCTCATAGCTAAGGGAGTTAAATGCCATCCTGGAGAATTGGATTCTATCTCAGA
Organism: Terrapene triunguis; assembly: GCF_002925995.2. Taxonomy (NCBI): domain Eukaryota; kingdom Metazoa; phylum Chordata; order Testudines; family Emydidae; genus Terrapene; species Terrapene triunguis. Next base: position 16,110,396 of record NW_020664464.1, on the reverse strand, counting down.
GTTCCTATGTGATGCGCAGCAACTACCTTAAACCATACTTTTCACATATGACCATTAATTGTGTGTTCCTCGTATTCAGGTTGCTCAGTTTTAGACACCTGGAGCCTGTTTTCAGAAGAGCTGAGTGCTCACAATTGCAGTTGAATTCACCCAGAGCATTTGAGGCTCAATCTCTCTTGCAGAAAGGTTGTATGGTCTGAAGGAATGAGCTGAGCATAGGGTTGGGCATCAGTAAATTCCTGAGTTTGAATCCTGGCTCTTCCACTGATTTACTGTGGAGCGCATGTCACTTTGTGTTTCTGTTTCTCTATCTGTAAGATGCTTACTCAGCTACTTCATGGAGTGTTCAAATGATTAATTAGTTAATATCTGCACAGTCCTTTAAATATAAAAATGCTAAGGACTCTGAAAAATCAGGCCTAAGGTGTCTCAGTTTAGGCAACCGATCATTAAGGTACCCAGAATTAGTTGATATTTTTGTATGTACTGTAATTGTAGCCATGTCAGTCACAGGATATTCATTAAGTTCAGAATATACCTGAAGAAGAGCTTTGTGTGGCTCAAAAACTTGTGTCTCTCACCAGCAGATATTACCTAACCCAATAAAAGATATTACGTCACCCACCTTGATATTTTGACCTTAATCTCCCTGCCTCGGTCTCTGTCTGAGAAAGCCCTCACTCTTTAATGTATGTTAGGCCTAGATTGTATAGTGATGAGCCATAGAAAAGTTAATGAGGCAAGTATTAATTCCATATTCATTGCAGGGTTTGGATATGGTACAGTAAATAAGGTAAGGGGACCACATATTGAATGATAAGTATTAAGAGAAATACTGAACAACTTCCTTGTTCAGTGAACACAGTTCAGCTAGACCAACCAGCTGGCCAGTCGGAACATAGTTTTAGTGAATCAGTGTCCCCAGCCAGATTTAAATTTGAATTAATTCCTGAGAGGAAGAGAGCAACCACAGAATCTAGTTGAAAAGAACTTTTATATATTGAGATTTTTGTGAGATGGAGAAATCCTATTGAAGGATAGAGCAACTGAGGTGGACAGAATCATACTGTGTAACAGTGGACTTTTGAGGAGTTGAATAAAAGGGATAATTTTGTCTAATTTTGTGTCCAATATTTTTTAGGTACAAGCCTATGCAGAAAGTGGATGGAGTTGCAGATGGTTTCACAGGAAGTGGTCAGCAGACAGGCACATCTGTTGAGCAAACTGTAATTGCCCAAAGTCAACATCATCAACAGTTTTTGGGTATGTGAGGGTACATTATACTTGTGTACAAATAAAAATAAACATCTGGCATCACCATGAATGCCAAGTCATACCGTTACCACAATTCTCTCTAGACTTACGGTGTCCCATTAAAGCTGTCATTCATATTGGGGCACCCAGAAGCTAAGTTCCCACTAAGCTGCACGGCTGCCTATTAAGCCCCGCGCAGAGGCTCGGGGCTGCAGCGGGGAGAGGCGCCTCTCTCCCACCACGGACCTGCTCTGGACTTGCTGTGGCCAGGGGAGAGGCGCTCCGGCCCCAACCCAGCCCCGGCACGGACCTGGCATGGCCAGGGGAGAGGTGCCTCTCCCACCCCCCCAGCCCAGGTGCTGCTGCGGGGAAAGAGAGCTGGAGGGATTCCTCTCTCCCCGACGTAGCCCCCAGGCAGCCTGCACCCCAAACCCCTCATCCCCCAGCCCCACCCCAGAGCCCGCACCTCCAGCCGGAGCCCTCCTGCCTCCCCCCCTCTGCACCCCAACCCTCTGCCCCAGCCCTGAGCCCCTCATCCCCAGCCCCACCCCGGAGCCCTCACCCCCCACGCCCCAATCCTCTGCCCCAGCACTGAGCCCCCCCTCCCACACGCCGAACCCCTCGGCCCCACCCCCACCACATGAATTTTGTTATGTGCACTGATATGGAGGTGATGGTGCACATAACAAAATTCATTCCACATATGCGTGGGAAAAATTAGAGGGAACACTGCCCAGAAGTTATATACAGAAACTATATGCTACATCTTGAAGCTTATGCAACTTTTCACATACCTCATGTATGTATAGAAGAAAAGTTGTGCAAAATCTATATTTGCACTATACTTGTAAACATATACTGCAACACAATTTACTGTATATATTGTGTGCCAAATTGACAAAGTCAGACTTAAAACTGATGCCTTAATATTTGTGCTCACACCCACTGTATGCTTCACTCCTGAATGTGTGTGTAAAATGGGGTTACATTCAAGCTTTGCAATTGCAATGTAGCCATTACTATTTGGAAAAATGGCCATGTATGCTATATTTTTAAATGATATAATCTATACTATTGTTGACTGAAAGGACCAAAATTTGAAAACTTGTGGTCCAAGGTCTACATGCACAAAAATGTGCAATTTGTGCATATATCAGTTCATGAAGCATTTACCATAGGTGAACATATAAATCAGACATATGCACACAGCAGTGGTAATTTAATAACTATTTGCATATATAACCACCTGATTTGAACATGCCATTACATAATTGCACACTTAGTGTTCGGCTCATAAACTGGGATTTTTAAAAGCACTCATCATTGGCCTAACTTGGCTCCCATTGACTTCAGTGGGAGCATATTTAGGCCAGTGGTAAGTGTTTTTGAAACTTCCACCCATAACTGGTCTCACACTTTTTTTTTTTTTTTTTAAATGCAATATACTGAAAGTACACATTAGGTATGCATTAAAGTCCATTAAATTCCAAATATAAACACTGAATACTCTGACAAATGTGCTACTGAATGTACTAAAACTGCTCAATAGTGCAAAATAAAACCTAGTCAATGTGAATATGCTATAAACTCACATATTGTACTTTATTCTGTGATTTACTGAAAATATCTTGTAGACTGAATACCTTAGTGTTTGCCTTTGATGTGCAGACATGTAGGATATACATTACTTCATTTTAGCATGTTACATATCCTACAGTATAATATATCTTCTACTTAAAAAAAAATAGTTTGTTTAAAATTTTGTGTTGATAATTTTTTATTGCTATTTATAAAAATAAGGAAGTCTTTGTTCTTCGGGTACTATGACCTTTTAGAATTTATTTCTTTGTATCGTTCTTAAATGTTTTCCTAATTAAACTGTAATTGGCACCATCCACAATAGCTTTCTTCCATTATGTTGTCATGGAAACAGATGCATCTCGAGTACTTCCAGAGTTTGGAGAAGTTGAAATATCTTCTTTGCCAGATGGTACTACGTTTGAGGATATCAAATCACTGCAGAGTCTTTATAGAGAGCACTGTGAGGTAAGAAGGATGTATTTCATATACACTGTTTTACCTTTGATTCTTTCACTAGAAGTCAAACACTCTCAATGCAATATGACAATACAAAACATATTATAGATAGCCTGAGAGTGTCTAACTTGTCTAAAAAGCAGTTTGTTTATTCAGTTCTAATGGAAATTTTACAATAAGATTTTTCTGGAGTCTCTCCTTTTTGTAAGAAGAGCCAATATTAGTATATTTTATAGAATATTGAGAATGAAAATTACTGTCAGTTTTTAAAAAGTTTGTTCTTGACCTTTTTTCGATTAGAGAAATTAGATTTCAGATTTTGCATACAATATTTTGGTTTTGCTGTGGGAGTATAAATCTATATTAAATTATTAAATTAATCATTTCTATTTTTTATATTAAGAAACAAATATGTTTTTCAAGTATTGCAAAAACAAGTTTTCTGAGATGAGTGCTTTAAGCCACATTTCATCTGGAATATTTCTGTGGCTATTACAACTATTTCAAATAATGATGTGAAAGGGAAAAGATATATGAACCTTCAGTGCAGAAGTAGTCGTGGCAAATTTACCTTGTCTCCCTTGATTTTTTAGCTATTTTAAAAGTTTTGCTTATGTGAATTCATCAGATATGTTTGTTTAGGGTAGACCTTCTCTTTTTTGCCTCATATTCACTTATACTTCGATTAGTGTATCTCTCTGCACATACTGGATATATAATCTGATCATTGGTTAGATTAGAAACATGCATTTCACCACTATTCCACCTAATTAGGCAAAATATAGCCAGTATATAAATGTTGTCATAACATACCCTGCTAACGAAAATTTAGGTAGAAGACTACCTGCACTTGCTTTATTATTTTTTTTCAGGCAATATTGGATGTTGTAGTGAATCTTCAGTTTAGCCTGATAGAAAAATTGTGGCAAACGTTCTGGCGCTATTCTCCCTCCACTCAAGCTGATGGCACTGCTATTAGTGAACCGAGGTCAGTAAATGTCTCTTTTATTGGTTATTATCGTCATCTAATTGCAGATGTCAAATCAAAAAGAAGTATAGTTTTACATACTAACTGGAAACCTAACATGCTATCATTAATTTACCAGGTTAAATTAATGCTGTCTAAAATGTTTGTCCACGCTAACTAGTGTTTACCACAAATTACTTTTTTGAAATGTTTGTATATGTATAGCTACCATTTTGTTTGGTTTGGATGACTACGGTAGAGGTATCTTTTCATAACGTTGTATTCAATCTTTTTGAGATAAAAGGACCATTCTTATCATACCTCTGCATAAGTTATGTGCTGTAGCAGAAATTTGAAGGCCATTTTTCAATCTCATGTGACACAAGGTGCAGCAGTGCTGTTAGGTGTGGTTCAGACATCTATAATGTTTTATTAAATAAAATATTTTAAAGTCCATTGTTTTTCTATCTTCATGTATATGCATTTTCATTTATTCATTTGATACATTTGTTCACACCAGCAATCTGAGTGAAATAGAAAGTCGACTTCCGAAAGCAAAGCTGATTACTCTGTGCAAAAATGAGACTATTCTGAAATGGATGTGTAACTGTGACCATGTGATGTACCAGGCTTTGGTGGAGATTCTCATTCCTGACGTCCTTAGACCTATTCCTAGTAAGTTGAACACAGATGACGTCTTGTAAGGATTTTTTTTTTTGTCTGGTGATCTTATGCCTACAATACCTCCCAGGAAACCTTTGGGAGTCATTTTGAAGGCTACAGGAGTAGTATATGTGGTCACTCTTAGTTTTATAGTGTAGAAAGGTAGTAGTAGGTGTATGCATTGTATTTAAAGAAAAAGGGATTGGTGATTTCACCACATTTATAAGAGGATAGAAACAGGCTTCCAGAAGTTTTCAGGATACATTTTCCTAAAAAAATATGCTTTTGTCATTGTATATTATTTATTTTGTTATACTTTAGTATCAAAAACGTTGTTCCTTTGTACTCTAGTCTACATGATAGACTCCAACACACTATGGGTCTGAGCCAAAGTCCACTGATATCAGTCAGTCTTTCCAATTACTTCAGTAGGCTTTGGGTTAGGCTTTATATTAGCCTTTGAATAGCTAATAAAAATTATGTATATGCTGTATGCTTTCGTTTCTGGACAACTAAACAGTTGTTGATCAGAGGGTTGCTAAAGTCAATAGGTTATGAATTTTAATGTTACATTTTACTATTAAAATAGTGTAATGCAAAGTCAAACATTTTTAGCCTTATTCGTTTTTCCAGGCTATCACATTTTTTGTTCTATGTCCGACATGATAGACTCAGTGACTGATTGTAGTATAATACCTTGGCCAGCCAACCATTATCAAATTGTTTTACTCAGGAGTACAGTTTTCTTTACAAAGCTAAAATTATTGGAATCCATAATTGCTCAGGCAGTGCATTTTATGACTGCTTTTGACAGAAAACTAATTCACCTTGGTTTTCAGCAAAGTTGAATTCCTTTATAAAGTATGCATTATGTCATGCTAAATGTTATGAATATATTTTCCATTAACAATAATAATGATACTGTACAGATAAAGCTACATATGCATTGTGTTCGCTTCATGAACCAAACAGTAGTCATTTCATAGTTAAATTGGATTAATATTTAAAGGAGATGGTGCCTCCAGATAGCCTTGTAACTAACAAAGCTATTTTCTGCTAGTGTCAGTACAACTGCTACTAATGATTCCAGTTACAGACAGGTCAGAAAAAAATTACACCTACACCTTTGTAAGAACATGCTACTGACCTTCACTTATTAATGAAACAGAATGGAACTTTACTATATACAGTACAGTACATTACTTGTGGTACAAGAAATTTTAGCTTTGTAAATCTAAAAGTCCAAATGCCAACTATATACTAAGACAATTTTTTCCCTAAGTTTTATAGTTAAAAAGGCAAAGAGTAAGATATTGGTGGATTGCAGTTGTATTTTACCCTTTTATTAATGAAGTAGAAAAGAGAAGAAGAAATGTTGAATGATTATCCTTTTTAAATACAGAGATTAAATAAGCAACCTTCGTCTACAAACTTAAACTAATTGGCTTTAACCTATGTTTATGGTAGAGTTTATTTTTCTGTTTAATGTGAATAGGTGGAATCTTATTTTTAAGAGAATTCAGTCCAGCTCAAACAAATATAAAAAAAAAATTTCAATTACAGTTCATAAATTGAATTGAGGTTTGAATGAAGGAGAAAAGAGCTATTAAAATAGTCTTCCATTCCATCCACACAAAGTAGTTTCTGATTTAAAAAAATATTTTGCATAAGTGAAGTTATCATGGAATATTTTAACGTGTGTGTGTGTGTGTGTGTATATGCTTTATGTACCAGATCCTGCTTTTTTCTCTTGCCTTTCACTTGCTTCCTCTGCATTGACTGGTAGTCCCCAGAGAAGTTTTGTAAATTAGCTTATTAGCTATGATATCTTCCTGCCTACTCTCAATTTACTTCATGAGCTAGATGGAGCAGTGTCAGCGCAGGATTTCAAAAAATTCTTCATTGATGGAGCATATATGTCCAGTGCTGATATGTGCATATGTTTGGGTCCTCTTCATTCTGTTTGTCATTATTGACAAAGGATTTCCATTAGGAATGAAATGCAGTAATGGATGAACATACCATTAGTTAGATTTGGATGATTATATATGCTGTATGTGGGATTCCTGTTGTTTGGATGATGCTTGATAGAAATATCTTTTAATCCAAGGACCACCTACCACCAACAAGCCTCTTTCTATCTTTTATGGTATCCTGGTGGGTTCCCATCCATACCCTCACCTCTTCAAATATCTTTAGAGGGCAGATATTTGATCCACTTCCTTTTTTTGGATCTTCAGGAGTAGTTACCTAGCCTGTTTCTCCCATCCTGATCTTTTGCAGGAGTGAAGGCACACAAGTAGGCCCACTTCCCCTAAATTCCCCATCCTCCACCCCTACCATTCTGCATTAGTGAGAGTTAAAACGCCCCTTGCCCTTTTACTGTGACCCTTTAATTCAACGACTAAAAGGTACTGTTCTGTCACAAAGTACATTTAGCTCAAGAGAAAACCCTAAATTTAATCCAGATTTAGTCCTTTAGCACAGTGCACTCTGGAATGTGTCTCAGTACAGGATATAAAATGCCAATGCAAAAACAGCAGTAGTGGGAGCAGCAGTAGTTTATTACCTGCTTCAGAGGTCGAGAAAATGTCTTCCACTCACCACAATAGGCTAAATACAGGATTCAGGGAAATTTGGGTTTATGTGGCTGGCCCCATAAGAACAGAGATGGGTGAAACTGACTTGCTAATGGGCCCCCTGGAAAAAGCATCATTCAAGAGTAAGAGTGGAAGCTGAGAGCAAAAAGGGGTAGTGATTGTCTCAACAGGTACAAGTTCTTCTTTGAGTGCTGGTCCCTATATGAATTCCAAACATGGGTGCGCATGCGCACCATGCGCCAGAGCTGGAAAAGTAGTAGTAGCGTCCGTTGACCTGCATGTGTGTTGTGCATTGTCCGCGTGCTCGCATCCGAAGTTATCAGAGGATCTGCAGGTCAACACTGCTCCAGTTGCTAGCCTTGCTAAAAGAACTGCTTGTCCATTTTTTCAGTGTATATAGTGTATAGTAGCTTGTAAGACTCATAATTAGTTAGGATCCCTGTTGGACTTCTTCCCCCATCGGGGAGATATTCCTCCTCCCCCCCTCGGCTTCTGGGGATTGTGCCCTGGCAAGCCAACTTCAAAAGCCATGCTTCATTCCCACACTCCTTTTCTGTGAGTGACGAGCACCAACTGTGCCTTTACTGCCTTGGCGAATCCCACGTCGTCACCGGCTGTTCCTTCTGCTCATCATTCCCGCTCCAAAATCGAGAAGCTAAAGAACTTTGCCTCTGTGCGTTTCTAATGGAGGAGGCTGTGCGCCCACTTGTGCAGTCTGATTCGAAACTGGCAGATCCACCAGAATGGTATCTGTCACCTCTGGTGAGTGCCCCTCTGTCTTGCTCCTGTGCAACAGAGCCATCAGTATTGCCACAGAAGCCCCACCATGAGCATAAGAAGCATGGACATGGGCGTAAGGGCAGCTCCCCGATGGGGACTGCCCTGAAACACAGCATTGCCTCCCTGAGCCAGGTCAGGTGAAGAGTTGTGCATCGACCCGGCTGCTCCAGCTCCCAAGAAGCCCCGGAAGGAGCATAAGCCAAAGCACCGTCTACTCTCGAGGACCTTCCCTTTGGCAACCAAAAGCTCTTTAGTGACAAGACGGATGAATCCCTCCACACTCTCAATGATTCCCATGCCACTAAGTGGTCACTCACCATTTACACCTAGGCCCCGACCTGCAGGCAGCAGAGGTTGTCCTTTCGCCCTGCCCCCACATCTCCTTCTAACCCTAATTCCAACAACAACAGGCGTCGTCCCAACATCATCAGTGCTATCAGCAACCGCGTTACTCCACTGCTACCACTTCTGCCCCCTCAACCTTCCCATAACATCAATCAAAACACCCATTTTGACTCCCCCATCAAGACCTCTGAACCTCCTCCTACCCCTTTCACGGTGCCCCATGTCATCTTTGGGGGCTGTCTTGCCTGTTTGCCCACAACTGGGGCAAGATCACCACAGACCGCTCGATACTTGACATCATTCATCAGAGTTACTCTATAGAATTCCTCATTCCCCCCTCGTAGCACGCTCCTGGAGATCCCTCCCACTGAGATCTCCTCTGAGAGGAAGCAGGCACCCTTCTCCGAAAGGGCGCCATGGAGCACATTCCCCTCCATTACTAGGGCTGCAGCTTTAATTCCCTGTATTTCCTTATTCTGAAAAAAACAGGCAGCTGCTGCCACATTCTGGACCTCCGATTACTCAACAGTTCATACGAAAATTCAAGTTCTGGATGGTCACACTTTCCCTCCTTATCCCTTCCCTCCCTCACGGAGCCTGGTTTGCGGCTCTCAATATGAAAAATGCATATTTCCACATCAACAGTCACCTGGCTCATTGGAAATTTCTCCGTTTTACGGTTGCTCATTCCCATTATCAGTTTTGTGTACTCCCCTTCGGCATTGCCACTGCTCCTTGTGTATTCGCAAAAGTCTTCGCCGTCATTACAGCCCACATGCGATGCCTCGGCCACTCCATGTTTCCCTATCTTGATGACTGTTCCTCGTTGTGACATCATGCAACCACCTCCTTTCAGCTATTCAGACCCTTTGCAATCTCCTCACCAACCTGAGCATTTGTATAACAAGGAAAAGCCAGTCCTCATCGCTACCCAATGGATCACTCCTGGACTCTCTCGTGAGCTGAGCTTTCCTCCCAACAGACCCGTTTGCCGTCCTCACCTCTCTCATCACAACATTATGCCACAAACCGCGCACCTGTATCCACCAATGTTTTTCCCTCCTTGGCCACATGGCGGCCTGCACCTCCATAGCAACCCATGCCTGCCTCCATATACGCTGCCTTCAACTGTGGCTCAGATTGATCTACAAATCACAGACAGACTGCTTGAACAAGTCTGTCCTGCTCCCCTGGTTTGTCCTAGACTCCTTCATGTGGTGGACCGACCTGTCAAAGGCTTGGTTGGCACCCTGTTTACACCTCCCACTCCCTGCACCACTCTCACCACAGACGCCTCCCTCACTGGTTGGGGCGCCCACATGTCTAGTCACATGGCCCAGGCCTCTGGACACCGAGAGAGGCCAAGATGCACATCATCATCCTGGAATTGAGAGTTGCCTGTCGGGCATTCCTCCCTCTCATAAGATCACATCACATTCAACTGCTGTCCCACAACATGGCAACAGTTGTATATATCAACAAGCAAGGCGGTGCCAGGTCACACACTCTATGTGCAGAGGACATCCAACTCTGGAAAGGGTGCATCAAGCATGATGTGATGCTACAAGCCGTGTATCTTCTGGGTGTCAGCAACTCCCTAGCGAACACGCTCAGCAGGTTTTTCTATGCAAACCATGAGTGGGAACTACGTGATCCCACATGATGCTCTGTCTTCCGCTGGTGGGGCGGGCACCCTGTGCTGGGAACTTTTTGTGACCACTGAGAACTGCAAACTCCTCCTCTTCTGCTCCAGATGGGCATTGGGGCCGGACTCACAGGGTGATGCCCTTCTCCGGCCCTATACCAAGAAAGTCCGCTATGCCTTTCCCCTACTCCCGCAAGTCTTGCACAAAATTCAGTGGGATCAAGTGAAGGTCATACTGATCGTCCCCTTTTGGCCTTGTCAATACTGGTTCATGGACCTCCTCCATCTCCCTGCTTGTCGTCCCCCCACCCCCGATCTACCTCCACACCCACCCAGATCTTCTCACACAGGCGCAGGGATGACACCCCAACAGGTGCTTGCTCCACTTCACAGCCTGGTATTTGGATGGGGCTCGCGAGTAGACAGAGCATGCTCCACCCTGGTGCATGACATCCTCACGCACAGCAGCAGGCCATCTATCAGAGCCTGCTATGAGGCAAAATGGAAGCATTTCACCACTTGGGCATACCACCACCATTACCCACTTGACTCCATATCCATTCCTATCCTCCTGGGCTACCTCCTCCAACTTAAACTGTAGGCCCTCACCCACTCCTTCCTCAGAGTCCACCTGGTGGCTCTCAGAGCCTTCCTCCCTCCATTAGACAGTTCCTCCATCTTTACTCACCCAACCACCGTTTGCTTCCTCAATGGCTTGCTCAATGCCTTTCAACAAGTACAAAAACCTACCCTGTCCTGGGACCTGAATATCTCTCTCTGCTCTCACGAAAGCGCCTTTTGAAGCCCTTGCAACCTGCTTTGTTGCCCACCCTTTCCATGAAGATGATCTTCTTGGTGCCGTCACCTTAGCGATTCTGGTACTCTTATAGAAGATGAGCACTTTTAGTTCTGAGGTTAGCATCAGCTGGCATGACACTAATGAAACAAAAGGCACTACTCACAATGCCATTTTCTGCAAAACCTTTTATTACTGACAACAGCACTTCACAGGCTGTAACAAATCAAAAGCAGCTCAGGTCACTTTCATGTTAACTGCATGCAAGTTCACCTTGTCACTCTCTAGATTAGTTTTCTTGTGTGATAGCCAAATCAGCACCAAGAATGTCTAAAGAAATGCCGTTTTAATGTCTTTTGTAGTTACAAGGCACATGAACAATCACTGCTTCAAAGAAAAATAAGAGATTTTAATTTCCTCTCTAGAATAGGGCTTAAGAAGTAAAGGCTGGCACACATTTAGGTAGCATGCATTCGCTTGATTGAAACAAAGAGGGCACAGAATTTGTTTTGGGTTTACATTGTTTTGGGTTTACGATGACACTTCTCCCTCTGAGGTCTTTAGAAATTCACGGTTAATATATACAATTTTTATATTAAATAATCTATTTTATATACATAAAAGAAACTTCCTGCTTTGGAAGTTAGCATGTCTCTTACTATCATCTATTCCTCTTTTTCTTTGCAACAAAAGACAACATTTATTCGATCAAGGTGTTGTTCATTTCCTTTTTAATCACACTTATTTTGAAAGTAGATTAGAGATACTTTGCTCTGAAAGATGAGTATATGAAAGAGATGTTTTACTATATCTGTTGTACAGTGTTTGTCCATGAAAAGACTAATTTTGCCTTAGATAACTAATATCATTAACTCAGTAGTTACAGCTCAAAGAACACTGTATTAAAGAAAGTCTATAAAACCACTGGTCACATGCATTAATGCACAGGTAATTAATAAGTGTACAGAAATAAATTTGCATAGCACCAAAAGTATGCGAGGTATTTGACAGACCAGAAAAAAGAAGTCTTTTTTTTGTGCTTGAAAACTCATGAAAAAGCCTGTTCTCATAAGACTTCAGCCCAATTTTGCAACATCACAAGGCTCAGACCTTACCAGGTTCACCCATCGCTAATTCCCACTGCATAGTTGAAAACAAAATAATATGCTAGGAAGACAAATAACTTTATCTTTTTTGGTAGATCTAACTAACTTTGATTCCTTTAAAAAATACACACTTTAACAAAGGGAATCATTAGTTACTTTAGTTGTAAGTGGATATTTCTCAAAGAATATGACTTTTCTTTATAACTAATTCTTACTCTACCAGAGAGAGATGATTTTATAAATAGACCCAATCAATACTCAATTACAGACATTTGCATTGTTTCCTTTTCGTCATTCAAAATCTTTTAAAGACAATTGAGTTTCCCCCTTTCAAGGTTTCTTTACACCATTATTACAACTGCGTTATTCATCATGAGTCTTTTGACACTTATAGTTTTCCTTTCTCTTTTATGTGACACTGTTTTGGTAGATATATATATTATACTTGAGAGAGCAAGTGAGAGGTAAGGAAAAGTGAGGTTTTATTTACTGTGGAGGAGTTCCTGTTTTCTTTTCCAAGTGTAGCTCCCTCAGCACATATTTCCCTTCCATCCCCCTTCATGAACTAGAACTTTTTCTCACTTGAGAAATGCAGGTTAGTGTCCATCTCTTCCTTTATAGAAGGGAATATGATGTCACAGGCTCATCGACAGGTCTATAAAATTTCTCTCGAACCACCTGTGTGGACCACTCATCAGTGCTGAGGGAGCTGTACTGGGAAAGGGAAACAGAGGCTTCTCCACGGTAAGAATAACCCCACTTTCTATCAGTTATGTGTATTGTTATATTTTGCTGATTGATACTGCCTTTTAGCACTGCACTAACGTATTTTATTCTTTAAAACTGGAATAAGCAGTATGTTGGTGATGGTGCAGCACAATTTGGGCTAACTTGAGGAAATTGTACTTTTGTAATAATCACAATTTTCAACAGCCTCTCTGTACCGGAGAAGAAAAAGCACTTAGTTGCACTGGAAGGTTGCAAATTAATGATGTAAAGAGAATCCTGCTTGTTTCAGTAGATACAAAACAGTTGTTACAGTTATTGATGTTCCTCTACAGAAATACCTGAAACAGTACTCACCACTGGTGTTTTGTTGCTTTGGCCATAGACATTTGAAAGCTTCTTAGATAAAGAGGTCAGTTCTGCTCGCAAAAGCTGAAAATAAAATAATTTTTGCATATTATATATGTGAATGAAGAATTTTGAACCTAGACTGGATAAGCCTCTGAGTATGTAAAAACAGCAGATCTCATAAGTATAGAATATTAAAATATAGAGGACATGAAGGTTTCAGTACTGGCACTTCTTTTTCATTTGGTTTTTATTCTTTAATGTTTAGGTGCCTTGACCCAAGCCATTCGCAATTTTGCAAAAAGCCTTGAAGGTTGGCTTTCCAATGCCATGAACAATATTCCACAGAGAATGATACAAACCAAGGTAAAATTAAGTAACCATTTAGTTTGGAATGAAAGTTGCATTATTCAACAGTGAGCCTGAATGACGTTAATGACTATAGTAAAAATAGTAGCATTTTGACAACTACAACAAATGCTGTTATGTTTGTTTTGTTTGCTGAAATTCTTTAAAACATATGAGAAAACATTATTTGATCTGTAATTTTAAATGCTGTGATTCACACGTAAGATGGCTCACACAAAATGAATATATAATTAAAATGTAATATAAAAGAATCATCAAGGGACAAGTTGATCCAAAAATAATGTAAGTACAACATGATTTGAGAAAATGGATTTCTTCATAGGTTGCCGCTGTAAGTGCCTTTGCCCAGACTCTGCGAAGATACACATCTCTTAATCACCTGGCTCAGGCAGCTCGTGCTGTGCTTCAGAACACTTCTCAAATCAACCAGATGCTCAATGACCTCAACCGTGTTGATTTTGCCAATGTCCAGGTAAACTGTAGCTTTACAAAACAGAGAGTTTATCAAGTGTTCTCTTTTGTTTTCCCCATAACTCTGAACATTAGTATTAGCTCACATATTTCCACCCAGAAAATGCAACAGGAACATTTTGCCGAGATGTATACTGAGTGCGTCTTTACACAACTGTCCCCAGGAAGGAAAGAAATCAGAGTTTTTTCCTCTCGATTTCCTCTGTTCTAACCCAAAGTGTTCTGCTGACTTTCATTTAGTGGAGATGCAAATGAGGAGTCCACCTGTTTTTAGAACTAATGCCTCTCTCTTGTGATGAGGTCTACTGCAATATTTCTAGTGAGGGTGTCCTACTCACTTTTTTTTTTTAAACATTTAAAAGTAGTACACTTACCTGCTATGGTCACAATGTGTTTCAAATTATTTATTCTATTTAAAATGTGATTCCAGTGTCTCTATAAATATACTATAAATCGCATAATTAATTTGGACAGCCTTGATCTCACCCACTGCTTACTACTCTCTGCACTAGTACTCCTGCTCACCCAACATGCTGCCACTACACTCCCTATAACCCACCAACTCCTGAAATTTTCATTATAAACGTTAGGAAGGACTAGAGTTAAAGACGTTTCATATGAAAATATTTGAGTATTACTCTCTATTCATTTCTGTTTTTTCTATAGTATTCTTAGTTTATGTATTTTATTTAAAACCCATTTTCATATTTTGTTTATTTTTTGTAAGAATGAGATTATGGGGGATTTAAAAATAAAAATGGCTTCATTAGTTTACCTGGAAAGAGTAGTTCATCCTCTTCATTCAGCTGATTATTTAATCTTTCATAATAATTTTCCTTTTATGCATAAGCTTCATGTACTGATGTTAATTGAAGATATGTTATGTACTGTAATAGGAGCAGGCTTCCTGGGTATGCCAGTGTGATGACAACATGGTTCAGAGACTAGAAACCGACTTCAAGATGACTCTTCAGCAGCAGAGCACTCTGGAGCAGTGGGCTGCCTGGCTCGATAACGTAATGATGCAAGCATTGAAACCATATGAAGGAAGACCCAGCTTTCCTAAAGCAGCACGGCAATTTCTGCTAAAATGGTCTTTCTACAGGTAGTTCTTAAAATTCTTCTTAAATGTTTTCAGTGTATTTCATACTTTGCTGTTGATGTGTGCGCACACACGGAGATTTTGATAACATTGAAGAAAAATAAGATCAGACCATAGAACACTCATTATTAAAGATCCCATAGCATTTTTCAAAAGGGTAGGGTTATATTAACCTCAAATTCAAGGCCAGAATGCAACTCAGTGGTTGAGGAGCGATCCTTGTGAACTATTTCAGAAGCATTGTACAAGTGCAAATGAGAGCAAAATTTGGTCCTAAGTTTGTAACATGTTCAGGAAATCTTTGGGATGAAACACTATATAACTGTACAATTATTTTTATTAATATTTATTTATTAAAATACCATGTCTTCTATTTTTATTTCATTTTGAAGACAGACTTCTTTAATATGCGGAAGAACATCAAGCTAAAAGTAAATATTCTGTGTTAGCTCTGCTTCTGTTATCAAAGAAGAGCTGGTAAATAAAGTATATTCTTCGTGTGTCATGTTTGTATATAAATACATGGTTACATTATGTAACTTTTTTCTGTGTGTATAAAGTACATTGACAGAACATTTCTTAATTTTTTAAAGATGATCCATTATAGTATCTGTTTTATGAGTCTAATATTGTGGAGTTTTTTTCAAACAAAAACTGCATTTGTATATACAACAGGTACACTGGCTAACTTATTGGCACAACTTACATGACCAGCTTTGAAAATTGTATCAATGAGAAATCTGTATCATTGTGTTGCAGTTTTGGCATGAATGATGGTATAGCTGAAAGACATATTTCCTTTTGTACTTTCAGATCTTTGTTTAAACTAGAATAATTATAATACAATGTTTTTTATTTAGGATTCAAGTAGAAGACTCTTTCTTGTATTTTAATGCCAGTTTTTCAAACGGCTGATTTTTGCATGTGCCTAACTGATGTGCATGTAACCTTTAATGTGTGCCCCCAAATTGGGATGATTCTATACCAATGCATTGAAAGGTGTGCATGCATAAAGAAACACACTTTTGAAAATCTGGCTCCTAGATTCTAGGAGTGTGGTCTCACAGATGATAATTTTAGAGAAAGGGGAAAGTTGTTTACCTGTAAAGTGACTTCTCTGAAAATAGTATAATATAGAAATGCAATTTCACCTACTCTATTTAACTTTTGAGAAATGTTTGGGCTGGGTCTATGCCAAAATAATCCATATTTGCAGAGCAAGGCATGGTATATAGATTCTGGAGTATTTAGGCAAATAATATTTTTTGATATCTTTCCTGCATTGGTTTCCTTGACATTGCACACCGAAACCCCCATAACTCAGGAGTTTTGTGTCTGTGAATAATGTTAACTGCAGAAGATTCTTCTCTGAGTTAATTCGACATAGGGGTAAAGCATGTAATTGTAAATATGGGGTAATTTTAATATTTATTTTATATATATATATATATATATTTTTTTTTTCATTTTTAAACAGCTCAATGGTTATTCGAGACTTAACCTTGCGCAGTGCTGCTAGCTTTGGCTCTTTTCATCTGATCCGCCTGCTTTATGACGAGTACATGTTTTACTTAGTAGAACATCGTGTTGCTCAGGCAACAGGAGAAACACCTATAGCAGTTATGGGAGAGGTAAGATAATATGCAAGAGACTTGACTGGTTGATTTAGAGATGAATTTGGAATATACCTTTACAAAGTGTCTGTAATTTCTAATTAAATGTGGGAAGAGTTTAGTAATATAACTGCTGTAGGCATAAGGTTTGGACTGGGTTTGAAATAGACCAACATTTTCAAACTTGGGTGCCCAAAGTTAGGTATCTTAATCCACGTTTAGGCAACTAAATAAGTTGCCTGATTTGCAAAGTTATTGTGCACTCATAATTCAGTACTCTATAAACATTGCAAAAGAAAGCTGTAGTTGGAAACTCTTCTTTTCAGTGAACTATCTGCAGAAAGTAAGAATTAATTTCCTTAAACATTTGCATAATAAACTGAAAATCTGAAATAAATAATTTGGATTAGATATAAATGTCTCAGATCCCAGTTGTGCAAACACTTACATATGCTTGATTTTACACACAACTAGTCCTTTTGGCTTCACTGGTACTATTCATGTACATAACTATTTTAATTTTACAAAGAGCTGCCTTCTCTGATGTAGAGGTTTGGGCACTCTCCTGGGATGCTGAGGGCCCTGGTTCAATCCCTATGGTGGGGAAGGGGTTTATGGGGGGGAGGGATAGCTCAGTGGTTTGAGCATTGGCCTGCTAAACCCAGCGTTGTGAGTTCAATCCTTGAGGGGGCCACTTAGGGATCTGGGGCAAAATCAGTACTTGGTCCTGCTAGTGAAGGCAGGGGGCTGGACTCGATGACCTTTCAAGGTCCCTTCCAGTTCTAGGAGATAGGATATCTCCATTAATTTATTTATATATAAATTAAACCCCATACATAAGTGGCTGCTGGATTGGGACCCATGTAGTTAGCAGGTGGCTAATCTAACTGAAATGTGGTTTTTATACCATGGAATCATCATGTTATGTCTATTACATTGTTAAGTCAATTCAAAACTTAAGTTGACATCATACAGCATTCTTCCCTCAAGATCTATTTAATATTATTATTAAACATTATCCATAAATGTTAGCTTAATTTGTGGTGTGGCTTAATACAACATAATACGGCATCCCACAATTGAGAAAAATAAATCATTGTGTTTCTGAGTAGCCACCTGCTAACCATTCAGATATTTATATCCAATACCAGCTTTTTTTTTTTAATTGCAGTGTTTCCCCATTATAATGTATGTATAGTAAGGAATATGTCAAAATGTAGAGTTGCTATATTTCTGTCTTTTTAATTGAAATAGAATTTGCCAACTGTGAGGTGTTTAGCATGAGGGTTTCAATAATGGTCTGGTATAAATTGAGGACTGGCAAACTTCTATAGCTCAAATAAGAACCAACCCAAAACTGTTTTGAGTTTTTGGGGGAAAGTGGTTAACTATTTTTTATTTATTCCCTTTTGTATATCTGTGCACTTCCTGGTTTTGGATGAAATAGCAAAAGGAAGACTAATTCTTTCTGTATTTTTGACCAGAATGAAGCCAAGTAGTGTTAGAAATATATTATATAAATATATGTTGATCTGACCTAAGAATTATAGGTCAGATTTTGTTCTACAGTTTCTCATTCAAAAAAGGGATGGAACTGGAGCATTGTTTTCCAGGTGGTATGGGTGGCTGGTAGGCAACATTGCATTTAGTTAGTTTGCATAAATCAGTTAATTACCAGAATAAGATACACCTGATATAAACCCCAACTATTTGGCCACACTGGAAGAAAGACAAGAGGCAACTGATGTGTTTTAATTAGACTGCAACTCTGTCACTTCAAGTGTTTGGGAATATCCAGCAATAAAATTGTACAGTGCAGGTCATCATCATTTGCCACATAATTTCCAACCTGGTCCTGGCCATCCCATTGCTGAAATCCAGCCACCCTCTTAAGGGGAAATTTTGTGGAAGCTTTTTGTTTAAATATTGGCAGCACATCATAGGCACCAACAATATTTTCTGAACTTTACAATGCAGGAATATCTTACTCAAAGAGCTTGCACTCAAAACAGGCAAAGGTCCTGGCAAAGATGTCAGATAATTATTTTAATCAGGATTTTAACTTCAGTTTTTAATTTGTTTCACCATTTTCATTGCTGGGGCTTTTTATTTTAGCTTTGATGTTATTTCCTTAATGTAAACCATGGTAAAATGCATCTTAGTGGGAATGGAAAATGAGCTACTGTACTAAGTGAAAGTCTCTCTGATTTTCTGCACCCGGTCATCCTCACCTCTATATATGCTTCCTTTTTGGTCAGTAGAAAGATTGTATTTAAAAATCACCAAAAAGAAAAACCAAACGGTCTTATTTGCAAAAAAATCTTCAAGGTGATTAATCTACCCATTGTGGAAACTATATATTTTTTTCACAACTGGTATATATTTAGCTTCACTGTGTCTTTTCTAAAATATGCTGTCCTACATCTTAATTTTGATAACTTGGTTTAAAGGTTTCCTAGTCTCTGCACTATAGAATCAGAATTATTCAGATTAAGGTGTACCAGTTGAAAAACAAAGGTTTTTCTTGCTGTTTTTGCACCACGGCAGCAAAGCAGTTATTTGACTGTAACTGTTTTAAAAAATTGGTGAGTTAAATTGTAAATCATTTTCTAACTACATGATAAAAAGGATGGACTATGTCACCATTTTGTTTGATGTTTATATAGGACGTGCAGTATGGGTTTTAAGACTAGCCAAGAATATTTATTATTTTGCAGTTTGGCGACTTAAATGCTGTTTCCCCTGGAAATATGGATAAAGGTAAGTACTTAATCTCTTGAACATATAATTCTTTATAGAACTAGTATTATCTGGAGCAAGACAAATCTTAATATTATGTAAATATAGTAGGGCTGTCAAGTGATTAAAAAATTAATCGCGATTAATTACGCGATTAAAAAAGTTAATTACGATTAATCACATGATTAATCACACTGTTAAACAATAATAGAATAGTACCATTTATTTAAATACTTTTGGATGTTGTCTACATTTTCAAATATATTGATTTGAATTACAACACAGAATACAAAGTGTACAGTGTTCACTTTATATTTATTTTTTATTATAAGTATTTGCACTGTAAAAAAAAAACAAAAGAAATAGTATTTTTCAATTCACCTAATACAAGTACTATAGTGCAATCTCAGACAAGCAAGTTTGGTTACAATTTGCAGGAAATACTGCTGCCCACTTCTTGTTTACAATGTCACCTGAAAGTGAGAACAGGTTTTCACATGGCACTGTTGTAGCCAGCGCTGCAAGATATTTACGTGCCAGATGCCCTAAAGATTCATATGTCCCTTCATGCTTCAACCACCATTCCAGAGGACATGCGTCCATGCTGATGACTGGTTCTGCTCGATAACGATCCAAAGCAGTGCGGACCGACACATGTTCATTTTCATCCTCTGAGTCAGATGCCACCAGCAAAAGGTTGATTTTCTTTTTTGGTGTTCAGGTTCTGGAGTTTCCGTATCTGAGTGTTGCTCTTTTAAGTCTTCTGAAAGCATGCTCCACACCTTGTCCCTCTCAGATTTTGGACAGCACTTCAGATTCTTAAACGTTGGGTCGAGTGCTGTAGCTATTTTTAGAAATCTCACATTGGTACCTTCTTTGTGTTTTGTCAAATCTGCTGTGAAAGTGTTCTTAAAACGAACATGTGCTGGGTCATCATCTGAGACTGCTATGACATGAAATATATGGCAGAATGCAGGAAAAACAGAACAGGAGACATACAATTCTCCCCCAAGGAGTTCAGTCACAAATGTAATTAACACATTATTTTTTAATGAGCATCATCATCATGGAAGCATGTCCTCTGGAATGGTGGCCGAAGAATGAAGGGGCATACGAATGTTTAGCATATCTGGCACATAAGTACCTTGCGATGCTGGCTACAAAAGTTCCATGCAAATGCCTGTTCTCACTTTCAGGTGACATTGTAAACAAGAAGCAGGCAGCGTTCTCTCCTGCAAATTTTAACCAAACTTGCTTGTCTGAGCAATTGGCTGAAGAAGGACTGAGTGGACTTGTAGGCTCTAAAGTTTTACATTGTTTTATTTTTAATGCAGTTATTTTTTTATACATAACTATTCTACATTTGTAAGTTCAACTTTCATGATAAAGAGATTGCACTACAGTACTTGTATTAAGTGAATTGAAAAATACTATTTCTTTTGTTTTTTTCAGTGCAAATATTTGTAATAAAAAAATATAAAGTAAGCACTGTACACTTTGTATTCCGTGGTGTAATTAAAATCAATATATTTGAAAATGTAGAAAACATCCAAAAATATTTAATAAACTTCAATTGGTATTCTATTCTTTAACAGTGCGATTAATCGTGATTTATTTTTTCAAGTTAATCGCGTAAGTTAACTGCGATTGACAGCCCTAAAATATAGTAGCGCAGATCCTACAACTAGATTGTGATAGTTTTCTGAATTAGTGTTCTATAATATCTACAGTATGTTTCAGTATATAATAATTGCAGGATGCTGCAGATATGGCCTTTAATAAGAAAATCTTTTAAAAGGGCTGATTGTTTATACATTAGTAGGTATTCAGAATCCCATCCCAAAACTAGCTACATGCTGGTGAGTGAATCTATACAGTCTGTAAGAGTTTTCTCTACGGACTGCAAAATTGCGCCCATTGTTTGTCAAGCACTTAGTTATTTGGCAAACTTTTTAAATAGTGAGAAGTATAACAGAGAGCAGGTAAATTTCTAGGTCGTCTAAGTAGAGTCTTGGAATCAGCAAATCTGGCCTCTGTTCTCTTCTTTCCCACTGGCTTGCTATGTGATCTTGGGCAAGTCACTTAGCTTCTCTTCACCTCAGTTTATGTTAATCCTGCAGATGAAAGACATTATATAAGTATAAAGTTATTGTTACTTTAGTGACACTATTATATTTGTTTGAGCTGACTTGAAGGGGAAAAAAGCAATTGCAATATTAAGAATGTGTACTATAATGTTTGAAGCTGAGAGTTCATTGAACACATGAATCTCGCATTATGCACTGACATTTTCCCAGTAAAATCTCAATTTTCAGTTTATACTTTCTCAGGTAGCTAGATTTCCATTTTTCATATCTTACGTGTTGTTTGCAAAATAAAAGCCTTAGTAATTCACAGTATTTAAATTATTTTTCACTGTGTGCTAGTTTCATGGTTGTTTGTTTGTGCAGATGAAGGCAGTGAAGTTGAAAGCGAAATAGATGAAGAGCTAGAGGAATCTGGAGAGCCACAAGCCAAGAGAGAGAAAACAGAGCTAACCCAGGCATTTCAGGTGGGCTGCATGCAGCCAGTACTAGAGAGTGGAGTACAGCAGAACCTCCTGACCCCACTTCACAATGAGCACATTGTCACAAGTACTCAGACTATCAGACAATGCAGTGCTACTGGAAATACATATACTGCAGTCTAACAAAATATTAAAGCTTTTTTCCCCCCAGATTACATTAGCCCTGTTGATGTTGGGCTTACTATGAAAAAATGAGAATAAGTCTGAAGGCGACTGTTGTCAAATTTTAGCTTTGCTGAACATTACCTTTGTTGGAGTTGTGAAATGGAATGGGTGTATGTATTTTGCCAGATCTGTTTAAAAAAAATTTTTTGTAAACAAAATCATTTTACATTGGTCACTCAATATTAAGAGTTTTCTTAGTTTCACATGTCAAGAAGGATTTTGCAAAGCTTACTATTAATGTTTTTGTCCTCTTATAATTAAAGTAATTTAATTTTTTCATAGTTTTTTTTAAAATGTTAATGTTAATTGTTAGTTATGGTGATGATTTAATATACATAGTTTTTTAATTAGATGCACTTCTGTGAAATATCAAAAGAAATATTTTCTTTGATTTACACTGGAGGCATATTCATTTGACAGCAGATGCATCAAATTTGTCATAAAAAGGTGCTTTTCATTGGACAGAACTAGAAGACACTACTATTTTGATCACATTTCTGAGCATTCAGTGGGAAAGTTTTAGGAATTTTTATTATAATGCTGGAGGGTTGGGAAGATCTATTGTTTTCTTTATCTAAGGAAGAGTTGTGTTTTCTGCATTCATGAATGCAGACTAAATGAGAGAATGGTAATGTGTACGTAATAAATGTACATAATTATCAGACCATCACGTAAACAATGCAAACTTCCATTGAAATCATCAGTTTTACATTTTATTTGCATACCAGTTCCTCTGTTTGAAGACTACTGATTCTATATTTGAGACCACTGCACAGATGCTTTCAGCTGTTAAGTGGGACTGTAGTAGTTAGATACTGAAGTTGAAAAAGAAGTGACTTGATTTTTTTAAGTGTATGTGCTACTTATGCTGAACTGGACATACAGGAAACCATTCCGTCTGGATGACTTTCTTCTATTCCAGGTCTTTTTCCTACTAGTAGTTGAATCTGCTGCTCTTATAAAAGATAACTTATAGAATGCAAGGAATGTAGCAACCTGCATCATATTTACTTCAAAAATATTTCCTGGTTCTTAAAGTAAGTGGATTTAAATTTTTACAAAAATTAAATAAGGCAGTGTAACTGGCACACCTCATTTGTACTTATTCCCAATTGTGTAGAATTTGAATAGGTGGCTAGATGGACCATTGCCATTTAAGAATGTACATCAGGGATCATTGTACCTCGGCTATTACATGGTGCCTTAAATAGAACTGAAGCTAAGATTTAGTACTTTTTGTTATTAATAACTCTTAAATTCATTCAACAAGGTGTGCCTGTCATTTTCAAATTCCCTAAGAAGTAAGGGCAGGTTACATATTCTTCAAAGAAATAAAGGAAATTTTTTATTACTAAATGGTGTTAATATCCCTCTTAGAGTGACAATAAACCTATTTTTTCTTGTTTCTAGCTGAATTTCACTTTATTACAAATGAGATATGCTTGGGGATCTGGAAAGCAAAACTAGCTTTAATGCCAACTTCAAATGTTAACAAAGTAGGTTAACCCCAGCCCCAAGCATGGTTATATATTTTCTAAACCCTTGTCTACTTTTAATTTTAGAAAGTAAACAAAATGAGCAGGTACTTAATGCAGAGCATGTTTTCAATTTGTATGTGTGGTGGGGTGTCAGTCTGCAATTACGTTTAATGGCTAAATCATAGAGAATGTGTGTACGTCCCATTTTAATTGACATGAAACATCCCACAGGCATGTGTGATTATTTTATACATTTCATTATTTTTAAAACAGGCACACAGATCTACTCAGTTCTAATAGTGGAAATAAACAAGCAAGCAAAAAAGCCAAAAATGAAGGAAAGCACACACACAAACATTTCAGTTTTATTGAAAGGGCCTGTTGAAAAAAAAAAACTAAGGAGTTATTTAGTCTGGTTTATTTAGTGTGTCTGTGAACTGATCTTTTTTACATGTACCAAATGGCTGAACAGCATGTGAGATGAACAGTATATTTATAGCATACATCTTTCTTGCTAGAGTTTTCATATGCTCCAAGAACTGATACAGATTAAGTAAATTTTCTTAATACACTAGTAAACATTTTTAATGTATAAAATAAGTATAAATTGCTTAGAGTTGTACTTTGCAGAATTTGGGGCCCAATTTTCCATGCTCTACAGCTCGCACCAGTCAATGGGTGTTTTCCCTGAGTAGAGAGTGCAAGATAGGGTTTGTCATTTACAGTATTTGAAAATTATGCAAGCTCTAAGTTTCATAGGTTTTGTTCACCCAGATATCATTTGGGTGTCCTGTTGTGGTTTTTTTTTTTTCCATACAAAAGAGTGTGTCTGCACCCCTCATTAAAAAAAACTAAGCTGTGATAAATATTTATTCCCCTTCATTGTGCATTATGAACTGTTTACAGGTTAAATTAAATATAAAAATAACAAAATATTTTCCATTTTCAACGTAGTTTCTTTTAATGCTCTAATACCAATGTTCTGAATTGGACCAGCTATATTTACTGGTTTCATCTTTTGTGTTGGCAAACCTTAAATGTTTTCTTGTCATTGTCCTGTATTGTTTTAATGTTCGATTTGCTCATGCTGAGAGAAAAGTGTGATTGTAACATGCAAATTTGGATTACTATCAGAGGTGGAGCCTGTAAGTCCTCCATGATTCAACTTCTTCCCCCAGTTGTTCACTGTTCCCACTGTGCAAAAAATAAGAGTAAATACAAAAATGGAATGTATTTCACAGTTTGAACCAACAATAATTTTTATGCCTTAGATGAAAACCAGAACGTTAGGTGAATCTGAAAATCTAACATGCCAGAAATCCTAATTAACTAGAGGTGATCTGAAAAAGTGTGTTATTTATCAAAATAAATTGGAATCATGACATGTTCAGTTAATTGAATGAAATAGAGTTTGTATTCCCATGTTTATAATTTGATTACAGTGTCAATTTTAAATAACATTTCTATCACTTTCTTACAAGATCTCTCCTTTAATGAAGTAAAATACTGTGTATATTTACACGTTTGGGTGGTGTTTTATGGGTTTCTGTTTTTGGTTTTTTACATTTAATGGAGTGGTAATAAATCAAACACTATGTATATAATCAATCAATTTGCACACTTTTGCTATTTGTTAATATATGGGCACGGTTAATGATTTTTGGTAAAAACAGAGATTTAAAAACCCTGTCCCCAGTTCTGCATTGTGTAGCATGTGGCTGGACTTAAGTGCCAACCCTTAAGCCCACTAACTTCATTGGTGCTCTGTGGGGGTGCAACAGTTTGCCCACATGCTACAAATTGCAGGGTCAGTGCCTATGTGATTTGTGGATTTTATCTGATCCAGACACTGATTTCAGAATAATTATTTAAAAAATATCCCTCTCCCCCTTTAGCACAAATAATGCAGTGAGCAATGTGGGGGGTATTGTTGAACCACTTTCTCAAAACACAGGGCCCAATTTTCACAAGTTTTTATATGTATGCAAAGTTGTTGGTACTTTTTCATGTTTCTCATAGTACACTAGATTTAAAATTACTTTGTCTCTCCAACTAGCTATTCTTTTTGTGCTTACTCTTGTACTGTAGCATGTTTAATGCATCTTTGTTTAGATAATATTCCTTACACAACATCTGGAGAATAGTTTTAAAATTGTTTACCTATAAAATAAGCGATGTGCAACATTACTGCCTTGAGTTTCACAAATGGTAAAATCAATAAAATGCTGGTGTATTGTCATTCAGGAATGTATAGGTCTATATACAAATTTGTTTAATTTCAAACAAGGTATTTTTAAATGTCTGAAACACTGCTATGTTCAAATTATTTTCATTTGAAGACCTTATCTGATATCTTTGTGGTTCTTACCAGATGTCATCTGCACTGTTTAGGAAAACACATATATTAGTTTAAAATGGATTGCAGTTGTTTCATTTACAGAAGTGGTTTCACAGAACAAAAGAATCATTTATAGCCATAAAAAGAAATCAATAAACTCTGTAATAGTAGAACTCATTTTTGACAGTAATTTTAGAATTGAAATATTAATTTGGGAGAGCAGTACTAATTCCTGAAAATTGGGCCCTTGTCTCTGTGGAACAGGACAACCTCTGTATACATGGTTAAAATAAGTCAATGAATGGAATTATAGTATCTCTGATACTTTGGTGATTTAAAAAAAACTGGAATAGAAGCATAAACACAGTGCTTATTTCTAGTATTAGAAAATTAATTTGATGTAATGCCTTGCATTAACCCTTTGAGCATTGTAAGTCACATGATAAGGGGAAAATCTTTTCAGGTAATTTAATTATTAGGCTACTGAAGATACTGTATACATCTAAGTGTCTGGTTATGTTGCAACAAATGTTTTTTTCCAAAGTAAATACTTGCATACTATATAGACTTTTGAATTTGTTGGCTTGATTGATTTAGGCTAAAATATTCACTGCCATCTATGTATACTGTCTACAGCAAAATAGTACTTCAGCTCCTTTAGTTTCATAATCCCATAAATATTTAATGAAGGAGTCAAATATATGGTCCTATAGATACAAGTTGTGAAGTACTTAAAATGCCTTTAAAAGGTGGGAGTTTAGCAAAAAGGGTTATTTTTAGACTATTTTGAAAATCTCATTAGGGTAGCATTGAAAAGCACCAGTACTGTAAATGGAAATCTTTAGGAATAAAAACAGAACAAAACTGTCATAATAAGTAAGGATGAATTTTGCAGGACATTTGAGATGTTTGCAGTTAAATTGTCTGCACAATCTTTTGTATACGCAATTGCAAAAAGAACATAATTTTATTTATACCACTTCAACATTTTGTCACTGTGAAATGGCATATGGATAACAAAGAAGATAGAGGCACTTGGTTCAAGTTCATCTGTGAAAGCACTTTTGGATGGCCCTTACTGAGTGTCAGAATTAAAAAAAAAAAACACCTATAAATTTGCACCTGCATTTTGGCATCTGAAAAAACACCTTTTTTCTCACAAATAAATTGTGCACACAAAAATAAGGGCACAAATTTAGAAGTGGGTGGAGACTCTTTGAAAAAATAGTTCTAAATGTCACCTTACTATATGAGAATATTGTAGATATTGTACTGGTTCCCTGCAGTATCAACCAGTGATCACCATTATCTGCAGCTGTGCTTGCTTTAGTCTAGCTGAGTGCAAAAAAGTCTCATATTAAAATGTTTAGTGGAATTACATCAGTAGTGTAGTGCAGATATGTTGTAAACTTTTTTTTTAGTCAAATAAACAATGCAAATTCATGCATAATTAAAACAAATGCAATACTCAAAGGGTTTTAATTTAACAATTTTTTTATTCATAATTTACTGTAAATGCTTCTCAGTTTGCATGCCTTGATCATTGCTGCTAGTGATTTTATGTGCCAGTAGACCTGAGTTTAATTTACCAATTTTACTTAAAAAATAGTAAAAGCCACTTACAAAGTGACTGCCTTTTTTGTTTGAAGTCAAATATGCCTTATTTTCAAACATTTGTTTTAACTCTTTTGTTTTGTTTGAATTTTTTTAAATAAATTATGATGATGGGATTGGAAGCCCTGAGTAATGAAATATTTGGTAAGAATTGTTAATTTACATTGATTGTTAAGGGTGAAATTCATCCCAGAGAAGAGGGCCCAGCACAAGATGTTGAGCCTCATTTAAGTCACAATTGGGCAAGTTCTTGATTGCTTTCCTGAATCAGGGCTGTGTTTAACATGGGGCTCAGGTGGTGCAGATGGTCTTGCAGGGGCTGTCGTACTGGGCTGAATTTCACTCTAAAACAATAAAAGACTGTCAAAAAAATATAGGACTTGGGAGGAATAAACTCCTTTGACTCACAATTATCAGGGACCCGATTCAGTACTTCAGGCTCAAGAAAGTTAATTACTGAAGTTAGCAAGAGATTCTTTTACATAAGGAGTGCTAAAGGGATCCCAAGTAGTCGTCGTCTTCAGCTATCCCTTGATGCGAGGATGATGTCTGCCAAGGGGTTCATTGGTGAGTTTTTAAGTGGCTGAGGGGCCCAAGTAAATTTTCCTTGAATGAAATATTAAGGTGATTTGGCTTATATTTATACATTACATACAAAATTAAAATAACCCAGTATATAGATTTTAAATATTTGTTGGTCAAAAAAGGTATCATTTTGTACCAAAGCAGGTTCCGTACCCCTATCCCATCCCCACTTGTTGCCATCAAAAATTTGGATTTACAGTAGTAACCAGCGAGACTGTTACAGAAACTTTAAGTGAGTGCCTTTAGAAAACTTGGAAATTTGTGCCTGAGATGGTAAACTTTTAATTAGGTTAATTGTAGTGCTTACCAATCAGTAAATTCTACTATCACTCAGGGCTTTCTTACCTTCTAGGTAACTTCCTTTGTTGTGTTTATTTTTATTTTTTTTAAGTGCCATCATTTAAATTTCACTTAGTAAGTGGCAGATTACATTATTCAGTCCCACAAGCACAGAAACATTGTAACACTAGGAGATATTTGAACTTTTATTTTCCAATTGACTGAATATGTTATGTAAATGAGGTAAGCAACTTTTTTGTAGATTGTATGTGTGAGATAATGTAATGTTCTTTTCCAGTTTTTGGATTACAGTTAAATATACTTTTTAATTATTTAAAGAAAACATCTTTACAGAATAACGTGATGAGTTTTTTGTATAATGTATTTGATTTTGTAAATATGTATTTCCTGATGTGATTTTTGTGAGAAATGCTAAATCTTTTAGTATATCATGTCCTCTCAAAATTGGCAGGAGCTAAATAATAGTTTGTGGGCAATTTGTATTGTGTACTGTACAATAACTGGGGAACTTTTATAATTATAAAAATATATATTAACTTTTAGTGTGTTGTTTAAACAAATGACTGGAACATACTAAAGATAGTAGGATTTTTCTGAATATTTCAGACTTGAACTCAGGCTAGCTTTCTTGTGTTTTTCAAAACAAAATTGTGTCTTGTCTTTTAAAAATCAATAAATTTGTTTTCTTGTTACAAACAAATTTTAAATGCTTCTGTTTTTATTAATGTTCTTGTATAGCCAAATACTTTACAGTACTGTTGATTTTGGGTGAAAAATTAAATAACATCACCTTCTGGCCTCATAATAAATCAAGAAATATTTATATTTAGAAATACTAGAAATAAAATTTAAAAACTATTGTGTAGTGTGCCTCAGACCATAGAAGAAAAATATAAGTGAGTAATCAAGTGCTTCTTCTGCTAACGGGCTGTCCATGATCCCAGTATTAACAGGTTATAATGGGTTTATTACTCAACTGGTTTGATTCATTTCACACTGAGATTGCATACCATTTCTCAGCTCAGATTAAAATTTTATTTTACAAATTATTATTTAAATGTAGAATACAAATATCTTATAATTTAGGACCTCAGCTCATCATAATGTAGCCTAGATTTAAAAAAAAAAATTATTTTGACCCTTTTTATTCCCCCTCCCCAGTTTAATATATATGGCTGAGTTCTCCTCAAAGAGAAAAATTTTGCACTCTAATTTGCACTGCAGATCTCTATGCTAGTTCTGTGCTCAGAATCCCATGCTGTCAATAGAAAGTTTCCTGTCTGGAACACACCCAGAGTATACAGTATACAGCAAATAAGTCCAGTATAGATCATTATTATTATTTACTTTTATTACAGTAGAATCTGGTGCCTCCAGCTGCGATTTGGATCCCATTGTAACAGGCACGGTTCAAACATATAGCTACTGTTGCTGTCTTTAAGAGTTTTTACAGTCTAAATAAGCAAGACTGACAAAAGGATGGAGGAATGAAGTAGAATTAACTGTATATATTGATGGGGATTTGAAAGATCAGAAAGGAAAAATTTGCATAGTATAAATAACAGTGTTTGACAACTGTTTAAACTTGGTATAAAAATGGTTGTGGCTGAACCAGACTATACAACAGCTTGGCTTGCCAGCGTGGATGGGTCTAACCAGGTTTAAAAAATGCACTGTAGCCCTCATAAGGTATGTCTACACAGCAACTTGGAGCAAGCCTCCCAGCCTGGGTAAACTCATGTGAGCAGGGCTCGAGCTACCACACTAAAAATAGCAGGTACGGACATTGCAGGTTGGGCTGGACCTTGGGCTGTCAAGCCCACCTGACCCCCTAGGCTTCAGAGCCTGAGCTCCAGCCCAAGCCACAATGTCCATACTGCCATATTTAGTGTGATAGCTTGAACCCCGTTCATGTAAGTCTGTCTGCCCCTGGCTGCAAGGCTCACTCCTAGCTGCAGTGTAGGCATAACCATAGTGACCTAGGCTCCTAAAACCTAAGGAAGGTGGTTAAACATGAAAGTTCGCCCTGTGTTGATTTAACCTACATTTTCTGCATGGATTCGCATGTAAAAATGCAGAGTATATTGATGTGCAACCCCTTACATAAGTCCAGAAAGATGCATGCAATTAGAGCCCTATTTCAAGAGATGCTGAGCACCCTCACCTTCGCTACCTTCAGTGCCAGTTATAGGTGCTCAGTCTCTCTGGAAATCCAAAGACGATTCTATTTACCTACCTGCTAACCTCAGAGGCCACTGATTAATTGTAGTTTTTACTTATTTATTTATTTGTATACTTCCAACAGCATGTTTTGCATCTTACAGACAGGATTGAAGACAAAGTGCACAATTTAGATACATCATGGAAAACACAGGAAAAAACTAACAGAAAGATTGAATAGTGAAGTTTAGCAGACTTATTAGTTCCTCAATTTTTATTTGTTTAATAGACTTTCTGTTTGTCTGTTTTATTAACCCTTCTGTTTTGGAAAGGAATAGTAGGATTTTTAGCTCTTTTATAAGAAATGCATTTTAAGAAAGGACTTGAAGAAGAAAAGGGTGGATCAGGTCAAGTCGAAGGTTCCAGGCATTGGGGAAGGCACAGACATGAGTGAGAAAGAGACAGGAATGCTTGTATTTTAACTCATTTAATTTATTGTGTCATCTTCTGAGGCGTCATTTTAAATTCGTATTTTTTATTCTTGCTGAATAGTTGACTCAGTTTGGTATTGTGTAATGTGTCTGCCACTTGGCTGTGTGCACTTTGGAGATGTTGGTTCAGTTAATTTTTAAAGGTAAACTGCAACAGTAAAATGAAAATTGAGTTAAGTCCACAAATCTGTGCTGATTGTGCCCACTAACCTGATTGCGGGGCTATTCAGCAGATATATGAAGTTTAATTAATCCTCTGTAAGTCTTTTACTCTTGAGTAATTCATTGAAATGTCATAGTTTGCTAAAGATGCCTAAAAATGTATTATTCTGTGACATCACTCTCACCATCATAATTCATGCTATTAGCCCCAGGCATGAAATGTACTTTAGAGATTTGATGAGTTAGCCAAATCTTTTGATGAATCTGCCGGATATCTGGATTCTTCAGCAATCCCATCAGACATGTTTAAAGTCTGCATATGTGTTAAATCCTTTCCAGCATAATCCAGTCCCTCTGCTTTATTTAATTTTAGTTACGATACATAGAATTATACTGTACAATATATAATACCAAATATTGCATAATGAAAAGTAAAGTGGATATAGGTGTCTTACTATTGTTCATCCAAAATTTCATTCAGAAATTTTCTAGCTAAGATTTATTCTCATGCATTTTTCTGTGCTGAGGGTTGAAGGTGGTTCTGGTTTGGTAGGAGAGAGTAAATAGCAGATGTTAACCTTTTTCCACCTCAGCTCCTTTCAAGAATGTTTTCAGTTTTATGTATCTATCTACTACTGTATTCTTTAGACACATATACTAAGTGTCTCATCTTAACTTGCAAGGCAGAAAAGACACTCTTGCAAGTTATGATTTTTTTAACGTTAATGGAAATTAGTGGGGTTTAATTGGTTTTCCAAACTCCTATTCATTACACCAGTCAAAAACATTTTTCTTCCACATGGTAGAAATATGGGATTGTTGTGAGTAGAAGCACAGTGGAGAGCATCTTGGTGTGAATTTTAATCTTCTGCAGATGTCTTCTCCAAATATTTCATCGCATCTTTAACACAAAAAAGTAGTGGCTTCAACACTGCCAAAACCACACATTCATAAATCATTAGTCAGGCCCTAAAACCCATGAGATTTGCTTTAGAATTCTGGTTTTTTTTAATTTTGCATTTTGGGTTCCTTTTTATTTGCTTTCTGGTTCCTGAGCCTTTATGGTGCACTTGGGTCACATTTTCAAGCTTTTCACTGCAATGGAAAAGGTTAGAAACTTGTTTTGTTTTGATTAAAACAGAGCTTTTCATATAATGATAACAAGGAGTCTGGTGGCACCTTAAAGACTAACAGATTTATTTGGGCATAAGCTTTCGTGGGTAAAAACCTCACTTCTTCAGATGCATAGAGTGAAAGTTACAGATGCAGGCATTATATACTCACACATGGAGAGCAGGGAGTTACTTCGCAAGTGGAGAACCAGTGTTGACAGGGCCAATTCAATCAGGGTGGATGTAGTCCACTCCCAATAATAGATGAGGAGTGAAGTAACTCCCTGCTCTCCATGTGTCAGTATATAATGCCTGCATCTGTAACTTTCACTCTATGCATCTGAAGAAGTGAGGTTTTTACCCACGAAAGCTTATGCCCAAATAAATCTGTTAGTCTTTAAGGTGCCACCAGACTCCTTGTTGTTTTTGTAGATAGACTAACACGGCTACCCCCTGATACTTGATCACATAATGATATGACTCTAAGAGCTGAGGCTTTAAGAATAACACCAAATATTGTGAGACTCATGATAAAATTTGCAAGAGTCGGTAACACTAGGGCTTTATTTTTCATTAGTGTGGCCCGCCATAGAAAGAGTGCATCTTCAGACTGAACTTGTAACACTTGCTTTATTTTACTCTGCTTAGCACAGTGCCTCCAAATTTTTCTTAGTGAAATCCAACTGGATGTTCAAAACCTCTCTTTCAATGAAGTCGCCTCACTAGCCCGGAACACTATTAGGAGACATGTCAGCAGATTTCAACAATATGTAACCTGAGGTTAGGGTCCTTCATTTGAGGCAAATAATAAAGTGAAATTTTCAACTGGCAAGTTTTATAAATCAAGTTTGTTGGATTCATATGAAAGATATTCTCAAATGCCAGGATATCAGAGAGAGAGTCTCTTAAACCAGCATCCAACCCATTTATGGATTTATGTATTAAAACCAACACTTCTAATGGTATCCAGCAATAAACTGGAATTCAGTGCAGCTCTTAGAGCACATGTGAAGGTATTTCCTGCAAGAAACACTCTTCTACAATTGGGCTACTACATTCTGCATCGGCTAAATCTTACAAATAATTTTCAAAATTAACTCCATGTAGAGCGCATTACTATAAGTTTCAAGGTGACAAAAGCAAGGGTGGTTATAGTCAGGTCTACACCTGAAGAGAAGGGCACAGCCTTCTGGCTGCAGATAGTAAAAACCTTTCTTGGCCACTGCCTGTGCATCCAGAATTAGCTGGGGATCCCAGAGGAGGAGAACATGAAAAACAAAAAGAAAACATACCCCACCAAATTGAGGGATTCAGTTTCAATTCTGCCATTTATTTCAGTTATTTCACACCTAACCAGAATAACTCCAATCCTCTCTGAGCTGAGATGCAGCTAGTTCTCTCGCCTCTCAGCACTCGTTCTGACAAAACACTTGAATAAGCCAATGAGATTCCACTAGCCTGAACTGATAATACAGGGACATATAGCTGAAAGTTATCTGGCACTGCGG
Source organism: Terrapene triunguis (assembly GCF_002925995.2). Lineage (NCBI taxonomy): Eukaryota > Metazoa > Chordata > Testudines > Emydidae > Terrapene > Terrapene triunguis. The sequence continues at coordinate 16,076,356 of NW_020664464.1, read as the reverse complement.
ACTCTTTTCTGATGGCTTCACATACACGCTGGACAAGTTGGACAACAGAATAACCCACATGAGACCCCCTCAGCGTAGAGGAGCAATTGCCCAATGCTACTCTTAGGGTCTTCTCAGAAAGAATAAAGCCAGTCAAGAATGCAAAAGCAAAGGTAGTTGAAGTTATTACAGGACTGAAGACAGCACATGCAATTCTAAAAAAATGTATATAAAGAAAATATTTAGGCTTGGATCACCACAGGTTGAGGCCCTGATTTTCCACTGCTTTATCCCTAATGCAGGCATTACCAGCTGTGCAAAATGAGTATTAAAATGCTACCAAATCAAAATGGTACTGGTTTATACTTGCTTTGCAAAGGTGTAAATGACTACACAAGGATCAAGGCAGTGGAGAGCCAGGCCCAAAAGTAAAAAAAGAAATCCCTCTGCCACCCAAATCCTTACACATACAATTTTGCAGAGAAAAAAGAGATTTATGATTATTGTATTTGCAAGCCAGGAATATTCAAACTCTCTTACAGTGTGGACCACATCTTAGTAGAGAATTTTTCTCACGGACTGTCTCCCAGGCACAATAATGCAGACCACCTTTCCTCCCACTGGAAATTTTGCTTATTAATATTAGGAAAGCATTCAATGTTGTCTAACTTATTTTAATGCACTGTACTAACCTGGAAATAAGGAGGAAAGGTGGCATCAGACCAGCAGCCATCTCTCCAAAGGCTTCCAGCTAGTGCTTCATGGACTGCTAATGGTCCACTGCCCACAGTTTTGGACACTGTATTCCATGTGCAGGACTTGGAATGCTATTTTTAATTGGGGAAGTCCCATTAAGTAACAAAACCCCAGCGTGTCAAAGAGATCTTGAAAGGCCAGGATCAACACAACAGAACACACATTTTATACAGGGTCCAGGAAAAGAAAGAAATTTGGTGACTTCGGCTAACTGCACGACAGTCCAGAGTCACTACCTGTATTTTACCTCCATCAGCTTATTTCAGATGAGGTCTGAAAGCATAATACGATGCAGTCCTGAATCCTGCACAGAAGCCTACCGGATAAGACTATCAGTCTTTCTACCCCACTGACCAGTCAGGGTCCATTTACAGATCCTCTTAGTTGGTTTGTAATTGGAGATTGAGATGACCTGGCTTAACTGATGCAGCAGTGACGCTGAGATGTTTTTCTTCCAACACACATCTAAATTATAAATAAATAAATAAATAAAATGAATCTACTCACAAAGAATCTGTAAAATAACTTCTCCCACCCTGATAAATGTCATTAGGCCGTATTATTTAGCCCTGACTCATGTAAAATACCCACCAACTTCACTGGGAGTTTTATCTGAGAGATCTGACCTATTATCAGTATTAAGAAAAATTATTTAAATTAGCTTCATATATCAAAGCTATTTACTCCAGCTCTTCCAGACTCTGCTATAATATGGATCCCACAGCACAAAACATGGCAGAAATCCAGAGAAATTGGTTATTTCTGGAAGACACTATTCAAAATAATACAGTTTATGAACAGGAACTGTCCTATTTTTATTGCTTCTATTTTACAGGGTAATATTCTGTACACTATTGATACTCTCAATTAAATAAGCTATGTACTGTATCATGTTTAAAATTCTATTTAACTTGCCTCCTCTCAGCAGTTTATATCTATAGTGTAAAATGCCACATGGCTCACAGCAAACTAAACTGCAGCAATCATTTCGTTGCACATCAATGTCTGTGCCAAATGCCATTACATATATGAAGCGAACCATCAGTGCACACAGGGACCCGACATAGGCCGTTGAGAAACCTCAATCCATTTCTGGCACAGTCAGAGGTATGCCAAATAGAGTTGGTGCGCTGACTTGTAGTTGATGTGGCTGATCTCATTCCAGATTTTGCTAAATCCTATTGTGTGCATTCTTTCCCAGTGGCTGGATTAGTCTAACAGCAGGGTATTTTTATAAAAACCTTCTTGACAATAGTACTACAACAGTGTAGCTGTTACCAGCTTGTCCTGGCAATTTTATGAGCAGAACCGTTTTTAGTAAGAACCCTTTTGCATAACACATTTTCCTGTGGAAATGCTATGCATTCATAACCTGGAGACATTTTTGCTATCATAACTGCTCCAGCCACTCCAGCTCTGTTGGGATTCCTTAATCTGGGCAGATTCCCAGAAAGTGCAAGCTAATTAACAGGGTACCTGGGACTCCAAGCCAGAGCCCACTTAGCTTCCCAAAGAAAGTTGTCTTCAGCAGCAGGACAAGTGTGGGAGTTCAGATTTTCCTGCTTCTTTCTTGCAGTGTGAAATTCAGTCTGGTACAGAGGGCTGGAGAAAGGTCCTCTTTTCCATTTAGGGATGAGTGGGGTTGGAGGAGCTGCCAGCAGAGCAGCTGTGCAGAGGTATCTCCGCACAGCTTGCACACTGCAGAGGAAGGCCCTGAGCTGGTCCCATGGAGGCCAAAGTGCAGGGAAGGGCCCCAAGAGCTTCAGCTTGAAGTCCTAGTATCTTGCACAGATGTTGAGAGGTTGCAGTAGCAACTGCTATTCCAGCCCACGGGCTGGAATAATGGTCAGAGATGGGGATACATTGCAGCATCCTTATTGGCTGTAATATGGGGAGATGGATTCTACTTTCCCATCTGCTCTCGTTACTTGGGCTTTATGTGGGAAAAGTGAATTCCACCCTAATATGATCATTTTACCATATATTTGCAGGTCAGTAGCAACCAGTGATCACCATTCTCTCCCTTTCAGCATTGTTTCTGAAGTTCAGGAAAGTCTTTTTTCCTCTGGGACTATTCACTGAACCCCTCCCTTGCTGAAGCTTCACCCAAGAAAGCCAAATCCAGGAGTGCATCTGAACAATCTTCAGAAATATGCTACTTTCATCCTGTCAGCAGGCCCACATTCCATCAATGAAAGACTAGTGTGGCATAGTCCAGTCCCCATTCTCTCAACCACAGCTCTTCAGACAAACTTCAGGAACATGCAGAACAGAAATGTTCACCCACAGCCCTCAAGGCTCAGCATGGGACCAAATAGCCAGACTTCTCCCCACTGTCAGGCTCCTCAAGGGTAAGTGAATGCTGTGGCTCTGCATATTCACCAACTAGCTCTGTGATGTGTATCTGCAATACCCTGTTATAATACCAAAGCTATTGGTGGTTTACTCTCAAAGCTTTTAAAGTCCCCATCCCTCTCATACCAGGGAAATATTTAATAGCTTTGAAGTTAGTAATATAACTAAAAGTAATATATCAGGTATGAAAAAGAGTTTTGTATAATATTAGTGCTAAAATAATTTCAGTACCTTGCAAAAGGCATTGTTCCCTACTTGCAGTGAGATAGAATGTGTGCGTGTGAAAACTGATTTATTTAACATTTTAATATCTGGTTATAGCAGTGGCAGTAGATTACTCTCTGCTTAGGAGGTTTATGAAAAAGCCTATTAACTTGATAGTTCATTTCCTGGAATTTCATGACATTTACATGGTTTTAAACTTTTGTAATAGCATCTAGTTGCTTTGGTGATAGTCACACAATAAGGCTTTAGTCCTGCCAAAACTTACGCATGTGCTCAACTTTAAGTACACAAGTAGTCCCATTGACTTCTTTAAGCATGTTCTTAAGTCTTTGAAGGACTGGGTCTTAATCTTCACACTTATCTCCATTATCCATTTATGCTGTGACTTTTGAATAATAAATAATTTATTCTACCTTTTATAACAGGTGAATATTGTAGTAAACTGCTTTTTTTTTTTTTTTTTTTTTTTTTTTTTTTTTTTTTT
>NW_020664464.1:15743048-16072457 GCF_002925995.2 Terrapene triunguis | reverse complement strand
TTTTTTTTTTTTTTTTTTTTTTTTTTTTTTTTTTTTTTTAGTTTTGATGGAGTTAAAAAGCACAGGGTATTACAGACAAAATGGTGTCCTGATACAAGGCCTTTGTGCTGATGCAATCATGAGTCAATATGCACTAAGAATTATTTAGCTATTATAGTACTTATTAATCATTCCCCTCTTCCTGGTTTGGTGCAATATCTTAAATACTATTTTCCCTTGTAAATCAAGTAAAATAAACCAGGGGGGAAATAAAAATAAATACAGATATATATAAAAATATAACTGCTATTGTTTCTTATCACTCATTATAATTTATAATCTATGAAATATTATAAAGACTATTTAAGAATCAAGACATCATGAAGTAGCTAACCCATTACACCCAACGTTCCATATTATATTCACAGCTGAAGGAATATTGTACATATAGGGTCTGATTCTGCCAACCTTATCCACAGCAGGCAGGCCCTTAGACTCCTAAATTGCAAGTTGCTCTGTGCAGGAAGACCCACATTAAAGTCAGCTTGTCTCTGCACAGGTGCAGGGCTCCAACTGTGTGGAGCAGCTTCCAGGATAGGTATTTTAGTCCGTGGTAAATCTGAAGTACTTTTCCTATCTTGGGGCTGCTTTCATAATTACCACCAATGTGTATATATATGAAGGGTGGGCACATGGTTCTGTGGAATGAGCATTGATCGATCCAATCTAGTCTTCAAGGTTGAGAAAGTCTGAATAAGTGAACTACATTCAATAAAATATGTTGTTGTGTTCTTGTAGATAGTAAGGAAGGATGCTTTACAAACTTAGTATACTTAGTTCAAGTTTCCAGGTGTCAAATATGGGCTTTGCATCAGATAACCACAAATTTAGGATAAGCTTTTTCACTATCAGTGAAAATGGACTGGTAACAGCAATTTCACACACACTGAAGTTATGACTTTTGCGGATACCCAGAAAACATAGAACTGGAGTGAAAGTTATCATTCCTATTATTTCTATAGAATAATTTTGAAACTGGACCCATAAATTCTATACAATAAGGCATTCCCACAAACAGTGAAATGGGGGTGCCACCTAACAGTTCAAAATAGCATTTTGAACTGTTAGGTGGCAGTGCTGGCCAAATTTTGTTTGCAGTTGCAGGGGACTATTACAGTCTATGGATGATGTAATACTGTGATTATGAATCTGTTGCAAGTTAATATTTTATAAATGGCATCAAAGGCTCTAGACAAGTTAGCCTCTAATACTTCAAATCCACATCTTTGTCAGAACTTATGGGGACTAATGATCTTTCATCTATAGTATTCTATAAGATTGTGTAAAATGTGGAAATAAAATGTCAGAGGCTTTTCATATTGTGGGTGTTTCCCTGTGTCTTTTATATGAACTGACAATAGAGAGCTAGATCTAGCCTTTGTTATAAACTCTCTTAATTGAAGAATATGTCAAATTATTTTGTTTCTGTATTGTGTTGTGGCTACAGTTGGTTCAGGGACATAAGAATGGTATTGAGGAAGCAGTCATTTAGAGAGTTATAATCCTTGGATCAACCTAGGGTTTGATTTTCGTTTGCAGGTTGAGCCAGTACAAAAACAGATGTGGTAGTCAAAAGATAATGCTTTAGACAGGAGCCTAAAGAATTCAGTCTTACAGGAGAAATGATGGCTTGTTTAACCATTTGCCATGGTGTAGTACCTGTTATCGGCTAGAACCTAAGTGTAGCCATTCCTGCATCACACATAGCAATGCTGCATAGTTGTAGTTTCCAGTTCAGAAAGATGAGGCCTCCTACTTCTGTGGACATTTGTATTTGATAATGCTAGTCCTAGCTTTCTTGGTTTTCCACAAAAAGTGTTTGCTAGCTTGAGCCAATTTTTATAATAGGGAGGACTTGTCAGGGTGAAAGTGGCCTCAGAAATATGTTCGTTTTCATTAAATGAACATGGCCCCATAATTACTGCAGCTAGTTTCATTGTACTTGTAGCAAATACCAGTTTAGTAAAATAAACTCTGTAACAGACATGGGACCCCAAAGTTCTTTACCTATCAGTGGAAACAGAATTATGAGCATCACTAGTTATGGAATTCATCCCATTAGGGAGGTAATAACTGCACAACTCATGACGAAGAAGCCAAATGCACATGATGAAAGTGTTTGTCCTTGAATGAGATTGATTTCACATCCCACAAATGCTCGTTATTATTTCTCCTCTGCCAGACAAATATAGAAATAATAAATAGGTATGGCTCAGTGAAATGGTTTCAGAATGTCTGATATGCAGGAGCATCATTATATTCTCTGGGTTTGCAAATTTAGTCCACAACTCAATGAGTTTTCACTTCCGTCACACATTTGAGGCAGACAGGCATACCACCTTTGATACAGCTGAATTTTTTACCATTAATCCAAGCACCTTTTTCCGTTTTCCATATGCCCCAGACCAGTTGTGCCTCATTCTGAGGTCCCTTGTCTCATTCTGGAACATTCTCCTTCTTAGACTCTCCCAGTAATTCTTCTAATAACCCCTTTGGGTGACAATCTATCTGACAAAACTGCAAAGGCCAAAAGAAAAATAAATCAAGGTAACTTTTATGACAAGGCAATTTAATTCAGGCTCTCCAGATTTTGTAGCCTGACTTCCCAGAACTTTGCCATCTGTGGTGGTCTCTGAAACAGTAAAAAAAACCACCATCCTCTTAATCTTCTGGTGAAGGACAATCTTCAATGGGCTTACAATCAGTTGACCAGCTAGAAAAAAGCTATTAATAAGGACAGTTACTACTGGGTCTCTCTATTGTCCTTCTTTCCTCCTTTCTCCCAAACCTGTTAGCAAAAGCATTTGTAGAGGCTACAGCCCTATCGCCAATTGTAGAAAAGGGTTAGTCAAATCTTCCAGTGCCCTACCAGTCAAGGTCAAGTTAGCTACTGTCGCTGAAATTCCCAGTAATACCGTTCCCTTAGATCAGGGGTGGGCAAACTATGGCCCGCGGGTCGGATCCAGCCCATTAGGGCTTTGGATCCGGCCCATGGGATTGCCACCCCTGTGGCGCTGCGGGCCCCGCACCACTCCCGGAAGCGGCTGGCACCACGTCCCTGCGGCCCTGGGGTGGGATGGGGGGGGCAGAGGGCTCCACCCCCCGCAGCTCCCATTGGCCAGGAATGGGGAACCACGGAGGTACCCACAGGCGAGGGCAGTGCACAGAGCCCTCTGCTCCTCCTCTTCCTCTCCCATGAGCCGCAGGGACGTGGTGACGGCCGCTTCCGGGAGTGGCGTGGGGCCAGGGTCAGGGCAGGCAGGCAGGGAGCCTGCCCTGGCCCCGGTGCGTGCCGCTGCTACTCCGAAGCCACTCCAGGTAAGCAGTGCTGGGCCAGAGCCCGCACCCGAAACCCCTCCTGCACGCCACACCGCAACCCCCTGCCCTGAGCCCCCGCCGCACCCTGCACCCCTCCTCTGCCCCAACCCCTTGCCCTGAGCCCCTTCCTGCACACTGCACCCCCTCCCACAGCTTGCACTCCCTCCTGCACCCCTGCTCCAGCCCTACCTTCACGGCCCTGCATGCAATTTCGCCACCTAGATGTGGCCCTCAGGCCAAAAAGTTTGCCCACCCCTGCCTTAGATGCATGGGCCTCACTTGAAGGACCTAGTCTAGAAGGGCATTAAAGCATTAGACTCTGAGTTCTCTGTTAACTCTCTCTCTCCGGTAAGCTTCAATAAAATGGATTTGAAGGATTCAGATTTCTTGGCTAACAACTGTCTCCACAAGGAAGTTCCAGATCAGCCCTGCTATTTTTCCTTGGGGGACCTGCTGGTTCTATGCAGGAAAATTACCAGGGTTCTAAAGTTTTATCCCACCTTCTCCTTCAGGTGGTCCTGCAGTGTTTCTTATTAACTGTGAGCAGAATAGGCCTGATGATGATACCCAGCACTCCAGAAATGAAATACCATAATCTATGCAGCCCTGAATTCTGGCAAATTACATAATTTTCCTGCTGATTAAGTTAAGCTCAGGTCTGATGCCCCTAAAACAGATTCTGCAATGACCAGCTGTTTGCAGAGTAATTCCCTACCAGTTGGAGGTAATGCCATGAAAAAAGTCCCTCCAGATCTGAAATATTCACCTTGAAATTTCAGTAGCAACTTCAGAGTAAAGAACTATAAAAGCAAAGACATCTGAGCGAGACAAGTTGGGAACTATATCAAGAGAAAATATGCTTAAGTGGGAGTTACGTTGTGCACAGGTGTCATGCTGGCCTCTGCACAACAGGGGGAATTCACCCACTACGTTACATTCCCATAAACCTAAGTTGGCGCCACTATGAATGCAGCTGTTATCAGAACACCCATCTTTTGCAAAATGAGCTACCCTTGCCTATATTAATTAGCAAACTGATTGTCCTTGTAGTGTGTTCATTTAATTAGCATTGTAGAAAGCATAAACATTTAGAAACATAGGAATTGTGATACCTGAAAAAGCCAGTAAACCATCTAGTCTTATATCTGGTTTCTGACAGTTGCCTGTGCTGGAAGCTTTGGAGGAAGGCAAAGAAGAAAAATACAATAGACCCTGCAAACCCTACAATAATATACTGTTGTACCATAGGAGGAAGGGGGGAATTTTCTTGCTGACTTGACATGATATTCATTTTATGACCTGAAAAGGAGGATTGGTTGCCTTGTCGTTTTTATGCTAGTTAATATAATTGCTCATACGTGTTATAAGTTTCAATTAAAATACCATCCTCATTGCTTAAATTAACCATTTTAATAGTTAATCTCCACAGACCCCATCTTGTTTGCTTTTAATTGAGTAGTTGCTGTGGTTAGCAGGAAAGGAGGAGTTAAAAACAGAAAACAATTCTATTTTATAATTGTTTTTGTTTGTAAGTTATTATTTCTTTACTATTACTTTCATGTTATCTAAATTAAATAAGTTATTCTTTCCTGCCACTAATATTTTCATTGCAAAAGAGAATTTTCCCACTTGGGAAATAATTCTGCTATAATAATATTTTAAAGGAAATACTGTGAATTCCCTTCTCTAGTCTTCATGCTTGCCTTTTACTCACATTGACGAGAAGGGGAACGTACGTCCACACATCAAGGAGAGAATGGAACCTCTCAAATGAGCTGCAAATTATATGGGGATTTGTTTTTTTGTAGGGGTTGTTTGTTTTTTGATATTAAAATCCAGTAGTGGTTTAAGTGCCCATTGCTATGCTTATAACACGTAGAACTGAATTTGGTCTTTATTTCTCATTTTCAAGTCTACATGCATGCTGTGTTTCTAGTTTAGGATTTTAAACTGTTAATTTACTTTTTAAAGTTTACAGTTTACCGTCAAAAATAAAATCATAAATCATTTTTGTCCTATGATGCAATCCCTGCACCTAACTTTTACAGCAAAAATGTCTCACTAATAATGTCCTCACACTTTTCTCTTGTCAAGAGTGAAAAGTGCTCAGTGAAAACTTTGCTCTTACAGCAAAATAGTGACATCTCCTGGTCACCACTCTGGCTACATTGATTAGTTCTCTGGAAACAAAGAGGATAAAGGAGAAACACCAGGGAAGAAAATGACTGAATTATTTGGATTTTAGTAAATCATTTGATACATTATCTTACTAAATCACTCTCACAAACTCATTTAAAATAAGCTTGGATATGAACAATTGAGAATTACCTGAATGATAAAATAATTATTAATGTTTTTAAAAATTAGTTTGAGTATATGATTTTAGGCCCCAGTGCTGCAAATTAGGCATACTGTTAACTTACACATATTATTGATTTGCATTTAAGTAGGTCCATTGAAGTGAATGGGGTGGCTTGTGTGCACAACCATACTCATGTCTGATCCATGAAGCAATTTTGGTGCCTAAGTCCCTAGGCACAATACTGCTGCAATCTATGAAACTCCCACTTGGCTGCTGCCTAACCCTATAGGCACTTAAACTCACTAGGTGCCTATGTTTTAGATACTGGGGTGTGTGTGCACTGCAGCCCCACTCTAGATATCTGGATGCCTTTCTCTCGCCTGAGCCCCAGAACACTTCACAAACTGGGGGAAGACGCATGTTCTGCAACCTAAGTCATATGCAAGTCTTGATCCGATGGGCAGCCTCTGAGCAAGCCTACTGGTTTCGGTCCCATTCAAAATCCAGCCAGAGAAGGAGGAGGAAGTGGCACTTAACTTTTGTCTAATTTTTAGTCCAGTGGTTAGAGCACTCACCGGGGGTGTCGAAGACCCACCGTCAATTCCCCTCTCTCTGCCGGAAGGGGGGAAAGGATTTGAACAGGGATCTCTCCCATCTCTCAATAGAGTGCTCTAACCACTGTTTTATGGGATATTCTGATGTGGGGCTCCCACAGCATCTCCTATTGAAAGTGTTCCATTGTGGATCAATAATGAAATAGTGATTGGAGCAGGGGGCCTGGACTCGGCAACTCCCACCTCCTGTCCTGACTACCGGATTACAAAGTCATTCTCACTCTGTAGCCCAATGACTGTTCCACTGTGGATAAATACTTACATGGTCATTGGGGCAGAGAGAGAGAATGACTCTAGTCAGTGGTTAGGACACGCACAGGGATAGCAGTGTTGTACATGTGATTTTCTACGCATTTCTTTGCTCAGCATTGCAGCGCTTGAGGATATGCCTACACTGCAAAAACGACCTGCAGCAGCAAGTCTCAGGGACTGGATCAACAGACTCTGGCTCACACTACAGGGCTAAAAATAGCAATGGAAATGTTTGGGCCCGACTGGAACCCAGGGCTATGAAACCCAGCAAGTGTGAGTGGGTCTCAGGGCCTGGGCTCCAACCCAAGCCCTGCTGTCTAAACTGCTAGCCTAAGTCAGCTGACCCAGCCTCTGAGACTGGCTGCCACAGGTCTCTTTTTGCAGTGTAGATGCACCCTAAATCCCTTTGTGAATTCCACCCTAAGAGTTTAGAGGATTGGAGCCTTATTGTGTTTTACTACATTCCAAATAAACAGCAGTTCTTTTCTTTTTCTTTCCTAGTTCTCAGCAGACATAGGGCAAACAAGCTACATGCTGAAGGCCCACAGTTTTTACACTGCCAGGAGAGAGAATTTTTGAGTGTCTTGGCTAGCTTCACAACCATTCTGAAAAGCACAAAAATGAAGTCCAGAATACAATTTTAAAAATAGGGTCTAGTTTAGACATAGCCAATTTAAACCAATTCCACCCCTACTGCTCTTTTATCTCCCCAAAATGTGAAAAGCTGGGGTCAAGGAACCTTACCCCCAGATGTTTTGCTATTTTCAAATTCCCACATTTAGAATGTGATCTGTGACCTTCATTGACACCCTGCTCTGAGTGACTCACACATCACCCAGCTTTTGGGCCAACTGCTGCATTCGGAACGTGGGTGCTTTAGAGGGGAAAAGCGGTTTTAAATGTTTCATCACAAAATCCTTCCTCAGGAGGGTGAGATGCACTGAACCAGGCCTGACGATGCGTCTCCACCGAGGGGGTGCTCACGTGAGCCAGGCTTTTGCACGGCTGCCTGGAGAGTCGTGGGGGAAGCCATGGCTGCCCTCCAGTCCGCAGGTGTAGCCACGCCGGTGGCCAGGAGATGTCACTGTTTTGCTGCAAGCGCCGAGGTGTCGCCAAACAGGGCTCACCCCAAGCGGCTGGGAAACTGCTAGTGGCTGAGCCGGCTTTGTAGAGGCAGGGAGGGAGGGGAGAATGCTGCGTTGCCAATGCCAGAAAGAGCCGGGAGGTGTCTTTGTGGGACTTGTTTATCAGTGAAACCTACCCGCCGTCTCTCCCTTTTCCTCAGCTCCCTGGCGCGCTGCGCTGGGCCGGGGAAGCAGCAGCAGCCGCCTGAGCTCAGAGGCTGGGCGGCGGCAGGGATCATGGCTGCCCCTCAGCAGCACCAGCTCCTACTGTACAGCGTGAAGCTGCTGCTGGTGAGCGAGGAGCAGCTGCGGGGGGGGCTGCAGCTCGCCAGCCCCAACCAGGGCGCGCTCCAGCTGGCGGTGCAGCCGGGCGAGGAGGATGCAGACGTGACTGTGACAGACGGTGAAGTATTGAGCACGCGCGGTTGTGAGGATGCGTGGGTGGGTTGGTGGCTGTCGCGGGCGGGGGGTCGCTCCTGACAAGGCAGCTCATGGGGAGCGCCCGGCTTGCTGGTGAAAGCTGTTTTCCATCCTTTCCCCCGCCGCGGGAGTGAGCTCCCTGCCCGGCGAGCAGGGTCCCGCTTGCCCCGGGGCTCGCCCCTCCAGGGGCAGGGCTTGCTTTGCACGAGGAACTCTCCCCTGGAGGGCGTGTGCGCGCACTGGGCAGCTCGGCGCAGCCCGTCTTCGTTTGCGCGGCTGCTGCGCCGAGCGCAGCTTGGGCGGCTGCTCTGAACGCGGGAATCCCTCTCCCCCCGCGGCAGGCAGCACAACTTGTTGCAGATGTCTGTGTCTCTAGACTCACGCTGAGGCCGAGATCCGGTGTAATGACTGCGGCCACCTGATTTTCATGTTCAGTTGCAGGACAGAAGTTTCTTCCTGCGTAGTCAGTAGTTGCCTTGTCCGCAGTGCACTGAGCCCCTTCTTGAGTCAGTTACTCCATGCACCATTCTCGGCTTCAGGTGCTGTAACAGTGACTGAATGGAGGAGAACGTGACTTAGCATCTGGTGAAGAAACTGCATTTTGTCAGCTTTTGAGGCAGGGCTATTCCTTTATTCTGTGTACCTCCTGTCGTTGGGGGTCCCTTGTTACTCCTGCAGTACAAGTAATAAATAACAATACTGTGGTGATGAGCGCAGTAGCAATGTTTGGGGAGAGACGCTGCAGCTGGACAGGCGCTGTGACTCCATTTGTTTGTACAGCACCAAACCCCGCTGATAATAGTGGGGTAAATGGTATTATCTATCTCACAATGTCCTACGAAGTAATGGATTAGATACAGGTTCTTACTGTGACTTTAGCGAAAACATAGCTGCCATTATGTGCTTGTAAATAGCACATAGGACCTTTTGATATCAACTAATTTTATGGAGGAAAAGTATTGGCCGGAATGTCAGGGTTGTTCCCCCTACTGTTTTATTTTTATTTTTTATTTTAAGTGTGTGCTATGGGATTTTTAACGTTAACCAGACATAGATAGAATAGGTCTTTGTTTAACATCCTTGAAGGAGAAGCTCTTGATTCCTCCATAGACAGGAGGGTAAAAGCAACGAAATTGAAGGGGGTTGGGGGGCAAACCATTCCCTGGATGCATTAACTTGACTCTGTGTTTATGTTAACACTTAAAACTTCTCACACACTGGTTCCCTGTGTTAGTCTGGTTGTAATGCTGCAAGGCAATGTATCAAAGCCATGTCCAACCACTGTTAGCTGTGGTGTTCAATTAGTCTCATAAATAAAATCCAAGAAAATACTTCCCTTTTTCCATACACTGTGAATGGCAAGGATCAGCCCTCCAATCACTTCTTATTGTTGTCTGCAAATGTGTCATGCTATTTTAGGATTCAAAAGGGGCAAGCACAGGTAAAGAGTTAATCTGTGCACATGCTCTGTCAAAATGTAAAGAGAACTTTGGTCACTTTGTCCAATGCATGGTGTATTTTATACACTTAATTGCTAGTATGTTAGGCTTTCAATAAGAAAAAAAATGGGGGAAGGGATCTGGGGCTAGGGAGAGCACAGTAAAAAAAACCAAAAAAACTTTGGAAGTGTAATGGCTACGAAAGGAAAATGAGTGCTGTCAGTTAGCAAAGCAAATGAACCCTGGGACTATCCTGCAATGTGTTGAGCACCCTTAACTCCCATTGGCACTTTGGAAGACTAGGCCCAAAAAGTGCTGAAAGGGAGTGTGAGACTAGCTGGTACAGCAGATTAAGATCCTGTTTGGGTCAATAGTGTAAATCAGTCTGCTCTCATCCTAATTGTTAGTAGATACTTGTCCATGTTACTAAACAATCAGATAATGTAGCATTTGTCCGTCTCTCTCTCTCTCTCTCTCTCTCTCTCTCTCTCCAAAACTGACCATAGGTAAGGATAGTAAGATGGTATGGACTGGGATTTAGAGGTCCATTGTTTGGAAGATTGGATATCACCTATCTGACTGGTTATGTCCATTTTATGCCTCAGATACGCTTGGCTTTTATAAGCACTGACAATCATCATCCATTAAATACACTGGATTTTATTTTTCTACCAGCATTTAAAGTTAACAGATATTTGAATTGGAAAAGGATCATGTGACCCAACTGAAAACTTGAGAAATACAATGAAGACATTGTTTTGATCAAGTCTAGGTTTTTAAACAGCCTTTGAAGTCCATAACAAATCCCAAACCCTTTTATGCTGCTTTGGTTTCTCTGCTGCTGATCCAATTCACAGATTTGTCCCGGTGCTGCCATGCTAATCTAATAAAGGCTGGCATTTACATGTGATACTTGGACAGAATTGAAGCCTGATCCTCCCAGCCTTTACTCACCAAAGGCAGTTCCTTAATCATGCAAGTGTTTGACTTCGGTGAGGACTACTCATGTGAGTACAGGATCAGGCTCCAGTTTATTAAGGGCTCAATTATGGCTTTTGGACACTGACTAGCATTGGGGGCAGTACCATCCTTGGCAAAAGAGGGGAATACATCCACAACTGTAGCTCTTTAGATGGCTTGCACATCTTGCCTGTCCTCACCTCCTGCACATTCACACAGCACCCGAAGCACTGTCAGACCAGGTGTGAGGTGAGATTCTTTTTAGAGCCATATGGCAGTTTTATCATTTGTTGCTTGAGCAGTTACTGTATTAGGAGAGAGATTAAGATTGCAAACACTTCTGTTGTGTGCCTTATTTTAGCCCCCTATGACTTTGGCTGTTAGAATTGATTTGGGCTGAAAGTTGTCACATTTACTTTAAAAGATAAGGAGGATTTTTTTCTGTGAAGGTTGAATAAAATTGGTCATGATGTGTCTTCTCTTTACAAAATAGGTTATTTTAAAAGACATAATGCTGACTTGAAATCTTGACTTGTTTCTTAGTGTCTCTGTAGCTCAAAAATGACTTCTAACCCATCAAACTTTCTGTGTGACTAAATTTTCTTCCAAAATTGTGCAAAGGCTAAGTTTAGGCAAAAAGTTGTAATTCAGCAAACTTATTAATATTTGTTGTAATGATTATTGTGTATGAGTACTTTGCCCTCTGGTGGATGGTTGCAGCTTAGAGCAAATATTAAGGTTCCTCCTCTATTTAACCAAGGTAGAAGGCTTTCTCTTAGCTCAAGGAGTAGCAGACTGGTTTTTCTGGTGCTTAAGAACCAGGGTTCTGTTCTGGTCTTTGCTGACTTGCGTGGTTTGTCTATTAATTGTAGGCTATATTTGTAGCAATGGCTTCATTGTAGAATGGCACACTATTTTTTTCTTCAAAGTGTAAAGGAAAATTGGTTACCCTGTCTTTGAGCTACAGATGATTAAAAATGACTGTCAATATGGAGGCACTCTGTAGCAGCAGATCTGTAGTTATAACAGAGCCCTGATTTCCAACATAAGTCCTGTCATCACGTCCATTTATTCTGTTCTATCTGGGTTTTATACCATGCTCATCATCTTATCCGAGTGCTTTCCAGTAGTGCATTAAGCATCACGACAACTTCTGTCATGTGTTTGTTCTCTTATCCTTTCCCTCAGTGGAGGAGTGGGTGCACAGTGGAGTGTTTTGGAATTTTTTATAATATATATACACACACACACACGTTGCTATATGTTTATGCTAGAGAAGGCAACATTGAAGAGGTGTACCCTGCATTTGGAGCGGAAGGGGGTGAGGTTTGTGATGGTCCTTAGTTCCTGTGGGAATCCATTCCACAGTCTTGGGCCAGCCCCTGAGGAAGCACCGTCTCCTGCACAGAGGAGCTTTACGTTTCCTGTAGAGAGTTCCATTATACCACAGGTGCAAAGTTGTTGACTTCTAACTTCTAACGTTGCACAGGGCAAGTAATTTTGTGATCACTAGACCATTTGTTCAGAACCTTGGAAGTCTATTACTCCTACCATTGTTAAGTTATGAATGATTAAAAACTTGACATTTTATTCTGAGTCCACTTTTGGGGAGAGGGTTGTCCCTCTAGCTAAAAACAGCTTGATTGCAAATCTTCAAACTTTACACACAGTCACATACCACTAACATGTAAAGCATAGGCTAATTGAATTTAAATGTTGGAAATTATTTACCAATATAGACCTTGCAGCTTTAATTAAAGCATGTACAGTATACCAATGTGAAGTCTGCGTGGCACAACAGATGCTTTATAAAGTCTGTGCAGAAGTGGAGGGGTCACGGGAATGCTGAAGATACGTTGCCATATGCAATGTAGGAGCTAAAGGAGGGGAGCCATAAACACAGGTATTCTGCAGAGCTCCAAAGCTGTGCCAGAAAATGGAAGCCATAGGGAGCCAGAGATCCTGTGGAGCTCATGAGCTTTGCTGGACAGTGTGAGCTTGGGGCAACAGGGACTTGTAGTCATGCCCAGATTGCATTTTGGAATGGTGGGAGAGAAGACACTGTGGAGATACTAAGCTCTATATTGGCCTAGTACGTTTTTTGTTGCTGTTATTTTTGTTTTTTGTAAACAGGGAAGTTAAATAAAAAACTTGGTTCCTCAATCTTGATTAATGTTGCTCTGCTACATATGTATACCAAGGAATGTTAGAGTTAAAAAATAAATAAATCTTAACCAATGAGGCAGTGTAGCCTAGTGGATAGAGCACTGCACTGGGACTTAGCAGACCTGGGATTCTATTCCCACCTCTGCCAATAAACTTTTGGGTGACGTTAGGCAAGTCACTTCATTGCTCTGTGCCTCAGTTTCTCCATATGTAAAATGGCGATAATGATACTTCCATTGGAAAGCACTTTGAGATTTATTGATGACAAGTACTATATAATAGTACTGTTAATAAGAGTATTAAGTATAATTATTTAGCTGCTCACTTACAAGGGAAGGTAGAAAAATGTTCAGATACTTTCTTGGTCCTTAAAAGTCTTGGGTAAGTGTACATATAAAACATCTACATCACCTATTCCAAAAAATAACTGTAACTCTGTCCCTCTTTGGCTTCCCACTATCCATCTAGCAAGGATATGCTTCTGTTAACTGTAGTATATAGGAATTGGGTAACATCCCTTTGGGAGCCCTCTACTGGGCCTTCATATCTTCAATTGCAGAAGCAGCAGGTATCTAACAGAGTAGCTAAATTTTTTATATATATATAGGGAGAGGCGGGGAGAGAGAGAGAGACTCTCTGACTGGGGGGTGGAGGGGAGGTAGCAAATACAGTTACTTGAAGTCCAATTGTGTCCATATGGCTTCATCATATCCTTAATGTTGTGTAGAGAGCAAAGACATAATACTAACCATATTTTTGTATGCTGACCATGACTAGAGCTCATCAGAGAAGAGGCAGATTTGTCAAACCCATAAAGTTTCATGAAACTCTTTGGATTCAATGAATTTTCATTGTACCACAGGCAGGGTTCCAATGGAACCCTGTCCATCAGGTAGGTTTCATTTGGAAACTTGCCTGGTTTCCTGCCAGATCGCCTGGAGGGCTGCTGTGGAGCCCAGACTTCCAGGGTCTGTGGCTGCAGGGCAGCTCTGCCATGCCAAAACTTTCAGGAACCTGGGAATTGGTTCCCAGATGTGTAGCAGGGATCCTAGAAGTCCTGAGATGGGCTCCTAAGGAGCATAATTATTTTCAGAAATGCCACGTGGTTGGTGTTTCTGAAACAAAAGGTTTTCTGAATTTCCAGTTCATGGCAAATTGTGAACCAGAAATCCCAAGTTTTGGCTAGTTCTAATGGTGAATCAAAATGTAATACATACTGTAAACATGTTGACTCTCTTCTCTCTAGTGTGGTAATTAGATAATGTTCTATCTTGCTGTGATGAACAGGTGTGTGGCCTGTATTTATAGGGTGGATTGAATGTAGGTGAACATGTATACTGTGTCCAGAAGGGGACAGACTTTTTGACTCTTATTCAAAGGGTGAATAGTGGGATTTCCAGCCATTATAGGGAAAGTGGATGTAGCAGATTGACTTTTTGCATATGGCTGGGATGGTGGGGTGGGGAAAAGGTGCATTGCTTCTGAAATGTACATGGAAAATAAGATGTGACCTATTTTAATCTCTAGACCATGTGGGGTAGGTGGGTGGGGAGGCTCAAATCTTTGGTCTTTATATGGATAGTAACAAGCAAGATACATTCATTAATATTTGTGAAGTGCTTAGGTACTATGATGATGGGGCCCATAAGAACATAAAGATGATGTCGTCTCTGGCTAATTATGGGAGAGTGAACTTATAGGGGTACGTCTATACTTACCTCCGGGTCCGGCGGTAAGCAATCAATCTTCTGGGATCGATCCCAGAAGTGCTCGCCGTCGACGCCGGTACTCCTGCTCCGCGAGAGGAGTACGCGGAGTCGACGGGGGAGCCTGCCTGCCGCGTCTGGACCCGCGGTAAGTTCGAACTAAGGTACTTCGACTTCAGCTACGTTATTAACGTAGCTGAAGTTGCGTATCTTAGTTCGAAGTAGGGGGTTAGTGTGGACCAGGGTGTGGTTGCGTGTGGGCCATATGTTGTGGTTGGTAGTTTGCCAGAGTTTGTAGTCTTTATGATAATGTAGGATGGCTAAGCTGGGTGGCAATGTGTGTCTGGTGTTTTAGGCTGAGACAAGAGAGGTATATGGAGGTGGAGTTAAGATTTTTTTTTTCGAATATGTGATTTGATTTTACAATAGTACAGTGGAATTGTATGTATGAACTATGAGTGATTTTGAATATTTTAGTACTGCCTACCTCGGTGTTCAAAAATCATGAGTGACTTAAAATCATGAGGTTATTGTTCAATCATCAATGTTGCCCCTCCCCCCCTTCTGTTTTCTGAGACTTTAGGATTCACTCACTTCGTGATCAGCTTTTTTCCATAACCATGAGGGGTAGAAATGTTTTTAAATAAATGAAAGCTGAGATTCTCATGCAATTTCTGGTTTGCAGCTTCTGGAGATATCCCCAAAATCACAAGATTTATGATAAAATCACAAGAGTTTGCAATATTTAATATTTCTCTACCCACCCTTAAATATTTATTTCCATGCTTCAGAAGTTGTAGGATTTGGCCGGGCGGGAGGGGGTGTTCCCCCGTAACACTCCTTGATATACAAAGAAATAGCAACCTTAAATTCAAGCCAGCAAAGCTTTGAACATTCTAAAGCAAATTTTTAATGAGACTAGAGTGTGCTTTTTTATAGAATCACAATATTATTGTCAAGCTATTTAAAATAAGAAAGAGAACATGCTTGTTTTGGTTTAGAAACAAACTACATAGTTCAAAAAGCAAAGTGAAGATTGTGCAGCTATGTAGTTCCCAAATTTGACTAATTTTAAAATAGTTAAAATCTTGCATCCTTCTCTTATCCAACTACTACAATCTGTTATTTTGTGGTGGTGTGTGGAATCAATATTTAACTGCTGTGAAAGACCACTAGCCAGTACTTTTGAGATCAAGGTTTTATACTTTTAAAAAATCACTCTGATTGCATTGTAATAATTAAAATAAGCTTTAATGCTTACACTGCAAAAATACAGTGTAAAATTTCAGAAGCTGGATATTAAAATTTCTTTTCCTTACCCTACTGATAATGTCGTGCCTTATACAAATGTTTAATTTGTATCATTTTACAAATACAACTAACATTAACTTGCACACTTCATAGGTGGGTTCATATTTCAAGATGCCAAGCGCTTCTGCAAAGTGTTGAGTACCTTCAACTCCCACTGACTTTAATGGAATTGAGTGTGTTGTGCACTTTGTAGGATTGAGCCCCCAGTGTCTTCATGACAAAACAGCTCTGAATAGGATTTGTGAGAGAACTGGTGCTGCATCTACTCGTTATTTCTGTATCAAAGTGGAGGGAATGAGTGGAAGTGAATGATACATCGACTGTTGCCCAGATGAATTCATTTTGATTTTTGTTACCAGAATGGGAAATAAAATTCTTACAATTTTAGGGCTGTTTTTGTAACAAAAAGTTAGACTGTGAACCAGGGTAACTTAAATCATATTACATTTTCTGGCTTTATAGAATGTATAGGAAAATGCAGTAGTGCTGTCTAGCAAATATATTTAATTATATTTGAAATACATATAAGAATGATAGCCTAAATGATGGAAACAGTTTTATTCACAAGACCTGCATTGCATAGTGTATAGGAGCCAAAAGTGAACTGGATGACGAGGCTTGTTTGTTTCGACCAGAAAGAAAAAAATTCCTCTACTAAACACTGCTGCTTTTCTTTTTTCTCCCTGACACAGTAGTTACACTTAAACTATCCTATCTTACTCAAAACAGACTTCCCAATTCAGAGACTGGTAGCCTCATGCTAGTCGAAATTCACATCTGGAATAAGTATGCATTTTGTTCTTTGTATATTTTGTGAGTTTTGGGGGAGGGGGAAAGAGAAAGTTGTGTAAACTGAAGAGAGGAGACTTGAGGATAACTGAAATATATTTCTGTTCTATTGGTTGTTAGTGTGAGTTTACTTTTTAATTTTTTTTAGCTTTTTATTATTTTTAAAAGTATGGGCATCTGAGAGTGGTCTTGAATTACAAGACAATCAGTAGAACATTAACCAAAAAGGAAATCACCAAGGGAAGTACATTAGGCCAATCAAAAACCTATTCACAGCTCCACATAAACATTACATAGGACAAATTCCTATTTCAATCAAAGACATAGTTTGAAGTCTAATAAATGCTCTGTTGATTTGCTTCAATTCAGTAATCAGGAAGATAAGAATTTATAGTGATTTTCAAAACCAAAGTCTTTCCTCCAAGTGCTAGTTTTACAGTTAAGATTTCAGAAGTAAGCTGTGGGAACACAAATTTGTACTCCATCATAAAAAGAGGGAGATATCTAAGTATCATGTTTAGTATTAAGTTTTGCTGGAAAAAAAAACTTGCATGTTGAGCAGAAAGGTTTTACAAATGCTTCACTTGAAAATTGAAACATTAGTCTTACAGAACTGGGTCTTAAGTTTGGGAAATTATTAAGCCTTTTTTTTCCCTTTTGATTATTTTTTTTAAAAATGCAACTTCTGAGAATATTGAAAATAAGGTGTAGGGTTCTGGAAAGGTCCCTGCTCTGTATACCCGTCTCTCTCAAAAAGTTTGAACTGAGACAAATTAAAAGTCCTTTGGCTAACTCAGGATTAAATTTTTCATCCAACAGTTTTCAAATAATTTGAGCATTGAGGTAAAAAGATTATTTTTAGTATTTTTTTTTTAAAGCCTATTGGCTATAGACTGCAGACACTGGACTTTTTTCCAGGGCTTTCAATCTCAGAAGCAACATAACATTGTCTGGTACTAATGTTTTCAATAACATTTATCAAATTATGCTATATTTAAATATTAAATATCTTAAGTGTTCCCTTTGTTCTGCTGAAGCTTCCAACTTCTGAATCTTTGGAGAAATAGTATCCAACTTTCATCCATTTTTTTAATGAGGTGATATAAATTGTTTAAGGTATCCTCCTCCTCTGCAGGGGTTTGGTCTTCTGCCCACAGAAGTAGATGGTAAAACTCACACTGACTTCAGTAGTGCATGATCGGCTCTCAGTCATGAGAGAAGCCAAACCTATAAACAGCTAGATTAGGGCAGAAAGGTGGAGGAAGTGTGTGTGTGTGTGTTTGGGGGGACGGGGGGACGGACAGTACTATCTCAGAGGCTACATTGACTAAAGAAGTTCCTCACCACCTCCGCCATTGTTGATACCTGTTTTACTGATTTCAAGAGTCAAAAGAGTTTAAGGTGTTGTAAATCTTTTCACTGCCCAACATTGTTTCAATGTTACAATTCATTTTCTGGAGGCGCTGCTTCACTCTGTTTTTTGACAAACACCCAAAAGCACTTATTCTAAAGTTAGAAAGTTATTGATTAAAATGCAAGAAAGAACAAGAAACAAAACAAGAACTTTGAAACTGAAATTGAGTAATTATGCAAAACGAATCTAATTACAACCTATTAAAGTCTTTCTTCTTTTGGAGGCAAAATATTAGTTTTTTTATTTTACTAACAACCTTTCCTTGATGAAAAGGAAAGGGTTAGAGTAAAAGTAAGTCATGATGTATGAAGGGTATTTACTTTTCCAGTTTTAACAGACAGACACAAGGTGAAAAAGAGAGGGGATAGAAAAGATGGTGGGGGGGGGTTTGAATAAGGCTTTTGTCCATGTTCTTGGAACGCTGGTCAGTCATGAATGGATGCTTTAGTCTGGCACGCTGGCCACAGCACCTGTTGCTCTGGACCCTGGCTCACATTCCAGTCAGGAATGTCATTTGGTTGGCCACCTTCTTCTCAGACAAAGCAGGGCTGGATGGCCCATCTTATCTTGCTGTGCTGACGAATGCAATGCAATTGATTTTAGGATTTGGTGAAAAGCTGAGAGAGAGGATAGGAGGAAGAATGGTTGGGCAGAAAATACCACAATTATGTATCCTTACTGATGGGCTGAGGACAGGATATCATGATGATGTGATGACTTTCAGGACTCGCAGCCCAGTGAAGAACAAAGTTCCTTAAACAAGAGCAAGACCTGGTGTCCTTCTTCTTGGAAAGAAAATCATTTTGTCTGGTCTCTTCCTTCTGTTTTGGGATCGAGGAACATAAGATGAGAGTTTTTTAAAGTCTTCTTGTAAGAAGCCCCACAAAGGGGAGTGGGTTGAAAAATGGGCAGCATAGTTCATCTCATTATTTCAATTAACCAATTTAACTCACTTGCGTAAGGCCAAACTTGGCATAGGTAACTTTGTTTCCATGATTTTTTTATTTGTTAAATTCAACCTCACAATCCTTGAGCTACGGCAGCTAGACCTTTTATTTGGACTAATTTTAATTTCTCTGGGGGGGGTTTTGCACTTGTTTAATAACATTCACTATTAAAAACAACTTGACTTACTTTTTATAGTTAGTTCTCAAGCAGGGCAAAATTATAGGCCCAATTGTTAGAACGTATCTTAGGCCAGATCCTTAGCTGGTGTAAAATTGTCAATACTGAGTAAAGATGACAAGTATGTAATGTGCCAGAAACACGGAAAATATGTAGGATTCCTACCCTTCATTATAATCCTTGGCATAAGAGTGCTAACTACTGTAATTTGCAATAGTGAATTTTTTGAGATATGAAACTAGTTTGAGATGACCAACTCATTTCTCATAGGCCACTAAACACTAATTATAATGATTTTCAGGCAATACTGACCTGAGCTGGATACAAGCAGTTAATCTTGAGGGGACACAGTTCATACTCTGTTACCAGTCCCCTGGGCCATTCATTTCCCCACATCAGATACTTTGATGAACTGCACTATTATTTTACTTCCCCCAAGCAGATATTTAGATTGTTTAATCTCCTGATAAGTTTTAAAACATATAAAACTTACAATTTAGTTATAAACTGAACCAAATTTATCAAATTTGGAAATCTGTATTAGGAACTGAAAAGTAGTTATACATCTATTCTAGTGCTGTAAATACATATGCATTGGCTTTATTAGCAACAACGGTCTGCCCAAGTACAGTAGTGATTGCAAACAGTTCTAAGCAGCAAAGCTGTTGTAGCTTCTTATCTATGTTTTATGCCATGCAAATCCTCCTTTTTCTTAGTGAGGACAAATGGTTGCTCCTGAAGACTAAGAAAATCATGAAGATGGTACTTTGGGAGTATAATTCAGGCCCTCCCTGGTACTCAGGCTGTATGGAGGCTTATAATTGCTCTTTTCCATGTCTTTCAGAAGTGTCATTGAAGCATAGAGGATTTCTTGGAGGGATTAAACAAATAATTTAAAGGTTGTTTAAATTATCACACCTATTTTAGAGGATTACTTTTTTTCTTTTCTTTTTTCAAGGGGAAACTGCAGGTCCTTTCCATCAGGCAGCTCTTGAAAGGGAGCAGATTAGTCTGTATGAAGGAAGAATTAGTATGGCTGAATGTGGTGCAATTAAAGATAGGAATCTTGAGATTTTCCTGTAGCTGTTCTGTTTCATAGTTCCATGCCTCCTCATGAGAACAGATCATAACTCAAGACTTTTCAATAACTACATTCTGAACATTTATTTCCCTTATTTTTCACATAGGCCAAGCTCTTGTTGTCACCTTCATAGGTTTGAAGCATATCTGGCCTAACATCTATGTTTATAGTAACCACAATATTAACGATATGTGACCTTTATGTAATCTGGGTAAGTGATCATATTCTCAAAATTTGAAAAACCTTAATGTAGATACCATTAATTCATTCTTAGGTTCAACAATGAGTAGTGTTAAAATGGGATGCTCTAGATCAGTGGTTCCCAAACTTTAACAGCCCGCGAACCCCTTTCACTAAATTGTGAAATCTCGTGAACCACCTCCTAAAAATGAATATTTTCAGGGATTTAAGTTTAAATTTCCTCAATGTGATGGATGCCCCAACTGCCCGCTCCGCTCTTCCTGGGGCTCGGGCTGGGGTTTGGGTTGCCGGCTCCCCCGCTGACAGGGGCAGAGCTGGGGCTGCCAGCCCCAACTGCCTGGCCCCAGTCTTCCCACGGCTTGGGCTGCCAGCCCTGCGTGGGGAGTACTGGGGTTCGGGCTGCCGGCTCCCCCGCTGACGGTTGTAGGGCGCAGGCTGCCAGCCCCAACTGCCCGGCCCCGCTCTCCCTGGGGCTCGGGGAGTCTGCCCTGCAACTGGGTCCCACCTGCTGTCTCTAATGCCCGGGGTCTTCTGTCCGCCATTAGTGAAATTTTTCTGGTGAACCCCGTAATGTTCTGTGAACCCCAGTTTGGGAACCATGCTCTAGATGGTGTGCTTTATGTAACTATACCATGCATGTTCTAAGTAGCCAAGACCGTCAGATATAGCTGACAACCTAAATAGTAAATCTCACATATTCTTCTTGATTAGACTGTGAGTGCACAATAGATACTTAACTTTTTCTTGTGTTGTCTGTACTGTTTCTGCTAGAACAACACAGCCAGACGAATAACAAATACTGGCATGTCAGAACTTCTTAATATAAATCTTCAAGCTTTTCCATTTACAAAAAGAAAAGCCCTAAATCAGATAAACAACTCTTTTTTTTAATTTTTAGTGGGAAATAAGTGAGAACTAGTTAAATCTTTACTGCATTTAGCCATAAAGACAATACTGGTGGTGATCCACAATTATGGGGAATAGAGTTGTGAAAAATCTAGTGCCCCTATAATGCCTTTAGATCCAAAAGGCTAGCTATAAACATTTCTAGCTTTCCACTCTAATCAGCAGTCCTCTTAGAATTGCAGTACAAGAAAAGTGAACATGCACCAGGCTGTGGGGTTATCAATCAATGGTTATCCAGAAACAGCGAGCACTCTTCTTTCTCCTTTATTTCAAACATAGTGGATATAGTGACTGCATTATTTCTTTGAGTGGTTAAAAAAAACAATCTCACTGGTGAAGGTTAGATGTCAGTGCTGGTTTCATTTCCTATATTCAGATTTAGGCCTGTTCTGAGGAAAGCACTAGAGCACATACTTAATTTTTTTAAGCATTTCTTTAAGTGCTTTCTTGGATAGGGTTACTTTGCTGAAGAAAGGCCTTGGTTTCCTCATTTATTACAGGGTCTGAATGACAGAATAACGTTTACCATTTATACACCTTCACCCCAAGGAGGGGGAGAGAGCGCCTGGGCCACGGTTACACAACACCTTTCTCGTCCACCCTCTACCACAACACAGGCCACCTGAGTTGGCTGAACCTGCTGTGGGGCAATGAGATGCTGCAGCCTCTTAAGGGGTGGAGCAATAGGTTTAACCCTCTTGTATCTGGGAGCTCTGAGCAGCTGTGTGTTGTTCCAAGGTCAGCTGCGGTTTGAGGTCAATCTGACCTTCTGTGCATGGTAGTCTTGCACTGACTATTTGTATTAGTCAGAATGAACAAGAGACTCGAACAGTTAACATTGAAGAGTAACACTGGTTGACTTTGTTTCTGCAGTGACTTTCTCAATGGTTTGCTTGTATCTTTGCTGCTGCTTTTCTTTATCAATGCTGATAAAATGCCTGTGAATAGGCACTAGCTCTTTGGTTTCTGAATGTCTCTGGGTAGCATGATACTTAGTTACTATAAAGAGGAACTGATGAAGAGCAGAGTATCTCAGTGCTTTACTGTGAGTGTATGATTTCCTCCCCCTTCCCCCTTCTCCATGCTCCACACCCGCTCGCTCACATCCATCTTGGTTACAGACTGAAGTTTAAGTATGTAAGGCAGGCCATAGCAACAGCATCCCCTTAGTATATGTTTGCCTCAGGACACTGAGGGTATGTTAACATTGCATAAATAAATAAATAAATAAAATAAGCCCTGTGGCAGCAAGTCTGAGCCCAGATCAACTGACTCAGGCCCACAGGGCTCATGTTCTGGGGGCTAAAACTGCAGTGTAGATGAGCCATCTCCAGCGGCCCGACCGGCTTCGACCTGCACGACAAGAAACTCAGCATTCTGGCCTACGCGGACGATCTGGTCCTGACCGTGGACGACCCAGAGAGCCTCCAAGGTATGCTAGATGCCACCAGCCGAGCTACTGACTGGATGGGGCTCCGCTTCAATGCAAAGAAGTGCGCAACTCTGCACATTGACGGCAGCAAAAGGGACTTGGCGCAGACAACGGGGTTCCAGATCCAGGGTGAGCCTGTCATCCCCCTGGCAGAGGGGCAGGCATACCAGCACCTGGGCACACCAACAGGGTTCCGTGTCCGGCAGACACCCGAGGACACCATCCAGGAGATCTTGCAGGACGCCGCCAAGATTGATGCCTCCCTGCTGGCACCGTGGCAGAAGATAAACGCCCTGGACACCTTCCTGATCCCACGCATCTCGTTCACCCTAAGGGGATCTGCCGTGGCGAAGGTGCCCCTCAACAAGGCAGACAAGATCATCTGGAAGCTGGTGAAGAAGTGGCTGTTCCTTCCCCAGAGAGCCAGCAGCGAGTTGGTCTACATCGCCCACAGGCACGGCGGCGCCAACGTCCCCCGCATGGGTGACCTGTGCGACGTCGCGGTGATCACCCACGCCTTCCGCCTGCTGACATGTCCCGACGCCACAGTGAGGAACATTGCTGCGAACGCCCTGCGTGATGCGACAGAGAAGCGGATCGGCAGAGCCCCCTCCAACCAAGACATCGCCACCTTTCTGAGCGGCTCCCTGGATGGGGAATTCGGACGGGACGGGCGCGACATCGCTTCACTGTGGTCCCGCACTCGCAACGCCACGCGCCGCCTGGGGAAGCGCATCGGATGCCGCTGGGAGTGGTGCGAGGAGCGCCAGGAGCTGGGAGTCCGGGTGCCGCAGATCAGGTCCGACGACAACACCATCGTCACCCCGACGGCCAGGGGCTTGCTGGAGAGGACTCTGAAGGCCGCCATCCGCTCGCTGGACGTGGAAACCCTGAAGCGTAAACCGGACCAGGGTAAAGCCTTTGAGTTGACCAGCAAGTGGGACGCCAGCAACCACTTCCTCGCCGGGGGAGGCTTCACCCGTTTCGCTGACTGGCGGTTCATCCACCGTGCCCGGCTCAACTGCGTCCCGCTCAACGGAGCCGTCCGCCACAGGAACCGAGACAAGCATTGCAGGAAGTGTGGCTACTCCAACGAGACCCTGCCCCATGTCCTGTGCAGCTGCAAACCCCACTCCAGAGCCTGGCAGCTGCGCCACAACGCCATCCAGAACCGCCTGGTGAAAGCCATCGCGCCACACCTGGGGGAGATCGCTGTGAACTGCACCATCCCCGGTACCGACAGCCAGCTACGACCTGACGTGGTCGTCACCGACGAGGCCCAGAAAAAGATCATCCTCGTCGACGTCACGGTCTCCTTTGAGAACAGGACTCCGGCATTTCGCAAAGCCCAAGCTCGTAAGCTGGAAAAGTACGCCCCCCGGCTGACACCCTGAGAGCGAAGGGCTATAAGGTGCAGATGGATGCCCTGATTGTCGGAGCCCTGGGCGCCTGGGACCCCTGCAACGAGCCTGTGCTGCGGACCTGCGGGATCGGTCGACGCTACGCACGTCTCATGCGGCGCCTCATGGTCTCAGACGCCATCCGATGGTCCAGGGACATCTACATCGAGCACATCACCGGCCACCGACAGTACCAGGAGGCGTGAGCCAGAGTGACATCATTCTCCCACTACGAGAAAGGGACCAAGTGACCTTCTCCGTTGGATCATATGAACTGGAACCATAAACTCCCTAAACATTAAATCTCACCAAATGAGGGTCAGTCCATCCTCATCATCATATCCACTCATTATACTCCACACCGGAACACAACCACTCTATGAACTTCATACCCTCATACCTCAATGTCTGTACTTTGACCCATCAACCTTTTACCCCAGTCGGGGATATTGCAGATTATGTATTCCTCATGCCACCTGACCTTAACCCAGACTTTGCACCCTTGATAATCTGTATGTTATTCCCTGATAACCAGAAACTTCTATGCTCAAACTCTGTTAACTATTTTTTTTAACATAATCTTAATAAAATTTTTAAATTTGGGCTCGGGCTGGAGCCCAGACTCAAACCCGGTGTGAAGGGAGGGTCTCAGTCAGAGCCTGAGCTCTAGCCCAAGCCTCTACACTGCTCCTTTTATCCCTGTAGTACAACCCCCACGAGCCCAAGTCAGGCGACCTGGGCTCTGAGACTTGGTGCCAGGGATTATTATTGTTGTCAGTGTAGACATACCTTGATTGTCCAAAAACAATGCTCTCTGATTAGCCTTTTTGATGAGTGGAACGTTGTTTTTATTGAAAACTTGTGTAACTTAAAAGACTAAGCTAAACTACATGAGATTTTGACACATTTTCGTGGACTGAAATGCTCTCATTAAGAAAAGCAGATTTCAAGGTAATGGTTCTTCAGGTTTGGACATACAGGCAAGTAAAAATGGGGGATGTGCAATGAGCCCAAGACTGTTAATTATTAACACTTCAGAATATATGTACATGAATCAGAGGTGTAAATAGATATGATAGGACACTTGATATAACAGTTTGCAGGCATTATTCATAATGAACCTCCAGGAGACTAGACTGGATTCTGGATAGGGTTTTGCTGTTTTATAGGATGTCCCAAACATATCTTATTAGTCATAGATTTTTATACTGCACCCATCACCAAGGTATATTATCTTCACCCTAATCCAATAAGGATGGCCCCGTGGTTAGGGTGGTAACCTGGGATTTGGGAGACCCAGGTTCAGTTCCTTGCTCTGCTATAGACTTCCTGTGTGACCTCGGACCTGATGCCCCCCATATCTCCATTCCTCATCTGTTAGATGGGGGAATAGTGCTTCCTTACCTCACAGGTGTGTTGTGAGGATACATACACAAAAGATTGTGAGATGCTCAGATACTACAGTAATGAGGGCCATATAAGTATATTAGACAGACTAGCCCCTGTGTTGGTGCAGAATGGTCTGGGTGGGCCCAGGATACCTAAAGATTGCTTGAAGCATCAGGATGAAGACTGAAGTCCACTCTTCAAGTACAGTGGAGCTGCTCATGGCAGGGGTAAAGCTTGTCTGTGCGGGAGCTGTATCTTTCTCTGGAGCTGCTCCTAGGTGGAACAAACTCCTGCACACACTAACTTTGATCAAAATAGCAGTGTAGCCATGGCAGCACAGGTGAGCACAGTCTCATCCAAGACCACAGGTACACATTCGGACAGCTAGCCTGTGCGGTTGCCTGCACTGCCATGGCTATGCTGTATTTTTTTTTTTTTTTTTAAAGCATGCTAGCTCAATCAAAGCTTAGTGTGTATACACCTCCCTGAGCTGGAAATTAGACCTCTAGCAGCAGTATAGTTGTACCCTAAGACCCTCCTCCAGCATCCTCACTTTGCAATCCCAATGCTTGCTGCACTTCTCAGTCAATAACAGAGCCCAGCAGCAGGCATCAAATGAATTAAATGAAAGAGCCCCTCATGCTCATTTCTCACTGGGGGGAAAAGAGAGAGAGAATCAACTAGTAACAACTGCTAGTCATGCAATTTGGTGCCCTGCTGAAAGGGACTCGGCTACTATGGTGATGAGGGTGGTAATAAGGGCCTGAATGGAATATGAGTGAACAGTGTCTCCGAGCTGCTGGTGGGACAGGTGGCCACACCCTGACTGACTAGCTTTTAAACTTCCAACTAATTATTAAATATAGATGTACAATCCTCTACAGATTTTTTCCCCATTTTTACTAAATTATTTAATACGAATATACACCTAATCCCACTTTTCCCTGTCCTACCTTCTTCCCCTCAGAACCACCAGCTGTCCGTTCCCCACTGCTTCCCTCTACTCACTCCACCGATCCATCACCCCGCCTTCCCTTGTTAAAGTACAGTAGTCCAGAGCTTGCTGCTGCCTGTGTGAATGACAGGCTGGGGGGAATCACCATTTTCTGATTATTTATCGGACATTGATATAAACCCCCCCCTTCAGAGTCCCCCTTTTCTCTCATATTATGAATATCTATATAATATCCGCTCAGAGCATGCTGCTTATTTCTAATATTATCAAATAATCAGGTTTTGCCCCCTTTCTTCCTAGTTCTAAAATATTAACGTACAGCCGCCTAATATTTGGCTCAATTTTCTTTCTAATTATCTGTCATTGTCTTAATATCCTCTCTGATTTTTTCCTCTCATATAAAGTCTCATATTAGCCCTTTTCTATCTGTTTCTAGAATATTGATATAAAATCCTCTCAGGTTTTGCCCCTTTGCTTATAATTGGACCTCAAAATGTTCCACTTCCCTAATTATCCTTTTTTATAATCCCTCACCTCAGATTCCACCTTTTTTTCTTTTGATATCAGTTTTTATTACTTAATCTCCTCAGATTTTGTTGTTTTCCATGTAGTTACCAAGTAGTGATATGAAATCCTCTTAGATTTGGTGGGTTTCATGTGCACTTTAACTTCAGCAACATCTTTTTGGGAAGGAAATTATTTTCCTGAGTCTTTGTCCATATTGGAGGTTGCTGGAGGAAGGAGGGGGGTTGACTCCCCAATCATCAACTTTCCCCCTCATGTTTGAGTGTGAAATTGCTCCAATGGATATAAAGGATAAAACAAACTACCAAGGTATGTGATGGATTCTCCTTTTCTTAATGTCTTCAAGACTGGGTGCCTTTCTGGAAGATATGCTACAGTCAAACAAATTATTGGGCACGCAATACTGGTGAAAGCCTATGGTCTGCGTTATACAGGAGGTCAGACCAGATGATCTAATAAACCCTTCTGGCCTTAACATGTATGAAAATGACCACTTCCAAAACAGTCCCACTGCACCTCCTCCTATGTCTTCCTCTAGAAATTAATGTGCTGTAGTTTGAAATAGTAGCAACAGTTTGAAAGTGCAGCTTGATTGGCTCTGGGGCTAATTCTGAAAGTACAGCTTTCTAGGAATAATGTCAGACTCTGAGTTTCCTGGCCTACCTGAACATATGCACGTGCTCTGGGCTGGCCTCAGGTACTGGCAGGGTATATGTGTGTGCGCGTGTGACGATACCACCACCCCGTTTCTAAACTTCAGCTCTAAATGTGGTCTCTGGTTTACAGATGGCATCAAACTCCTCAAGCCTAAAAACATGTTAGCAAGCAAAGAGACTGAAAATCCCTCTTCTCACTAATAAATATCACTATTAACAAACTGTTTTGTTGACTTATGATTAAGGCTACAATTTAATCATGGGTATTTTTAGTAAAAGTCATGGACAGGTTACGGGCAAGAACCAAAAAATCACAGCCCGTGACCTGTCCATGACTTACACCATAAATACCCCTGATTGAATCTTAGGGGGGGAGGTGCTGCCGGGGGGAATCCCGTGGCACCAGCTGCCGGAGGGGAGCCCCAGGGGCCCACAGCACCAGCACAGCCAGGGAGCCCAGGCAGACCCACTGCCGCTCCGGCTGCTGCCATGGAGGGAGGCCCGGGGGGGCCAACAGCTGGCCTGTGGTCAGCCACACTGACCGCTGCAGAAGTCACGGAGGTCACAGGAAGTCACTAAATCCATGACTTCTGCGACCTCTGTGACAAACACAGAGCCCTAGTTATAATGCTACTAGGCTCGGTCACAGTTGTGGCAGCCTGGTTTGAGTTAACTTCTCTCTCTGGCATTTATATAATTTATGTAATGAACTATCAAGATTCACTTGTGCATATTTTGTTTTATCTATCTTTTTATGCTGTGCTTATCACCATAGTATGAGTACCTGTTCCACCTTTCTTTATTGCAACAGCATTGATGTACTCCAGCCAAAGCTGAGGCTTTGTTTGGGTAGGATACATTCAGAATCAGTCCTTGCCCTAAACATTTGCAATCTAACTAGACAAGACAGACAAAGAATAGGGGAGAGGAAGAAGTATAATTCCCATTTTACAGATGAGGAAGCTGAAGCACGGAGAGCAGGGGAATCAGGAAAATTGCACTAAATTTTCTAAAAACAGTAAGAATCTGCAGATTAGTGTGAAAGTCAGCCCAGGTCTACGCTAGTGGGGAGATCGACCTAAGATACGCCGACTTCAGCTACGCGAATAGCGTAGCTGAAGTCAGCATATCTTAGGTCGACTTACCAGGCTGTGAGAACGGCAGTGAGTCAACCGCTGCTGCTCTCCCGTCGACTTCACTTCCACCTCTCGCGAGCTGGAGTTCCAGAGTCGACGGGGAGCGCAATCGGGGATCGATTTTATCACATCTATCGGCGGTCGATTTATCACATCTAGTGTAGATCAATCACTACTCGCCGATCCGGCGGGTAGTGAAGACCTGAAGTGTAGACTATGTTTAGTTTCTTAATTATATAGACAAGGAATAACTTACCCTTAAAATAGATGTGTGCTGGGTTTTTTGTTTTTGTTTTATTGTTTGTTTGTTGCAGGGGAATATGTTTATGTTGCTGGATTTGCTACATTTCAAGCACAGAGAAAAATAATGGATAGATACAGAAACATGTGACAGTCTGATTCAAAGCCCATTGAAGTTAATGGAAAGACTCCCATTGACTTCAGTGGGTTTTGGATCAGCCCTGCAAGAGCCTGTTTTGTCTAATCTATACCACCTTAGGGGACAAATATCATATAAGCAACAAAACGTAAACTTGGCATGGGTTAGAACAACTTTTGACAACTCAGTTTTGCTGCACTGGACAGTGCTTCCTTTTCTTCATTTGCACCCCTGCTGTCAGTTTTGCTGCAAATGTGTGCCAAGAAGTCATTGCTGTTTTTATTTTGTTTATTTACTGCAAATCGTTATATTAATATTTCTTTTTAAATGTTAATATTTTTTGTGCTGTAATCCAGCCAAGGGAACTCCTCCCCCCCCCCCCAACCTCCCCGCAAGCAAGGGCAGGAGTATCCTTAAAATGTTTGTATGGTAAAACATCAGTCCAACTTAAGAGAGCACTATCAACTTGAAATTTAGACCTAAAAAAAAGAGAGAGTTCAAAATAGTCCCTCTACCAATTTTTTTGATCACTTTTTCCTGTTTTTTTTAATGTTTTTCTCTTTTGTTTCTCCATAAAACAACTCTCTGACTGTCAAATAATAAAATAAATGAACTAAAAAAAACCCTCCTTCTCTTAGTCTTTCACTTGGTATTAATTTTGAGTGTTATCTGTACCCAAAGTAGTTAAATTTTCTTCAAGTGGAAGTGTGACTTTTCTGTGTTGGTGTCACTTTGTATTTATTTAAATAAATCCAATAAGCATTCTAGTCACAGTCAGAGTTCCTGATCCTGCAAACATGTATGAGTAATTTTGCTCATATGAATAACCCCATTTACTTCAGTTGGGGAGTATTCATGTGCGTAAACTGAGTAATGTGTTACTCCTACATATGTTTCTAGGATCAGGTTCTTTGTGTCCAAAAACAAATAATCATGACTGTTTGTTTAATAATAGGTAACTGGAAACTGAACCATGAAAGTTGAGATCATGATGGTGTGACCATTTCAGTGCCAATTGCTTTTATGCCAAACATTTCTGGCAACTAAGAAGTGTATTCCAGAGAGAAGCCTCCCATTCATCTCATATTGTCAGATGTATGGAATGTTCCAAATCTGAAATGGAATTGTTTGAATGTGTTTCCAGAATTGTAGCAGAAATACATTATTGGGGAACTTTATTTTTGTTGTTTGTAGCTCAGGTTATGTGTTCAACTAGCTAATTAGAAACATGAAGAGTTTGTTCAAAACTGAACTAGCATCTAGACAGTTACAACATGTACAAAAATGCATGGAAAAGTAACATAGGAAGAGATTCTAGTTTTTTGGCTGAACTCTAGGACCATTGCCAGAATTTTATTATTAGTTACTATGTTCTATAGATCTAGTGCTTTGGCATGCCAAAGTGCAGGTGCCCCTGTTTGTCTGAGTAGTAAGAGATTTTATTGGCTGGATGTATATTTGGCACATCATGCATGACAGGCATTTCTGAATCAAATACAATAATATCTGTGAGCTGGGGGAAAGACTTTGAACTTGAGGCTAGATGTTACAATACTTCTAACGTTGTTTGGAAACAAAAAGAAGGAATGATATAAAATGATGGACCAGATCCTTAACTGGTGTAGCTCCACTAAAGTCCTGTAGATTTAATAAGTCTCTTCCCCCCCCCCCCCGGAATTGACTAAAGAAACCTAATACTTCCACACATGCATCCTGCCGGTTCAGCAAATCTTGTGCATCAGGCAATGGCTACAGTCCAGTTACTGGGGGTGGGGATTATGAAGAATGGACTAGATTCCTTAGAACTTCATGGAGAAAAATGTTCTGGATTTTCTCTCTCTCTCTTTTGGGGATGAATTCTTAAATAAAATCGTTTCTCCTTAATATCTTGACATTTCTTTTGACTACAGAATGCCGGTGCTAAATACTAGATGTTAATTTGCACCTCATAGTCTATTTCATTTTATATTTTTAAATAAAGTGTTACAAATCCTTAATTGCTGGAATTTTCCCTGCTATACCACGCACAAGTGCTTAAAGTTGCTGATGGTAAAGATGAGCAAGCTAGAATATAAAGTTCCTATTTTTTACCTAAAAAAAAATTTAGTTTTTAACTGTGTATTGTTGCTCAGAATACCAGGCCTTTGATCGAATTTGTTGTCGTTTTTACTTCAGTGACCATCTAAAATATATTGTTTAAAAAAAAAAAAAAAGTGGGGTGAATCATATTATGCCAATTTACCCTTTAAAGTTTTGTATTTGTGCTGATATAGCCAAAATTTAGTAAGACATTCAAAACATATTTATAGACATAAAATTGCAAAATAAAGTGATGATTTGTGAATGTTTCATTTATATTTCAAAATATTTCATGTCATAGAGGATATAGCACTCTTGTGTGTGTGTGTTCTGTATTGTTTTTGTTTTTTGCTACCTAAATGAAAATGTGAGGCAAGTTAATGACATTTAAAAGATATTTGTTGCACACAAAATCAGATCACTTTCCTCATGTGACTTTATATATTTGAAAAAATTACATATTAGCCTTTTTATGTTTTGGTACAAAAAATTTTATTAGGATACTGTGCTGCATTATTTTATATTGCCTTTTAAACATTAATGAAAACAACAAGTATTGAGATTTAGCATTTATTGACAAAAGAACGTGTCCAATTATACCTAGCTATTGATTGCATGTATTTACGTATATGAACTTAATTTAAAAAATCACTCTTAACATGAGAGAAGTATCGTTTTGCATATAGAATGGATGTAAATATCATAACTGCCCATATTTCACAGACCTGCCTATTCTCATACAATAGTTCGACTCCCTATTTGACAAATTACTTCTGTCCTATAAAATAGTGTCAAGGTGCATCTGTTTAGGAAACATTAATCATATTTCACTTGTAAAAGTAATAGGTAGAAAGGTGAAAAGAAAAACAGAAAAAAGCAGTTGCAAAGGTGACTGAGGAAACATTGTCTAACCTTTAATTTCTGCAAGGCTGGTCACTTCACACCAGTCCTCTCCAAGACATTTTCATATAGAGAGATTGGTGCACAGACTCCTTAAATGTCAAGCTAAGCAGAAGCCAACAGTGTGAGATCAATTTACTAGTAACAGTACACAGGGCATTATGAAATGCTATTTTTGGTTTTCTTGCCCTAAGTCCTTAAAAGGTACAGGGAGATAGCTTATGCACTTCTACTGGATTCTTTGCATCTGGACTTTGTGCAGGTCCAGTGCTACAGCAGGTATTCTGTAAGTCACAAGGATTTATAGTAGTAGCTTCTGATTAATATTTTCCAATTTGAAGCTAATGGAGCTGCACCAATTTATACCAGCAGAGAATTTCATCCAACATTTTCCGAGGTACTTGCATGACATTCAAGGTGACTCATCAGTGCATTTCTCAAAGTACATGTGCATGTTTTAAGACAAATAAAAATATTGATCAAAAATAATTAATCTGTATCCAAAATGGTGCTGCAATATAACGACATCCATGCGTCACTCCACATTGAACATCTTTGCTCACGTGGAGGATTGCCAACTCTCCAGGATTGTCCTGGAGTCTCCAAGAATTAAAGATTAATCTTTAACCAAGGATTATGTCAGGTGATGAAACCTCCAGGAAGATGTCCAACCAAAACTGGCAACCCTTTTTCTCAGTCGCACACCCCCTTGGTTGTTTTAGAGTGTTCTCCTTGACTCCAGTCTCTGACCCTTCATTTTGCCGGCTACCTCTAGAACAATCTAGAATATCCAGCGAGTGGTTGACTGAGACAAAAGCTCAGTGAGGACAGTTACAGAGCTACCCGCGCCCCACCTCCTGACTCGGGCACCATTTTTAGTTGGGTAACACTCTTTGTTAATATGAACAATGAATATTTGGAGGAGGCATGGCTGAGGAGAAGATGTCGCTGAGGCTGATATTTGGATTTGGTGATTTGACTATCCTAAAAATATTAGAACTCCTAGATCTAAATATCAACCTATTTGCCCAACCCTAGCTTCCTCCTTTATAACCTGAGTTTTGCTCCTAAAATTTTTACTGTACGTGCTACCATGTCAGCTGAAAAAGGTAATTTGTTTGGTTACAATTTGTGTGGTAATCACAACATGACACTTCATCCCATTGAGGCCCACAGAATGGAGTTTGAGCAATCAGCATACTTTCCTATTATCGGAACAAATCATATTGTTATTCATGACACGGTTTTCTTCCCACACTTTGCAGTGAAAGTGACTCCTAATCTGCTTGTGGTTACAAATTGTATTGCTTAAATCACATTTCAGAATACAAAGACAGAGCTGAGTTTTGAAGCTGATAGACTAGAGCCCTCACAGGTGCATGTGCATAATAGTCTGCTATAGTTGCAAAGGTCCAGTTATAAGACCTTCTACAACCCAAATTAATGTGCAGTAAAATGGAACTCACCTAAAAGGGGGGTGGAGGTGGATCTAAAAATTAAAACAAAAAATCATCCAATACACTTTCTTCTCCACCAGATAAATGGAAGGAAAAATATTTGGCATACATACCTCATAGATGATGTGAGAATAAATACATTGGATTGTGAGGTGTTTCAGATACTAAAATAACGGGGGCCACAGAAGAACCTTAGATAGAAGTACAGTTGCATTTTGCTCACTTTTTTTAAAGGAGCATAAGGAGAGATTGAGAGTCCTCACTCCTGATG
The DNA here is from genome assembly GCF_002925995.2 of Terrapene triunguis. Lineage (NCBI taxonomy): Eukaryota > Metazoa > Chordata > Testudines > Emydidae > Terrapene > Terrapene triunguis. The sequence goes on along the minus strand of NW_020664464.1, from coordinate 16,038,711 downwards.
TCATTTGCCTGGTTCATAAAAATGGATCATCTGACTCTGTCTGACCACATTCACACTGTGAAGATGATGGGGCATGGTGTCAGAGTAGATGTGGTCACAGCTGGGCCTTCTTGCACCCAATAACGGGGGCCAACGATAGATGTGCTGTCGTTGCACACAGGGGTCCTTGCTTTCACTCCTTGTGATACGAGTAACTCTCATTTAAGTCAATAGCAATTATTTGTATTATGAAGCAGGGGGAGAGAAGGTGGCACAGGAGCAGCTTTTCTTCCCTCTCTCTCTGTTTTTCCAAACTGCAGGACTGAGTCCTAAAAGAACAAAACCATTTGTCGAAATTTCTAGTGCACCAAAAGTGACTTTTGGTTTTATTTTCTGGGGGTGGCATAGTGTATAGGAATAGTGTAGTGTCCCTTTACGTATTTTGTGAGCCCTTTAGCAGCACTCCCTGTGTTCTGTGTTTTAGAAGCCCCCAGAAGCCAGCGAGACCACCAGTTTGTATATACAGCTAGGCCTTGCATGTTGTGTATATTTAGTAAACATGGTTATTTGGACCCCACCCTGCCTGTGTGGTTCCTTCATTTTAGGTTTGGTGTGTAAAGAGCAAAAGACACAATAGGTGGAGGGGCAAGGTTATGTGGAAGGAGGCAATGTGGGAATTTGTTTTGGTGGTGAATGTCTTCTATGTATGTCTTCCTCTAGACACACAACCTATTTTTTTAAATATATTGTGGAGACGGGAAAGAGAGAGAATACAGAAGCTAAAGCAGTAGACTTGTATGTTTGCATTCCTTTGGCCGGAAGTTGGTAATAACGATTGTTGGATTAATTTAAATACTGTATTTTGAGTATTGCCTTTGGGGATTTTAAAAAAACTTTTTCTTGAAAAGTCAATAAAATATATTTAAAAATAGACCAAGAAGACTGCACACTCCGTGCAAAAGTTCAGTAGTTTAGGGAAAACCATCCTGTGATATACAGGCTTTTTTTGGGTGGTCCTCGGTGTTATTGGCCAGATAATTATTGGTATCAGGGAGTACATTTTTGGCATTTATTTAAGGCCTCTAGGAGAGAGCCAACTCACCTAATACCTTAAGTCAAGGAACAGCAGTCCAAAAGCAAATAAAACTAAATATCTACTGCCTCTCAACTGTAAAGTAGGGATATATGTGCAGAAATAGAGATCTTGCCGATAACTGTGTTTTTCAAGTAAACAATCACTGTCTAGACATATTTCCAGCAAGGGGATAAAGGGTTTTCATTTCAAATATCATTGAGCACTGAGCTGTGAAAGTGAAATTATGCAGAACTTGTTCCTCTAGGTTTTTTTTTTTTTTAAGGCTTTATGATATTTCTTCTCAGACTGTGGATTTCAGTATCTGCTGCCAAGGATCATTTCAACTGGATTCTTGCTTTAAAAACGGGGAGAGGGAAGAAGGAAGGAAGGGTTTTGGTTTCCCTCCACTCATGGAATTTGAAGGAAGAATATTGCCTTCATTCTTGCTTTTGGATGTGTAATCTGCATCACCACACATATTATTATAAAATCAAATACTCTGCATGCGTATGGTTTTGATGATGCAAGCCATATATGAATCAGCCTTATAATGAAGGCTCTCAGATACTGTGTTGATGGGGACAGTATAAAACTACACCTCTACCTCAATATAACGCTGTCCTCGGGAGCCAAAAAATCTTACCGCGTTATAGGTGAAACTGCGTTATATCGAACTTGCTTTGATCCACCGGAGTGCGCAGCCCCGCCCCTCCGGAGCACTGCTTTACCGCGTTATATCCAAATTTGTGTTATATCGGTCGCGTTATATCGGGGTAGAGGTGTATATGGCAGATTGGCTATTGTCTCATCTGGTACAGTACAATTTTTAAAAATCTGCCATGTATTTTTTTGGCCTAAAGTTTTGTCTGCTGCTGTTTTCATCCAGTTTAAATCAACACCATTAGGCTTTGAAGAGGCAGAGCATGTAAGTGTTAAAATATCTTCCATTTATAGAGAAAACCTGTTGTGATGTAGCACACCTGAATTGTAGGCTAGCTTCTGACTAGTAGAATCAGTTAACCTATCCATATCATGCTATCATCTAGCAACAGCCTGGAAGGGTTTGTAGAGAGACATAGCTAGAGTATTCATCTAGTGACAACTACAGTCTGGCATGTACTTTATTATATTAAGCTTGTCCCTCTGATTTCCCCGCCGCCAATTTAGTACACAGGTCTTGCTTTTTTATAACAAGTCCTATTATATTTATTCTCAATTTTTAATAATTTAAGAAGACATTGAATCATAAATCCTACAGAACATTTTCTCTACTAAGTGTAGCTGAATTAAAAACACACATGCCTCTGATCTAATGTTTTAAAGCAATATGAATTCCACATGAGATTCATTAAGACTGCTTTGAATTAGTGCCATTTTAAACGTTATATACACTATTGCCAAGCTCAGCAATCATTTTATAGACACCTGGAGTTTTTGGTTTACTGTTTCAGGGTTCATTGATAACTCATCAGCAAAAGACTGCAAAGAATCATAGAATATCAGGGTTGGAAGGGACCTCAGGAGATCATCTAGTCCAACCCCCTGCTCAAAGCAGGACCAACCCCCAATTAAATCATCCAACAAATTTTTGCCCCATATCCCTAAATGGCCCCCTCAAGGATTGAACTCACAATCCTAGGTTTAGTAGGCCAATGCTCGAACCACTGAGCTATCCCTCCCCCCAAAGGCCTATTTGTATACTCTTTTAGGTACTAAATGGTGGGCCATTATTGCCAAATTCAAACCTTTTTGTCAGCTAAAACATGGGGGCAGCAAGGACATTGCAGTTCTTTTCCTATGTTGCATATGGAGTCAAGCCTAATACTGCTGTATGAAAGTTACCCTACCTTAATTGACAGACTGCAACAGAGATGCTCACCTGTAGTAACAGGATTCGTCTAGAAATAGGTTTCATTAGACATTCTGCTTCAAACATAACTAATGTGAAAATAAACTAATGCAGGGGTTCAATAAATGCAATGTATTAGTACTGATGTTTTTGACATACTAGCTGTTATCTCTAACAATTGTCAGTGGTTAGATTTCTCTTGGTTTCTAATTCTTACAATTGTAAACATTGTTAGCATTCATGTGAACATTGAGAATCGGGCTCTTAAAGAATTGTTGCTGATTTTCATACTGCTCAATTTATCAAGGACCAAATGTATTTCAGATCCACAGTTGGGTCAATTTATATCACAAAAGACTTTTGCTGTTAGTTTGCCAATCGTATTCTGGGTAGTGAGAATTCTACCCTTTTTTTCTTTTATTTTGGCTTTGTGGAACTCATTAAATAATTTTCTAACCTATCAATTATTTAAGTAGAACTGTAGTACACAAAAATTGTTTTCTCTCTCTCTCGACTAGGGCTTATCTACACTAATGCTTAGTTTGTACCAAACAAGCACTTACTGTCTGTGTGGACCCCACTGCTATGCACTAAACGTTTCCATTCAATCTACTCCTGTTTCAGAGCACTCCGCGGAACTTTTAATGTGCAGCAGCTGGGTCCACGTGAACACTTCATGCCTGGCAGGCCAGCACAATGTAGATTTACATCTCAGCTTGCTGCAAAATAAGTGTGTAGACAAGCCCTTAGAGAGGAGGGGGATGCAGGGCAAAGGAATTAAAGGGTGGAGAATTCATGTTCCGTAGCCACTGCCAACTCCCAACCCTGCCACAGTTGCTTCTGTTGCCGGTGGCAAGTGACTGCTTGAAAGTCTCCCATCTTGCCTCCTTGCTCCTATGGCAGTCCCAAATGTAGCTCTCATGTATGTTGCTGCAGGTTCAATCAGCAATCTGCTAGCTCGGGCTTTTCTGTTCTGTTCCTATGGCACGTCGCACAACTGTGGAGAATACCAGTGGCCGTGCCCATACAGCCCTGTGCCAAACAATATGTAGTTTTCTGCTGAGTAAGAGGGGAGAGGAACTTAAAAACAAGAGAACAATTTTAAAAAAAAAAGTGGAGGGGAAAAAACAAGACAAACAATGGTGAGAAAGGGAACTCAGAAAAAGGAACCAAGTAGAAATGCTGTGCTGGGGTCAAATAAGTCCAATGAGCTGGGAAGGAATTCAGTGGGATTTACTCAGTTTATAGTACCCAAGAAAACTGGAGAGAGGAGGGCTGTTTGAGATCTGAAGGAGTTCAGCTTATGCGCCAATTTGCGTTGCTAAAATTTTGGGGTAGGAGGACCTTCCAAACAGTTCCTCTGAGGTCACTGTGCCATATGAGTTCCCCACATGCCTGATTTCCAGTAGATAAGGATACTCTTCAAAAATTGCTAGAGGAAATTCACAAACTGAAATTAAGCTGAGCAGAAAGATCCTGCAGCAGACTTTCCAACACAACTTACATCTGCTTTAGCTCTCTATAGGATGGCATGGGGGTTTCTGCAGGCAGACAGCCTCTGCATGCTGGAGATGGGGGTCCCTGAAAACCCTGATAAGCCAGGTGGAGTGGAGACATAGATTTAAGTAAGGGCCGGGGAGTGGAGTTGGGGACTATTAGATCAATATTTTAAATGTATCCATTGGCACAAAATCACTGTTTGGGGAGTGCAGGTGCTCAGCATGCAATCTTCCCATATGTAGGTGGGAACAGTAGCCCCAGAGGGACCTATCTGCAATTTGGCAATCTGCAAATCTCATCTCTCGCTACTCCTCCTGAGTTCCCCATGCAAAGTCTTAATTACTTGGGTTTTGCGTGATATGGGATGAATTATGTCTAGAATTAGAGTATATACAAGGCATCTAAGAAGAGACAATTTCTGGCCTAGATACCAAATGAAAATTTTATGCTTTTGGCCTTCTGGCAAATGAGTATTAACACTCAGAAATGAATTTTAAACAAATTCAATTACATAATTTTGTTCTTTAATATTGACAGTTTCAGATAATAGAGCCCTCAGGCAGTGAAACTGGCAAACTCATTTTCATAGCTGCCAAGTTTGGTGCAGCTCCATGTGTGATGTTTATACAAATTAGTGAACTAATTTGATTATTTTGTAAATAAGTTGCATATAGCCATAAACTTCTACTTAAAAAATTGTGTGGATGTATGTAGTGGTGCCAAAGGGCACATTGATCCTGCTAAATGAGTTCTCTCTCTTTTTTTCCCTGTATGAGTTTTCCATGAGATGTGGGACAGACCTGCCAAATTCATAAATGTCACATGAGATGCATGATACTTGGTGGGTCTGTATTTTGGTCTCCTGTGCACACTGATCCCAGATGCTGGTAGTTTCTTCTGATAAGGAAACGATATGTCAGAATTTTGAACACAGCCTTCAGCCTGGAAGGAAATAAGAGTGAAATTCTAGCGTAGCTCTCTTTAGATGCCTTTTGACACTTTCAAATGCTTTTCTTTCAAGCAATATCAAAGAATAATCTGGGTTAAATAGTCTTTACTACAGTATAGATGATATTTCAGTTCCCCTTCTCATTGTTTAAATGGCTTTTTTTTAAGGTACTGGATAAAACCACAGCTTTACATTCTTATTGGCCTTCCCTTTTATTTCACAAGTAAAATTTTCATTCAACTGAGCTCTGTTTGTACTCTAAAGCAGTGGTTCTCAAACTAAGGCCGCAGCTTGTGTAGGGAAAGCCCCTGGCGGGCCAGGCCGGTTTGTTTACCTGCCGCGTCCGCAGGTCCGGCCAATTGCAGCTCCCACTGGCCGCGGTTCGCTGCTCCACGCCAATGGGGGCTGCGGGAAGTGGCGCGGGCTGAGGGACGTGCTGGCCGCCCTTCCTGCAGCCCCCATTGGCCTGGAGCAGCTAACTATGGCCTGTATTTATTAAAGTTGGTGTGTATTCTGCAGTTGGTCAAGTTTTATAAACCTTGTAGCTTTCAATGTATTAACAATTCTGAGACATAACAGGTAGTCATGATGTTTGTCTGTATTAGAAATAACCAGTTTTTCTTTTGCCATAACAGTCTATAGTCTGTTTGCCATCCATGCAGTGATGAGACCACTGCTGTTTTCCATTTCCTGGATTTCCTTTGCCCCCCCCCGCCATCCATGACAATATGAAACTCGACTGTGCTGAGGCCCCAACTGATTCATGGTTTGTTGTATCATAAGCAGTGTTTCAGGCTCTAGTCCTTGAAGATATTAAATTCTGGATGCAGAGGGAATGTCAGACATTTTATTTCAGCAAGATAACTTGAGTCCAGACCAGTCCTGCCATATGTGCTAGTATGTCCCCTCTTCTTAGAATTCTCTTTTAGGTGACTGGAACTTCTGTTTCTGTTCACTTTCTTGCTGATTTAGTAGATCTACTATTGGAAACTAGTTCATATTATTGTGCCTGTGATTGTGGATTACTATGATATCTACTTGGGTACAGTTTTGAATTCTTTCTTACATTACTGTGTGGCAACTTCAGATGCATTGTCTTGTTCAGTAGATGAAGGTCACATATATAATTGCTACCAACTCTCATTTTCTTAGTCACCTTATTCTTTCGCTGACCTGTGATTTTTCCCCCCTTACCTTTGCCTCCTCTGAATTGTTCACACTTTTCTTCCCTGTTCAGCATTTGCAATCTAGGTATCATTATTTCCAAAGATATTCTGTAAAAGATGCTAAAGATGTTTATGATTCCACCTTTCTTAGCTCTCCCTTATATGTTGGCTTTCCTTTCAAAAGAAACTTTCTCATTCCTGTTACTGTCTTTAAGGTAATGAGCCATAAAAAGTGAATGGCATTGGTTTTTAGCAACGTAGTTGCAGGACTCTGGTTCAGTATGCACTAATCAGTATGGTCATCTCATAGGTTGCAACAATGTGACATCTTGGCATCTTCTATTTAGGTGGCCAGCTCTCTTCTCACATTATCAACAAAATTATAATCATGTAAATCAAGTTTTAAAGTTGTAAAGAACCTGCTGATAGGAGCTCAGTAATTTTAGTCATCATCCCATGTGGGAATTTTTTAAATTGGTGAATGTAAAATCTGTTAAACACTGCATATTAGCAGAGACTTTTGGACATACAGATTGTGCACATTTCCTTATTTGTTTATAAACCAACTAAGCAAATGGTACGGCATCAGTCAAAGCAATACATCATAATTAGGTGTGTAGCAAGATCAGATTATGTGGCAGATCAGAAAAAGTGGGCCAAACATTCATACTATAATTCACTTTTTTCTTTTAATTTGTAGGGCCTGTGTTTGCTTTGAAGGGTGGGTGGGTGAGTGGATGAATATGGAAGCCATGCAAGGTACTAATCTTTTAGCTTCTTCTGAAATGTGTAATGCAAGACTTTCCATTTCTATAAAATAGCCTGAATTTTAAGACAGAGATTGAAGGTGACGAGACTGCCAGATTCTCACTACTCAGTGCTTTACCTGCAAGGATCAATAGTCTTAAGTAGTTATTCATTCTGTTTCCTACGTTTCTAAAACTGTTCCTTGGCGCTGAAATCTTCTCCAATAGTCTTACTATGTTCTCACTCTTGTAATCTCTTTTCCTAAATAAATGATTAATCTTCTGGGAAACTGGAATCAGATGTTTTTGAACTGGCTGGCAGTATTGTATAAAATAGCTTCCAGAGCAGTTGAAGGTCCAAATATCTCTTTTGTGCAGCACTCTTGAATGATAATTCCTTTGTCTCAAAAATGAATTCCTTCTTGGGATTCACTCTTAAGACTGCTACATTTTAGAGAAACAAATTTAACCTGGGAGACTATTAATTTCCCACCAACATCAAAACTCCCTTCAGAGCAAAGTTTCAAACATGTGTTAATTGCTTCAAAGATGCTGTCCGTCTTCAGTAATGCTTAGCTATCTGAGAAGCTCTAGTTTAGTTTCAGTTCTGACCATACTACCAAAATGGTGCTTATTAGGTATTGTGAGTTTATTTACCAGGCTTGCCTCTGCTCCTTCAGCCTTCATCCAACTTGAATGATCTGTTGCATTAGACTTTTACGGTGAACAAAGTATTGGCTTGACTGCATTATGCACTAATGACTATTAATGGATCTCTTGGGTTCAGTGCTTGGTTTTTATCACCAGTCTGTCTTAATGAACTCAGTTCACTGCCATTCATAATAGTCTCACTTATGATCCCATCATTGCTCAGCATGAGATGATTCACTGCTTGGTTTTGTAGCATTAACAAGATACTCTAGCAAGTATTTTTCTTTAGAATGAGGAGGGCTGTAATTTCTATAGGGCATTGATCTGGGACTCAGCAGACCTGGGTCCTATTCCTAGCTCTGCAACAGTTCTGCTGGGTGACCCTGGGCAAGTCACTTCACCTCTCTCTGCCTCAGTTTCCCCATCAGTCAAATGGGGATGATGTTACTGACTTCCTTTGTAAAGTGCTTTGAGATCTACAGATGAAGGGCTATATAAAGAGGTAGGACTGTTATCATTTATTCTGACTCTGAGAGGCCAGTAATTATATCATGTGTATCATCACATCTACCTAATATCTGGTTTTAGATCTTGAAGAACTTAACTCCAAACCTGATATGAAGAAAACGTTGCTCCCAGCCTTGTCATTTTAAATGACTGATGGCAGCCAAATTGTTCCTCCAAATAATGTGCTCCTGGTGGCTGTGTTTGGTAGGGAGGGAGTTCTTGCTTTGTGATAAAATGGTGCCATTAATATCTACTGGAATCTTAAATAGTGACTTATGGGGAGCATTCATTTTAGTTCTATAGGTGGATTGTGAGGCTTAATTTATTAATGTTTTAAAACCTTTTGAGATCCTTGGGTAGTGTTTCTTAAAAGAGGGAGAGAATATTTACAAGTCCTTACCTTACTGTCTAATATGATCATGCGTGAACTCCAGTTAATTGAGAATGCTGCTATATTCCAGAGGGCAGATTATCAAAATGCACTCTGACCATTTGACCACTAGTTGATTACTAGTCCAACAAAGTATCAGTTATATAATCAACTAAAAATTAGATAAGATGAAGTGTTGTGAGTTGTTGTTTTTTTGTTTTTTTTTAATGGACATAACTGACCTTTCAACCACTTACCGTATATACTTGTTCATTAGCCCGTTCGTTTATAAGCCGACCCCCCAAGATGGATAGGTAAAAATGGCAAAAACTGTATGACCCTTTCATAAGCTGACCCTATATTTCAGGGGTTGGTCCCTCGGCCTGCACCACTTCCCGCAGCTCCCATTGGCTGGGAACGGCAAACCGCGGCCACTGGGAGCTGAGGGGCTCCGTGCCTGCAGATGCTCCAGGTAAACAAAACGTCCCGACCCACCAGCGGCTTACCCTGACGGGCCAGGAGACAAAATTTGCTGACCCCTGCTATATTTTAAAAGTTGGCATCACAAGAAACACTCAAGTTTTCCTAGAATTATTTTAATGTAATCTAACGAAAAACCTGTTATAATAATAACTGAACAAATATGTAGTCACCTTGAAAATTACCGTCAATGTTTTAAATATCCGTTTACTGATTTTAAAGTCTCCTATTGCTCTTAAAATTCTTCAAAGTCCAAATCAGTCTCCGATTCACCAAACAGTTCATTAAACTCTGCTTCAGTCACAGCTGCACCTGCATTGTCACCGTAGATGTCGGCAGTGTCTTCTTCAGACTCAGATTCCTTCTCATCATCAGTCTTTGTTGTGTCATCATCAAATATGGCATCGTCTTCTGACCCGTCACGCGCATTGCTGATACAGCATTTCCAAAACGATTTTTCTATCATTTCCAAGGGAATGGACTCCCACGCGTCCTTGACCCACTGGGCGACCAGATTGATTTTGGGCTTCATAAGATTCCCGCCTTTTGTCAACTTCGCCATGCCTCAGCACATCCATTCAGACCACATTTTGCATAGCCTGTCTTTAAAGGGTTTGTTCAGGCAGACATCAAGCGGTTGTAGAACAGAAGTTAAGCCTCCAGGTATTACTGCCAAAGTTGTTTTTTTGGTCACATTTTTCACCTCATCCGTCTTGTGGGCCTGAACATGTCCCAAACGAGCATAGCAGGTTTCTTGAAAAGTGTTCCTGGTCTCTTATTCCACACTTTTTCCAGCCATTCATAGTCCCACTTTCATCCACCCATCCCTTTTCGTGTGCACGTATGATGACACCAGCAGGAAATTTAATTTTTTAGGCAAGGTTTGTCTTTTAAAAATAACAACAGGAGGGAGCTTTGATCCATTGGCCAAACACGATAAAACCATCGTAAAATGGATTTTTTCCTGGCCAGTGGTTTTAAATAAAACTTGTTTTTACCAACACCGGTTACTGTTCTGTTGCTCGGGAGATCGAATGTCATAGATATTTCATCCATATTTCCTATTTGTGACCGCTCAAATGCATATTCCTTTTGATGTTTTATAATAAACCTTTGGAAAGATTCGATTTTTTCTTCCAGATCTCTCAGCAGCTTTTGCGCTATCTTTGTTCGCTGACAAAGACAGAGACCATGACAGTTCATGAAGCGAGTACACCAACCCGCTGATGCAAAGAGTGGGGCAGACAATCCCCAAAGCTGGTGGATATTCCAATACTTAGATGTACCAAACCAGCACAAAACAGCTTCTGTAATACCTTACTGGTTACCCAGAAGCCAACAACACAGTTACCTTAAATCAACCCAGCCTTAGGCCTCGACCCAGACACCCAAGTCAAATATGATGAGGATTACTGAAAATCTTATTTGTCATATAAAAAAGTTCTAACAATCCCAAAGGATCGGACACATTACCTCCCAGGTTAAGGAATATTCCAGATCTTACCCAAATACACGCTTGCAGCCAATTATTATTAACTAAACTAAAATTCATTAAAAAAGAAAAGAGAGAGTATTGGTTAAAAGATCAATATACATACAGATATGAGTACAGCTCTGAGATCAGATCCATGGTATAGATGGTGAGCTTTGTAGTTGCAAAGAGTTCTTTCAGAATTAGTCCATAGGATATAATCCAATGTCCATATTCAGGGTGATCCAGGTTAGGACTGGAGATCTCCGCCTTATTGCTTCAGCTTCCCCTACATAAATCATCAAGCAGATCTGAGATTAAAAGGATCAGGACCCCAGACATTCTTATACAGTTCCAGGCCTTCTTTGATAGCTCAGAGTCCTTAGGCGAAAAATAGGCAATTATTGAGACTTTGAAGTAGACCTATTTCCTAAACATCACTGGTAATTAGCTACAGGGATTAACATACGATAATTTATTCATTAAGCAGTTTATCACAACTTTAAAGAGACATATAGACAATGACATTATTTCACCCAAGATTCAGCTAAATGTTAATATTCCTTTTTGATCTCTGAATCAACAGCTATAGTGATAGACAGGAACTGTCTGTTTATATAGCTAACATCTAACAAAATATGAGTACACACATGCAATTAGTATCACCTCTAATTCTCTAACAATACAGGTTTGCATTTCAAACTTTTAGCCTATCTACCATGGAATGGCCCTAATTACCATTTGTATCCTTTTCTAACATGTCTCTAAAGGTTGGCTCTGGGTCATTTAGCCTGCAAGCTGCTTAACCCTTTCTGGCCATGTGTCACACTTTGTATAAGATTCGTTGCAATTATATAACAGTGGGAGTGTCCCTCCTGCTGCCCCCCTACCTGATCTCAAAGGAAAACTCAAGGAGTATGAATCCTCACAAAAGAAGAAACCAAAGAAAAGGATTTATATGAGACCATGTGAATTAAAACCACTGAGATTTGTGCAGCTTTAGTTTTAGGTATAAATCCAAATATGACAAAAGGTAATCCTTAGAAGGATACTATGGATCTGTTTCTGTATGTCCTGCACTTGTTCTAGAGCCAGGTCTCGTTGATGTTACTGAGAATTATGTGAAGCTTAGGGTTTGTCTACACCCAGCCGCTAGTTCGGCGGCTGGGAATCAAAGTTCTGGGTTCGACTTATCGCGTCTTGTCTGGACGCGATAAGTCGAACCAGGAAGTGATCGCCGTCGACTGCGGTACTCCAGCTATACGAGAGGAGTACCGCGGCGTCGACGGGGGAGCCTGCCTGCCGCGTGTGGACCGAGGTAAGTTCGAACTAAGGTACTTCGAACTTCAGCTACGTTATTCACGTAGCTGAAGTTGCGTACCTTAGTTCGAATTGGGGGGTAAGTGTAGACCAGGCCTTACACTCAGGTTATTACTCTACTATTACTACTACTCTATTACTCTCCCTATTCTTTACATTTTAAGTTACTGGTGTAGTATATGCTGATGCCTCTTTAAAAAATACCGTATGTGAGCATCACACTTTCATATTGGCAGTGAAAATATTACACACTGGGAAACTGACGAGAAGAAATCTGCCTGAACCACAATATTGAACCTGCTCTCCCCAGCTCCTCTCTAAATTTTAGAAAAGCTGGGATCCACATCCAGATTCATTTGTTGATGTCATATGTTGTGGCTCAGTTCTATCTAAGGGGCTGACTCAGAACATCTGGATTTTGGAGGAGTAAGTCTCCAAATCTGGATCTGTACTCTTACAGTTGAGGTCTGTCTATACATAAAGCCACCCAGTAAATCTAGCAATATAGCTCTGTCTTCCATATTAGCTCCAGTCTCTCTTTGTAACTTTGTACTGTGTATCAGCCTTACCACTTCCATGAAACTTCTGCTAAATTTTGCAATCAGTGTATCTGATTTGTGGGCACTGGATAAATTGACAGAAGAAAGTAAGTTGCAACACTGAGAAAACAGTAACATAATAGAGTAGCGGAAGAGTGAAATTCACTCTCGAATGCATGTGTGCTCACTGTTCCAAAGAGATTATTTGAACTGGTTCTTTGATAAAGAAAATGTCTCATTTCCCAAAGGTGAGATCTGTGTAATGGACTGTGGCTGTATAGATATTGCTGTTTTCAGTGGGGATTGAACCCTGGAGAGGTTTACCATGAAAAGCACAGGCCTCTACTACTAGAACTAAAGGAGAACCCCTATATAACTGTGGGGAAGTAGCTGATTGCATAGTCACTTTGGCTTGTTACTTGAGGTGGTTATATGTATTAGGCAATTGTATTACTCATGGACCATCCTGATGTGTTCATGGGCACGAGTCCGGGAGGAAGGTACGTGCATACATAAATTTCAGAGTAGCAGCCGTGTTAGTCTATATCCGCAAAAAGAACAGGAGTACTTGTGGCACCTTAGAGACTAACACATTTATTAGAGCATAAGCTTTCGTGGGCTACAGCCCACTTCTTTGGATGCATATAGAGTGAAACATATATTGAGGAGATATATATAAACGCATACAGAGAGCATGAACAGGTGGGAGTTGTCTTACCAACTCTGAGAGGCCAATTAAGTAAGAGAAAAAAACTTTTGAAGTGATAATCAAGATAGCTCAGTACAGACAGTCTGATAAGAAGTGTGAAAATACTTAAGTTTTGTTTGTAATGGCTCAGCCATTACAAACATTGAATCTATCTCCCCTTGTAAGTATTCTCACACTTCTTATCAGACTGTCTGTACTGAGCTATCTTGATTATCACTTCAAAAGTTTTTTTCTCTTACTTAATTGGCCTCTCAGAGTTGGTAAGACAACTCCCACCTGTTCATGCTCTCTGTATGCGTGTATATATATCTCCTCAATATATGTTTCACTCTATATGCATCCGAAGAAGTGGGCTATAGCCCACGAAAGCTTATGCTCTAATAAATTTGTTAGTCTCTAAAGTGCCACAAGTACTCCTGTTCTTTTTGCGCATACATAAGTGCGTGTGTCTTGAAACCCAAATGTGTAGGTATTTGTCTGGGTTTGTACAAGCTCAAATTGGGAACACACTCTTGAAAATTTGTAGGTTTTGAATAGTTAAGCCTAAAATAATGTATGAAATGTGTATTAGAGTGGTCACTATCTTTATATTGTATTTACTTCTCACCACAGCAGATCTCTTTGAAGTGCAGAGTTTGAAAAAAGTACCTCACACCTCCTAGCCCCAGGACTAAGCCCAATGGTCCGGGGTGGAGTGGGGTGTATGTGTGCTGTTATGTATCTCTCCTTCCCTCTAGTGCGGGGATAGGCAACCTATGGCACGCGTGCCAAAGGCAGCATGTGACCTGATTTTCAGTGGCACTCACACTGCCTGGGTCCTGGTCACCAGTCCCGGGGGCTCTGCATTTTAATTTAACTTTAAATGAAGCTTTTTAAACATTTTAAAACCCTTATTTACTTTACATACAACAATAGTTTAGTTATATATTATAGACTTATAGAAAGAGACCTTCTAAAAACGTTAAAATGTATTACTGTCACGCGAAACCTTAAATTAGAGTGAATAAATGAAGACTCGGCACAACACTTCTGAAAGGTTGCCGACCCCTGCTCTAGTGGAACTTCCTGCTTTTTAAGAGAATAAATATAGTGTATTTGATGGACAGTATGTTACCATTAACTTTCTGTTGAATTACTGTTTTTAAATGTAACTTACTAAATCTCTTTGCTTTTTTTTGTGCTACCTTTCCCATCCTGGCCTCACTCTAGTTTTTCTCTTTCATGTTCTATACCAGATCATAGTATATTTTTCTACATTATTTTGACTGTCTGTACCCTCTTTCCCTTCTCTCTCAATCCACTTTCTTATGTCCTTTTCTTTCCTTACACTATGTGCTCCACGTTTTCCCCTGTGCTTTTTCTCATTTGTCCCCCAAAATCTCTTCCCCTCCTCCCCCGACACTCACTCATTCAGCTCTACCAACGCATTTACTTACTTGTAGGTCTTGAAAAAATTACTAGACACTTAACTGACAGAGGTTTACACTAAAATTACACAGAGGATTACACTATAATGAGAGGAGCAACTGTCTGGAAACAGTGAGATGGTATCTCCTCCCGACTCCCAAATATCAGGGGAAAGGGAAAGTGCTGGGATTTCTATCAGGGTATTGTCTCTGAAAACACTGGAGCTTAGATACTATGGTGATGAGTGGCAGTTTAAAACCCTGTTTGAGGGCTTCATCTTTGGTAGCCCCTGCTTTGTAGATGCCAGATAAATTTGAAGCTTTCCAGCCATTTTCAGGTTGCTGGAAGTAAGGGTGAATATTGTTATAGGGCGTGCACACATGCAAACTGCGTCACATGCTCACCTTCTGACAGCTGCAAGGATGGTTCTGGGAGAATCTGATCATTTACCATTTTCCAACCCTCTGATTTTGGATCTTCCTCTCCAAAGAGTAGTGCCTGTGCTTACCTCAGCTGAAGAGTTCTTAAAAGTATATTCTTCTTTAGCCAAATAGTTGGATCATCATCACTAAAGTTGTAGAAAGTAGGGTTTATGGGTGGATTTCATTTCGCACACAGTGTGTTATAGTATAACTGCATTTAGTGACACCCAAATGCCAAAGATGCAAAAGAAGAAAAAATTTCTGAAGTTCCTTCATTCTGTTTTGTTGCTACAGCTTGATTCCTATTTTTTTTCTTTGCAATTCCACTGGTTAGAGCAGCAGGTTCTGAACCAAAGGTGTGACCCAAAAGTGGTTTGTTAGAGGATGTTTACAGGACTGCCTGCACCAGCTGAGCAACCAGTAAAATTCCACTGTTGCTAAGACCCTATGGGAACCCAGGGCTGTGGAGAGGAGGAGTAACTCTCACCTTTCTTCCTCCTGCTGCATCTACTTCTGCCCCCCTCCCCCAGCACAGCTCACAAAGGCCTGTGGCATATGGATGGTAGGGGGATGAATTTTCAGCTATTTTGTGGATCACGGGGTTGGGGGGCGGGGAGTTTGAGAACCACTGTACTGGAGAATAAATTTCTCCCTTAAATCGCCCATCTTTAGTGCATGCTTAGGACAGTTTTAAATTGTAGATATCTATACTTCTGTTTGTGTTATGTGTTTAACTTTTTAAAAATTTCTAAAGTATTTTTTTCCCCTTCAGCTGATGGAGTCTGTGTGTTTAAATGCTTGGTTAACAGAGACACTGAATACTGTCGTGTGGGCAAAGAGTCTGTCCTAATTACACTGGGGTACAACAGTGCCTTACTCCAATTCAAGTCACATTCTGGTAAGTGCTTGCCGCATCACGGACATCTTGCATTTCTGAGAATCGTCTTTCTCTCCCTTTGCTGCTCTATGAATATTTTTACTAAAACTCCTCCTATCTTTTCCCTCTGTTCTACATTATCTATTACACACTGCAATATGTTATGAAGTTCATGATCCATGTGACTTGACATATCACTCTCAGATTCTAACCAGCCATTGACATAGAAGGCATCAATTTTCAAAAACACCACCAAAAACCCATTCTTATTCTTGAGAACAGATAACAGTTGAATATGGTACTCTTAACATTTCATCCTTGATAAATGTAAGTAAGCCTCTGTGTGTAAGAGCCAGCAGTTTTTTAATTGTCCTGAAAGCTGTCCTTACCTTAAGGTTAAGCTCTTCATCTGTACAATTATGTCATTGAACAGTTTGGTAATTCAAATGCTTTTGAAACCAGCAATTCCTTACTGTTTTTAGCTTTTCTACCAAAATATAAGCATCTACGCTCATTGGTGTACTGTAACATACATCTGCAGTTTGTATGTATTCTGTTTCTGTACATTAGTGTACTACTGATGCTGAAAAAGAATCCCACTGTCATTCTTTTAAAAAATCATTTATCAACTGCATTTAAGTGAACTTGTGAAACTTTAATAATTGCAGTTCCACTTGACCAAATTCGTCCTAAGTCTAACAGCAGCAAAATTTATTGTAATATAATTTTATTATAATAGCCATATGCATAAATAAGAGAAATGTTCTCACATTGACTTTTCATAGCTTGCTTAGTTCCTGTGCAGGGCAATTCAAAAGCCTAGTTCATTTATTCTGAGGAATGTGCATTGCAGACCAAATGTAATTTTGACATAGCATGACTAGAATTCTCGCTCTCCTATCACATACCCAACACCATATACAAGAAAAAACAACTCGACTCAACGCACTCAGCCAGCAAATTGGACTGAAAATCAACCGCAATAAGATAGATATCATGACCTTTAATAGTGCCTCACCATCACCAGTACAGATAGAGGATTATGTTCTCACCAATGTAGAAACAGTCACATACTTGGGCAGCACCATCAGCCAGGATGGTGGAACAAGCCAGGACATCCCGAACAAAATCAGTAAAGCCAGGAACACCTTCAGGAGCTTAAATACAGTTTGGAAATCATCAAAATAACACGAAAACCAAACTCAAGAGCTGCGTACTTTCAACACTACTTTATAGTGCAGAATGCTGGGGAATGAGAAAGTCTGACATGTCCAAACCGTCTTCATTCCATGCAAGCTGCCTCAGAAAAATCCTCCATATCTTTTGGCCCAGAACAATCTCAAACCAAGATCTATTGACACAGTGCACCCAAGAGGATCTGAGCACCATCATTATCAGGAGACGTTGGAGTTGGATTGGCCATGTGCTTTGGAGGGAAACTGATTCCATCACCAGAGTAGCAATAATATGGACACCTGAAGGCAAGCAAAAATGATGCCGCCCGAAAACAACATGTCAAAGAGCTGTGGAAGCCAAGGTGAAAAACCTGGAGCACAGCTGGAGAACCACTGAAAGACTTGCCAGAAACAGACAGGAGTGGAGGAACTTCGTTGCTGCCCTAAACGCCAGAGGCGTAATGGGAACATGATGACGATGATGAATAGAATTTTCCTTTTTCTAGATCACCTGGTCTTTGGTCAGGTACCATAACCATTTCCACCACCACCTCCTGGCAGTTTTTAAAATCGGTGTATTATTAGATCATCTCACTTGCATCTATAAGGGAAAATCATTCATGCATCCTCCTACATTGCTAGAGCAACACAGTTACAACATACAGTTATAGCTCGATATTGTTTCCTACAAAATAGTGTCACAATTGAGAAGAAATAATACTTTAAAAAAAATGAAAATGCCAAAACAGTGTTTATAGAACAATTCAGTAATAAATGGGGACTTGACAAATAATCAGAATAGCTGTGTGGATAAATTATTGGATAAATCTTCAGTGCCAGGGTTTGAATAATTTATTTTAAAATCCTGACTGTTCTTGACCTTTCCCAGTGTTCGACATTATACAGTACACCAATGTAAAACCACACTTTGACCTTTCAGTTATCTGTTTGCTAAATTTCCAAGCTGTTTAACAGATCTTTCCGTAAATAATCTGTGATGTATGTCTTGAGGATTTAGCCTGACAAGTTTTTCTTTTTTTAATGTTTTCTGTATTCTCCGAAGTGTCTCATTTAGTCATTAAGGTCCCAATTCTGCAGAGCATTTTAGGTTTAGGAGATCAGGGCACAAGGAGTCTGTTTTTAATTCTACTGCCCTCTGCCACAAACAGCAGGAAAGGATCACTCCAAACAAGCACTCAAAAGTGTCAGCAATGTCCCCTGCCCAGCTCACTGTGTTCCAAAGGTCTGGTCATTAGGGGGCAAGTGCAGTTTTGCCAGGAAAGAAAGATTTCATGAGGCTTGGTCCTACTCTTTAGAGAGATCTGATTTAGTTATTAATACAGCTTCATATTATGGAACTGTTAGCTAAAAATTTTATAAGAAATTGAGAATACAGTATTACGTGCAGCTAGTTGGAAACAAGCCATTGTCCAATGTTCTCTTTATTATATTTGAAAATGGGAAAAAAATAAATTGAAATGTCCATGTAAATCCATGCAAGTTACTTTACCCAGAGACACAAAAAAAAGTCTGTTGAGTTTAAAAAGATACCCTGTTGATATCAAATATAATGTACCAGCTGCTGAGTAAACTTGAAGTTGCCAATAAAAATGGCATTTCTTTTTGCATGATTCCTGAATCACAAGTTAAATAATATTTTAAATGTATAAAGATACTATACTGCATAATACTGAACAGTGCCCCAATTGTGAGAAAGCTAACAACATTTTATGAATGAAAGATTATAGGGCAGCAGCCATTTTTTGTCTGGTGTCCTAGGCATAGGCCTTATTGGTGCATATAATTTTTTTTTAAAATGAGAGAAAATAATGCTAACTTGAAGTGAAGACTTTGTCCTTTTAAATTTCAAGAGATTTTTATAGTTATGAAAATGAGCACCCACAGCTATTAAAACATAAAGTCCTATTTCTTTTCTAGATGGGGAAAAATTCATGCCCCACTTGTGCCCAGGCAGAGAACTGTTGTTCTGTGCCTTTCTGCTTCCAGCATTTAGACAGCAGTAAATCATAGATTGTATCCTCCATTTCCTGCTGAACATATGTGCAACATCTGAATAGGCTCAAGCAGGCCATAAAAATGAAAGTTAATGTATCTAGTACCTACAGGCTTTTCTTTCAAAAACAAAGATCATTTATTTGGAACAGATTAACCAACCAGTCTGTAGCCCATCTGTGGTAGGTTTGGTGTGTAGGTCTGCTCCATAGTACAGATGCCCTGCTTAATTTAGCACAGAATTACATGATGATGATAGGATAAATTGCTCTTCCAGGGTGGCCGTAGGAATGCAGATTCCTCCTTTACATATTGCTATTTGAGGAGTGACTCCAGAAATCAAACAGACAAGCAAACAGTAGTTGTGTTTACACAGCCTAATCAACTCAATTCTCAAATCCTTAAAAAAAAAAAAAAAAAAAAAAAAAAAAAAAAAAAAAAAAAAAAAAACCAGACAGCAACAATACTCTATGCTACATGCAAGTGGGTACAGTAAAAGGGGGGAAAGGAAATAGGTTAGCTATAGTTTTTCACTTTAAGTATTTGATGTTATTGATCTCCAGGCACAGAATTTTTACATATACAGTGAATATTAGATTTCCAAAAGAATGTATTTGCTATATAAATAAATTGTATCTGTTGATGCGATATGGACCTAAGCAGACATAACGTATTTGATAGTGACTTTTAAAAATTATGCCTGTACTTGAATGCAACAGCACATAGGCGTGTCAAAAATGCAAATACTCATATTACATTCCATGCGGAACACTTGTGCATATTTGTTCCATTGTGGTGCCCAGACGTGGTTCTGAAATTTGCATATAGAGACCACTTTGATCACTAGAAAGGCTCTCTTATGGCTGGATTGTCCACTGATTAATTTGTTCATGTATTTTTGCACACCTCTATATTGAGTAATTTTTGGTTGCACTAGGTCTTTTAGCTGCAATTCTGAAAATAATCTGATTTTTGTTCATACACTTTTGCTTTTTCAACTTCAGCTGCACACTTAGGCCCTGTTTCAACAAAATATGTAAGCAAATGCTTAATGTTAAGCATGCGAGTAGTCTCATTGACTACTCACATGCTTCAATGAGACTGGTCACATGCTTAAAGTTAAGCACCTGCTTAAGTGTTTTGCTGATTCAGAATCTTAATATGCATCATGTGAAGTTCTGCTCCAAT
The DNA here is from genome assembly GCF_002925995.2 of Terrapene triunguis. Classification (NCBI taxonomy): domain Eukaryota; kingdom Metazoa; phylum Chordata; order Testudines; family Emydidae; genus Terrapene; species Terrapene triunguis. The sequence goes on along the minus strand of NW_020664464.1, from coordinate 16,018,318 downwards.
ATAACTATGTAATCACTTGCTAGTTTCTTTTTAAAGTTCTGACTTTTTTCCATGAGACTCTAAAAAGAGGAGATGGTTTGCTTCACCTAGACCTGCTTTATTACAGTCAGTTTAGAACAGGGTTAAATTCACAGAATTTACTGAAAAAAAATCTTAAATGTTACTAATGCATAAGAATAAAGTGTGCATTTTTACATTTTTCAATACAGTCACAACTGCCCCCCTAGTTTTGCAGATATAAATAGAGGTCCTGGTCCTGGAGTGCTCTGGCTGCTTTCACCTCTGCGGGTTCACAGTGCCCTAAAGTTTTAACCCAGTGGAGGATCTCTCCAGCATGAGTGGAACAAGCATTTGTTAGACATCAAAATATAGTTGTTCATTAAAATAGTTACCACTATGACCTGTCTTGCTTACAGGGAGGTGTGTGCTTCCTCATTGTTTTCCAGGCTGTGTTTGGAGTGCAGGATCCAAGATACATAAAGTGATATTGAGGCTTGCTGTTCTGTTCTCTCTTTGGATGGCTCAGTAAATGATTTTTATGCCTTCTGTTATTTTTCATGTCTGTTGTTCTTGCTGTTGGTACTTTGAGTCTGCCATCCCCCTTGAGTGATAGCTTCCATTGTCATGACCTTTACGGACTCTCTACTCCTTGATCCAATGAGGGAGTCTGCCAACCAAAAACATACACGCTATTTTGAATATCTCACTGACTATTTGCAAGGCAATAAGATCTAAAGGGTATCCCAAGGGCTAATCTGATTCTGCTGATGCCATGTTATCTCAATGTGATATCATGCTGCTTGTTTTTCAGAACCTCTTATTCCTTCAATCTCTTGCTTAGTTTATCTGTGCGAATGTATCCATTGCTGGCGTTTAAGGTCAGCAGTTGGTAAAATGATTATAAAAAGTGGAATTAAGGGAGCAGAAGAAAGATCAATCCCATCTTCCCAGCTTTTGTGTGTCATGTGACATCCCACCATTGCTCTAGGACAACGGTTCTCAAATGTGGGTCGGGACTCTATTTTAATGGGATCCCCAGGGCTGGCTTAGACTTGCCGGGCAGCAGGGCTCAGGTTATAGGCCCCCTGGCTGAGGCTGAAGCCCTTGGGCTTCGGCTTTGACCCCTTCCCCGCCCAGGGGAGTGGGGCTCAGGCTTTGGCTCCCCAACCCGGGGCAGTGGGAATCAGATGGGCTGAGGCTTCGGTCCCCCCTCCTGGGGTCGTATAGTAATTTTTGTTGTCAAAAGGGGGTCACGGTGCAATGAAGTTTGAGAACTCCTAATCTAAGAGCTAATCCATGTTGTTTTCTTTCTCCCTGTATGGTAATATTTATTTTTTGAAGTTTAATGTGGTTTATCAAATGTGACAACTGTGTAATCCAGTGCTTTTTTGTTTTATTATGTAGCCGCGTGAGTTAGAACATTTTTTTGCTTTTTGTTTCCTTCATGTCTTTTTTTAGTTCTGATCTGGATAATTTTAAATTTCCAGATTTTGTGTTTTACAGTCAATATTATTAATATTCCGCCAAACTGTCTGAGTAAATGACATGAAGACAGTTACTTGGAAACTGATTTTTTTTTTCAGCTCAGCCATAGCTCTCTTCACCACTCTTTGATACACCTGCATGTAAACCTCTACATAATGGATCTGTTTTTCTCTGAGAAGAGGGGGTTATCTGACTGAAAAAGTCATGTTATGGTTTGTTTGTCTTCTTCTTTAATGTTGTCTGGTAGCTCCGTTCTCAGTCTCAGCAAAGACATCCCTTGGAATTTCCAAAGAGTGTTTCAATAAAAAATTTTCTCCACTTTGCATTGAAATTTTAAAATTTATGCCTTAGGGAAATGTCTAAGCACCTGGAGTGTTTCACTCCCACTTAATTTTCAATTTTCATGTTCCAGTGAGAGTACAGGGTTTGTTGGGTTAATTTCTTGTTTAAATATATATTCTAGTTCAATCAGTTAAGCAGGACAGATATTAGACAATGTTGGTATTATTTTGAAATTGAGTTGGTTAACTATTCTACAAACTGCTATATCTACCAAGTCATTCAAGTGTCAGTGTGTCATGAACAAGGGTGGGCCTTGCTTTTATTGGACCCTATGTGAAGTAAGGTGTTCAGGGACCCATCTCCACCTATATGTAGCTGGGCATGTAATATTATGCCTGGTGAATTGGGGCTGTGTATGTAGAATTGCTGGATGAATGAAATAATATAGCCCCCTACTACACAGTTTGTGTTCTCTTAACCCGCTCCTCCCCCTGCAAATATTTTGGTTTGAGTTGATTTTACCCAAATTGAAATATTTCACTTTGATGGCCTGAAACAAACAGTTCCATTTTGAGTTCAGTATTAAACTGTATTTAATACTGAATCTCCTGATGGTGCCAGATTGCCTTGTGGCAGTGATAGGACAGTTGCCTGATGTCCCTATTCTCTCCTATGGGCCAGGCTTCCTGGCTAGACTATATCTCGCATGCTGTCCCATGAGGCGTGATCAGAGGCCAAACACATTGCATCATGGGAGATATAGTCTGGTTAGGCAGTCTGGTCCATAGGAGAGAATGTGGGCACCAGACGTCTGAACTACAGCTCCCATGATGCAAACTGTCACCACCAGTAGATGCAGTTCAATTTGAACTGATTTGAAACAAAACATTTAGTGTCAGTTCAGCAAACTGAAATAAAACACTTTGATTTGGAAATATCCAAATGGTCAGTTTCAATTGAAAATGCTGGAACAAAACATTTCACCATTTCTAAATGAAAAATTTTCAGAACTCTTCATTCTGGGAAAATTCTGATATGTCAACTTTTCATCCTAATTTGTGATGAAAACAAATATTTAAGTATCCTAATTTCCCATGGGACAGAAATTACAATTGCTCAGCTCCAGTCTAATGTCATTACTCACCATAGTTTGTATGTTCCACAAAATCTGGTGGTGCCGTGTGCTGGTCCTGTATTGTTTTCTGTGGTTAATCTATAGTACTTAGCATAGAAAACACACTATGCTTAAACTTTGTTTTGTTTAAATTTTTGGCTGGAATTTGATCAAAGCTTTTTAAGGTACAGAGCTTTATTCCCTCCATGTGAACAGAGGGTAGTTTCAGGGTTTGTGTTGCTTTTAAAAGGTGAGTGTGACAGTATGCGTTTGTTTATGTAATTTATCAGTATCTTAAGACATGGCGAAACATATTCTTTTTGAAATGATTAAAAATGATGTTGTGGGCAACACTCTGTGGATGATTGTCAACACACCATGGATTGTACGTTGAAACTGTGGAATAAGTTTGGTACAATACCATGCCGTTAACCCATTACCTTTTGAAAACTAGTAAAATATAATCCCTGCAAATCTGGAGTGCACTCCAGCAAACTAAAATCTGCACACTGATTAATGTATCTGTTGATTTCTGCCTGCTCTATGCACACTGGGACTGTGAGTCTTCACCCACTCTAGATTAAGTGAGGAGAAACATGTCCCTGATCTCTCATGACGGACCTAGCGTCTCACCCCCATATATTCATCAACCTTATTAGAGGATGCACCTAGATGTAGACATATAGCATTGTGTACATTTTCTTTAAGTATGATACAGAGCTAAAAAATTAGGCAATAACACATTTTCCATGTCAAACTAATTGTTTACTGTGGTGCATATGGTCTACAACCATGCTTCAGTTATGAAAATTAACTGTTACCAAACATGTTTGTTCTCTGTAATTAACATAGATTCATAGAGTTTAAAGCTAGAAGGGACCATTAGATCATTTGATCTGACCACCTGTATATCACAAGCCATTAAATTTCATCCAGTTACTATTGTATTGACCCCAATAACTTGTATTTTGGCTAAAACATATCTTCCAGAAAGGCATCTAGTTTTGATGTGCAGATCTGAAAAGATGGAGAATACACCACTTTCCTTTAGCTCTGAGATTTTAGTTTAAATCAGAGAGGTTCTGGTAATTATATAATCTTTGTGCAAAGTTGGTATGGAACTTTAATAGCCACATCTCATGGCACTGCTCTCTCCAATTTGCAGGATTATTTCTAAATGCTCCACTATATCTCATACTTTACAATGCATATAATAATTAAAACAGTCCTGATTTAAGTTTATATATAATCCATTTTAGTATGAGGTTGATACAATGGGTGATGAGCTACAGGAAGTTAAGTTGTTTTTGTAGTATTATAGTAGCTTGAAATTGAAAGTACTATTTTAATATCCTGCTGAGAAGACAGTTTGATGATGGTGATTGGCTCCTTTTATCATTATTGGTTTACTTTGGATATGAACCACTTTGGTGTCATCAGTCCTGCTGCATATCAAAAAACCACAGTTGATATAAAATCCCCTCTATGTTTGCAAATTGGCCCATTGAGGACAAAGTCTGTGAGCATCAAGTTCTCCTGTATTGTTGCGGGAAGTGATTCATCCACTAGTGTGCGTGGGACAAAACCATTCCCAACATTTTTGCAGTAACTTTGGAATCAGTAGAAGAGCTTAAAAGGACAGAAGAGAAATCACTTGGAAACAAGCAGTACAAATAACTGAATTAGTTTGCAAATTATAATGTAATGTTCAGTCGTCATGTTCACAAACAAATTATTTAATGTTGATTGAAATGTTAATAAATTAAGTGTTAAAATGAACATCTGAATTCCATTTGTCTAGTCTGCCATGTTTATGGCTATGTAAAGGCTCACATTCTGCAGAATTTTGTTTTGTTATTTTAAGAGAAAAATTCCTTTGCTACCAAACTTGTGGCAATCCACAAGGACTCCTGAGAGCCTTTTCCTTCAGGTGTGTGCTGCCCCTGTTGCAGTTGTTACTACTGCTGTTACTGTGTCTGCTAGGTCACTGCTAACTTCAAATCCCAATATATCATCTTGAGTATGTAAAAGGGTAGGTTGGTTTGTTTATTTTGTTTCTGCATCAGATACTTGGAAGAGAGTCTATCCTTGATGAGCATATACATTTGATTTCAATGCTAATGCCATCATCAATGGTACTGTCCTTATCAAAGGGAGAATTAACCCTCCATTTCCTTGGTTGGAGTTTTGAGATCCCGGTGTTGTGCATGTAAGAGCGTTTCACTGATTAACAGTAGAAGAGGTGATGAACCTAGCAGGGTTTCATATATTCTGTATAACCCAATCATCACCTAGAGAATCTCGTGTTCCTCTATTTCAGACATGGGACCAAATTCACTGCTGTGTAAACTTACAAATCACGGCCCAAATTTACCGTTGTTAGAACCACAACTCTCTAATTGCAGACTCCAGCCGATGTTCCATCTAAATGTGTCTGAATTATTCTCCACTGCTGTTAAGTCCCATCGCCTGAAATCAAAAGGGCTAGAGGTTAATTGTAGTATGCATTTATTTAATGACTTATCACTAGTGGTTTTATTTTTGTACTCTGTTTTGTTTTTCCAATCATGATTCTCTTTTTGCCATATTCTGTTTTGTTTTTCTCTCCCACGCCCTTCCAGTTTTATTACTGGAGGCCCCCACGGTGATAATGCTGAGAGACTCCATCTGCTCTGAGCAGATGGGAGAGGTGCATTAATATTATGTTCCATATTTGAGTATGTTTCATCTACAGTGAGGCTAGGCATCTCTCAGATAGAAATCAGTATAGCTGTATTGCTAATACAATGTCATGTAGCATTTGGTTGGCATTTACAGTGGTACGGTACAGGTTGGTCAGCATGAGTTGTGACAGAGTATCGGGGCATCTGCTCTCCTCTTGAAAGAAGTCCGAGCCACTCACATCATAGGCTGGCCCCCTCACAAAAACCCATTTATTGGTTTGTATCCTGGGAATTTAAGTCCTGTCTAGAACTTGCCTTTACTCAATGACTGCACAGTTCAGTTTTCATGCCCACAAAGGATCTCTGAACTGCTTCATTGCAGTCACTAAGCACTAAAATAGTGTATAAACACAGTATAGATACAGCATATCTCTGAAAGGTTACCAAACTGGTTGTATAGATTTTCTTGGACTGTGGGGATTTTTGTGTAATGTTAATAACTACATCAGATGGCTGAGAGGTAGAGCTGGTAAAAAAAAAAAATTCCATCAAAACATTTTTCTACAAAAAATGGTTTTCCTCAATTAAAAATAAGAGTTTTTTTTGTTTTGTTTTTTTAAATCCCTTTTGTCTAAATAGATAGTTCAGGTTTTAATTGGAAAAAATAATCTGAAAATTTAAAAAATCAGGTTTTTCTCAAAAAACCAGAACCTTTCACAGAAAACTTTGAAAATGAAAAATTGTTCATGTGGTTTGAAATTTTTTGCAGGAAAAAATCATTTCCCAACCTGATGTATTGCAAAGGCAATTTGACAAAGAAGTGTGGGGTATCAGAGAAAAGCCACAGAGCAAACAACAACTGGGAGAGGGGAAAATCTGCCAAATTGAATGTATGCACAGTACGGTGCGTAATGTATTGGAAGGTCTAATTTCAGAACTGAAGATGCCTGTCTTAAAATGTTTGCAATATGAGGAAAGTCTTCTCCTTAAAGCTATTTAGAATCTTATTCAAAGACGGAGGGCCAATTTCACAGGTGAGGAGCAAGTTAGTTCCTCTTACACTGACTTACAGACTGTAGAACCCTTAGAGCTACTTGCATCCTCTCTAGTGCTGGGTAATGGAGTCTAAGGGTATGTCTGCGCTGCAGTCACGTGGTGTGATTACAGCTCATGTAGACATACCTGAGGTAGCTTCAATCTAGATCGCTCTGGTACTGCAGTGAAGCCACAGCACTGGGCTTCAGCACAGGCTCTACAAACCCACCTGGAACCCTGGGTAATTACTCAGGCAGTTCGCCCACGTTGAGACCCACGCTGCCACAGCTTCACTGCTCTGGTGCCTGAGCTATCTAGATGCAATCTAGCTTGGGTATGTCAACACAAGCAGTAATCACACCCCATGACTGCAGTATAGACATTCTAAGGTGGCACATGCCAAAAGATGGATATAACGTATCCCCAGCTGCAACAAGGATGGGAGGGGGATCAGGGCTGGGGAGGCGGGCTCTGGGGTGGGGATTAGGGGTTTGGGGTGCAGGAGGGTGCTCTGGGCTGGGATCGAGGGGATTTGGAGGCCGGGAGGGGGATCAGGGCTGGGGCAGAGGGTTGGGGTGCGGGAGGGATTCAGGGGTGCAGGCTCTGGGCAGCATTTACCTGCATCACATAAAAGAAATCCAATAAATCCAGGCAGCCATGTGAAGAAGTCTTAGGTCTCAATTCAGCCGGCCACTAAAGCACTTGCTTTAAAGTTAAGCATGCGCGGGAGCGCTATGTCGAAGGGGAGTGTCCAAGGCTGCCTTGCCAGTTGGCACCCGCTTACAGCTGTGTGGGACTGTTACCGAGTCTGACTCCGATTCTGCCCTTAGTCAATCACCTCGTCCTCTGGCCAAGTCCTTAATAAGAAATCAGTAGACAGACTGCTGGGGTCCTGTTAGTCTCAGCGAGCTTGCAGGCTGATAGATAGAGGCTTGTGCTAGCACTCTATAAATAGCTGTATAGACAGCGTTTTGAAGGTGCAGATCAGGCTCTGAAGCCTGGGGAGGAGGCTCACTGCCACAGGTTATCTAGACATACCCCAATAGGTGCCAGCTGAGCAGGCAGGCACTTTTTCCCATTAACCCTTTAGTTGCTAAGCCAACAGGGGGTCTATACCACTCCATGACAGGGACCTTCTATGCCTCATTTAAAAGGAGCTAATTGGGTACTACATTTGGAAGAAGAGCATGTAGCTGTGTGTCTGTTTAAGGCCACCATAAAGTTCCACCCTAAGCTCCTTAACTTAGCTGATAAAATCAGTCAGAAGCGCATAATCCATTGTAGTATCACTAATAAGGCCATGTCTACACACTGAGTTGCGCTAGTTTAACTAAAGGTCTGTTTTAAAATCAGTTTAGTTAAACTGGCACTAACCCCTGCATACACCCTGGTTTAATTGATTTAACTTAATTTGTGAAGGAATTGACTTAAGATAAATCAACATGAGACAGGATTAAATCGATTTAAAAGTATCTACATAGGGGGGTTGAACCAGTTTAGGTTAACTGGTTTTTAAACCAATTTTAGTCAAACTGATGCAATTTTGCTTGTTAGACAAGGCTGTATTGGTGACTGCTGCACAGTGCCTAAAAATACTTGTCGTTTACTGCACATAGCAATTTCCACCTTATGTGACCTGAAAAGGAAACCGAATGGGTGTGCCTTTTTTGTTGCTTCGTTCTGATGTGTATAAAAAGGCAATAAATAAAACTACTTGGTTTTTTTACTTAAAAATATTGAGAATTACATAAGAACATAAGAGTGGCCATACTGGGTCAGACCAAAGGTCCATCTAGCCCAGTATCCTGTCTTCTGATAGTGGCCAATGCCAGGTGCTTCAGAGGGAATGGACAGAACAGGCAATCATCAAGTGGTCCATCCCCTGTTGCCCATTCCTGGCTTCTGGCAAACAGAGGCTAGGGAATTTCAAGTCTTTCAGAATTTCAAGAATTTCGGGGTTTTGAAGGATTTTATTAGAGGTCTCATAATATGAATTAGTGGAGAGAAAAGAGTTGAAACTTTGACAGATTTTTCCTTTCAACTGTTTATAGAACACTGTGAGTTAGATAAGTGTGGTTGGGATTTTGGTTTTATTTAGCAAAATATTATAAGCACTTCCCCTCTCAAATTGATTTGACTTGCTTGATATTATGATATCATCCTTCCAATTCTCAAGTTGTCCATCGTATCTTCAAGGAAGACCAAAGTAGAAAAAACCTGAATTTCTACTATTTAAAAAAAAAAGAAAAAACTTTTTGGGACGCAGGTGGCAAAAAATTTTCAGGCCATCCTTATATGACATAAAGAAGCAAAAAGGGCCGCAAAACCCAGTATCTTTTCCTTTGCAGATGACCTTTAAATGCTTTTGAAAATCTAATCCTCACAAGAACTTTGAAGTAGGTAGGTAAGCATTACTGTGTTTTACCTATGAAGAAACAAGCAGCTAGATTAAGTAATTTGCCCAAGGCAACAGAAGGAGCCTCTGTCAGAGCAAAGTTAGAGGAGTCTGGATTTTGAGACTCAGATTACTAGGCCATGCGCTGCTTGGTTAAATAGTGCTGTACTTGGATTTACAGACCACAAAACAGTACAAAGTACTTTAAAGACACAGAGATGCAGAATCAATCTTACAGGTAGTAGTGTGGCACCATCTCTGGCAACCCAGCAGCCTTCTGAAAAGGGAATCAGTTCCACTACCGTACTAGAAGGAAAACTTGTTGTACGGAGTCCTGGAACTTTGGTAAGGTACATGGGGCCCTAGGATTAACAGTAAATATTCTCTTTGTTCTTGAAAATCAAGCAGGAATGTTGAATAGATTTTTAGTGCCAAGTGTTTGGCACTTGGTTGGAAAATGTAGAGTTATAATCAGGGCAACCCAGAAGTGTGCCAGTTATGTGTTTAACCATTCTTGGGGTAGATTATTTTTGAACTTTACTTTCAAACAAAGACTTGCAAGTAATTCTGATTCAACAAAGAGACTACAGAGAACGGTCAGCCTTAAGTTATCTAACCTTTTTTTTTTTTTTTTTTTCCTGTACATGGACACTGTTTTTTAGTTGTCCAAGTAAAATTATGAATGTTCCTACTGGCATGCAGCTTTGAAAGCCTGCTTTACATTCTGAAGTTGAATAGATATTTAAAATAAGACAATTTGGGATAAAATCTTTGTTAAATACAGAAGTATACATAGTCCATTTTCATAGTGGCTGGGGTAGTGTTTTTGGCATGTCTCCAGATCTGCTGGAGCAGATTAAATTCCTAGCCTTCTGGGAAGTCAGAAAACTAGGTTTCAATCAAAGAACATTAATCAATATATGATCGTGAACATATTCATAAGATCTGTGATGGTTAGCAGCAGCTAGGAGTTGTAAATTTTAAAAGACGTTTGAAGAGATTTTTTGTGTTAAGTAGGGTAATTAACCAGAAAGGAAAAATACTACATCAGTGTGTGGGCTGCAAATGGAACCAAAGGAGTTATTGGAAATACCTGCTTCACATAGAAGACAGAATAGCTTGCAATGTTCTGCCTCCTTCAGGAACAATCTATGAATGAAATAGTCACCCCATTCATACTAAAAAGAACTCAAAGTATGCAGCTTTCCTTTACAGATTGTCACTTCTCATTTATCTTCTGTATCCATTTTATTTACAGGTTTTTTTTCAGTCATTCGTTCAGTTTTTACACAGTCAATGGTAAACATGTAGAACTGTGGCTGTTTACCATGGGATTCACATAGACAAACGCAAGTAACAGACAATATCTGAAAACGGTAACCTTGTAATGAATACTTATTACCTAAAGAAATCTAAATGATTTCCTGTTAGGAACAGTGTCCTGTATGAGGAAGAGAACAAACATAAATTTAAAAAATCAAATCTCCAAGCTGCAATCATAATTTCTATCTGCAGGCTGATCTGCATAAGTAAAATACTCTCTCTTTAGACGTGATATTTGTAAAGGTTGAAGGGGCTTAACATTTAAATTTCAGTAGATGGAAACAAAATAAGAGGCGCGAGCTTTGTATGGTACGTTGATTCAGTCAGAAGCTGGATAGAAGGCTGTGGGGATTTCAAACAGGTGAAACAATTATTTTTTCATGGCAACGTTGTAAACTGATGCTTTAATTTATTCAGCTAAGATTTATTTTTCATTTTGCTGGAATGGATCCATTGTTTCTTACTCAAAAATGATGATCAAGATTCGTATTTCTTTATATAAAAGTTGCTCAAATAGTTTCTGTAGCGTAAGCCACTGAGGTACACACAGAAAATAGAGACAGGATTAAAAGCTTACTGTAAGCTTGCTGGGAGTTAGAAGATGTAATGCAGCCGGTATTTTTTCTTCCTGAATCTTGAGTACCTTGTGTGATATTTGGATAACAGGATGGCAGTACAGTTCCACTATTACGGCAAGTTCTAGTAGCCAACTGCAGGGATTTTTTAATCAATTCTGTATTTTTGAGGAGAGTGGGGAGGGACACATGGAGCATCTGTCTCTTTCCTCATTTCTCCCCTTTGCATTCTTCAAGAGGCTCTTATATTCTTCCAGCATCCACCCAGGGCTTATGTAAAGGAAACTGATGGACTAAGGGCATCCGAGGCCAGTACTGAAAAAGACCAGACTTTTGTAGGAACACTTCATGTAGGACCACTATTCTTTCTTCTTTAACCCAATGTCTGTTAATTTTATAATTTGCCGGGATCGTAAGTGGACAATTACTGTTGCAATCATCTATCCAGACCCAGAGGAGAAAGTACAACGAGCAGATGAACATAGTTCTTTCTCTTCTTCCCACCATGCACATCCTCTGAGATCAAAGATGAGTCATAGTTAAGGTTCCTATTCTCTGCAAAAGTGTTAACACAGGATAAACAATGTGTGTGTCTGAAAGGGAAGATTGTCCTTGGAGGGGAAAGGAAGGCAAAGCTATTGCACCAGCTCTCACCTTTCAAATAATTAAGAAGGAATGGAAGAGGCATAAGATATTGGCTGTTTTTGGAAAAAACTTTTTCCCCTGACACAGGATTGTTTTCTGCTGTTATCTTCCCATGAAGTAAAGCAGTAGAGTGAAATGGGTTAGTTTTTGGCCCACCTCTAGATGCAGGGCAAGCAGCTGGGCCTCCCAAGATTCTGTTCATCCCATGGAGACTGAATATCTTTTTAATGAGGTTTCTCAAATTTACTTTTTTTCTGTGCTGTGAGGGATGGAAAGGGGCATGTCAGCGATACATCATGTCATGGCAATGTTGATTCCAGATTGCTTATAGGCAGGGCTGGATGTAGTCAGTCCAGGACCCTAGGCTCATATGGCAAGGCAGGCTCTCTCCCCACCCCAATCCTTTGGCCCTGCTCACTGACCATGGCCCCATCTTCACACAGGAGCCTGTGGCACTCTACCTCAATGCAGCACTCTGGATCCTCCATATTCACCCATGACATATAATTAATATATATATCGTACAACCCACTCCCAGGAGAGTATTTGTTTAATCAGCAGGGGAGTTGTAATCAAGGGGTTTACAAAAGCCATAAGAGGGTTGCGCAAGCAACACACAGTGGGGGATTGCTCACCTCTGTGACTCAGCAAAGTCCACCAGGAAACGTCTGGGCTAGTGTTTTCCAGGCACATGGACTGATGATATAAAATAGGGAACAGTGGCATCATGCTTTTACCTTTCTCCTCCCCAACTTAAGCTGGAAGCAACAAGAACGCTGCCCCAGGCTTAAAGGAGACCTGTATTAAGAACTGTAACCTGCCCACAACATCCAGTGGGGTGAGAAAACTGCTTGATCCAAATACTGCCTAGTCTAATAAGGTTTAAGATTTAGACTGCATGTTTACTTTTTATTTTCTTAGGTAACTATCTCTGATCTTTTGTGCCTACCACTTATAATCACTTACAATCTATCTTTCTGTAGTTAATACATTTGTTTTATATTTTACCAAAAACAGTGTGTTTTGGTTGAAGTGCTTGGGAAATCTAAGCTCAGTTTACAAAGGCTGGTGCGTGTCCTCTCCACACTGAGGGAGGGGCAACAGGCTTCTGACCAGGGCAAGACAGTATGTTCCGGGGATGCAAGGCTGGGAGCTTGGGAGATTTGCTGGTGCCTTTCTCTGTGTGATTTGTGAGTGGCTTAGGGAGCATTCACGCAATATAGCTGAGTGTGGGGCTCTACATGCAGTTGTGCTGAGTGATAACAGCGCCTGAGGGGTTTGTTGCTTGTCACTAGCAAAGCATTGTGAGATACAGCCCAGGCTGGAGCATTAAGAGGGCACAGTGGTATCCCAGTTCCAGGTTGTACCCCAGGGATCCCATCACAGAGCCCCACTTGTAGTGGCAGGCGGATGGGTCCTGCCCTTCCCAAAGAGATAGTGGTAGCAGTATGGGCTTTCTTGTCCCCTGCCTCACAGGAGTGGCAGCAGGGATCCTCCACCCCGCCATGGTAGCAGCAAGTGCTCCTCCTCCCTCCCCCTGCCCAGTACTTACCTCTGCAGCCAAAGTGTACCTGGTTGGGTTGGGAGTGAACCAGGCCTGCTGCACTCTCCCACTGCTATATGCACAGCCCCCTGTTGGGGTTGTGTTGGCAGGGTCCGCCAGAGCAATGGGTTTTGAACTTTATACCCCTTAGTGTGTTATCTAGGCCTTAGGTGTAGACCTTATAAAGCCTTTGCATTAGTTGGCCCTGGGTTGCCCCACAAGTTCAGTGGGTTGTTACATGATTTGGTTCAGACTTGCTTGAGGAATCATGCATGTGTTTGTCTTACTCATCAGTGCTAAGCCCTCTCACTGAAACAGAATATATATGTAGGGAGGGTGGAGACTCTATTCAAGTCCACCCTTCCAGATTTAGTGACTCTACTTGGACAAGGGCTGAAAGACCTGAGTAGCAGCAACAGAAAAGTAAGTAGCTTGCTAAATTTCTAGTGAGTTCTGCATGCTGTTTGCCTTACGTTTTTACCAAACATTTAAAAATTTTACGTTCTGAGTCTGTCTTTGAAGTTCCTACTCAAACAGAACTCCCATTGACTAAGGTTTGCCTGAGCAAGGACAATAGGGTAGAACCCTTTATTTGTATTTGATTCATCAGTTCTACTTTTTTTTCTTGTTGTGTTGTGTGTGTGTTTCCCCTTAGGAAAGCTCATGTCCAACTTGTTGAAGTTTTTATGGGCTGGGTTAGGAAAGCCAGCTGCTGTCTTTCCTATCTGTCTTTGCCTTGTTTGTGGCAGCTGTCCCCAGCAGAGAGGGACCAGTACAACTTAAGTCCTGGTTTGGGAAGCTCAAAAATCGAAGAAAGGATGGAGGAGGTGATTGTTTTCTTTGGTTACCATATTCTGAGATTTATTATTGTTGGCTAATTAACTGCTGTTCTATTTTTATTTTCCAGATCTCTGGGTTTGAAGGGCTGATACTCAAACAGTTCCTACTTGACTAGAGCACTAAGTGACTACTTCCTTGTGTATGTACTTTGTATTCCTCAGAAATTAATTATTTTTATTTGAAGACCTGTGAGTTTTGGAGTTCTCTCCCCCACCTCCCCTTTCTCTTTTTGGCGTGGGGGGTCAGTAAGTTGTTAGTATTGCGTGGTTTATTTAAAACTGTTCTGACTGCTCTTGTTTTAACTTTTATTTCAGGAGCCAGCCATGAACAGAGGAGGAAAGACTTTCATGCTTGGTTTTATTACCATTTATGCTACTTTTATGCAGAAACCTCTTTTCAGAGCTTTTCCTTTTCTAAATAAATTTTACTTTTATTGAATTTCTAGTACGTGTTGTCTTTTGTTCCCTGTGTGAAAAGTTTTGCTTCAGTTTTTTCAGTCAGATCCAAAAGCTGCTGAGCAATTTGGTTGTCTGCTTTTGGGCCTGCTTGAGTTTTCCTATCACATGTCCAATGTAAAAAATGTTCAGATCCACAGACGCCCAGCCTGTCCCGTTCCAGGGGTGCTAGCTAGAATATTGGTAAGGTGCATGGTCCTCAGCAGCCTCTAGTTAGTGGTTTCTTAGACCATCCCTCTGCCCCTCAAATTTTTGTTACTTAATCCTAGGATGGATACCTCCTAGCACAAAGCCATTCCTCCCCCAATTATCCCTATTGTTCTCATTATTGGCCGAGGCTACTCTAGGTGGACTCTGAGCATTAACTCCCCTTTACCCAGCTTTTCTGCAACACAAAGAAACTCCTCCAACAGAGTCAGCTATAACTCATGGCCACTTGAACAGGCCTGTCTGGGATTCTCCACAGGGCACCAGTGTCATGTCCACCCACGTGCTCAATAATCAGTTCAGATACTGAGACTCTTCTCTTAAGGCTCCCCAAAGTTTAACAAAGATGGAGAATTCCATACCATGTAATATAACCTAATAATTTAACACATGCATTCCATTACCAGCTCTGCCGTCATCTTATGCTGTTTTGCATTAACATAACATTTTTCTTAATGTAAATAATCATCTGTAGCTGAGACTGTTGTGTCAGCTAATAAATAGTTAACTTTATAAGAGGCACCATTCCCCTTCACCACTCCCAAACAAAATCTGTCACTGAGTTCTTGTTGTGAACATGCTGTTTTGCTCTCTGTGCGTTAGTAGCATTCATATTTTGCTCCATTTTTCTTTTTTTCTTTTCTAGAATACAGCACATTTTCAAATGCACTGAAGAGGTGCCGGAATCAGAAGAAGGAACACTCTGTTTTCAATCAGCGAACAGAAGAGGCATCTGCTGCTCAGTATTTTCAGGTAACAAAGCCATCTAATGCTAGTTTTGTGGAAGCTAAGTTATAGATGTTTCCCTGTTTTTCTGACCTTAGTCACTGGACCAGGTAGAAAGTTAGCTCAGGATTCTGCAGCAAAGGGTCAGGCCCTTGTTACTGTTAAATACAGGTAGTTTGGTAGAAGATGGGCTTTATCTTTTTCTATTTTTCCATTCCTCCTTTCCTTTTAGTTTTATGGCTGTCTATCTCAACAACAGAATATGATGCAGGATTTTGTGAGGACGGCCACATATCACAGAGCTATCCTACAGAACCACATAGATTTTAAAGACAAGGTAAGCTCTGTTGGATCCAAACATAATCGTGTCCGGAAGAATAACATTGATTGAACTCTCCCGTCTGATCTTTCCTAGAACTTTGTGCATGAGTGTACTGATATGTAACACATATGTTTACAAAAATAGGTGTCAAGTATATGGATGCCGAGGCACTATGGTGATGGGTGCATTACAGGCACCTTAGGATAGATGTACTTGCACCTAAACCCTGGATCCAAACATTAGATCGGAATTTCACAGCTGGCCCCTGTGGACTAACCAGAAACCCAAATCTGAACACTCCTGAAAGTTTTGGGCAAAGAAATCAGAAGCCGAACTTGGCACCTTAGGCCCACCCCTTTTTTTTATATACATATACATATACATATACATATATGTATAAACATAGGAATTGCCATACTGGCTCCGAACGGTTCCATCTAGTCCAGTGTATTGTCTCTGACAGTGCCCAGATGCTTCACAGGAATGTGCGATAAAGTTTGCATTCGGCAGGTTTGGGGCAATCTACCCTCTTTCCCTCCCTCGCCCCAAAAAACCGCAAAACAAAAAAGATTAGGTCTCCTCCTACTTGCTAATAGTTAAGAGATTGGCTTAAATCATGAAGCAAAATGTATATCATATCATACCTCTGGATATTCACAGAATCATAGGACTGGAACAGACCTCGAGAGGTCATCTAGTCCAGTCCCCTGCACTCAAGGCAGGACTAAGTATTATCTAGACCGTCCCTGACAGGTGTTTGTCCAACCTGCTCTTAAAAATCCCCAATGATGGAGATTCCACAACCTCTCTAGGCAATTTATTCCAGTGCTTAACCATCGTACCATATACATGCTCAATCCCTTTTCGAATTTTGTTAAATTTTGACCCCTAAAGACATCATCTTATGGCAATGAGTTCCACAGTTTGTTTACTTACTTTTTCACACATTGTGTGAAAAAAGTTTCCTTTTATCAGTTTTGAATTTGCCATCTTTTAGTTTAATTGAATGTCCCTGCTGCAAATTGGTAGAAGTCTTTATTGAGCAATCTACGGGGATCCCCAGTCCCCTTTCTTGAATTGATATGGTTAATTTAGAACCCTGTAAGGTGTATATGAGTAGATAAAATGTTTTCACACCAAAGTTGCATTACTCTGTTTCAGTGCTGAATTTAATTTGCCACATTGCACAGTCACACCTGGCTTTGGTTAGGTCCTTCTGCAGTTCCTCTCTGTCTCTCTGTTCTTGACTAACCTAAATAACTGTGTAATCTGCAGAATTTGCTGTCTCACTATTCATCCCTCTTCCAGAACATTAATCAACATATTAAGCAGCATAGGATCCAGTATGGAACACTGCTATAACCAAAAATGCAATCTGAAAGCAACAGTTTACCAATCTGCTAAAAGTTTTCCAAGTCTGTAAATGGCTAAGACTGTGCACTGCACCTGTAATGACTTCCCCCAACTCCTGCTTTCTGTGTGCACTTATCTGCTTTTTAAGACAATATCAAAAAACAAGGCTGACTTCAACTCAGGGCCATCTAAAATTGACACCACCCCAAAACAAGACTTTTAATACAATCTAAATTATTAAGCAAGAAATTTCCCCCTCATAAAACTTAAGTCAAAATAAAGAAAATAGTTAAAATAAAGTTTCTCTTCACTTTTTTAAGTTTCTAATGTTCTAACTGGGTGTTTCTTCTTTTTGTGTGTTTAGTAAAAGGTTAAGATACATTTTATGATGCCTGTTTGCAGTGGGAATAGGCCAGTCATACCTTTATGCAAACCTCAAACCATACTAACTGTTTAATTTCGTAAAAGTAAAACAAAGGGGTTTAAGACACCTTAACCCCTTGCCTGAGACAACCCTCCCCTACCATCAACTCAACAATACCAGTGAGCTAGGAGCATGGGAGGGCTTGCCCAGCTTGCCTGGAACACCAGTACCTGGCTCATAAGAGTGTGAATGGTATTGGATTGTTGATTTGTTCCATCATCAACTGATTAATTTTCTTACCAGAACAGGTAGAAATCTTGTATTGCAGGGTCTGTAACTAGTAGAACAGCAGTGGATTGGGGACACTCCTTGTCCTTGGGCTCCCTACCAATGAGAACCCCAATGAGTGTTTTTGCTTTTTACAGCAAGAAGGTAGAAAATGAACAGCAGAACCCAATTGTGCACATTTGTTTTACACTGAATTAAGGAGGAGGAAGTGTGTAGGCTGTGTATATTTTGTACCTGCTGGCCCCTTTAGCAGCTATTGCTGTTGTACAGCTGCTTGTGTTCTCTCTTGGTGTATTTATTTTTCCAACTGTTGGAGCTGCCTTGGCCTCTGTTCAGCATACCTCATAGTAAAGCTTGTTACAAACTTGATGCTGCTGGCCACCCACCTAGAGAATGATCTCCCTATTCCCTGTCCTGTGAAATGAGAAGTTTCAGAACAAATGTGGTTGAAAAATTGGATTGGATATTTTGTGAGAAAACTCTTTCCCATGAGAATCTGAGAATTCCAGTGCTGCTTAGGTTTGGGCTAGCCAGGGCAGAAATACTGCACCAGTGTTTACTGTTAAAGCCAGAAAGCGTAGAGGCATATGAAAGACTGAAATATATAAGAAGGGTGATGTGGGGTGGGGGAGGGAGTAGGATGAGGATAAAAGAGCACAGTAATTTTCAGATCTTCAAAAAGAGGTTTGATTCAGCTGTTACTTGTTTCCTAGCCAGTTTGGCCATTCCGTTGATTTTCACATTTCTGTCACTTTGCTCCTTTGATGTAAGGAAGTCAACTTACCTGGAGTGAAAGGCATTTATGGTGGAGAAGCAATCACCTTCACATTTCAATTATTTTTTGGAAAAAGTATCCTTGTGAAGGAATGAAGCAGTTGGTCTTAGTTGTGGTGGTAAAAACTGATTCTGGACCCCTTGATAATGTTCTTGGCGGTATTTTCAATACACATTCTGTTTGTAATAGGGTAACAGATGAAATACTTCAGAACCAACTGTGGGTAGTGCTTGTACCAACCATTTGTGTTTTTAAGGAAGCCTAAAGAATATGGAGACAATTTTTAAAAAGTAATGAATCCTAGATAATAAAGTTGGAAAACATTGCTTGGGTTGTCCTCTGCACTACTTAAAATTGTCCTCTTCTCTATAACAACCTTGTAAGTGTTGTCTCTACAGTACTTTCACTAGTGTTGCCTCAAACTTTTTAATCATAAATTTTTTTCTATTCTTGTCTGGTCTCCCTCACTATTTAGCATTAGGAAATTATTTCTAAGTGCCTATGTCATTTTTGAAAATTTTACCCTGGAGTTCAAACGTTGAAGTGCTACTAACATGGCGTCTTGCAAGTAAAGATGTCTTCTTGTGGTATAACTAGAAGTAATGACCTAAAATGAAAAATAAAATATTTTTAAATAGATGGTAAGTGTAAAGTTAGAAATAATTTCCTAATTCTTTTTTGAAAATGGGATTTAGACTCCCAAGTCACTTGGCACTTTTGAAAATGTTACCCATAAGTGTATTTTTAAAACAAATTATTTGAGTAATTTATGTACTACACCTGCCCTAAGTCTCCCCAGCCAATTTTTGTGACTTTTAAAGTCACATTTTTCTTGTATTTTAAAAAGTCCCCTCCCCATCCTCCTTTGCTGTATGAAAGATTCACACAAACAAAGAGGAACTGACTTGATTCTACAGGGAAGCAGACTATATAAAAAGTGCTCTCAAAGGCACTCAGTAAACAGAGAGAGAAATTCATTTTCTCTTTCTAATCTTTCAGTCAGATAATAATTAGATGTTACAAGTAACAATAGTATGGTAGAAATAGTTAGACCATATTGTGATTGATTTTTTTTAAACTGATGGTGTCCCTTTCAGGAATAAGGCCCTTATTCTAGAGTCTTGCAACCCGACCCAAACCCGATGGGTCCAGACTACAAGTGTTGGGTCCAGGTCAGGTGGAATAACAACTGGACCCCCTCAGGCACTCTCCCGCTGCTGCTGGTCGGGCCGGAGTGGCAGTGGTTGCGTCCCCCGGTCCTGCTGGCTGTCTTAGCACATCTTATTTCACAGCACAGCAGAGGGCAGTGGTTGACAGGAATGGGGCATGCAGCCACTGCCGACCCCATGGGCAGGAGGCTGTGGCAGCGCTGACTCAGGGATGGGAGGAAAGGTAGGGATCAGGTTGGGTCCTCGTCAGGCCTAAAAATTAAGCCTGAGCAGATCTCTGTTCTGCAAATGCTTAGGCATGTGTGTATCTTTCCACATGTGAATAGTCCCACTAAATTCACATATGGAAAATTACTCACCTGTGTGAGAGTTTGCAGGATCATGCCTAACTCTAATTAGATGGGTACAGCACAAATCCTCCCTGAAATGTTGATTTTTCACAATTATTTAAGTAGCCACTCATCTACTTCAGACTAGTTCTCGAAATGCCCACAAATTGGGCCTTTGAGCTGGTCCCTGTCCTTATTTATTTATTTATTTATTTATTTATTTACTTACTTATACATAGATATAAATACATGAGTGCAAATACATTTATAGAGTAAACTCACTAACTGCCAGTCCTAAAACTAGACACTTATATTGAGAATATTTGACTTCTTATTGGGGAAAAAAATGCTATTGAAGAATGGAAAAAAAAAAAAGCAAAGCTAATTCCATGTATTGAAATTTCACAGTGCATTGTCTTAGTGACCACAGTGGATATGTCTACACAGCAACTAGACACTTGTTGTACACCTGTTCCAGCCAACTTGGGTTCATGGGGCTCAGGCTGTGGGGCTGTTTCATTGAAGTGTAGACTTCTGGGCTCAGGCTGGAGCATGAGCTGTAGGGCCCTGCGAGGTAGGGTGGGCCTCCAAGCTTGGGCTGCAGCCCGAGCCGGGAAGTCTACATTGTAATGAAACAGTCCCACAGCCCGAGCCCCACAAGCCTGAGTCAGCTGGCATGGCCAGCTGTGGGTTTTCTTCCCAGTGTAGACATACCCACTGGGGGCTGGGTTCTGATGCCCTTACAGTGGATAGTGCCTGTCATGACATTGCTGGCCCCTTAAAGGGAGTCCAGGCCTAGGCTACCTGTGAAGAGCTAATTTAATGAGCCCATCTAGGTAGTTAATTGGATAATGAGCACCTGGGCCTGATAAAAGACTATTAGGGCTTCCTTACAGAAGGTCCTCACAGAGAAAGAAACTTTCCTAAGGAAAGAAACGCTCCCAGGACTGAGAACCACAGGCCCCAAGGAAGAAGGCTGTGCAACCTCCGAGCCCAAGGGAAGAGACTTTAGTTCAAGCTTATTTTGGATTTAATAAAGTAGAACCCCTTCAGGGGAATCTTGTCTCTCATCCATTTGGACTGTGTGGAGTTCTTAAAAGGCCCTAAAAGAAGGGAAACCAAGGCAGGCATGCCTGCAGCACCAAGTTATCTCAGCAGGGAGCACCTCCATGCCCTACAGCAGTACCTTACTCCACAAAGTCAGATGGACCATTTGAGAAGTAACGTGTGTTACTGGATGTGAGGAAAGGGCTCAGAATCTGGCCCTAAGTAGAAAGCCGCACTTCTCCATTCCATTGGTAATGTTTAACTATAGCCATTGGTTCTTCCCTCTCCTCTCAGCATATACAAAGAGGAAAGGTTATGATAAGCAGTGTTCCCCAGTAGGTTTTGAGAAATCTTCTACCAACAAATCCTTCTGTCGACCCTGTGCTTAAACAGAAACTAGTGCTTGATTGTCATTGGCTCCATCCCTCTACCTTTTCTTTATTCCCCTTTACCCAATATTTGCTGTAATTTGCTGTTTTGAAGTTAGTTCCTCTGGGCATGGAGGTGTGGTCTAATACCCGCCAAAGCACGGAAACAAAACTGGCTTTGTGACAGCCTGTTGTCTGTGAAATAAAAAATGATCTTAATAAAATCTTGCACTAGGAAAAGAAAATAATATTAGAGGCAATGTTTTGGCCCCAAGGCCTAATTTGAAGCTATGTAAAATAAAAGAAACAATGTTAGTTGCCTTAGTATTCCCTGTATCTGTGTAACAGAGATTCAGACTGGCTACAATATGCACTGGCGGTTGGATTGCTTTCATTAGTACGTAGCCTAGGTTTCATATAAAGTAAGTTTTTTTTAAAAGTGGAGCATGCTTTCAGCCATATCTATGCACTTATGAATCTCTTTAACCGTGAGCTCTTGAGTGACTTGTAATTCCATTGCTACAATCTTTATGCAGTTTAGTACAGAGGGAGTTGTGTGGACCTACTGGTGTTGGTAATAAAGCTAGCAGCAAAATGCAGACTGTTTAGGCAACATCTCTGGCACCAGCATTTGAAAAGAGAAAATACATTGAAAGAAACCCCCACTGCATACTTTACTCACATAAGGAATCCCATTGGAGGACTCCACAGGGCTACTTATATGAGTAAAGTTATATATCTGCATAAGTGTTTTCATTTAAAAAAAAAAAAAAAAAAAACCCCAAACTCGATCCTGCAGTGATACTATTTGCTTAAAGTTAAATATGTGCATAAGTTTTTTCAGAATCAGGGCCGTCATTTGAAAACTACACCCAGCTACTTATGGTCCTAGCAGTATGTAAAAATATTGCACGAAATACATACATATATGTGTGCGTGCGTGCATGTACATCTAATCTATCTAAATCTTAATACTGTACCCAGTGTCTGTATTCTTATACTGTATGTATATAATACACAGTTAAAGCTCAAACCTTTGTGTTTTATACACATGAAATATGTGTGTGTGAATAAGTTTCAAACAAAAATAGATCAGAATAAAATGTATAGCAAAGTGGGGTGTAGCCATTTCAATTGCTTTTTCAAATTTTCTGTCATTATGAGTATTTAAACTTGAACTTTTTTTAAAACAAAGGGAGAATCAAAAATCTCACTTGAGCTTCTTTGACATGTCACAAGCTGTGGCCAGTACAATTTTTCAGTAACTCTTTCATGTCTTAGGTTATTTGAATCTCTCATAAACTCCCAGCCTCCCCTATGTGGATTCAACAATAATTTGTGTTATTACTGCCTCACAGAACAAAGCAAATCTGAGGATGCCAAGTCTCAGAAATAGAAACCCACTAGCAGGTTCCAGTGATATGTATCCAAGGCATGAAGCCAGAGGTGAAGTGTAACTCTCTATGGTACATGATAGTGACATCCTCATCCTCTGAAAAGTTGGAAACTAGAGCTGGAGTTTTGGTTTCTTTTTAAATGTAAGCACCCAAAATAAAATTTATGATGATTGGCTTTTTAACACTGTTTTTCCTCCCAGTTTAAATATTTCTTTAGGATGTCATGCTTGGTCCTCTGGGACTTAGACACTCAAGAATGTAATAACAGCTTTAAAAATAATCCACCTTCTAAACTTCTTTTTTTTTTTTGGTGTGCCTTTTGTTTTCAAGGTGGTCCTAGACGTTGGCTGTGGATCAGGAATCCTTTCGTTTTTTGCAGTGCAGGCTGGAGCTAGAAAAGTCTATGCAGTTGAAGCCAGTTCAGTGGCAAAATATGCCGAGGTAAGTGTTTTGTTCAACCAGGTGTTAAACTAGTCTGTAGGTAACTAGTGCACCACAAAGACAACAGATATCTAGGACCACATGTTACAGTTGGCAATGCTGCAGATTTCTGTTTATAACGTGACTAAGGATGTGTGGTGTTAGTGTTGATCATTTAAAAATATCTTTAAAGGTGTTCTAGTTGATACAATGTAATACTGATAGTAATATAATAAATCATTTGCCTTCCTTTTTAATAAGGTCACAAGTGCCCTTAAAATACAAATGATTAAATCTTTTCTCCCCCACAAATTTTTTTTTGCCTTTCCCTTATTTTTGATGTTTCTGTGCAACTAAGTATTTTTTAAATTTTTTAAAAAAATTCTTTTGGCGGTAGGTGCTCTGATTTAATTTCCAATCCCTTAGTGTGATTGGTCAGCTCTTTCCCTGGTTTTAGGAAATAATCACTCACTTTACTGAGCTATAATATTCGCCCTGTTTAAGTCGAGAGCGGGAAATAACCACTAAAGTCATTGATTACTAAATAATGTAATTGTGTACGTCTTTCTGATCCAGATATCTTATTTTTCTTTCAGTGAGTAATTAGTAAATTAAATACTAATTTAAAGATGTTAGATGGACAGCACTCAGAACTGGCAGTCTTTTAAGCATAGACAAAGCAATTAAGGAGCTGCAGTGGAAGTTTGCCAATGCTACCCTAACAATGTGACCCTATCTTGCTCTGCTAGAGTTGAGATGGGAGCTCATCCTGCAGAACCAATTCAGTCCTTGGGCTGTCTGCCAATTGTCAATTGTAATAATGGTTTTTGTGATAAGGAAACCTGTCAACTGGGAATTAAGGCTGTTTGGGTTTTAAAGGAAGAACATCTGCAGTATTAGACACTTATTTTTTTTCCAAATATACATAGCTACAAACCTGTAGGTTTTTAACATTTTCCTTTTGGCTCTGATACAGGGCTCCAAAGAGTCTCCCTGTTCATTGTTTTATAAATTTGTATCAGTGAATGAATGTCTTATAGAAATGTTCTGGATTTAACAAAGGTAAATAATGTGATAGATGTAGAATTGAGCTAGGAATCGAATAGCATCACCTTCATATTTCCAACTTATTTATGCTGTGGTTGAAAATGCTTGAATAGAGGCTACTCATTGTTTTTGTTAATTTGCTTATACATAATCAAGATATTGTGTATAGACATTTTGTAGATGGTAAGTATAGAAAAAGGTTGAGTGTAATCACTCGAAAGGACTGTGGAAAGACATGCATAGCAGGCCCACTTTTTTTCTGGAAAATCTTTTCTGTCTTCAAATTTAGGTTATGGAAGAACTCTCACTGAGTTTTAGCTTTGCTAATTAAAGTGAGAACTGTTTGTGATGTTTGTCATTTGCCAGAAACATCAAAAAACATCTGAAAAGTTACACACACCCCAAAAAATGATGTACGTCCAAGTTCTGACTTCGCTGGAGCTGCAAGGACAAGTTCAGTGGAGTTAAAATTGTGGTCCAGTCTCTTAGTTTCATGGTAAACTGAAGTATTAACTAGCAGTGGTCAGGATAATGGGATACGAGATCTCTAATAATAAAGAACAAAAGGGAACTCAAATGACCCGGGACATTGGAAATGAGATATAGCATTTTTTGCCTTTTGATCACAGGTTTGAATTTGGTCCAGGTCAGAAGTAAACAAAAGTCATTGTTATCAGTAGGTTAATCAGTGTTTTACATGAAATGAGCTGATAGCCTGTGGACAGGTAGATTATACATAAAGAAATGAATAGACACACACCCCTCACAGTTGTGATAGAGTTCATGCCATGTCTGTGTTCTGTCAAGTGCTATATAAACTTATGGTGCAATATAGACCTTTTATTAGAATAACTGGTGCCCTATTGGTAGAGAGAGACCAAGAATCCACTAGGTCCGGTAACTGAATTGCCTTCCCACTCTCAGAGTTGGTTTCTCCAGGTGATGTCTAACGTACATTGGTGGGGCAAATTGCACTGCTGCTGACTGTGCTTGCACCACTTTTATTTTTGTGGATAGACAGAAAACTTCAGTCCCAAGGCTGTCAGCCTAGCTACTCTCACAAGCACTAAATTAACACTGAAAATAATTTTTAAAAAGGGAATATATATAACAATGTCAACTACCTCCAGGGTTAAATGCTACAACTGCTTAACAATATCTGACAGTTTAGGAGCAGAAATGAAGAACAGCTTATTCAGTTGTAACTACAGGGGGGAGAATGTTGGGTGGGAAAAATGCAGTTGCCCAAATTGGAATTTACCTTGGACATAAGAAGAAGTTGGGTTAATGAATGGCCTTCTCAGCTTCTTGGTTTTACATTTCATTCAAATTATGATACCTTCAGGAGCACAGTACTCCCTTCCCTGTTCTAGAATATGGATTCATTATTGTTTTAGAAGGAAGAATGTCATGTAGTCAGTCACCAACACAAACAATATTAGCTGACAGAGCACTGAATTTCCAAATGCCAACTTTCTAGCAAGGTCACTCCCTACCCAAGCATGCCGCCTGGTATCACACCACCTGTCCAATCCATGCCCGCACATCCTCTAGCTGTATGTCAGAACCTCCATTTGACCGCTATACGCCGTCATCCCCCAAAACTTTTAGCTGATTGTAATGGATGTCCCCATGCTGTATCACTGAGCCCCCTTTCTCCAGGAATATCATGGTGACCCCCTTATTTATTTTCTTACGAGCCTTGCCCACATGCCCTAGGTCTGCTCCCAGCCATTGCCTGTCAGTGAGCGCAGAAGTGGCATGAGCTGATCCCACTGCATGTCTCTTCTCGACATGAACAACTTCACCGCTGCAGCCCAGCTGAGAACCAGCTGCCGTACTGGCTGCCCTCTTGTGCGCCCAATGCACCACAGAGTGCCCACAAATCCAGATATTGCATATGCTACGTGTAGCTTCTGAAACAAACAAGTTAGTTACATTTTGCTCTTCCCTGCCATCTTTTGCTTGGTGCAGACGTAAGTCCTGTAACACCGTGATTTCTAGCACCCTCTTGCCTGCACCTGCTGTGAGCTGAAACCCCTTGTAACTGCGGATGTTGCTGTCCCAATCCTGAAAGAATGAGTACCGAATTTGGAGGGAGGTCAAGACCACAGCAGCGCAGGGTTTTTCTCGATACTGCGTTGAATTGGTACCTTGTCAGACAACTGCCATCATCGTGTATGAACAGCGGTCCTGGTTGCAGGCCCCAGGTTTTTAGCAAGGCTCTTATTGCCTTTACAGGGCACAAGCGCCCATTTGCACATTCCTTCACCACCACATAAGCCTCTTTTCCCTTCTGGTCTGTTTCTGAGAACCAAAAGTGCAGGGACACTGCTCCTGCAGATAGTTGCACATCATCTGTTACGTTCAATGGGACCTGTCCATAGCTGCCATAAGCACCAGTTCACTCACTCTAAAAGTGACAGAGAAGGCAACAACAAATGCTGCTGTAAATAAAATGGCTTCCCTCCCACAGCTGCAGAGCCTATACTAGTGGGTAACCTGTCATCCCTTCCTTACTTTTTTAAAATATACGGCAAGAGGTTGACTAATACATTATGAAATATTACAATTTGACAAAAATAGTTTAAATAAAGCACACTGAGTGGTTCAGTAACCTTAACATTTTTATTGTGTGCTTTTTCACATACTAGTTCTCAAAATCTAGTAACACACAGTGAGTCTTCATTAGCAATGTTCTAAAATATAACACCTGGGTTCTAACAAGAATGGATTAGTTTCTGTCAATTTCTTCCTGGTTACAGTCATCATTCCTCTTGTGGTATTTCTCGCCATCTGTTTCAGATGTCTGAAGTATATACTGTAGAATGTGAAATTAACAAGTTACATTCATTGAGGAATTTCTAGAACAAATATCCAGAGACCTGGTAATAGTGGGGGACTTTACCCAGATACCTGTTGGAAAAATAATACAGAAAAACACAAAATGTCCAGTAAGTTTATTGGAATGTGTTGGGGACAACTTCTTGTTTCAGATGGTGGAGGAAGTAACCGGGGGGCAGCCATTTTAGACTTGATTCTGACTTGGGTGGAATTGGTTGTGAATCTGAAGGTGGAAGGCAACTTGGGTGAAAGTGATCATGAAATGATAGGCTTCCTGATTCTAAGGAAAGGAAGGAGTGAGAGCAGCAGAATAAGGGCAATGGACTTTTTAAAAGCAGACTTTAATAAGCTCAGAGAGTTAGTAGATAAGGTCCCTTAGAAAGAAAATCTAAGGGGGAGAAAGGAGTTCAGGAGAGCTAGCAGTTTCTCTGAGACAGTCTTAAAGGCACAGTAGCAAACTATCCTGATGCAAAGGAATGATAAGAAGAATAGTAAGAGGGCACTATGTTTTGCCTCAGGAGCAATTTGATTACCTGAAAATCAAAAAGGAATCCTACAAGTGGAAACATGGACAGATTGCTTAGAATGAGTACAAAAGAATAGCACAAATGTGTAGGGACAAAATCAGAACAAGGGGGAATGAATACAAGCCAGAATAGGGAGAGAACAGATTAAAGAATATTTAAATAAGTTAGATGTATTCAAGTCAGTAGGGCCTGATGAAATTCACCCTAAGAAACTAGCTGAAGCAATCTTGGAACTATTAATGATTATCTTCAAAAACTCATCAGCCTAACTTCACTACCTGAAAAGATACTGGAAGAAATTATTTAGCAATCAGTTTGTAAGCACCTAGAGGATGATAGGGTGATAAGTCATAGCCAACGTGATTTTGGCAAGAAAAACTAGCCTAATTTCCTTCTTTGACAAGGTTACTGGCCCACTGGCTGGGGGGAAGCGATAGACATGATCATTTTTAGTGAAGCTTTTGACGGTGTCCCACATGACATTGTCCTAAGCAAACTAGGGAAAGGTGATCTAGATTAAATTATTATAAGGTGGGTGCACAATTGATTGAATAACCATACACAAAGAATGGTTATCAATGGTTTACTGTCAAACTGGGAGAATGTATCTAGTTGGATCCTGCAGGGGTCAGCCCAGGGTCTGGTTCTATTCAATATTTTGATTAATTACTTGAATAATGGAGTGGAGAGTGGGCTTATAAAATCTGTGGATAAAACCAAGCTGGGAGGGGTTGCAAACACTTTGAAGGACAAGATTAGAATTCCAAACAACTTTGATAAATTAAAGAATTGGTCTGAAATCAGCAAGATGAAATTCAGTAAAGACATATGCAAAGTACTACACTTAGGAAGGAAAGATCAAACACACAACTACAAAATGGGAAATACAGTAACTGGCTAGGTGGTAGTACTATTGGAAAGGATCTGTGGGTTATAGTAGATCACAAATTGAGTTTGAGCTAACAATGTGTTGCGGTTGCAGAAAAGGCTAATTTTCTGAGCGCATTAATAGGAGTGTCATATGTAAGATACGGAAGAGAATTGTTCCGCTCTACTTGGCAGCGATGAGGCCCCAGTTGGGGGACCATGTCTAATTTTGGTGGCCCCATTTTACAAAAGATGTGAACAAACTGGAGAGAGTCCAGATGAGAACAACAAAAATGATAAAAGATTTAGAAAATCTGACCTATGAGGAAAGGTTAAAAAAAACGGGTATGTTTTAGTCTTGAGAACAGAAGACTGAGCGAGGGACCTGATAAGTCATCAAATATGATAAGGGCTGTTATAAAGAGGACAATGATCAATTGTTCTCTATGTCCACTAAAGCTAGGTCAAGAAGTAATGGGCTTAATCTGCAGCAAGGGAGAATTAAATAAGATATTAGGAAAAACTTTCTAACCGTAAGGGTACTTATGTGCTGGAATAGGCTTCCAAGGGAGGTTATGGAATCCACGTAATTGGAGGTTTTTAAGAACAGATTAACCAAACACCTGTCTAGATATACTTGCTCCTACCTCATTGTAGGGGAATTGACTTGATGACCTCTTGAGGTCTCTTTAAGCCCTACATTTCTATGATTGTCCCAGCCCCACTGGAAGAAAGATGAGGCAATGTATGAGGATTAATTAGACCACAATTTTATTCACTCAATGTGTACGGTAGTACTCAACAATAAATTGTATAATACAGGTCATGATTAAGGCTGTGAGTTTGTCATGGAGGTCACGGATTCCATGACTTTCCGTGACCTCTGTGACTTCCGCAGTGACCAGCGTGGCTGGCTCAGGGGCAGCTCAGGCAGCCCCTGTGCCAGGCGCACCGGCCACTGCTGGGGCAGTCTCGGGCCAAAAATTCATGGCCCATGACCAATCCATGACTTTTAATAAAAATACCAGTGAATAAAACTTGGATGGGGGGGAGGACTGCCCAGAGGCCCTGTGGGTGCTGGGGGAGGGCGGCTTGGGGGTGGAGGTGGGGGGCGCGGGCGGCGGCACACAGCCCAGGACCCCCACTGGTGCTGGGGAGGGGGGGTTGGCATCATTCCTCTCGCTCAGCTGCTAGGTGGAGGCTTGGCCAGGCAGCTCTGCGTGCTGCCTCCGCCCAGAGCGCTGACTTAGCAGCTCCCATTGGCCAGGAACCATGGCCAATGGGAGCTGTGGGGGTGGTACCTGCAGGTGGAGGCAGCACACAGTCTCACAGAGCTGTCTGGCCAAGCCTCCACCAAGCACCTGAGCAAGAGGGCTGTTGCCACTTCCGGGGAGCCCCCCAGGTAAGCGCCGCCCAGAGCCCGCCTCACCCGGTCCCATGCCCCAACTCCGTGCCCCCTCCCACACCCAAATTCTGTTGCTGCTGGGGCAGAGAGGCATGGAGCCAGGTAGAGAGCCTGCTGGCCCTGCCAACCCCCCCTCCCCAGCACCAGTGGGGGTCCTGGGCTGTGTGCCGCCGCCCGCGCCTCCCCCCCCACACCCAAGCAGCCGGGCCGCCCTCCCCCAGCACCCACAGGGGCTCTGGGCAGTCCTCCCCCTACCCCCTCCGGCCAAGTTTTATTCACTGGTATTTTTATTAAAAGTCATGGATTGGTCATGGGCCATGAATTTTTGTTTACTGCCTGTGAACTGTCTGTGACTTTTACTAAAAATACCCGTGATTAAAACGTAGCCTTAGTCATGATTATTTCCTTAATTGTGTCCATCTTTTTGGAAGGGCTGATGGCACCCCTCCCTTTGTATGAGGATTAAGGGAGCTGGAAAAAGGGGGAGAATTTGTCTCTCCACCATACCAGATTTCAGAGCCCCCTAATATCTTCCCTAGCTTCCCAACCCCTCTTCCTTAGCTTCTTTAAGGGATGCTTTCCACTGAATCCCCTTCCACATTCATTTGATCAGAGAACCATTATCCCCTCTGTAATGCGTACCTGTACTGGACACCTGCCACAAGGAAGCATCAGCAGTTAGCTTGGCTGCCTCCTCCTCACCTTTATTGGGTTCCCAGATATTTACCAATTCATTCCCTCATATGGGCCATAAATATATCCACTCTTTGGTTGGATAGGGATATCTCATCCTTCCTGAATAACTTGGGTGCCCAATATGATATTTCCACATGAGCAATTGCCAATCCATCTTGGTGGCATACGAATTTAGCCACCTCCCTATTCGTGTGCCTCCTGGCCTTATCAACCTGTGGGGGCTTTATGGCTTCCTCCTCTGTAACATCTCAGACCAAATAATCATCACCTTCACACAGAAATCTGGGTCTGTCCCACATCAGAGTGAAAAATAATCACATCTGATGTCTGTGCCCGGGCTGCCAAAGAGCGCCCGAGGGGCATCACCTGTTCCCAGAGCATAGCCCTCCTTCCATACCAATTCAGCCTTCCTTGCTACCAAGGCCCAGCTGCGAACCTCCAGGTGACTTAGCAGTCTGCCTATGTGCCCAGTGTATAATACTGCTCGCCTGATTGCTGTGAAAGGGGGCTTCTCTGGAAGTGCCTGGAGTATAAATACCACCCCCAGGTCCCTGGAGGGCACTGCCCCCCCCCCCCCCCCCCCCCCCCCCCCCCCCGCTCCGCTCTTGTCCCCCCCGTTCTGTCCAGGAAAATTTTCCCCTTCCTATCACCTCTGCCCACCCAGTTGGGAGTGGGGGCTCTTAGAGGGACAACAACCCCCTTTCTTCTGGCCAACTGAACAAAGACAGAGCACATTCAGTTGCAGTGAGCTCATTCTGTGCTCTTTCCACTTTAACATGGGCCATATGACAACAATGCAACGATCTGATTTGCTGACTGCAGTAAAATCATATTCCTTATATTTGCACCATAGAAAGTAATGCAGTAGTATTTTACTGAGATAAATGGTGGTTTTGCAGTAGATCTTTTTGTTGCTTGATTATAGAGATTTTTATTGAAGGAGTTGTGTAAAATTGATTTGAACCCTGTACAATGACTAGCAGACACTCAAAGGTACACAACAATAAGACAGGGTTGAAGTTCAAGATGAATGCTGTGTGTTGCCTACAGATGTGCAATGGTTACATAGGATTTCTAAATAGGGCAATTAAGGGGGAAGTTATAATGGGTGCTGCATAAGGAGATATGCTGGTTATAGCTGAATTATCTAGTTGTTTAAGATATTTCCTTTTGCAATATTCTAAGAATATTATTTCACTCTGTACTGTGCAGTACTCCTGTGACCTTTTCAGTGTTTGGTAATTTAATTTGCTGGCATTTACATTTTCTCCTGTGGCTTCACTAAACTGTGCAGGAAAGATTCCACGGTCCATACCACGGGTGTACATTTGGCGTAACTCCAGAGAAGCCAATAGAGTTACTTTGGATTTAAGCTCATGTAAGGGAGAGAATTTGGCCTAAAGAGTGCAGCAAGAATTAAAAAATGATATCAAATGTGACTCCCTATTACAGTCCAAGGAATATAATCTGTTCTTTTTCCTCCCATGCAGTTGACAGTGTACCATGCTTAAAATAATGAGATTATAGCTGTCATCCTGTGCTGTGCCTTCCTGTTAACATTGCCTGCAAACTGGAAAATTTTATAAAAGAGTGGCTCCATCCCTACCAGCACTGATTCATCTATTAGTAGCCTCTTTCCAGCTTCAGTATATAGTACGGTATAGAGAAACCCTGTGTGTCTAGCTCTTTAGCTGGTTTTCAGACCAGTGTGCCAACTTTTCTCCTGTTCCATGACTCCACACCTTGGATATGCAACTGCTGACAGCTGGATCCTGCTCCACACAGTCACTTTGCTTGCAGGAGGGGGAAAAGATTGAAACAGCCTTTGCCCAAGAAAACAAACAATTTGGTGCATGGCGAGGGAGGGGGTATAGCTAATACTCCTTGGTGGTGTCCGAATGAGCCATGAAATGAATGCATAATCTCAGTCTTCTAACTTCATTATAGTAAATCCATTAGGCAAAAACAGGGGAAACAAGATTGGGAGTGGGTACCTGGCAATAATACTAGATTTGTTTAAACATAAAATGTTGTTCTTAGGGTGACCATATTTCCCAAAGGGAAAAAGGAACACCGCATGGAGCTAGCCCGAGCGCCCGTCCCTCTCCCCCCGCCCTGGCATGGTGTTGGCCCGAGCTGCTTGCCCAAGCCCAGCCCCCACACAGGACTAGCATCGCTGCTCACCCAAACACTGACTGGCCCCAGTACAAGGCTGGCATTGCCCCTCCCTGCCCCTTCCCCCCACATTCCTCCGCACCCCACTTTTTTGACAGAAGTGGGCATTTGTCCTGTTTGCTCCTGCCAACTGATCAAGCTGGCAAGAGCAAAAAAAAAGTCGAGACAGCAGGGACAGGGCTTAAAAAGGTGATTGTCCCAGCCAGAACCAGACGTATGGTCACCCTAGTTATTCTAAGCAGCTCATGTAAGGCCACGGGGGGAAAACAGTATTACTGGGCTGAACATTTTTTTTATGTAGAGCACTTGAATAAAAGGGAAGAAAGGGTTACTATGCATGAGTTAAAAATGATTAAACTGCAAAGATTAGTGATGGGATCATCAGAAATAAACAAGTAGTCATGGAATCCAAGTGTGTTTGCCATGCGGTACCAGTAAAGGAAAGCCCTTCTGGGAGCTCCATGATGACTAATTTTATGAGAGAATCAAGAAGAAGAGATTTGTGTAGTATTAATTTTTCTTAAGGCTGCCATTTAGCTGCTTCCACTACCAACAGTGAGGGTACAGATCTTCTAAAAAAAAAAAGGTAGTCTTGAGAGAATTGATTTGTGTGTACGTGCCCATGCATGCTGTACAGCTAATGTAATTGAGAAAGGTGTTTCACATGAGTTGGGAGCAGTTGCCACTTCAGCAGAGATGAAGGATAAATGGTGACAGAGGCAGAACACTTGCACCTGTTTGTAGTGTAGTGTTTACCTAATATTTATTTGTACCATATTGGAATCTGAGCAACAAATAGACAAACTGCACCTGTTTGCATTTTCAGTTATTTACATTAATGTGTCTTAGCAAACAATTTACCATGTAAATATTGCAGTTATCTCATCTGCTACACTGAGTGTTAACATCCAGTGCTGTTTTGTTGGGCTCATGTAAAATGGTGATGGAAAACAGGTGTTTGAGGACTTTGCATCACAGAGTGTCACTGGATAAAGGCTTGAGAGTATGTCATTTCCTCCCTTAGGAGGGGCAGGTTGTTGGCTTCTCTTGAGGAAGCTGTCGTATGACTGTTGCTCAGAAAAACACAACTGGATGCTGAGAATGTGGCAAACTGTTTCTCCCAGGCCAGATCATTGGCCCTGCTCCAGGTGCACAAAAGAAACATGAAGCCACTAAGTGTCCTTCTGAGGATTCCCCTAGTGTACATGGAAATTTGTATGTGCTCTACAGCCAGCCTAGTGGCTCCTACATGCTTCTCTATACTCAGTGAACAGGGTACAGTGATTGAAAAGGGGAGGTGATCTGGGGCTTAAGTAGTCCCAGGATTAGGGTGCTACAAAGGTGGCATGGAAGCATGTTTGCTTCTCCCCCAGCCTGACCATGCACTGAGTCCAGCTCAGCCAGAGCAGAGTCTCTGGCCTTTGCTATGTAGCTTCCTGTTCCTGGCTTAGATAATTGAGAAGGCTGTGGTGAGAAAATTCTGAATATCTAAATGCCTCTGATCCTCTTGAATTTGATCAGTCCGAGTACAAACTTGGACTGCATTGGTAGATGAGCACCTGGTATTTAGATGAAAATCAGGAGCCCATGATAATATTGTTAGATTGATCAATTGTCTTCGGTACTGTAGATCAGTTACTTTCATTGTAAGCTCTTTGAGAGGGACCATCTTTTTGTTCTATGCTTACACAGCCCTACCACAACGGGGTCCTGGTCCATGACTGAGGCTGTTAGGTGCTACTGCAACCCACTTAATGAATGATAATTATGAGGCATTAACTAGCCTGTGAACCCTACTGGGAATAGACAAGACTGCTGTCCAATAACTGCATTTTTCTCTCTCAGAATGATGCTCAAGGATAGTTTTGAGCCATTGTCCTTTCACCTCCATAATTCTTTCCCCCGTTGTTTACAAAATAATCACAGCTACCTGCATTCTTAAAAAGAGGATTCCAGCAAAAATAGCTGAAATGTAAATGTTAGCATTTAAGATTGGTGCCTTTGCTGATTTAAAAAAAAATAGTAATAAGCAACTGAAATATGAGTGGATATCGAAGGTTTTATCAAAGCCTAATTAGAAATTGTATGAAAGTGTTAGACACATTGTCAATGTAAAAGCTGCATTGGAGTTCAATTTTTTTATGAACTATTGTTACAAGTAGCACCTAAAATTTCTATAAAAGAAAGATTAGAGTTTTTAGTTTGTTAATTTTGTGCACTTGATAGCAATTTTGTGTAATGAGTTTCAGTGCTTTCTCTGTATAGTCAGCTTTCCTGTTTTGTTTGTGTTTATCTTTCGAATGGCTACCAAGGAGGGACAAACTTTATATATTCAAAGAAAGTGTGATTGTAAAAAACCCCAAATGGCAAATGAGCAGAGGTAGCATTGGAAATTACCATTAATTCAGTTTTCAAAATTGAAAAGATTTCAATTTGGCATTGTATACATGTGTTGTGAGTTTTTAAAATTAGTTTGTGCTATAACTTGAAATTACTGAATTCGGAGCTCATCCTGCATACTCTTACTCAGGTGAATAATCTTTGTGTGCATAAGAGTACTCACAAAAGTAAGAACTACATGTGTGAGTAATGGTTTGCAGAATTAGATCCTTTGTTGGAAAACGTAAAAAAATTAAACTTAAATTCTGTTCTGAAACTTGTGTATGTCCATTTTCAGATAAGAAGACGTGGTTTTCTCTCTGACAATTGCACTTATGGACACAATTCCTAAGAGGAATCTCAAAAATTTCTGGCTACCAAGTAAAAAGCTGTCTACTCAATATTTATATTTTAATTGCTAAGGCTGCTGTCACTTTTCCATTTTGGCAAAGCCCTGTGGCAGGCTGAGCAAACAGACTACTTTTTAAAATATATGAAATATTTTATACTGCTTGTCATGGCTTTGGGAGATGCATTGTACTTTGAAGAAATTTGTGTTCTTAAAATCAAATTACAAAGTTACATAATAAGCAAGAAGAAAACCACTGTTACATAGGGGAAGCTAAAAGTATTTTGTTTAGTATACCAGTATGAGCTAAGGGAGAGGAAATACATTCTTAATTATCAGGTATCAGAGTATAAGAGATGTAGTGGGGTTTCTCTGGAGAAAGCCAGGTGGAGGATGAGATGGTATAACTGATCCTCAAAAATTATCGTAGGTAAGAAGTTTATTGTACAACACCTTGTCCTGATCATGCTTCCGTTTAATTCAGTGGGAGTTTGCCAGGGCTTCAATGGAATCAGGTTAGGGCTCCTGATGAGGAGGGATGTACCTGAGAGATCTGTTGTTACCGGTATGTATTTGAGATTAGTCAAGAAACTCTTCACTGATCAAATAAAGGTCCACCTGTTTGACTAGGACTTGTGTCATGAATGCTGCATAAAGAAGATGAAGGGGAAAAAATAACCAAAACACTAACATACCCTCAGTTGGTGGCAGATTGATGCAACTCCTTTGAAGTCAATGGAATTGCATCAGAGAGTAATTTAGCTGTTGTGTTTTGTTTTGTGGAATGTGTGTGTACAGTCTTATCTTTTCATCAATGTCTTCTTGACCTGCTTTCCTATTGTTCTGAAATCTAGGTCACTGGCTGGACACTGTTGCTATTAAAAACAATACACACATACCCACTGTTCATTCTCTGAAAAATCAAAGGCAGAGAAGGGGGAAAAGAGATGGAATGTTCTGTTTTCTTTGTAAACCTTTTCTTTATTATGAAACACTGAAACCACCCAGGTACTTTGGTGCTTTAGTTTAAATACACTGATGTACACAATAAAAGCATGTCTGTTTTGGTTATGGGCAAGGTTGGTTATTGCAGGAATTTGTGATATGCTGTGTAGGAGACTATCACACTGTCAATGCGTGTATAAATTGATTAAGGTGGTTGTTGGTATTCACAGAGCAGCTGCAGACAGTGGAGCACCGCTTTTGGGCCTGAGAAACAAGCACTGCCTGGTGGGATCACATTGTAATGCAGGTTTGGGATGGCAAGCAGTGGCTGCAGAACTTCTGGATGTGGAAGACCACATTCCCGGATCAGTGTGCTGAGCTCACCCCAGCCCTCCAGTGCCAGGAGACCAGAATAAGAGTGGCATTGATAGTGGAGAAGCAAATGGCAATTGCCATGTGGAAGCGTGCAGTGCCAGATTTGCTACTGGAGTATGGGCAATCACTTTGGAGTTGGAAAATCCACAGTGGGGCCGTTGTCATGCAAATGTGCAGGGCCATTAATTGTCTCCTGCTACGCAGGGCTGTAACTCTCAGCAATGTGCAGTACATAGTGGATGGTTTTGCAGTAATGGACTTCCCGAACTGACAGCCCACACAGCCCTATTTTGCCACTAGCCCACCTTGCCTCAGAGTACATCAACAGAAAGGGCTGCTTTCCTATGGTTATGCAAGCACTGGTGGATCACCAGGGATGCTTCACTGACATCCGTGTGGGCTGGGCTGGGAAGATGCGGGATGCTCGCATCTTTAAGAATATGGGACTGTTCAAAAAACTGCAAACAGGGACATTCTTTCCCGCCTGGCAAATTACCATTGGCAATGTTGAAATGCCAGTAGAGATCCTTGGGGACCCCTTGTTTCTCTGGCTCATGAAGCTGTATGCTGGCCACCTTGACAGCACCTAGGGAAGCTTCAGCTACCAGCGCAGCAGGTGCCGGAGGACAGTTGGATGTATTTTTGGTAGATTGAAGAGCCACTGGTGGTGGTAACTCACAAGATTGGATCTCAGTGAGAAAAATATCCAATGATTATAGCTGCCTGTTGTGTCCTGAGTGATATCTGTAAGGCAAAGGGGGGGGGAAGTTGCTGCTGGGGTGAAGAGCAGAGGTGGGGAGCTGCTGAGTTTGAACAGCCAGACACAAAGGCCATTAGAAGAACTCAATGCAGAGCTATGCTGCTGAGGAGACCTTGAAAGAGCACTTTAACAGTTAGCCACAGTAATGGGTTTGGTGAACCTTGCTCTACCTGGCCCTAAAGTTTTTTTGGGGGAGGGGAGGGGCTATTAGGAAGGAGATGTGTAGTGCTTGATGAATATTTATGATTGTGTCTTTTAATGCACCTCTGAATTATGTGGTGCTTGCTGTATATTTTTAATATGTACACTGTGTTTTTCACTGAACTTATGAGTTCTGTGGCCTGGTACAATAATAAGCTGTCAGTGCTTTGAGTAGCTCTAGGCATTCTGCAGTACGTGTTGTGAAGCAAAAAAGACTAATTAATTTAAAAAAATAGAAATTCTTTGTTTACCAAAACCAGTGCGAAACATGTGTATGCAATTCCAGAAACAAACACAATAAAACTTAAAAAAATAAATTAATGGAACAGAACTTAACAAGGGGAAAGAATATTCATGTCCATTCCAGGCCATTTTGGCTACACATACAGTAACTGTGGCTCTCACAGGTCAGTGTAAGGGAAGCTGGGGTTGTCCTTCCCGTTCCCGTGGGTGCGGTTGTAGTGGTAGGGATGTGGCCCCTGTTGCCATGTGGAATGTTGGGAGGTGTAGGGAAGTGCTGTAATGCAGTTCTCCGTTGATTGCAAAGGATGATGAGCCCATGACTGTTGAATCTGTAGGGCAACAAGAGTGTGTGTTTGCTTCCAGACAAGCCCCATTATTTCCTGGTGCATCTTCCTCTACTTTTCCTGCTGGGACTCCTGGGCCTTTCTCCTGTCCACTCTTTCCTTCTCCATGATATCTGCCATGTTCACCCTCCAGGCCTTTTGCTCATGGTCTGATGCAGCACTGGCTTGTAGGATCTCGCTGAACCTATCTTCCTGAGTCCTCTTCTTTCTCCTCCTCGTCAGGGTCAAGCGTTCCACGGGTATGGAGGGGGCACTAAACATCTGGCTGCTAGATGCTGGGATTGGATGACAGGGGATGGATCACTCGATAAAATGCCCTGTTCTGTTGACTCCTTCTGAAGCATCTGGCACTGACCACTGTCAGAAGACAAAGATACTGGGCTAGATGGACCATTGGTCTGACCCCGTATGGCTGTTCTAATATTTTTATGACAGCCTGTGACAAAGTTCTGTCCTTGACTCCGTGGGTACTGCGTTTCCTGTTGGATTTTGCTAACCTCAGAGGCTCATTGTGACCCTCCACATAGCCCTTCTCTCTCTAGAGGCAAGGGTCACAGTCTACTGAGCCATTTTCATCATAAGCCAGCAAGGGAGGTGAGGAGAAACAACCCTCCCTCGCACAGTCTCTGTTGTCTCCCAGTCTCAGTGATTAATGAGGGAGGGGAGGGGGGAGCCCGGGGCCCGCCCTGTACTCCGGGTTCCAGCCCAGGGACCCTAAAATTAGCAGCTATGGAAGCTGACTTTTTGGAAATGTACAATTCCCTGGGCTACTTCCCCACAGCAGCCCCCACTCAATATCTTCTTCACAATTACCTCAGGGTCTCCTTCCTTGCACCTGATATGGATTCGTGCTACTTTGTTCCTCCAACAGCACAGCTCCCTCCTATAGCTCCTGACACCCACACCACACTGACTAACTGAGAGGCTTTTAACTAGTTCCAGCCAGTCCTTAATTAGCTTCAGGTGTCCCAATCAATCTAGCTATCTCCACTGCCTTCTAGAAGGATCTTAATTGGCCCCAGGTGTCTTGATTAACCTGGAGCAACTGTCATTTGGTTACCATGGTACCAGGGATTTGTTTAGCCTGGGGCTAACATACCTGTTCCTCACTACTTTACTGTAGCCATTTGGCCTTGCCCCATCACACAGCCCAAGAGATACGTGGATAACCAAAGGACTGCCATCTAAGAGGTACTTCACAGGCAATAGCAGGGACAGCTTCCTCACACTGCCCTGCCAATGTCTCGATTGATCTGGGGGATCATGGCACCTCTACACCTATTCAAACCTCAGTCTGCCTGTATCGACAAGGGAATCAATTTGTGCCAGTTTAGGTGCCAGTTTTTATAGGGAAAAACACCTGTCTGGCAGAAACTGAACTGAGACCACTGGAGTTATTTCACCTAGGCCACAGAACAGCTATCAG
This sequence comes from Terrapene triunguis, assembly GCF_002925995.2. Lineage (NCBI taxonomy): Eukaryota > Metazoa > Chordata > Testudines > Emydidae > Terrapene > Terrapene triunguis. Next base: position 15,978,615 of record NW_020664464.1, on the reverse strand, counting down.
ATGCTAGTAACTTTTGGTTGCTACTGACATAGGATGGAACTGACTTGCTATGACAATAAAACTTTAATTGTAAAGTCATAAAGAACTTACCATTTTGAAAGTTAGAGTTGTGACGTAGTTCCATTTTTTAACCTCAAATTATATTTTTGCACCTGGAATTTAACACTAGTTGTAACTCTGGTCAGTGACTCATGTCATGAGATGAAAAGGCAGACTCACCAATCAAACTGCATTAAACACTTTGGAGTTAAGGATTTTACATCCCAAATTGTGTTCCCCTTTTCCCCTAGATAAAATTTCTATAGATGAGAGAGATGAAAGTTACAACAGATTCATAAAAATAAGCCTACTATATGAATGCATATGAAATATTCATAGCTCCTCTTCCAGTAGAAACCCGGGCCAAGTGAGGCCAAAATATAATCACCAAATTTGGCTTGGTCTACGCTACAAAATTAGGTCAACAGAAGTCCTCTTACGTTGACTTCGTTGTGCATGTGTCTATGCTCAAATTTGTCTCTGGCCAATGTAAGCTCCCTACTATAGAGCACAGTTCCTGTTGAGGTCAGTTGCAGTCATGAACTCTCTATAAATCTGGCCTCAAGTGTCTCAGGCACCAAGAAAATATGGAACACACAATTAGTGACCACCTGTGAAGTTTGGTTCAAGTGAATTGCCCAGCATCACATAGGAACTCTGTGGCAGCGGCAGGGTTAGGATCCAGTTCTCCAGGGCAGCCTTCAGCTGCCTTAACCATGAGAACATAAGAATGGCCATATTGGGTCAGACCAAAGGTCCATCCAGCCCAGTATCCTGTCTGCCGCCAGTGGCCAATGCCAGGTGCCCCAGAGGGAGTGAACCTAACAGGTAATGATGAAGTGATCTCTCTCCTGCCATCCATCTCCACCCTCTGACAAACAGAGGCTTGGGACACCATTCATTACCCATCCTGGCTAATAGCCATTAGTGGGCTTAACCTCCATCAATTTATCTAGTTCTCTTTTAAACCCTGTTATAGTCCTAGCCTTCACAACCTCCTCAGTCAAGGAGTTACACAGGTTAACCGTGCGCTGTGTGAAGAAGAACTTCCTTTTATTTGTTTTAAACCTGCTGCCCATTAATTTCATTTGGTGGCCCCTAGTTCTTATATTATGGGAACAAGTAAATAACTTTTCCTTATTCACTTTCTCCACACCACTCATGATTGTATATACCTCTATCATATCCCCCCTTAGTCTCCTCTTTTCCAAGCTGAAAAGTCCCAGCCTCTTTAATCTCTCCTCACATGGAACCCGTTCCAAACCCCTAATCATTTTAGTTGCCCTTCTCTGACCCTTCTCTAATGCCAGTATATCTTTTTTGAGATGAGGAGACCACATCCGTATGCAGTATTCAAGATGTGGGCATACTATGGATTTATATAAGGGCAATAAGATATTCTCTGTCTTATTCTCTATCCCTTTTTGAATGATTCCTAACATCCTGTTTGCTTTTTGACTGCTGCTGCACACTGCGTGGACGTCTTCAGAGAACTATCCACAATGACTCCAAGATCTCTTTCCTGATTAGTTGTAGCTAAATTAGCCCCCATCATACTGTATGTATAGTTGGGGTTATTTTTTCCAATGTGCATTACTTTACATTTATCCACATTAAATCATCCTTTTTCTTCCTGCAATCCTCATTACATGATCACATATTATGTCCTAATGCATATACCCAAGGGGGGCTGAACTAAAGATTGCACATTTGTGGAAATCGTGGCATTTCCTAATTTTTGAGTGCTTGACTTTGCAATCATAATCTTTTAATATAGTTTTTAATGCAATTTCCTAATTTAAAAAAAAACAAATAAACACACACACACCCCTGAAATTCTGTCATATGGAATCATATTAACCCTTAACTAGGCTCAGCAGGGTTCAAATCTTGAGATCCACAGAACAGACCTCTAATACTTGAACTGATTGTGTAATTGGGTAGCAGTAGTAGTCTATTATCTTGTATGGGGACCAGCTGTTAGAAAGGGATAAGACAGTTTGCCAGTGTATTAGCTGAAGCCTACACTACACTAGAAAAGGTTTCTCAGTACACCTCTACCCCAATATAACATGAATTCGGATATAACACGGTAAAGCAGTGCTCCGCGGCGGCGGGGCTGCACACTCTGGCGGATCAAAGCAAGTTCAATATAATGCGGTTTCACCTATAACACGGTAAGATTTTTTGGCTCCTGAGGACAGCGTTATATCGAGGTAGAGGTGTATATCTGTACAGGTATAGCTACATCAGTGAACCCTCCTATTGGAGATGCAGCTTATACTGGCAAAAGCACCGGTTTGAGACTTAGAACTCCTGGGTTCAATTGCAGGTTCTTGAAGAGAGTGTTCTCTAGTGGTTATAAACTGTTTTGCTCCTGTTCCCCCAGTCCCCCTCTGTTCCTGTTCCCCTCCCTTAGTGCTGCCCCCACTCTCTGGCTCTTGCATCCAGTCCTCATCCCTCTGTGTACCACTCAGGTGGCTTTCTCCTTCTCCACTCCACCTGGGCACTACCTTGGGGTACTAACAGACATCCCTTGGCCTGCACCACTTCCCGCAGCCCCCATTGGCCTGGGACGGTGAACTGTGGCCAGTGGGAGCCACAATTGCCTGAACCTGCGGACGCGGCAGGTAAACAAACCGGCCCGGCCTGCCAGGGGGCTTACCCTGGCGAGCCGCGTGCCAAAGGTTGCCCATCCCTGATGTAGAAGATTTTTCCCCCAACTCCCTCCTTTTTTCTGTGGTCTGACTCTACATTATAATGCAGAATGCATAGACTCAAATCATGGTCCCATACACAAAGCAGGAAATGGGCTTTCAAGGATTGGGGTGAAGGTGTCTTTCAATCCAGGGACAGGATACACAGCCTCTATGCCACCTCTGGTGCAGTCTCAAGGCTTTGCTGGCAGCTGCAGCCCCATTGTGCTGTCAGTAACTATATTTGGCCAATGGATTTGTATGGTTGCTTCTCCTGGCGTGTCCCTGTCTTATTTGAATCTCCTCCCACTGTGCTGTTGCAGAAGGTGCCCCACAGAGCAGTGCTCCATGGTACAGCATCCCCTTGCACAACCTTTCCCCATTCAGACTGGTTCATATGAGATAATGTTATCAGTATGTATAACACAGTATGTATTTGTATCCTAAAGGCAAATTCTAAACATTGTCTAAACATATTTTGGCGCTACAAAGAGACTTGTTCTCTGAGTGCCAAGGTACATTACAGATAAATACGACATACATTTCTAATCAGAGTGACTTTAGAGAGATTATTCCTTCCCCAAACATATTGCCACACACTACCTAAAATTCTGAGTCCATTTCCCTTGTTCAGATGAAAGAAATGTAGATCAAAAAGTTAAGAAAAGTTTGCCCTGAGGTTCTCAGCCTGCATAGGATTCTGCACATGGTACCTAGGGATTGTGCATGCTCTATAAAAGGTTATTCCTTGTTTTGTTTTTGTTTAGAAACATCATGCCTCAGACTTTCCTCAGCCTCTGAGAACATTCATCCCCTGAGAACATTCATGCCTTTATGATTGTGTAGATCAGTTAGGAATAGCCTTTTCTAGCTCTCTGTGAAGAATCTTAAAGATCCCTACTGTGTGTTCTTCTGTAGTGAATATTAACTTCCCTCTTTCTCTGTGTGTGCATATGTTGTATTCTTTTCTTCTAGATATTGATTCTAATTATTTCTTAAAAGATGCTGTAATTTGTACTGCTACTTGCTGATTCTGCACACTTCTATGAGTTTGCTCTCATCAGGGTATTTAGAAACTCTGTTTGTAGTAAGGAATGAGTCTGTACCATTTTTTAAAGTTTAATTACAGTGCAGGCTTTTCAAAGGCTGATGAAGTTACTAGATACTGAACAATCCAGAGGGTTTCACATTACCCAGAGACCTCCGGTAGAACCATGCATAATCAAAGAAGCCAACATGATTCGGTTTTTTTTCCTTTCTCTTTCCAGATACTAGTGAGAAGTAACAACCTCTCTGATAAGATCATGGTTTTATCAGGTAAAATTGAGGAAATCTCTTTACCGGAGAACGTCGATGTGGTTATTTCTGAACCAATGGGTTACATGCTGTTCAATGAGAGGATGCTGGAAAGTTACCTCCATTCCAAAAAATGGTTGAAGTCAAATGGTGAGTATGCCAGCACCGTTGCCCAGTGATGGATTGGGGAAAATGGGAGTTTTCAGAGAAAGGAGACAAGAAGGACCTCCAAATGGTGGCTCTGGATAGCACTGGTTGGTGTTGTGTTTCACCACCTCCTGTAGGCTCTATGGGAATGAGAGTTGAGTTTTCTCCCTTCATTTGAGCATGTTGGAAGCACCACTGTTACTATTTAATATTGTGATTTGCTGGTGAGCCCAGCTGTTTGAGCACTTAAACTGTATGTGCTGGATTTGTTGCCCTTGGCTGCCTCTTGTGTCATTGAATTTAACGTGCCACCGTATGCATTATGGGTTGCCTCTCAGTTCAGAGTTTATAATGCAAAACATGATGGCAAGCTAAACTAAAATGCAAGGCAACAGAAAGAAGATAAAGACCTAGAGTTGGGCAAAGAATGGGAAACGTCATGAAAAATGTGTTCTTTTTTCTTTGAAAAAAAATATGAAATTTGAAATGTTTTCACCAGCTCTAGTCAGACCCCACCCAAATTCCTAATTCCAAGGCCTCTTGGTACCCCACTCTTTTCCAGTGATGTGTCCAATCCAGTCAGAGACAACTGAGATCCACAGGTCAGTTCAATAGGATCTGTGTTTCAATCTGTTACTGATTGGAGAAGTTTTGAAGGAGGCTTCTAAATCCAGGGGCCTCCTGAGAAATTTCCTTGTAGGCAAGTCTGAACCTGCAGTTGCCATAAGTTATATTTCACTAGGTGAATTCCTGAAAACAAACTAAAAGGTCACAAACAGGTTTTGTTAAAAAGAGAGAGACTTTCTCATATGACACCAATGTGAAAAACAGGATGTGGAAGTTGAAGACGTTTGTTTTTAGCATATTAAACTACTTAGGGGAACATGGGCTAATAGGCTGAGCACAGGACTAGGAACTGGGAACTACTGAGAGTTAATCCTGGTTCTGCCACCGACTTGGTCTGTGGCCTTACAAAAGTCACTTAGGCTGGTGTTTTCAAAAGTGTTCATTAATTTTAGTGCCTCTGATTTTGGGTACCCATCTACAAACTCTTAGGGTATGTCTAGACTGCAATGTAAGCTCAGGATTGGTGGACTTGAGCCCACAGACCTTAGACTTGCAAGGCTTGCGGGTCCACACTCATTGGTGACCCTAGGTTTACAGTTTCTGGACCCAGGCTCCAAACCTGGGGCTCCAGTGTCCACACTGCATTACGCAAACTCAAGTCAGACCACCATGTCCCAGGGTTCCTAGCACCCTCCCCAGCTGTGGCCACTCTAGCCCTCAGTTGACGGTACGGTATGGGAAAAATTGACCATCCACCCTACACATTACAGGAATTTGTTGCAGCCTGCCAAGTTCCCAACATAACCTGCTGTGCTATCTTTGGGTTTGCACACTCCCGGCAACTGGAGCCAGCAACATGAAGGAGTCGCATTTGAAGTGCTCCTCTTGCTTGTGCTTTCACTCAAGTTTCAGCAAACAGACAGAGCATCCATGAGATGCTGGTAGACATTCCAACATCGTTTTCTGACCTACAGAAGGCACCTGACAGGACGAGGATGATACGCACATGGAAACATGGAAGACTTGAACTGGCCGATGCTGCGACTCTCAGTATAGGTGCTGATACCCCCTATGTAGACAGGTACTTCTGGAGCAGGGCCACAGACAGAGATCGGTGGGACCAGATCGTGGTGAAGACCTCGGGGGTGCAGCGATGTGCCCAAAATTTTCGCATGAAGAAAGCTACATTTCCGGAGCTTTGTGAGCAGCTTGCCCCAGCCCTCCAGTGTCAGGAAACACAAATGAGGGTGTCCACATGGGTCTAGAAGCAGGTTGTTATCGCCGTTTGGAAGCTGATTGCCCCATGCTGCTACAGGTCTCTTGCTAACCAATTTAGCATTGGAAAGTCAACTGTGGGTAAGATGGTGGCAGAAGTTTCTGAGGCAATCAGGCATGTGATTTACCCAAAAGTGGTGGGCATAAACAATATTCCTGAAGTAATTGCTGGCTTTCCAGAATGGGATTTCCAGACTGGACTAGGGCCATTGATGGGACTCGTGCCGACAGTTTGCTCTCCTCAAGAAGCACATGAGTATGTAAACCACAAAGTGTACTACTCCATTGTCATGCAGGCCTCTGTGGACCACAGAGGCCAACTTATGGACACCGATATGGGCTGCACTGGAAAAGTTCAGCATGCTAGGTTTTTCTGACAACTGGGAGTCTACATTCATGCATAGACTGGGACACTCTTGCTACCAAACGGCATTGTCATAAATAGAGTTACTATCCCCACTGCTATTCTGGGGGACTCTGTGCATCCCCTTTTGCATTGGCTTATGAAACCATATCTTGATCTCAGAGGCCCTGGCAAAAGGAGGTTTATTTATGCTCTGAGCAGCTGCAGAATGGTGACTAAATGTGTGTTTGGCAAATGAAATCCTGCTGGTATGGTGCTGTTTGCAGACCTGTTTGGATTCCAGTGTCATCAGTGCTGTCTGCATCACTGTGGCTTGCAGTGCTTTTCACAGTCTTTTTGAAGCCAAAGGTAAGCCATTTGCCTCTGAATGGAGTTATGACAGTAGTGGATCGGAAAGCGCACTTATCCCATCTGGGGCAGGATGTGCCCAGGGAACACAAATCAGGGATGCTCTATGCTCACACATTATGGATTTGCATGGGAGAGTAGTGTGTTTTTATTCATGTGCTTGTACAATGGTTACAGTAAAAGAGGTACAGCCACATCATGTAACAAAATGGGACTGTGGGGGCAGGGATTGATTGCCATGGATTGTACTTGTGAATGACATACCCATTTCCCCATTTCATAAGCAGTTATGTGGCAAGAACTATAGATACACAGTATGGCTTGATGTAGATAAATGTATTGAGAAATAGCGTTTGGATACAACTTACCAGTTGTCCTTTATCATGTGTTTTATCTTTATTATGTGAAATACAGCTTATATGATGTGATGCAGTAATGGTAATGAAATGTCCTAATAAAAGAAAAGCCTTTATTTTTTAACATGAATGAGAAGAAAAAAGTGCCAGCAGGCCAGCTGTCATTTGCACACCAAAACACCAGTAATAAACCAACACCAAAACCATTAATAAAACACAGTGCATAAACCACACATTAAACAGTAAAACATTGCTAACAAATAAACCCTCCGTTGTTGTGTGTCCCCCAGCACCCTGTTCTCCTTTCCCTTCCTTCCACATTTAGCACACGTTTGGTGCCGCTGCAGAGGGTGGGCATCTGCACAGGTGTGGAAGCCTGCAGGGGGTAGGGAGGACTGCATGTGGTACATTTGCTCTGTTCACTTTCTTTTAAGTCCCAATTGCATGGGCCACCCAGCCATGGAATTGTTCAAAGTGTTCCTGGTCTACAGCACGTGGTTCCGTGGAGGGGACCCAGGACATGGTGTGGGTGCAGCAGGAGCCTGTAATCTGGCAGCCACAAGCATAAGCAGCCTCTCAAACAGGTCTTTCTGTTGGGCTCTGTCGTCACCCTCAGCCCATGTTCCTGCTACAGAAACTGTGCTGCAAGCCTCTCCTGGTGCGCTGAAATTCTGTCCTTTCACTCGGCAGCCTGCCTGTGCCTTTCTGCTTACTCTGGTGCTGCACCCGCTTGTTGGCACTGTCCAGAATGTCCATTATAAGTTCATCACGGAAACACTTCTGCTTGGACTGGTCTGTTACAGTTCTGCATCCCAAGGTCCTGCTGCAGTGGGCCCATATTGCTGAGGTGGAAGGACCAGCGGAGGTTGAAGGGCCAAAAAGCAGACATCAAACCGCGCATTATTGTTTCAGTGCTTCACAACAGGTTCAGTAGGCAAAAGCGCCTTGTGGAATCTCCAAGGCCAAAAAATGATACTTTGAAAAAGTATCCCAGAAGCTCCGTGGACACAGCTCCGTTAACCACAGTGAAAAGACTGCACAAATAATGGTGAGTTACTGTTTATAATTGTTTTTTGTTTAAAAATTGCAGACCTGCTTGGTCCTTGGGATGGGGTGGAGGAGTATGTCACAGAGATTTTCAGATTTATGGTGACGGAGCTGCACATCTATGAGTGAAGTGGGCTGGCGATTTACAGAAGAGGGCGGGCACAATATGCCCTTCATTGAAATTTGACTACCTGTCTAGAGTTTCTACTACAGGAAAAGTTTGTGACTGTCAGTGCCCAGGACTAGATCAAAATTTATGAGTGAATTAACAGGATACTGTATTAGCATCCAAATGAATTACTGCCTCCCACAGTTCCCGGTGCAGGCTGCTCTGAACACATCCACCCTGGGACTACATGCAAACACACAGGAACTCTCACAGAACTAAACAGCCAACCCCCTCCCCCAGCACGTTTCTGGACTGCATAAAAACCCTGGCCATACATTTCGTCACCCGTGGATTGTATTCAACTTGCCACACTTCCAGCCCCCACCCAACGTTTTCTTTTTTACAGGGGTTTTTTTTTTATATATGGAGATATACCTATCTCATAGAACTGGAAGGGACCCCGAAAGTCATCGAGTCCAGCCCCCTGCCTTCACTAGCAGGACCAAGTACTGATTTTTTGCCCCAGATCCCTAAGTGTCCCTCTCAAGGATTGAACTCACAACCCTGGGTTTAGCAGGCCAATGCTCAAACCACTGAGCTATCGCTCCCCCCACTGTCCTGGCTGACCAGGTCACTGTCCTGGCTGACCAGGCTGTTGTGAAGCTCTTAACGTTGTGCAATGCCTGATTTGTATGGCATGGCATTCTGAAAGGCAATATAAAGTTCTTACTTTTAACACCCCAGCACATCTCTGTAAGTGCTGAGTAAAAAGTTAATTTTAAATGCTTGTTTTGCTGTTGTTTGCACTTCTCAGTCTCCATTTTGAATTCCACCTTGTGGTTTGGGAGGCGGAGGGGCGATGCCAATGTACTGCCCTGCAGTCCGCCATTAGGAGATACGTGCTGCTGCCCGCGGCTTGTAATACATTTTTCATTTGGGTCATAAACTGGAAATCCTTCCCCTTCCAACCCCCTATATTAATAACAACAAACATGGTGCCAGAAACTTACCAGGCTGAGGGGTTCCTTCTGCCTCTTATGTTTCTGCTGCCAGTTCCACAGCCGGCTCTTTCTCGGGGTGAGGGAGGCATCAAAAAGCTCCTCCGAGTAGGGATCCAGAATGTGCTGCCGCTATTCTGGCAGCAAAGCCTCCTTGGGGACCAGTTTGAGCACAAGAGTCACTTTGGCAGCCTCATCTGGCACTTGCTGGCTCCTCTCCAGTCCTAGAGTGGATTTAGGGATGAGAAGGTCACTGTCCCGGCTGACCAGGCTGTTGTGAAGCACTGGTAGCTCAGTGCTCAGCACAGTATCCAGCACCCGGTCAAACTCCTTCAAAAAGGGGCAGGATGATGGCAAATTCCTGTTGTTCTTGTGCTGCTTAATCCGCTGCCTGCACTGGTCCAGTGAATCCCCAATGCTGCAAGCTTCTTTCTTATTTCCTGGTACTGTATGTGTCGTCATCCCTGGAACTCTTGCTAAAGTCACTCTTTGCTTGCCTCGCACCGGAGATTAACCAAAATCTGGCTGCGCTTCTCTGACCAGCTAGCAACACGATTGGCAAAGAACTTCTTCATGTCGGTGGCCATTACAAATGACGGAGAAGATTCCCTATGCTTGCAGCTCAGCAGACAGAATAAAATGGAACTGTTAAATGCAGAGCAGCTGTACTTGAACCAAGGGGTGGCTTCCCTTTCCCTTTGTGTTGATTAAGAAGACCATCCTACGGGATTGTGAGATAGAAGTTTTCAGACTCACAGGACCAGAGTCTGGGGGGCCTGGGCCTGATCTGCATCGATACTGCAATAGATGGAGTTTGGAGCCAAGTCAAACCCTCCACACTGCAGGGTCCTGAGACCTGGGCCCAGCCCTGAGTCAGACAGAATTGTGTACAGCTGGAAGTGGGGTTTGGGCTTAAGCGTGCGTCCGAGCCTGGGCTTTCATTGCAATGTAGACATACGGTAGAGCCTGATTTTTCAGAAGTGTCGATGACTTGCAAGTGCTATTATCTTCAGTCGGAGTTGTGGGTGCTTAGCACTTCTGAAAATTGGGCCCTTTGAAATTAAAGTTGCTCACTTAAAAACTAAGGGAATCAAAAATTAATGGACACTTGTGGATGTAGGCCTTAATTTATCTGTATCTGTTTCCCCATCTGTATAATATAAATGAGACTTATTTATATCTACCTCACACAAGAATGGTAGTTAGAATTAGTTATTATTTGCTGTGTTGTTGTAGCTATGTGGATCCCAGGGTATTAAAGAGACAAAATGGGTGAGATAATATCTTTTATTGGTGAAAGAGACAAGCTTTCAAGCAGCATCGATCTCAGATTTGAAGAGCTCTGTGCAGCTCGAAAGCTTGTCTCTTTCACCAACAGAAGTTGGTCCAATAAAAGATATTACCTCACCCACCTTGTTTCTCCAGAATTAATTATTGTTTATAGAGCACATTGAAAATGTAAAATGATGTATAAGTGGCAAGTGTGTAGTAGCAGAAGCTGAAGCAGCATGGTCTTATGAGCAATTTTAAAAACCTTTAATCCCCATCCCAGGTTTTACTCTGCAGAAGTATTAGTATTCTCTAAGCAGCAGGTCTTAAAAGGCATGCTTATTTACTGAGTGGGTGTGTGATTCTTTTTGAAATTCCTGTGGTCTCTTGCTACATGTTGTATTTGCAAAAAGAAAGCCGTTTGTTCTTTCATTTGTGCACCACATTTTGCACCAGTTAAAACAGATGTTTGAAGAAACATGTTCCAGTCCAAAAATGACTGCTCTATGGCCCCTTCTCCCCATTGATGCACAAACAACAGTGTGCAAAATATTTCTTGAATATTATTTTTGAAGTCTTATCAAGCAGCCTAATCCAGTGCCCACTGAAATCAGTAGAAGAATTCCCATTGACTTCAGTGGCCATTGGATTCAGTCCCTAATTAATATAGGTCTGTAAGTCAGGACACCTTGATCCTTTTCCCGGCTCTGTCAATAACTTGTTGTGTGAGTTATGTAAACTTCTATATGCCTCAGTTTCACCATCTGTAAAATTGATATAATACTTATCTTTACATGTTTGAGCTTTATTTTATTAATGCTTTGTAAAGCGTTTTTGAGATATCTGGATACAAGGTTCCCATGTAATTATTATGTCAAGCTGCTAATGCTAGACCCCTTGAGGATTACCTAGTTGGTACTCTGCAGTTTGATTTATGATTGAGTCTGTTGACATATCTTCTGTGATAATATCTGTGGAAAGATTTGTGTAATGGTCAGCTTTAAATAAACCTGTTTCTCCAATTGTGGAAATGGTGAAAAGGTATTTTAGAGTAACATCTAGCATTTTACTTAATTCAAAGAGAGAGAAAATGATTTAAATGTCTAATATAGGGACATAAAACTTATAATGCTTTATCATTCTTGGCAGGCTTCTGAAATATTCTGACCCACTTCATAAGTGGATATTTTTGTTATTGATTGCTTTAACCTATAACTGCATTTCAATAAACTACATATTACCTGTAATGGGATTTGATGTTCGTCTGTTCGAGGTGCAAAGCAATTATTGCTTGCTGGTATTTTCTGTACATGTTTCCATAGGGCTAACCAGACATTTGAATTTTGCTACTGTATATTATCTTTTGTTTACTAGGAATGATGTTTCCAACATTTAGTGACATTCATTTGGCTCCTTTTTCCGATGAGCAGCTCTACATGGAACACTACTCCAGAGCCAATTTTTGGTAATGATTGTTATGTTTTTTTAAAAAAAATTTTGCTTGGAGACTCAGTAAAGGTTTTAAAATGAAACTCATTCTTGTAATCTGAATGAAGTGAAGCAAAGCACATGGCAGAAAATCCTTCTAATTTTCCATGCTCGCTTCCTTTAACCTGGTCCGCAGCTATGCTGTGTGAGCCTATCCGATCTCGCAAGAGGAGCAGGGTCTGGCTAGGTCAGAGCTGGGATGGGAAACCACGTCCACTGAGCTCTCAAGTGCTGCAGAAAAAGATGTTTATGAATCCATAGTTAGTAGTTGCACCTCTGTGTCAGTAATAAGCCAATGGCCCAGGATGGTGCTTGAGGGGCGTTGAACAAATCAGGCTCCTGACCATACACAGATGTCAAAGATCCAGTGGCGTTTTTCATAGAGACAAGGTATTGACTTCCATATCCTGGTCAAATTCTAAGTCAGTAATTACATTCTGTCTACCTAAATTCCTCCTGCAACTTCAGCTAGAAACAATGGTCTTCACTTCTTGCCCTAAATTGTTGTTCATGCTGGGGTGCACTGTTAGACAGGTGCTGTGAAGTCATCACCTGCTGATTTACACCACCTGAGAATGTGGCCTTTATCCTTTCTTTAGGTTTGTCAGGCCATCCTGTAGAATTCCATAATAGGCATATAGTTCTTCTATGAAACTCCATAGGATGGTTCAAAAAGCCTATGGAGAGACTATTGTTCTCTATTTATATTATCTTGGTCTCTGTTAAAATTCTATAAGACTTTTTTATAATGTACCATGTGGTACTGGCAAACATCACAGACAGGATAGTGGATTAGGTGGACCAGCTGTCTGATCTGGTATGGCAACTTTTATGCTTATATGAAAACTCTCCACCTGCTTTAGAGACAACAGTGTTGCTTGTCAGTGTTTCTCTTCAATGTAGCAGTCTAATTCTCCGTGTCCAGGACACTCTATTTTAGTTGAAAATGTAGGGCCAGAATCTGCCCTCAGTTACATTGGTTTAAATCTAGAAGTTCTACAGACTTGCATCAGTGTAACTCAGAACAGGGTCTAGTTTGAAATTTTATATGTGAGAAAATTGTAACTGTTTTTATGTATCTAGAGTCTAGAAAAAATAGAAACAACTTCAGGTGGGCTTTTCATAGATTCCAAAACAACCATTGTGACCATCCTGTATAACACAGGCTACAGAACTCTGCCAGAATAATTCCTTTCGAACTACAGCATGTCTCTCTATTTTTTAAATCTTGATTTAAAAATTGTCAGTGTTGGAGAATCCACCATGACCCTTGATAAATTGTTCCAGTAATTAATTACCCTCACTGTTAGAAAAAAATTAGGCCTTATTTCCCATCTGAATTTTGTCTAGCTTCAGCTTCCAGCCATTGGATCTTGTTATACCTTTGTCTACTAGACTGAAGAGACCATTATCAAATAATTGGTCCCCATGTAGGAAGTTATAGACTATGATCAAGTCAACCTTTAACCATCTCTTTGCTAAGATAAAGAGATTGAGCTCTTCGGTCTATCACTAAAAGGCATGGTTTCTAATTCTTTAAATCATTTTCATTGCTCTTCTCTGACCCCTCTCCAGTTTATCAACATCCTTCTTGAATGGTGGGCATCAGCATTGGACAGAGTATTCCAACAGCAGTCATACCAGTGCCAAATACACAGTTAAACTAACCTCTCTTTTCCTACTTGAGATTCCCCGTTTTATGCACTCATGGATTGCATTAGCTTTTTTGGCTACAGTGTCGCTCTGGGAACTTACATTCAGTTGATTATCCACCATAACCCCCAAATCTTTTTCAGGGTCACTGCTTCCCAAGATAGTCTCCTATCATGAAAGCATAGCCTAAATTTTTTGTTCCTAGATGTATACGTTTATATTTAGCTGTATTAAAATGCATATTGTTTGCTTGGGCTCCAGAACGCTTTGTATCAGTGACCTGTCCTCTTCAGTATTTATCACTCCCCCAATTTTTGTGTCATCTGCAAACTTTATCAGTGATGATTTTATGTTTTCTTCCAAGTCATTGATAAAAATGTTAAATAGGATAGGGCCGAGGACTGAGCTCTGTGGAACCCCACTAGAAATATACCTGCTTGATGAAGAATTCCCCATTTACAGTTGAGACCTATTTATTAGCCATTTTTTTAGTCCATGTAATGTGTGCCATGTTAATTTTATGTCATTCTAGTTTTTTATTCAAAAATTTCATGTGGTACCAAGTCAAATGTTTTACAGAAGTTGAAGTATATTACATCAACTCTGTTACCTTTATTACTCAAACTTATCTAATCAAAAAAATGTTTTCAAACCATATCTATCATTTCAGTTTCTCCCCACTTAATCTTTAGCTTCTGCTCTTTTTGGATGTTCTCAAGAATACAAAAAAGATTATAATAAACTACAAATTGGGTGGAATGGGGCCCAATATTTTGTTTTTTGTTCCATGTGCCAGCTTCCTTGGGAAGCCATAGTAGAAACTAGGGGTTGATTAATAGGGGTTGTTATCGCTTAGTGAGGGAAATAGATGCTGAATTAGCAGTCTTAAGCAGAAACATAACAGCTTTTTCACAGGGCTCTACAGAACTAGATGTTATTGGCAGTATCCAAGCATTTCACTTTAAGGTTGCTTGTGATGCTTCATCTCCATCGTTAGGGAATGTAAGACTTCTATTTGACAGCTTACAAGTGGAGAATACAAATGGTGTAATGTACACACAAATATTCTGTCTGTATCTATCTTTACATATACAGTATGTATATAGTATCTGTATTAATGGCAAAAAATTCTACTTATTCCTGCCATTAATTAATGCCACAAGCTCTGAACTGCTGATGTTCTGGTGACATTATCTACATCCAGTTTCTTAACAAAAATATCCAGTCTGCATTTAAGAGCACCTGCAAAATGACATCTAGATCTAATACATACATTGTGTCCTAGAATATTGCACACTGATACAATTATTCAGGTGAATACTCAGAACAAGTCACTACAGGGTTGCTAAGAGAATGATAGAAGTGGAAGATCCTAATCGTTCAGGTCTGGAAGTCCTTCACAGATAACTGGATCTGGGAACTTAATTCACTTCCCCACCATGATCATTATTATTTGTTCGTTTATTTATTTGTTTATTATTTGTATTGCAGTAGTGAGCGGGTCAGGATTAGAACCTTATTGTGTTGGAAGCTGTACAAACATAAACTAAGAGTCTCTGCCCCAAGGAGCTTACAGTCTTTGTAACAGGATCCTTTCCCCAGTGTTTCAACAGCTCATTTCACTACCCCTTTTCTTATTTTTTGGTAAATAAACTTTGAACATATTTGCCATGTAAATGTTGGGCTAATAACACTGGATAAACTCTTACATACTTTACATGAGTTTACATGAATAATCCAATGCACCTGCAACATTGGAGTTTTTCCAGCCCTGGGAGTTTCTGGAACAGAAGTGTTCATATCCTAAGTTATCCTAAATCATGCAGTGGTCTTTCAGTGTGGATGGGTGTCCAGCGGGGATTGATCACACAAGGTATCCAGCAACTCCTGGAGTGTCTGAGCACTTTGCAGGACCAGGTGTTTAAGTGGAAAGACCAACAAATTAACTTCATTTGAACCTTGAGCAAAAAGTTGAAATCCAGGTCTCTAGAGGTGAAAGTGCAGTGTTTTTATCACTGCTTCACTTATTCCCCGTAGTCTTCTCTTTGTACTAAGATATACTGATATACCTAGCACAGTCCCTGGGCACAGGGTCCCCGGCAAATTTAGGCTGTCTATCTGCTCTTTTTTAGTTGTGCCAGCTTGTGCTGTTTCGTGCTAGCCAGCACCTGTATAAGCAGAAAATTCCATGCCTCAGAACTCCCTTTTCACTTAACTCCCTGGTTTGTTTTTTAGAAAATCTGCCTGCTGTATGTTTAATAATCCTTCCTATATAGCTAATAGTGTCTGAAGGGGGTTTTGCTGCAGATCTTTCACATTCTTTGTCCCATTTGCTGTAAGCAACAGAAGAGTAAAAGAAATGGCTGGAACTGCAGTTTGAGTTGGCTCTTGTGAAAACATCTGGTCTGTGAAATGGTCCAAAAAAACCTGATCGCAGAATCCTGGTGCATGTCATATCACTAGTTACTAGGAGTATGCATAGTTTGTTTATTAGTGGAGGGAAGGAAGGATGAAATAGTTAACGCAAACACAGAATTATTACTAGCCAAATCCAATAATGGCCACGATCCAGCGAGGCCCTGGCAGGATTTGTTATTTCACACTTCAAGGCTAGTTTACCCTGATGCTTGACAGATGCAAATTAACTTGTGTTGTGTGTGTCAAAATTAGGGATGGCACACTGCTGGAAAGGGTGATTGTTTGCAATGTATCTTACAAGAGGGGACCACTCTTTCTGTTGTGAAAAGCCTTCTGAAGATCGGTACGAAGCATAAATATAAACCAGGTGGTTAAAACAGTGTGTTCTTTGCCTTTTGTGTACTTTGTGACTGCCCCCAGCTTAAATGAGAGACAGACTTTCTTCTCTAGTATCTCCAGATAATTCATTTCATTGAATGGACATTCCATTGAATAATACCGCACAGACTAAATTTTAAGGGAGCGTGGTCCAGTGTTTAATACCAACCACTGAGATGCACAGAAATTCTTATGCTCCCTCCATATGAATGGGGGAGGTTTCAATTGATTAACTGAACTTTCTGCCACAATAGATAAGAGGTTCTCTAGTTGTGCATCAGTAATCATGCTGAAAAGGGGATAGAAGATCTCCTGTGATTGGTGGTATTAGATGATCTCTTCTGCTAGGCTTACCATTAAGAAGGGAAGTACAGTACTCCCTTTAAGCATCTTTCACTTGGAAATGGGACATAGGACACAGTTCACACTGTAGCAGATTAAATAATTAAGTTAATAGTTTAAAGCAAAGTTAATACATCTGAAAGGGGCATTCTTAACCTGTTTTAAACATAAAAATTGTGTTTTGGAAAAAAATGCAGACAATATTTAAAATATTTGTATAATGTCTTTAAAATTAAAACAGGAATTTGAGGTTTTAAGCATTCTCCTAAGGTGTTTTCAGAGACTGCAGTAGACTTGAGACCTTGATTTTGCATCTGCATGATGATTTCACCATTAGAAATTTGCCTCGGTTGCAGACATCTTTTTGTTTATATTGCCAGAGAAGTGCTGAATCTTCCTGAGCTTTAATGAGTGTCTCTAGCCTTTTTCAGCTCTCCATTGGATTGATAAGAGGGTCAAACCTCAGACTCTGGGTAGTTATTGGCTGCAGGTATTTTTAATTTCAAAGGAGTTTTACAGGGGGGCTGGATTTGCTGTCAGTGAGGGCTTGGCACAGTTTGGTTAGCTGAGCATGTAACTTGTCTCTATTGTTTAAAAAAAGTCCTATTCACTTAGGGTGAGATCCTCTCACCCATTTCCCCCTTTATGCCTGGTAAAAGGGCCAGAGACATATATAGGGGCCCTAATAGCCTTCGATCCAGCTAGGGTACAATTCCCCTCAGCACAGGCACTGTGGAGACAGCCATAAGATGTCTTCAGAGGACATCCTTGAAAGCTTAGGGGGCACGGTGAGGGCTGCAGGGGTGTGTCAGGATGGGGCTGCACCCTGCAGTGCTGTAGGGTTTTTGGGCAGCACTGCAGCCAACAAGGCAGCCTAGGGAGGCTGCCATAACTTAGAATAGGCCCTCGGGGCAGTTTTCAGTTGTTCCAGAAGCCTCTCCAGTTTCTAGAGCAGCCCAGGGTTGGGAGGGCACAAAGGTAGCTTAAAGCCACCTTAGGTCCCCCTCCCCCAGTCTGTGGATTCTGTGCCTTGCCAGTAAGAGGTGAAGTATGGGAGCTCTTTCCTGATGCAGAGAGGCCTCTCACCAGTTTACCTGAGGGCATCAGATTCCTCAACCTGGAAGAATGCACAAGATAGTCTAACCAGCAGTCGATTTCACTGATGCCAGGAAATAACCCGGAACATGCATATGTGGTGTGTGGGGGTGAAGAGTGAGGTGGGGACAGAGATGATTTGAGCTCGCCACAAATTCTAGGAAGGGGTTTAAGTGTTCAGCCACACATCACATTCTATTTGGAGACATAATTGTGCATGGGTCCTCTGGGTGTGAGAGCCCCGAGAGACTTCTTCTACTAAATATTTTACTATACATTACTGTCTCTAGGTACCAGCAGTGTTTTTATGGGGTCAATCTGTCCAGTCTCCGCAGTGCAGCGGTGGATGAGTACTTCCGACAACCTATCGTAGTAAGTATTTTCTCTCTCTCTTGCCTAACTCATCCCCTCCATGAAGTTTTGCAGTACCCTGTCTAGGAGAGCTTGAACAGTAACTGTATGGTGCCATTTGGTTTGTGTACAGAACTTTGGCTTCCAGTGACCAGTTCTGTTAGAACCAGGAGCATCCCAGTCAGAGGTTAATTACTGTATGTACTATACCTGGCTTCCTCTTTTGTCATGAATAACAGAAGTGCAGAGTTGTATGCCCCTGTGGCAGCTACTTCATATATAGTATGCCAAACTGTCATGATTGATCCTCATGGCATCCTGTCTCCTCCTTGCTTATCTACATTTACTGGTGTGAAAGTCAACAGAGAGATTGTTCAGAGGAGATGTGTTACATGCCACCCTCTTGGAGGGAAAAAAGAGGGAAAACTCTGGAACAGAAAGTGCAATGAGTTTATATACCTCTACCCCGATATAACGCTGTCCTCGGGAGCCAAAAAATCTTACTGCGTTATAGGTGAAACTGCGTTATATCGAACTTGCTTTGATCCGCCAGAGTGCGCAGCCCCCCCTCCCCCCGAGCACTGCTTTACCACGTTATATCCGAATTCGTGTTATATCGGGTCGCGTTATATCAGGGTAGAGGTGTACTTAAAGTTTTTTCTCAAGGGGAAAGGGGGCAATGCAGCCTGCAGATCGTCTAGTTTCTAGGCCATCCCCCAGAAAAGCCCAGCTATCTTTGTGGATTACCTGCCCCTATTCCCCCCACACCCCTATGTCCTTGGCTGCACAGCTCCCTTATAAGTATTTCTGTCCCCTTCACCTGCACTATAATAGTAAATGAGGTACTGGCATTGGCTTAGCCAGAAGAGATGTTAGCATACAGATGAAACAGAGTTATTGTTATGTTGGGTGAGCTCCTGAGAAGACAACTTTTCAAAGCAAAGTTGCAATCCAAAGAACTCCAGGTGATTTTGCAAAATCTCAGGCAGGTCATAGGACTGAATGCACTTGGTTTTGGCTTTGAAAATTAATACTTTTGAGCTCTCTTTACCTTAAACTGCCGCTCTGTTTCTCCAGGGATCACCACTTATGCCCACATCAGTCTGTTATGTGATCAGGACTCTGTACCCAGTTTGGGATACTATGTTTGAAAACTGTAACATCAGTACAATAAATTCAAGTGACCTAGTCTAGAGACCCAGAGTTTCCTCAGCTGCAGGCATAAGCTCAACATTAGCTGTTCGCCTCTTGTGTACCCTACTTAAAGAGGAAACCTAGCTTGTCCCTCTATCTTTCAGTTTGATTGCTCTCAAACCGTCGCCACCACTGCCCTATGTTTACAAGCTGCTGATGATTTTTTAAACAAACCTGTGTGGGTTTTGTTACAGAATTAAAAGAAAACTAGATTTTTAAAGCTCTTTAGTTTTTACAACTTTCTAGTCATTGGTTTCTCGGCTGCTTATCATTAAACCACTCATGTCTTACCATTTATAGTTTGTTTTCCTGGGTTTTAGGGATATTGGTGCCTTTCCAAAAGTATTAAACCTGTAAATTCCATGATTTCACAGTTCTGAACAGTCCCTTCCTTGTCCACTGCATGTAAAGGTCTCTCTCTCTCCACCCAACCCTCGCGGGGTCAGAATCCTTAAAAGAGGCATTGCAGCTTTCAGCTGGAATTTGCATTATACTTTTGTTTCTCCCTTCCCTCCTCTACCATGCAAATTAAAACAAAATAAAAAAAAATCAAGCTGGTAGCCAGCTTTCTATATAAAGACAACCATTATTTTTTTACATATGTTCCTATTTATTGGCTGCCTCAGAATAAGCCTCTTCAATTCTGTTCTCTCTCTTTGGCATCAGGCCTGACTCCATTTGATTGAAAAATGGCAAAAAGTAACAAAATTCATTTTCCATTTAAATTTTGAGCTTTTCAAAAATTTGCCACCAGCCCTGGTTCAGGCCCTTTGTGAGGTCTCTGCAGCTATTCAACCTAGCACTCCAACATGCACACTGTGTTGGTTATATCACGCTTTCTGGCAGTCCACTAGAGAATGAAGCTAATCTGTAGAGGTAAAGCACGTCCTATGTAAGATATATATGTATATGTAAAGATGTGTGCTTGGTTTATAAGCCTTTGTTTTCTTAATTTATGCCCTTCCATTAAGATCAATAATAGAGTGTATTATTAAAAACCACACACAATTGTTAAAATGAACAAACACACACCCTGGGATGTGCCTTTTCCCCATACATACACTTCATTCCCCATTGGGACTCTAGTTTTTAAATTCAGAGTATATCACAAGCAGAGTTTGTGCTAAGATTTTAACATCAACTGGGAGTTTGTGGTCCATGGAGGGTCTGGATTAGTGGATGTGCAAAACGAGGTGGGAAAAAGATGTTTTCAATTATGGGTGTACTGACTGCTCCTAGCCTGGTTACTATTCTGCATAAATAATTTTGATTCGCATGTAGTTGTAGTTAACTCTTCATATCTCCAGAATTCTCTAATTGGTCAAACATTGTACGTGTGGTGGAGGAGGCCACATGAATTATTTGTGTGTTTGTTGATGAAAACAAAATGAAAAGTATTTTTGTATGATTTAGCAGGGTCTTTAAAAAAGTTTTGTAACATAAGTGAACTATCAAATGCATTAATTGCAGATAATAGTAATGTAAACTCCAGTAGAGTGTTTTTTAGAGACACATGTTAAAGATAACGTGTCATTAAAATAAATAAAGATATCTTCTTTTTTGTCAGATACCTAGTTTAGAAGGTGGCAAGACAAAATGATAAAATTTGTGACTTTTTTCCTCAGGACACTTTCGACATCAGAATTTTGATGGCTCGGACAGTGAAGTACACTGTTAACTTTACAGAAGCTGAAGAGGAAGATTTGCATAGGTTAGTATTGATCAGTTTCATATTCTTACTCAGTTTTTTAATTATTTGTGTTTTTAGAAGAAGCTGTTGGCTCTGGCTGGAGCTGTGGTCCATGGTACATTACTTGCGTGGCTCTAGCAATGTATCAGAATTGTCACCTGCAGTGCCCTCTTACCCCCTACAACAGCAGCACATATGCAACATTGGGGGTAGTAAATTCGTTCAGTAACTGGTATTGAGGCAGCAGGATTTTCATTAATGGTAGTTTATTGGGAACGAACCTAAGAAAAGAAAAATCCCTCTAAAGGGGAAGGAAAATAATAGCTTGTGTGTTTATTTTCTTCAAGAAGAGTGACCATTCTGCAGGGTTGAGGATGACATTTACTGATATTTAGGAACATTCAGGTCCCCCAGATATGCCAAGATTCAGGCCGTTGGGGAGATTATTATTCACGACACACATCCCTATTAGATAGGGCTTCTCATCTTCAGAGCTCTCTACAGACATTCATTAATCCTCACAACCTGCCAGGGAGGGAAGTGAAAACAAGGCTTCGAAAGATTTCCTTGGGCATCAGGAGAACTTTGAAGCTAACACCGAATCTGAATGGGAAAATGTGCGGTACACAGGTTGCCACCGCTTGTGCCGAATTATGTGGTAATTTTGTTTATACAGACAGTCGCTGTGATATGCAGCCTGCTTGAGATTTGTAATAAAAATATGTATGATTGAGAGGTTCCGTTTGAGTTCTCCTATTCCTGATCTTTTAGTTTATTTTTTGTTTTTAATATTCAGTGGAAATTATGAGACTGAATGTGTTGCCAGCTCATTCAGTATCTTAACAATGCAGAGCCTTTTGTTTGACCAGCCTTAGAAAATCACTAGCAATTTTGTACTAGTTTTTATGATTATCCTGACTCAAGAATGTATTTTCTCTCTCTTTCAATAAGGTCTTTGAAAAATAGCTTTTGTACAGGAATGTTTAAGTTACTAAAGCTTGATGGTGTAGAAACAACATTCATAACAGCTCCTTTATTTTGTGCAGTACCTCCAGCACCAAGAAGAATAATGTCACTTGGATAAAATGCTGCGTGAATGAGGGGTCAGGGAAGGTAGTTGCTGTTTGGCTTTAGATTAATTAATTGTAAAAGGCATTGGTGGAGTAGCCTTTGTATATGTTTTCATTCCTGCAAAGAGAGAGAGAGATTGGGTCAAGCAAGTTCACTATAGAAAGACATTATCTGTATACCAGGGAGCAGTGGTTTCTCTGTAGCACTATTTGCAGGGGCCCTTTTCATCCTGGTGACAGACCAAGCCCCACTGTGCAGTCTACATACCGTGAAAGATTCCAATCGCCATTTGACTTGGTAGCATTGCCACAAACCCCCTGTCCTGCATGTCCCTCTCCTTTCTTGGAGTAACTCTCTTTAAATTATTCAGCCTAAAAAGGCTTAGCTGCACCTTATTAGCTTCCTAATGGTGCTTCTTTGGCTGCCGCCTGCCTCTAAACTTTTCGTTGAGGATTTTCACCCCAAACTTTAGGCCATTGTGCAGCTTGACAGCCCCTAAGTACACAGCTGGAATGAGGTGTACCCTACCGGAATGGGAGAACTTTTGGGTCTCTTCCAGGGAACACCACAGGAACTACAGACAGACACAGACTCCTACACACATCTGCCAGGCTCTTTTGGATGAAATTCAGACCTCCTATAGTTCCAGTATGAGTTGCAGTCAATTGTATTTTATGGCACAATAGCATGGTCTAGTGAGAGAGAATTGCTTCCCAGTTTCACCTGGTTAGTATGCTGGCTTGCTTCAATGAGTCTCACAAGAAATATTTAAGTATGCTACCCATACCTTCCTCTAAACTGGTGAACATCACTATTCTGATTATTACCATTCCCTCCAAGTGTTAGTTTTATGGTTCATATTCCCAGGAATGGTAGAGATTTGAGTGTAGCTACTTAGCCAGTGATATGTCATTCCCAGAAGTACTGCCTTACTTAGTGGTAATCCTGGAGGTGAAGTGAAGTAATAGTCTACTGCCTGTTGGCTTAATTAGCAGCATGCTTGCCTCTGGCTCAGGAGTAAAGCTTGCAGGAAATATGACCCTAATCTAAATAGAAGTTTTTCTGCAGGAAAAGAGAGATTTTTAGTGGAGTTTTCTGTTAGTAAAATTTAAACCTTATGTTTCAGGTCAACATTAATATCTGCATCTGCCTGCACTGCTGAGGGCCCCTTGGGACTTGTAGTTCCAGGTCTCTCATGGCCCCGTTCTTTTCTATGGGACCTGCTCTTCAGCCAGACTATACATCCCATAAGGCACTACAGTCTGTCTGTCTGTGCACTGAGTTGCCATTTGCATCCTGGGAGTCCCATGGCTCAGGCAGATGCAGAGGTTAATATTGACTCAACTCAAAATGTAACATTTCAGTGGGGGAGTGATGAAATTTTTAGTTTTAATTGAAAAGCTTAAATGAAGCCATTCAACGTTTAAAAATTTTTTTTCCAGAACATTTTACAATATTTTTTCAGAACAAGTTACGATATTTTGACTTTTTGTCCTTATTTGAGACGGGGAAAAAGATGTTGAAATATCAGAATTTTCTGCAGGATGGAAATTCCATTTTTTGATCAGCTTTATTTAGAAGGTTGAGTTCAAATTCCTTACAAAAAAAATTGGACTTCTGGTCAGTGTTGACTGCTGTAAGAGATTTTAGAAGGGATGAGAATGCATGTCTCTTCTGTTCCACTTTCAGTGGCTGTCTTGGTGGCATGTTAAAGATCCCCAAGGAATCCACTTGTATGCCTAAAGTCAAGCACATGCTTAAATCTTTTTAAGATTGTTGCCTTTAATAGTAGGTGAAAGCCTTTCATTATATAGATTTTTAATGAAAGTTTTGAGAAGTATGGCAGTGGTTGAATTTGAAACATTATTTAAAACTACTGTACAACCGTGTTAATCGTGGGGGAAAAGAAAGCAGGTACAGAGAATCTCTCTCATATGTGTACGAGCATGCACACACACATCACTTGTTTTTATTTTAAAAGTACCATGGACCATTGTAGGTGTTATATAATCCTACAAATAGCTTGCTGTCATTATTCAGCGTTTCTGAAAATCAAGCTATATGTTTCTAAATGACGTAAAAGAATTATCTAGTGTAATTTTTTTAACTGATTTTATCTGGAATGTGACAATTCAAGCACAAATTGTTGTGGTAAAGGTAGAAGTGTGGAAAACCCTACCAGACAGGTTTCAGTAGAATGTTTCTGTTGGAATTTTGTCTGCACTACGTTTGTATGTTAACCTGGCAACATTCTAGTTTTCCTCCTGCAGAGTGGAAATCCCCTTCGTTTTCCAGATGATGCAATCCGGACTAATCCATGGCCTGGCTTTTTGGTTTGACGTGGCATTTGTGGGATCACTGTATGTATTTTTTTTAATCATTCCCATGAAACATTAAATGCAGAAAAAATTGCCTCCTTATTCATGCAGGAAGGTGTGATCTTACTTTAATGTTGAACTTATCATGTTATTCCCAGTAGGTAATGCCTTCCTGAGGTAGCAACCATGGGAATGACAACACAGCACTGACATTCTTGCCTCCAGCAGTTTGTGGGTTGGGGTTGTTCCCTGTTACCTTATGTGGGGTATGTTCAGGAATTGTGATAGTTTGGGATTTTTAAGTATTTTTCTATTAGGTGCCATCCCTATGTCTTTCTGCACAAAAACAACTCCTTAATTATTGTCTTATTTGAGTGTAACTGTTCAGTGTTATGGGGAAGAACAGGAACATGTGCTTGGTCTTTCTTGCGGGGGCCAGAGGCATCTCAAGAGAGCAGCTGGGACCTGCTGTGCTTGGTGCTACTACTTAGTATTCTGGAAAGTAAGTGGTGGAGCTGCACAGGGGAAAAGAAGAGTAAACTTCTCCACAGCAGAGAGAATGTCATCCTAAGTCTAACAAAAAAATCATGTCCTATGGGGGGGTGGGATTTTTCTTTCATATTAAATAACTTGATACCAGAATTGGACACATCCTCAAGAAACAAAGGATTATTACCAGACCCCGGGAAGCTAAGTCTTTAATTATTTGATTTTCTTTTTGTTTTCATTGATAAATACCCTTCATCAGCCCCTGATATAAGGCTCACCGAGAAAGGATTTTTCTAATAACATTACATTCCCTTTTTTCTTTTTCTCTTTTTTTAAAAAGTAGTAGTTTACTATAGAACTCGAATTTTACTGGCAAGCGGATTCGCAATAGAGCCTATCTTTAGCCCCATGTGGCACAAAGCAGCAGAGAAAATTTCCAGTTATGTGGGAGCTGATTGAAGCATATCAACCAGAGAAGCCTCCATTTTGGTGTAGAATGCAGCACCCTGTCTGCTGACCAACATTGGCTGACAGGAGTGGGACTTTGATCACTGCATCAGATAACCGTTTAAATATCAAGTCATGTTTAAATTCCTGTTCTTAGTATTCAGAGCTCTCAAGGGCTGGATGGAGGATATCTCACAGGCTGCCCCTATCTTCACAACCACAGTCTCCTTAGAGACTTATGGAAATCTCATTGGCCAGAGGCATGAAAGCTGGAAACAGAACATTCTCAATGGGTGGTCCTCTGCAGGGAGACTCCTTGCCACAGCATAAAGGAAAGACCACAAACTTTACTATTTTCAGGACAATCCCATCTCTTTGCCATCATTTCCCTTAATTAGATCCAAAAACAAAACAAAAAAACCAATAACAGAGGGAAAATGGGGGAGAAATGAACATCCTACTTCTTGGAAATAGAGAGAATAGAAAATACAGGGTCCTGTAGGGAGCATCTGTTTTGAATCAACATTGGCTAGGTGTGCAGATACCAGGGTTACAAACACAGTATACATCAGAATAGACACGTGAGTTGTTACATTTGAAACCTCGCCTTCATCATGGACCAAATCCCCGGATGTTTGATTGTTCTTTGAAGGCAGATGGATATTTTAAAGTTTTAAAAACAACAATAAAAATCGAATAGGATCCCTTCAGGACCAGTCACAGTGCAAGTTTAACACACATTTCCTCTGGCTTTTTAACACAAGGAATAGTGTCCACTAACTAATAATAGTTTATGAATGAAGGAAAGAGGACTGGAGGAATAACTGAATTCCTTTTTCATTCTATCTTTCCTGCTGTTCCCACTGAGACAAACTATATCAATAATAATCTTTCCAATTTTCCCTTACGGAAAAAATAAAAGGCCCTCTCCCTCTTTTTCTTTCAATATCCATTGCATGGCTTTCCAGGCAGCTGTTTTACAAAATGCTATTTCAGTAAGAAGAAGGGGAATGGAAAGAAAGTCCCTCAAATTAGAAAAATAACACTTATCTGACATTAGAAAGCAATAACCTCCTTCCCAGCAGGACTACATGAAGCCCAGCTGTGATGTTACTTCTGGAGGAGAAGTTGAAGGCCTCAGGGCAGCTATTGAGTACTTTTTAATTCAGTTGCTGCCTGCAAACCTGCTGAGCATGTATGCCCTGATGCATGTCTGCCCATTTCCCATCCTTCAGATGCAGGATCGAACCTTAATTGTGTGGGTCTGTCATACTAGATGTGAGAAGGGAAGAGGTATGGAGGTAAATCAGTGACACTTATAAATCAAGAATTTTGCACTTTGCACAACTGATTCATAAGTAGTTTAAAGTATATAAGTTGTGATGCTTTCTAATAGAACAAATGAGAAGGAGCCTATGTATTGTTTTTTTGTTGTTTTTTTTAGGGTAACTGTTTGGTTGTCAACTGCTCCGACGGAACCTTTAACTCACTGGTATCAAGTACGCTGCCTCCTTCAGACTCCCCTCTTTGCCAAAGAAGGGGAAACTCTCTCAGGGAAAGTCCTGTTTGTAGCGAATAAACGGTAAGTGGCAAAGCAACTCCAGGAGACATCTCGTTGTGGTGTGCCTCTGATGCTGAGGTTCTCCAAAATGCTGCACCCATTAGGGTAGTTAGTAGTATAGAGAGGGTAGAATCAGGGATACAAATACACAGTCTAAAAAGCTGGGGAAATGGAAAAATCAAGTTGCACAGGGTCTGTTTTAGTGCTTCACATCTCTACATCCAAGACTGCAGGGTATAAATTCACCCTTCATCGTGGTGCCCAAAGGAAACACATCTTGCCAAAATATGAAAGGCGTATTTCCATGTATCATGGGGAGGTTGGAAAAACTACTAGCTCAATGTACATCTGCCGAATGACTTGATTTATCAACCAATTTAAAGATCAGATCAGCTTTCAGTGCCTATAAGCATCTGTCTATCCACACAATCCCAAATTTAGCACAGCAAAATTGATTTTCACGGAAGGAAAAACATTGTCAGAAGCAGCGTGTTCTTTAGTTTGAAGTGCACACCTGTCCCAGTTTGTCAATGGTTTTTGAGATATCTCATTCTGCATTCATCACCCTCATTTTTTCAATGCAACATTTTTCCTCTGCAGATTTTGAATATTTGTATTTTTTCCCTTAGTGAGTCTTGTGTTAGGGACAAGTAAAGTGGAGGTGGTGCTATATCCTTGCTAATTTTCACTTCTGAAAAGGATTTCCTATGGATGCACTTTTCCCTGTTTACGACACTACTCATGTATCACTGAGACACAACCTTCCCTTTTTAGTGTGGCTAGTGAAGAGGATGATTCTCTAAGGAGTACATTTTTGTCAGAACAGATTTAGTTAGCTGCATTCCTACTCTTTTGCTGTCAATGGGAGTTGAGAACTATCACCCCTGTGCTCTGCTATGAAAACATTCCCTGAAGAGACTGGTTTGCACAGCTGGTTCATTTCAATCCAGCACACCTGCGTGTATGTGTGCTTGTAACTGAAAGCAAATGTAGAAATGTGAATCGTTTTGTTGTTGTTGTTTAACTCTGGATATATGCCTTATGAGTCCAGAGAGTTCTCATAAGATCAAAAGTGGTAGAAGCACTCTCAAAGCACTTCATTCACACCTGCAATAAATGCCCAATGTGGGAATTTTTCCAGTTTCCAAGTTTTTGGGTTAGAAGCTCTTCTTAAGGGAGATAAATAACACAAGTCACAATACATCCCTTTCAAAGTAAAAAGTATCAGTTACTAAATGTGTAAAGAGAGAACCAGTGTGCTGCACTAAGTGACCATACAGCTGCTACTGTAATTACATAGTAGTATAGTCTTCCTTGCAATTCTGCCTTGGCAAATGAACTATAGTAAGCTTTCTGGAAGTTCCAGTGTATCTTGGCTTTCTTTGATGGATTTTTGGCCCAGCTTCTTTAGTAGTTTTGCTGGATTAAGGATTTAAGGACAGGGTTTTATATTTATGACAAAGATTAGATGAAAGTATATGTAGAAGCAAACTTGACACTTAATAAGAACAGGAGTACTTGTGGCACTTTAGAGACTAACAAATTTATTTGAGCATAAGCTTTCATGGGATGCATCCGAAGAAGTGGGCTGTAGCCCACGAAAGCTTATGCTCAAATAAATTTGTTAGTCTCTAAGGTGCCACAAGTACTCCTGTTCTTTTTGCGGATACAGACTAACACGGCTGCTACTCTGAAACTTGACACTTAATGAATCCTTAAAATTGATTATTTTTATCTATTTAGTGTTTTATACAGACCTGTCATTATGGTGTCTGAATGCCTGTCCACATCCACTCTGTTTATACATGTGCGTGTGATTGGCTATTTAGTGTGTGTGTGGCATATGTTCCGCAAATCAGGGTGGATAAAAATCAGTGATTTAAAAAAAAATCACATGCTTTTATTTACATTAAACACATATTTCTTTTTGAAAATTAAACCTGTTTTAAATTGACAGCCTATGTTAAGTCCAAAATTTACTATAATTTATTAAAGTCATTTAAATAATTTTTAAAAGTCTGGTGCATCAATGAGCTTCCCTCAAAATGTAATGAGATAAAGGGTGCTTCTTTTTCAATTACATATAGAATCAGGGAGAAAACATCTTAAATTTAGAGGTCCACTCAAACTTTATATATGTCACAGTATCATATACTGTACTGCATTAAGTTTCTGTATTGTTTCAGTCTTTACAATAGAGCAAATGATGGTATTTTACATTTTTCCAAATTTATGTACTTCCAATTTCTGTTACGCAAAAGAGTTTTTGCCTTAGTTACTTTTGGTTTCACGGTAGCTTGCAGGTGCAGCGAGAATATCTTTTTCTTCATTTAGACTAGTTCGTTCAAAGTTGAGAAACTGACTGGGAGCTGAAAAGGCAGGAACGCTTATTTTCTTCTTCCAGTCTGTGAATAAAAGCCTGGTGGGAGAAGATGAGATCTATTAATTCTAAAAACTTGAAGGCCATGAAACTAGATTTTCAAAGATATTTAGGTGCCTAAAGATGCAGATAAGTGTCTAGTTGAATTTTCAAAAGCATATAAGCAGGTTAGGCACTTATGAAAATACTACTAGCACCTATTTAACATATGTAGGTGCCTAAATGCCTTTGTAAATATGGCACATGGTGACCAGAAACAATCTGTCAACTCACTAACTACAGTTAATTCTTCCTTTGTTTAATAAATCAGTTTGAAATGCAAATAATTTTGATAAACTTAGTTTTGTTTTTATGTATCCAGCACATTTAAGGCTGGTTTATTTAATTACTGAAAAATAATTTTAAAATGCTGGTTTTGTACATTTTTAATAGGATTTAATAGATGCATTTGGATGGAAATTGTTTTTGTACTAAATTCCAATCTAGTAAATAAGAAATGTCTCATTCACTGTTTTCTAACACAATAAAAACTGTAAAATTAATAATATGAACATATGTATGTTTAACTATATACGTGCTTAAATAAATGTGTATAGATACACTATATCTTCCTGATATTTACTGCATTTTTGGCCAACAAAACTCATTGCTGAATGTCAGCCTCAGTTGCAATGAATGCATATTATGTAGCTTCTTTTAGATGTTGAATCCTAAGTCATCCATGCACTTTTGTACATTTTACCCTTTGGCTATGAATAAGGAATTAATTTAGTCAAGCATATATGAAATCGGAGGTATTGATCCCCTTGCATTTTACATTTACCAAATGCTTGCAACTCAAACACTAGGTATGCTGACAATGCCGTTATTTGACTTCAGATGTTACCGATATAATTGTAGATCAGTTATGTTGTCTTTTTTGTACTTTTTATTTTTGATACAGACAGAGTTACGACATTCAGATTGTGGCTGTGGTGGACCAGACAGGCTTTAAATCTGGTAACATCCTTGATTTAAAGAATCCATTTTTTAGGTAAGAAATGTTCTTGGCTAAAATACATCATCATTATTAATATAGTAAAATATAGGGATGGGGAGATCTTGTCTCAGAAATACATCACTTTTGCTAGCTATATTTCTGATATTACAGGCTATTTATTTTTGCAGATACTAGGGAGAGACAACTGCAGGTTAGCATTTAGCCATCACTATACACTTAGCAGCAATTGTGCTTTTTTTCTTTCTGAGGAGGAAAAGGCAAGGTTTAAAAAACTCTCCATTAAAACAGGTGCAACAAATTAACTTCAATGCACTCTCCGTAAATGAGGCCATAAAAATAAATATTATAGCCAACAACCCCCTCCCTCCCCACACAGATACAGAGTTCTATTGAGACTAAAAATGTCAGCACTAAAGTTGAGTCCTAATACTGTTTTTTGAGACCAGGAACACAACTAACAAAGAGTGGTATTTTCTTGTCTTTAATTTGAATACAGGTCTCATAGTTAGGCAGTATTACATGTACATTTTACTAAAGAATTACAAGGGAAACTATGCGCAAGCCCCTTAATCGTCCAATGCTGTGACTGAGCACAGCAAGTCTGTCACACAGAATGTGGTGATGAATTTTTTGGTGCTAATTTACGCATAGAATCAGTTGCACCTTTCAGCCACGTGACTCACCGCTGTGAATCATGAGAAATCTGCAACTTCACTGAGATTAGATGCTGGTGCCAAGAACCCACCTTCCTCTATAAAAACCATGTGGAAAGAACCACCCTCCCCAACCAGTTCAGTGGGCTTTTGTTGGGCTGCTCTCTGCTGCATAGTTCCCTTTGGGAAAAGTTGCCAGTTGGAGAGCAGAACAGCCAGGAAGCAGGCCCGTCAACTCTCACAGAGGGCAGAGATCTGCGGGAATAACAGCCTGTCCATTCCTACAGACAGCAGCAGCAGTTCCAGCTGCAGGGCACCTGGCGGGTTGCAGTTGGCCCACACTCCTTTTGCAGTACTGCTACTTAGGGCAACAGTAATTTAGGACACGTGGAGTAGTTGACTTTGTGGGAGCTGAACTCATAGTAGGTATGAAGAGAAGTGACTGAAGTAATGAGGGATGTTATTACACAGCTGCCCATCCTCTCCAGGCACTCATTTCTTCCTTCATGACCCTGTTTCCAAGGGCTTCCTGTTCACTTTGGGGCATGCTGGCTGTCTGCTCCCCACTCCACAAGTCTTCAGGAGGGCTGCTTCCATAATCTGTAAGGCTATTTTGGAAGGTAGTTGGGGAGGTAGTGGCTGGTTTCTGAGGCAGTTGCCACCTTGCCTTTTCCTCCTTGTCACACATTCACACTGCAGCAGCAGGAACATAAAGAATTGATGGACTAATAGAAATGGTGGAATTGATTTTTCTAGGGTCTTTTCAGAGGTGCACATGGGAAATGGTGTTTCCCTATTTCATTACGTGTTTCCCACATTAATTAGACTGACATGATGACTCCTTTGTAAGCCTTTCAAGGCAGGCTGTCCCCTGTGTGTTGTGAAATTTTAGGCATTTTCCCATTCCTTTATACATGCAGCACATTAGAGATTGTCTTTTTAAGAGTGGGTCACTTTGTGTATACATTAAAATGCAGTTAAATAAATAAAGATTGGGCAAACCTGCAGTCACTCTAAGCAAATCTCCATGGTGTAAAAATTGCATTTCCTCAGACCTGCCATTTGACATGTACAGTATCCCCGTTGAGTGCAATTGTCTGCCCATACCAGAAGAAAAACAGGAGGCAATGGATGTGGTTTAATTAGGCTGCAACTTTATTCACCTAACATACCCGGGAGTACCCAGCAATAAACAGGACAGTGCAGGTCATCATCATTTCTTTAATCATTTCCACACAATCCCGTTGCTGGGACTCTGCTGCCCTCTCCTTGCATGAGGTGAAGGGGGACTATAACAGGAGTGGGGATTGGCTCTCTGCTGTACTAGATGTAGGAGTCCCAAACCCCCTTCCTCAGTTCCCTTGAGGGAGCTAGAAAAAAGGAGTCTGCTCCCCACTGTACTAGATACAGAAGCCCCCCAAAAAACCTTTGTCAGTTCCCTTAAGGGATGCTTTCCTTCAAATCCTTTTCCACTCCATTTTATTTGATAACAATATCCCTTCCGTACCAAGTACCTGCACTGGACATCTGGCACCAGTTTTATGTGCTAAGCAGTTACCTTATAACCTAGGCCCCTGGCTCCATCCCACTGGGTCCCAAATCTGGTGTGAGGAATGTGAAAAAACCCACCCTGCCTCAGCCAAACTGGTGGCGAGGGAAAAATTCCTTCCCAGCTCTCAAAGGAAAGTAATGCCCACAGTGGGTCATGGGGAAACCTGGTCCTTTTGCAAATGTTGTGGGTGGTGCTGCCAGCACAATCCAGGTAAGAGAGGGTTTTTCCAGAACTGCATGGGCTGTAATTATCCCCTCACACTCTTCGGTTGAAATGTGCTCAGTTTACAAGTTTTTATTTTTTTTCCTAATGCCAGCCCTGCAAACTTACCACGGAATCTGAAAGTCAGGCTGGGGACTTTCTTTCTTGAACATCACCTCTAGTTTAAAAAAATCGGTAAAGCCAAATTCTTCCCACATTGATGCTTGTGCATCCTCACTGTCTTCATTGGGCTTGCACAGGTATAATTGATTGATCTTGTAATTAGAACTTAGTAAACAGTTTGATACACAAGAAGAAATAGAATCCATGTCACTCTCCCTTAGCTATGTGGACTCTGCAGGACTAATAGGAATGAAAAATTGTGAATACTTATTTGTATATGCACTTTTCAAAGTAGAACCAGACTTTAAAGTACAATTTTCATATTTTAAAAAAATACTGTTTCACTCCCACTCTATACAGGAATCTTTGCAGGCTTGACACTGTAATCTCCTTCCATAGACCATTTAATTCTCTTCAGTGCATGAGCACACAGGGTTCTCTTTGGAAAGTTGTGCATCACTGTTATGTTGTTCAGTGGTTGTGTCCCCCCAACCCACCCTCAGGTAGCCCAGGGTTGGAGGGAAAAGAAAGGAGCATTTTCTAAATGTTACATGGACTATTCTAACAAATAGTTCAAACTTAGGTCTTTCAACCTTGACAAGTTCTTTAAAATGAAAAGTTGGGGAACTGATTTTTGTAAACGAGGGCACCTGAGTGAGAATGCACACGGCAGCTGTAACTTATGCCACCGGTGCAAAATCCCTCAGGAACACACCAGTGGATGACTGGGCATAGCACAACTCTGCTCCACCCCACCACATCCCCACTTTTCCCCGCCCTAGAATGCCGCAGACACTCGTATAGTTCCCCTTACAGAAGTAGTGTGGGTGGAGAGCTCCTCTGCGCAGGGAGAGTTCTCCATTGGCTGGGTCTGGCTCCTTTAAAGCTACTTAGTGTTGCTTCCGCTCTGGCCCCTGCTCTCTAGAGACTTAGCCATGAGTCACTATATATGCAAGAGTAGATATTTCTGAAAGCCCTTGGGCTCTGTAAAATGCCACCCTTTGGATCTGGTAGCATGTCTCACTCCCTTTGCACAGGAGGCAGGGCAATGGAGAACCAAACTCCAGAATTGTAAACAAGGAGAGCAAAAAAGACCTCCCATATACATTTTAGCATATGCAATAGCATTCTGGTGACTTTGTATTTTATTTTACTTTTAATACAAACCCAGATCCAGATCCTCAGCTGGTGTAAATCACCCTAGTTCCACAACACTAGCTTGATTTACACTGGCTGAAGATCCGGCCCACAGTATTTCCTGTCTTATGGGTCTTTATTACATCTGACATTCTGCCTTTTATATATTTATATATATATATATATAAAAGGGCTGTCATTTAACTATTCTCCCCAGGCCTAATCAGAAAAGCCACATAGAAATTATTTCATTTGCTTAATTCAATTAGAGCCATCAAAGACTGTGTTTTATTTTAACTCCTGTGTTCTCTCCTATCCATTTTTATTTTTAGGTATGCCTAGAATATATTGTTATATGGCAAACGAAAAACAGAAACAAGATTCTCACCAAGCCAAGTAACCTATAAGACTGAAAACCTATTCAGAGTAATAGGCTTGCTGGTCCTTGTGCAAAATCAGATTGTAACTGTACATATCTGTAATAAAAGATTTTATGCAAGCAGTGTGATATGGGAATGTTGCAGTTCCATTCATTTTTTAAAAACTGAAATTTTGCTTGGGCTCACATTTGCATCACAGCACATTACTTTGTTCTGAAATGCTTTGTTGATATATATAAAATGTTGTTGGTTTTTGTTTGGGTTTTCGGCAAAGTTGACATTTGTTGCTTTTTTAAAAAAAAACAACAAAAAAACAAACCTACCTCATGTTTATATATGTGATACATTGTAGAATCTTAAAAGCAGAACACAATATTCATATGTAAGTTTCTTGGAGTTTCCTGCACAAGTTTCTTGGTGATTTCAATATGTTTGGAGCTGGTCTTATAGGTTATCAATGTTAAATATGGACTCATTAATTCTGTTCTTTCTGAAACATGGAAACAAAATGCATAAACCTTATAAATATTCTGTGATTACTCTGTAGATATAAAAGTGAAACACTACACATTTGTAAATTACTGCTAATACAGTTTACAATAAAAAATAAAATATGGGCTATAAGTGAGACTTTTACTGTTTCTGTAGCTCAGTGGAAACTTGCGGATTGTCCAGTACTTCTAGGGAACTTTTTTATTCCTGGCACAGCAGGTCAAGAGAGAAACTTGTAGCCATGCTACAGTTTCTAACAAGGTCTCTCTCCAGATAATGAGTTTTCCAGTTTCTAATGCGGTCTCTCTCCTTGTGGATGGAGTCCACTTGCTTTACTCTCTTCCCCCCACAATCTTACCATACTGAAAATAAAACATGATGAAAGGAGAAAAAACCAAAACAGGGATATGAAGTAGTTTTCCCCACATTAATTCAATGAAAAAAAGCGGATGTATCTGATTAGCTGCTTACACAGAGTCTGTGGAAATTATTGCTTTGTTACGCACTCTAACCAATTTAGAAGTATTTCATAACTAGTCACTTTTGGGGGTGGGGGGAATCAGGATGATCTGGTCAAACTGGTATTCATATTTCTATTCAGTTCAGAAATTCTATTTATTCTCAGACTGCAATCCAAAATGGAGGAAGAGATTAGTGTTATATACATCACACATCATTCCCATTTAAGAATGTGGTCCTGTGTGTCTTAGTTTTTTCATAATCTCTTATGTTCTCTTCTTTCCTGCTATGAAGCGTAGGTAACCATGTAGCATACACAATTTATCTTGAAGTGGTACAATGTACAAGCCTCAGTTTTAGAAGTCTTTCCATGTCTATTATTCTAAAAATTAGAATACACTTGAAACATGCTTTTAAAATGTCAGTGAAAACATCTGATTGATGCAAAAAGCAAACATGATGGCAATGCGTATTTAAAAACTGATACAACATTATATACATCAGTTGTCCTCTCAATGCAGAGAACTGCAGCTTAGGGAAGCTGAAACAAGTGGGGAGAGGATGTCTGGAGGAAGCAAAGAGAATGTGGTGGGCTGCCTGAGACTTGCATCAATTTGACTGCCCTGTGAAACACAATGTTTCTTTAAGGATGAAGAGGCTATTTTCAAACTTTTATAAAAATGACAGATTGCCATACATCCCATAGACATGAGAAAAGCACCACAGGGGGCCATGCTAAGTATCACAGCTAGGAGTTGTGAATTTTCATTCTCTGCAGGATTTAGAGTCATTGAGGTGGCTCTGCTCAAAGAAGTAACAGGGAAGAGATACTTCTTAACAGCTTATTGTTCAACTGCTCTTGGTTATTTTCTCTTCACCCTAGAAGTAGAGATGCATTAAAAGAGTTGATAATACTAATAAATGGACAGTTATTCATGATAAATTGCATTTTCAATAGCTTACATTCTATCTGTATCTGTCCTTCATCCCAATGGATAAATAGGATATTTTAATCCATAAGAATACTAAAAGAATTCAGCATGATTGATGTTACTACAGAGACTGCCAAGGAATATAATCATTTGCCACACACTATAAAGTGTGCCAGACTCAGAAATCTTCCCTTGTGATACCCCTTCAGCACTCACAATGGTCATGATGCCCAGAAACAATCTTGATGCATCTGGCTCTGACTGCACTGGAACTGCATAGTGGAGCTGGTATTTATTTTCTTGGCTTGATTTCCAAGAGTCATGCTCTTCTCTCAAGTTACAAACCATGGCAGTTGCAGGTGCAAAAACACAAACATCATATACATTCTGCTCTCTTCCTCTTCATTCAGCCATATGTGGTATGCAGCTAGAATTCTTTTCTCCTCCCCCAAATATATATTTTCACTAGTTTGTACTGGGTCATAAGTTTAGGGTTAAATTCTGCCTTTAAGAGGCAGAGCTGTGGAACAAGGCATTGGGAGAGAGCAGGAGCTGAGTCAATGGAACTGAGAGCTTAAAACTTGGGCCCTAAAACACCAATTCTGTTTTTCTAGCCAAAGTAGTACAGGTCAAGAGTTTAATACCCAAGCCTATTTGGTGCTGCCCAACAGCTCACTCCTTATGGCTTCACCAATACGTATTCACATTCAGCAATGCAGTGAAAAATTACCCCCACTTCCAAAAAAGACACAAA
This sequence comes from Terrapene triunguis, assembly GCF_002925995.2. Classification (NCBI taxonomy): domain Eukaryota; kingdom Metazoa; phylum Chordata; order Testudines; family Emydidae; genus Terrapene; species Terrapene triunguis. The sequence continues at coordinate 15,941,546 of NW_020664464.1, read as the reverse complement.
TGTAAATGGATACATGACAATGAATTAAACAGTGAGAATCAAAAGTCTGCATTCCTTTCTCTAATGGCGCGCTCTCTCTCTCTCTCTCAACTCAGCCAGTCAAGCAACTGGCATGTGGTGTGTTGTACAGATGGAACAGCAATACTGCAAGCATAATACAGCTTATGGGAAGGTGTCTAAGGCTACATCTACACTTTACACCAGTGTCGGTGGCATGTAGGGTACATGGAGCTACACACCACACTGAAAAACAAGCTGCGTCCACACCGCAGTGTGTAGCTACACGTGTCAGGAAAACGCTCTGGTGGGCTGAGCCTTTCCCTGCTGCCTCCTCCCTCCAGAGACTTTCCTTGTGGCTGGAGTCTCCCTAAGGCAGGGAAAGGCTCCAGCAGTGGGGAGCTGGCAGAGTCTTTCCCTGCAGTGGGGGATGGTTGAGGCAGTAGGACACTGCACTGCTAAAATAGCAGTGTAGCCAGGGAGGCACGGCTTGGGCATGAAGAGGCCATGTAGGGCAAATACACTGGTACATACCCATAGGCTTCAAGTGTGTCTTTACTTGCCTAAGCTGTGCCTCATTATCTACAGTGCTATTTATACCCAGGCTAGAGGGGCTAGCAATGTAAGTACACTACATGCCACTTAAAGAAGAGTGCAAGTGTAGACGTACCTTGAGCTTGTACCCCTTAGCTAACCAGCCTGTAACCAGATTTGTGGTGGGTCAGGATCACCCACAACTGTTGCATGGACAAAAGAGAGGGAGCATTGGTCACCACCACTGGAACTAGTGATGATAAATCCTCTTTCTTAATAAACTTGACGTTTGAACCAGAGCCAGTGTTCTCACTTACCCTGACTCTAACTTACTACCCACTAACCTTCTCTGTAATTAGTTTATGGTGTACAGCTTATGTGGTACCACCTAGTCCTAGTTCTTGCAGGGCCGGCACAACCCATTAGGTGACCTAGGCGGTCGCCTAGGGCACTACAATTTGGGGGGGCGGCGACCGCGGAGGTATTTCGGTGGCAGGACCTTCCGCCGCCTCTGTCGGGGGCGGCATTTCGGGGCGGGACCTTCCGCCGCCTAGGGTGGCAGAAAAGCTGGCGGCGCTCCTGAGTTCTTGTGAAGGCATCCCAACAGATTGTATGCTTGTTCCACTAACAGTTCATTCAGTGGATGATGAAATGGAGGCATTTAGAGCTGTTACTAGTTTTCAGCTCTGTGGTTGGTTTTCTAGGGTTACCACCCAGAGCGAACAGGATGCAGGTCATTTGATGTTCCTTAACCTGGTAACTCTGGCTAGAACTCCAGTATCGGCAGGAATAAAAGGTAGCAGCTGCACAGCCTCTAACACACAATTGGTTCATGAACCAGAGTAAAGTTCAAAGGAATATGGGGGGGGGGGGAAGTTTGTAAATAAAACTCTAAATTCCAAAATCACAACAAGGTCAAATTATTCCCTTTAATAACAAGCAAAATAGGTCATGCACATGTGCAGTGTCTCGATACTGGGATGGAGCCATTCTTCAGGTTCCTGCTAGGCTTTAGCAAGACACTTTTTGAAACGTTAAAAGAATTTTAACTGAACAGCCAGCTCCAGAGATCTGTTAGTAAAATGCCCCCCAAATAAGCCAAACATGTGGCTCACTCAGAAAGCAGCCACAGTTCTTTTTATAGAAGACAATATAAGAGAAAGAATAGTCGTCATTAATGAGCCTGTCCTCGCCTACAGGTTTCAGCTGTAATTCTGGATATCAGAAGTTCCTGGAAATCATCTCACAAACACTGAAGCTGGCAGATAAGTTGTAAGAATGTCTCTCTTTTACACCCAAAATGGAGACTTCTGCGATAAGAACAGCTGGCCTTGTGTTTACTGTTGGGGGTGTCCAGTGAAAAATTTGATTTATAATACACCAAAGTTGTTAAGTAGAATAAAGACATTAAAATCAGGATAGATTGAATTGAAAATAAAAGCAAATGAAGATCAAGATGGTTGGTAGTCCAAAGCCTTTGGCTCTAAAAGGCCTGACCTGTGCTTTTCTAGGTGACTATTCGACACATTAGACTTAATGAATTTCCCCAAGCCTTTGCAATTTATAAACATTGTTGAATTGATTCTTCTCTCATTTACACAGTGTAAATCAAGCCAGCAAGGGAGTAACATGGATGTAAATCGGTGGCAGTTCCCTATGAGACCAGCTCAGCTGTCCCAATGTAACTAGTTCTAATTGCTACTAAAGGGTCATGAATTTTTAAAAGAAGTATTTATTAATTTTTCAGTCTGAGGACTTTGTGGAATCACTGCAGTGAATTGTAAATGATTCATGAAGTGAAAAATCCCAACCCATTCAGTCCACCAAGAGATTACAGGATACCAGTGTTTTGCAATTAAAACTGTGAGAATGCAGTAGTTTTTGCATAACCAAATGGAAGGATTTAGTGAAATAATTCTTCAGTGCAAAATTGCCAACATTTGACTCACTGTTGCTGTAAAGGTTCATTTTTCTTACAGTGCCTAAAAAAAGAAACAGCCACAGGCTTTGGGTGCAGTGTAGCTGGATCAGCAGTGAGACACAAGTGGCCTGGACTAGCTGTGTCTTTTGTGTGTGCTGTGATGGGCTAAGGATGCTACGGCATGCAATTGTAGTTGAGAGAGTAATCCACTAATCCCTTTCATTATTGCCTTTGTTGAGACTCTCAGACGTATAATTTTAGCAGCCAAAATGCCTAATCTGGGAAGCTGGCTGAATCAATTATTAAGAAAATAAGGAATGCAATAGTAGTTGCTTTAGGTCTGTCCAAAACCAGTTGGAGCACTAAAGAGGCTCACTATGATGCCAAACAACTCAGGAAACACGTGTTTCCTAATTTCTCTCACTTCCGAATACAAATTAACAGCATTGACCTTTATAACCATTATGAAAATACTAGTTGGTACATGTACACTTGCTGGTGCTCTGCCCTCTCCTCTTCCCCTCATATTTCTCCACTTGCTACGGCCCTATGGCCAGCTGCTTGGTGGGATGTGACATCACAGATAAACACGCTAATCAGTGTCTCTGTCCAGACTGTGCTCTCTTCCTTTCTAATCCCTACTCCTCTGCCTCCCCTGCTTAATCACCTCTTCCCTATTCCCTCTAGGCTTTCCTCCATCTGCTGCTGGTCTCTAACCAGCTCACTGTTAAATGACGGGACTGTGACATTTGCTGTTACACAATCATCTTCCTCTGTAATCCTTCCTCTCTGAGTCTTAATATTAAAAATAGAGGTGATTTTAATCATAAATAATATGTGGCACTTATATAGCATTAGAACACCCCTGTCAGGTACTTAACTTTTGTTCCAATTACTGAACATTACAATTGATTCATTGCAGTGTAACCTTTTTTCAATTTAGAAGATTTAGGGCTAACCCAGAGACCAAGTGTCAAACTGAAGTAGTGGGCTAGGCCTTGAATGTCTCTGCAAGAGGGCGATGGACCAAGGAATCCTACCCACCACTGGACCACATAGCAACTCCTCAGCTGCTTCACGGTATTACTTCTGGCTAGGGTGACCAGACAGCAAATGTGAAAAATCGGAATGGGGGTGGGGAGTAATAGGAGCCTATATAAGAAAAAGACCCAACAATCGGGACTGTCCCTATAAAATTGGGACATCTGGTCACTCTACTTCTGGCCCGTGACCAGTGTGTTCTCTTGCTCTGTGAGAGGAGGAGGGATTGGAGCATCTGTGCAGCAGTGGCTCTTGTAACCCTGCCGTACTTTCCTATGGGTTTTCTGTGGCCTGCCGAACAAAGAACAACCGTGGAGCAAGCGCCACATCATACAGATGGTGCATATCCTCTGCTGCTGCCAGCAGAACTGCACTGTTTCCATTGTCAGACGCAGAGGTGGGGCCTGGATTTACCATTGAATGCACAATCTTGTCTTTGCCTTGATGGTACTTGTTCTGGAGCAGGGCGGGGCAGAGACATCAGATTGGTAGCACACTGGAATGCAATATATTGGACTGTTTGGTCACTGACTGCAGCAGTCTGAATTACCAGACAGAAGTAATTGATAAAAACCACAAAGCAAGGGGATCTTTGAATGTGTGGCTATGCATACTCTGATTACATTAACAATTAAGGAGATGCACCCTGGTTGGGAGGGAGATTTATTGGAAGATGTGTAAATACAGACCCCAGGACACTCAGGAAAAATGCATTTTAGCGGGGGAAGAGGGACAGACCCTTCAAGTCCAGAAGGTAAGTTTTTAAGCTTCCTTAAATCAACTGTAACTACAAGAGGGTGGGAGATCTTGTGTTTAAGACACTAGACTGGGACTCAGGAGATCAGAATTCAATCTCTGGCACTGCCATGGACTCCCTGAGTGACCTTAGGCAAGTCATTTTATATCTCTGTGCCTCAGTTCCCCATCTCTAAATGAGGAGAATGAGAGCTGGTAGGAGGATAAGTTCACAAAATGTTTTTGAGGTATTCAGTCATGGTGGCAATATAAGAAGATACGTTTATTTTACCATAGCTAGCCAGATGGTCGACTAGCTGTGCTTTTGATTTTCTCTCAATTTTCTAATAAACACTGCTTACTTTAAGGTACTTTGGATTGAGATGGTGAAGTCTTAGACTCATGGAAGGACAGGACTGGAAGGGACCTCGAGAGGTCATTGAGGGACCTTGAGTCTTCAGCAAGAACTATTTTTGATTCAGTATTTGTACAGTGCCTAGCACAATGGGGCCCTGTAGCGGGGTGGTCACCCCGCTCCTGCCTGGAGGGGTTAAGAACAGCCCTGAAGACGGCTGTGGCTGGGGAAAGGCTGATTGGGGAAGCAGCCTCAGCTGGGGCCACACCCCAATCAGGCCACAGCTGGCCCTATAAAGGGGCTGCTAGGCTAGCGCTCAAAAAGAGTCTCTTTCTCTCTAGATGTTGAGAGGGATGGGCCTGGCTGCTGGGAGCTGAGTAGGGTACCTAAAGTGGAGCAGGGCTGGGGAAAGGCCAGAGGAGCTGGGGAGCTCTGGCCTGGAAAACCCCCAGGCTGCATGCCTTGACAAAGGCCGGAAGAGGTATTGGGGTTGCAGAGGGCAGCCCGAGGGTAGGCACAGGCAGCAGGTCCAAACCCTCCTTGCTGATGAAGAGTAGCAATGACACTGCAGTCCGCCCCAGTGAGCGGGGGCTAGATGGTGACTGGCAGTAGCCAAAGACTGAGGCGAGGTGGGGATAGGGGGTTGGGGGTTCCCCGGGGAGGGGAGACCCAGCGAGACTGCGGGGTACTGCAGGGAGAAGAACCCTGAGAGAAGGGGCACCGGGGTCCGGGAGGGACATGGGGGCCAGCAGCAAGATGAGACACCGGCCTGCAGAGGGTGCTCCTGAGGCTGGTGAGCTAATTCCCTGGATGACCAGCAGGAGGCGCCGCGGCCGCGAGTCGTCGCCCCGCCACAAGCCCCAATATCCATTGGTCTCTACCATAATTCAAATAATAATATTATTTGTTTTTATTGGAGCAGCTTGTGGACCATTCTTATAAAGAAGAATAGAATTTCTGTTCTCTAGGGAGTGTCAGAAGGGGATGAGGACTAGTAGAAGGAGGAACCGCTTATCAAATGTGTGTACCAGAAGGGTGTCCATTCCTCAAAGGACCATAAGGAATGGTAGGAAAAGGGCACCTTAGGTTACACTAACCAATATGTTTATGAGAGCAGGAGAACAACCTACCTCACAGATATCAGTAGGTTGTGTGCAGCCCATGCTATCTATAACACCACAGACAATGCAACCTAGGATATCTTCAGTGACTGAGACAGTGCCATGAGAATTTCACAGAGGTAAAAATTAAATTATAAAAAGTTAGTGAAAACTGGTTTCTGTGCTGATTGCCTCCCACCACATGGTTAGAAGGACAAAGTTTTAAATTTGGATTGGATATTTTTCTAAAAGACATGCGCTGAGAATTATTTTGGGGGAAGTTCTGCAGCCTGTGTTATAGAGGAGGTCAAAGTAGAAGCTTACAGTGGTCCTTTCTGGCCTTTCTATGAATCTATGACATAAAGCTAGGCTTGGCTCTATTTTCATTTTAGCTTTGCAGGCCATCTTCAAGTGTCTTGCCCAAAGAGAGTCAGTGAATTGGTAGCAGAGCAAGGAATAGAATCCAGGGGTCCTGGCACACAAGCCACTAGGGAACATTCCGTTGTTACCATCCTTCCTGCACTTGCCTCAGCAATTAAGCTAAAAACCGTTACATCACACAGCTTTATTTATCCAGTGTGTTTCTGAGATATTCAAAAGCGTTCAGATAAATGGGAAATCGTGAGGGGGTCATAAACCCACTTCACTTAACAGAAGTATGAATAAGGGGTCAACCCATTATTTTTCCTCCACCCCCATTTACCAGTGACAATATATAATCCCATTTTGGCTAGAACGAAATGGACAGAGGTGGTATCCTAATGCTCAGTGCCTCCTTATGTAACTTGAAACAATTACTATTTTTAAACTTCTTGTTATCTTTACAACAGCTCTTATCCCTTCAACTTGTTGAGTGAAGCAGGAGAGAGCGCATAGTATGTACCCCAGTACTGTTCAATGTTACCACTCGTTTCTTCAGATTGCAAATCAATGTCAGATTGACATAGATGCCCTGCAAGGAGCTGGTTTCCAGTATAAATATGCTAACACTGAGTCCACATTTGCTACAGCTATTATATTGCAATTACAAAGTCTCTTGGCTATGTATCTGCTGTGTTAAGGAAGAAAACGTTCAATACCTTAGATGATAATCTTACTTAGGCTCTTAATACAACGTGAAAGAGGTCTTTCAAGCAATCCAGTGCACTTCCCTTTTCTCACTTTAGGAGGTCTCTCAGATTTTTTTCTCCCCCTAGGCCGAAGACCAGCTGCATCCTTTTCTTTTGGAAAATGTTTTAATCAATTCCGGACTATATTTTAAAAAAAGTACCTACATTTTGCCTATAAGATGCCCAAACATATAAACACTCATTTGTGTATGCAAAATAGGAAGGGGCCTGTTTGGTGTGCAATTATAGCAATGACACTTTCATAGCAGTACTTGTTCCTATTTGAGATGTAATGCTATAGTCATTCTTCTGGACAAGAAATCAGCAGTGTGTGTCAATGTGTTGGGGAGATGAGACTTCACTCATACAGAACATGCCAGAGGAAAATGTATGACACTTTGATGCAAGACATTTGTGGTGGGAGCTTGTGATATTGTGAAATTGTGCCTTATTTTCAGCATGACTTCAAGCTAGTCTTTGTGAACCTGCAATACTGATGTCATTAAGATAACTACCTAACTGTGCCCATGTACCAGGTGGTGAGACATCTAAATGATAACATTTTGCCTATAATTTTTTTCTTTTTAAATATTTACCATTTCCCTCTAAAACAGATAGGGAGATAGAAAGGAAAATGGAGAAGGGTAAAGTGGGGGAACATTCAGAAGCATAGTTATAACTAAGAGTACAATTCTATGAGATGCTGAGAAATAATATAAATGGAAATTGAAGGCATTCAGCCCATCACAGAAATTGACCCTGAGAGACATTGCATTACATTAGAGAGAGAATTGTACATTTAACATTAGGGAGGGGCTTGAATTAGAATTCTAGCTCCACCCCTCAACCGATTTTTGGGAAGTTCAGATCTAGATTTTATAAAGGGAGCCAAACTTTGCAGCGTTCGCCTCCCTCTAATTAACATGTGCTAATCGTGTAACTCCAGAAACACAGACCACGCCAGATTAAAAAAAACAAACTTCTAGTCCTTCAAACAGTAAGAGATCCTCCCCAAATCTGCCAGTGCGCTCATTCCATGATACAATTCCGTGATAGTGAAATACCGTAGGTACTACCTTAAATAGGGGCTAAAGAATAAAGGCTGTTAGCACTGTATATAGATGGGGGGAAAACAGCTAGAGCTCTGAGTCCATCCTTCAGAAAAGTGGTCCAATCTGCTTGACATATACCCAGTTGTGCTCTCAGATGCTCCCAGCAAGGCCAGTGAAGAAATATTTCAGGGTAGGATTGGGCCTCATAAGAATAGGCCCAAACATGTGATCCTGAGGGTTACATCGGCAACTTGTCAGCAATCTAAATAATGTGGTATGACACCCTGGGTTTAAACAGTGAAGATCCTCTTAAAGTTTCGCTTCCTTTCTTGACCTTAGAATAATAATAATAATAAAACTTTACACATAGCCCCTTTTGTTTAAAAGTTCTCGTTCTAAAAAAAGAGAATGACTTCACCTAACAGGTAGGTTTTTTACAGCTCAAGCAGTTCCTCAAAAGGAATAATGTTTTGCAAATTGTTTCTTGGTGACAAAAATAATAGCAAAAGGGGGAAAAAAACAGTATTGGCAACAGTAACAGAACAATTTCCCCCCATTAAGTTAGTATTTGTCTGTCTGTCTCTTTGTATCACTTCTGTAATCGGTTATATTCATAAGTCATATTGCAGAAGTATTTGTGAAACTCTGTCTTTACTTCATAGCTACCATGATGAAGCAAGAATAATGACAGTCGCATGTATGACTATGGGATCCTTTTACATTTGGAAGTGACATAGCTATGTCTAACTCCTCCTATCAACTGAAACAGATCTGACTTTGACATTTCACAGAGCCAACCATCTGTATATTATTTTAGAGATAATGGTGCCATCTGGTGGCATGTCATATTTATTATTAGGATTTATTTTTTGTATTTCTGTAGGAGCCCCAGTCATAGACCAGGACCCCATTTTGCTAGGTGCTGTATAAACACAGCACTAAAAGAGGGTCCCTACCCTAAGGAGCTTACAAACTAAATATGAGACAAGAGAGGCATACACAGAAACAGGGGAGTAAAAGAAAACAATGAGACAATATGGGTCAGCATGATAGGCAGTGGTCTCAGCACACCAGCAGCCTATAACCATTGTCAAGGTTTTTGTAGCTATGATAGAAAAGGAGAGCTTTAAGGAAAGATTTGAAGGGGGATAATGCTTTAATTTTGCAGATATTTGTGGGGAGATCCTTCCAAGTGTGAGGGACAGTATGGGATAAAGCACAGAGGAGCTTGTTTGAAAATTTAACACAGTGGTCTGCAAACTTTTCATGTCATAACCCTCTTCCCCCCCAGGAGATGCAGTCGGGAGCTGGGGCCAGGAGTGGGGCCACGGCTCCCGGAGGGGAAGGGACAGGTGGGATGGAGCCCTTTCGGCTGTGGCACTCCAAGGAAGGCTGGACGGCGCGCCTCCAAAGGGAGGTGCCCCACATCCTGTTTAGGGAGGCTTAGCCTCTTGTGGCCTCTTATACCTACCGCCCATGGGCCCCACAATGGCGAAGCTCACTCCAGTAGCATCTCTGTTCTTCCATATTTCCCTCCCCCCCAAAAAAATGTTTCTGTAAGGACCCAAAAAGGGATTGATGGGTGGATTAGCCCATACCCTCATTATTTTGTCCAATTAGGACTAGTTTCTGACACACCAATTTTGGTTCACTGATTTCTAGACCCACATTTTCTTGTTTATCAAACATGATCTTAACATAGTCTTTGAGTTAGCCCTTTCTGTTTAGACTAATTCGGTCTTTCTGTCTCCCTTTTGTACCTTTTCCCATCAATATGTATTATTATAGGTTATGAACTTTAACATACTTTTTACAGTTGAACTCACAATTAGGATAAATTTGTTGGCCTGGTTATCCTAACAGAGAGTTCCCTATCCACTAGGCTAAAGGCTATAACAGAGAGCCTCCATTTTGTTTTGGGCTCCACATGTGACTTCAGTGGCCGAACACCTACCTTCCCCAGTCTGTGAATTGCAAACAGGGATAGGCTCCTCCCTGCAGCCTATCTTAGGGCATGGCTACACTTGCAGATGTAGAGCGCTGTGAGTTAAACCAGCCCTCGGAGACCGCAGCAGGGAAAGTGCTGCAGTGTGTTCACACTGTCAGCTGCAAGCGCATTGGCGTGGCCACATTTGCAGCGGCATTGGGAGCGGTGCATTATGGGCAGCTATCCCACAGAGCACCCCTTCCCATTCTGGTGTTGTGGCTTGTGGGAAAGGGCTGGAGGGGCGGGGCATTCTGGGCCCTGTCCCAATGCCCCATGATGCATCGCTTCTCATCCCAGCAATCCCTGTGCTTCCATCCACGTTGGCGCCATCTTTCAACTTTTTTTGTACTGCGCGCTCTGTCTTCCCTTTCGGTCTGCGGCAATGGATCCCGAACTGCTGAGGAATATGCTGATGGGTCTCGTCAGCATGTCACGAATTGCAGTCAAGTTACTCCTTAAGCTACAAACTCACAGTGAGGAGTCCGATGATGATGCTGACTCACATAACACATACAACATGAGATTGCTTGTGGCATTCACGGACATGCTCACCAAAGTGGAACGCTGCTTTTGGGCTCAGGAAACAAGCACTGAGTGGTGGGATCACATCGTCATGCAAGTCTGGGATGACAAGCAGTGGCTGCAGAATTTTTGGATGAGAAAAGCCACTTTCATGGCACTGTGTGCTGAGCTCACCACCACCCTGCGGTGCAAGGACACGAGATTGAGAGCTGCCCTGCCAGTGGAGAAGCGGGTGGCTATTGCAATCTGGAAGCTGGCAACTCCAGACAGCTACCAATCGGTCACTAACCAGTTTGAAGTGGGAAAGTTGACCGTTGGAATCGTGTTGATGCAAGTTTGCAGGGCCATTAATTGCATCCTGCTAAGAAGAACCGTGACTCTGGGTAATGTGCATGACGTTGTGGTAGCTTTGCACAAATGGGTTTCCCTAACTGCGGAGGGGCGATAGATGGGACGCATATTCCAATTCTGGCACCAGCCCACCTAGCCTCCGAGTACATAAATTGGAAGGGGTATTTCTCTATGGTTCTCCAGGCGCTTGTGGATCACCATGGCCGTTTCATTGACATTAATGCAGGCTGGTCCAAAAAGGCGCATGACGCATGCATCTTTCGGAACACTGGCCTGTTCAGGAAGCTGCAAGCCGGGACTTTCTTCCCAGACCAGAAGATCACCATAGGGAAAGTCGAAATGCCCATTGTGATCCTTGGAGACCCCGCTTACACTTTAATGCCATGGCTCATGAAACCCTACACAGGGAGCCTTGACAGCAGCAAGGAGTGGTTCAACAGGCTGAGTCTGTGCAGAATGACTATGGAATGTGCTTTTGGCCATTTAAAAGGCCGCTGGCGCGGTCTGTATGGGAAGCTGGACCTGGCCGATGACAAAATCCCCACAGTTATATCCGCGTGCTGTACCCTCCATAACATTTATGAAGGGAAAGGTGAAAGTTTCACTCAGGCATGGACCTCGGAGGTTCAACACCTGGAGGCTGAATTTGAACAACCAGAGAGCAGGGCTATTAGAGGGGCCCAGCGTGGGGCTGCACGGATTAGGGATGCCTTGAGGGAACAATTTGAGGCTGAAAGCCACCAGTAATGTCTGGTGCCCTGCATGGAAGTGAAGTGCAGTGGTTCCAATGTTAGTAGGAATCTGTGTTTGCTATGCTGACTTGCAGTGCCTGTTGCTTTCCTGGGCTAAGGTATTGTCATAAACATACAGCTAAGGGTAGCATAAAATCCCTCCTTACCTGTAAAAGGTTAAGAAGCTCAGATAACCTGGTTGGCACCTGACCAAAAGGACCAATAAGGGAGAAGATATTTTCAAATCTGTGGGGGAAGGTTTTTGTTTTTGTGTTCTTTTGTTCTCTCGGAGTCAGCAAGGAACCAGGGCAGGGAAAATATATCTTCCTAAGCCATATCTGAACTAAGCATCTAATATTGCAGAAATAGTAAGTAATAGTAAAGAAATGCGTTAGATTACACTGGTCTACAATTTTTGAGAAGTCATCTGCTTCAGAGATAAAATGTGCTATTTATTATGTATTTTGATGTGCTGAATTCAAATATGACAATTAAAACAACTGATTGGCTACTGTTTCTAAGATATTTAAGTTTTTACATTTTATGTCTATGTATATTGTGTAGATAGTAGAGTTTTAATCATAAATTGTAAACCTAGGTCTTTTCATGTGTTTGTGGTAGCTTTACATGATAATATTTCACCTGTCCTGTTTATGTAACACGTTAAAGATCACCAAAAGGGTTATATAAATAAAATTTATTATGAAACAAAAGGCAAAAAACTATTCTGTACATAGTTTAGTCCTATTCAGTGTGTCTACTCGGCGCTTCTTGGCTTGTCTCTTGTATTCATTAAATGGAGCATCTCTTGACACTGTCCAGCAATAGTCTGCAAGCATTGATGGGCTCCATTTGCCCTGATAGCGTTTCTCCATTGTTGTAATGTCCTGGTGAAATCGCTCACCATGCTCGTCGCTCACTGCTCCGCAGTTCGGTGGAAAAAAATCTAGATGAGAGTGCAAAAAATGTATCTTTAGTGACATGTTGCAACCAAGGCTTTTGTATGCCTTGAGGAGGTTTTCCACCAGCAACCTGTAGTTGTCTGCCTTGTTGTTTCCAAGAAAATTTATTGCCACTAACTGGAAGGCTTTCCATGCCGTCTTTTCCTTGCCACGCAGTGCATGGTCAAATGCATCATCTCGAAGAAGTTCACGAATCTGAGGACGAACAAAGACACCTTCCTTTATCTTAGCTTCATTTAACCTTGGAAATTTTCCACGGAGGTACTTGAAAGCTGCTTGTGTTTTGTCAATGGCCTTGACAAAGTTCTTCATCAGACCCAGCTTGATGTGTAAGGGTGGTAACAAAATCTTCCTTGATTCAACAAGTGGTGGATGCTGAACACTTTTCCTCCCAGGCTCCAATGACTGTCGGAGTGGCCAATCTTTCTTGATGTAGTGGGAATCTCTTGCACGACTATCCCATTCGCAGAGAAAACAGCAGTACTTTGTGTATCCAGTCTGCAGACCAAGCAAGAGAGCAACAACCTTCAAATCGCCACAAAGCTGCCACTGATGTTGGTCATAGTTTATGCACCTCAAAAGTTGTTTCATGTTGTCATAGGTTTCCTTCATATGGACTGCATGACCAACTGGAATTGATGGCAAAACATTGCCATTATGCAGTAAAACAGCTTTAAGACTCGTCTTCGATGAATCAATGAACAGTCTCCACTCATCTGGATCATGAACAATGTTGAGGGCTACCATTACACCATCGATGTTGTTGCAGGCTACAAGATCACCTTCCATGAAGAAGAATGGGACAAGATCCTTTTGACGGTCACGGAACATGGAAACCCTAACATCACCTGCCAGGAGATTCCACTGCTGTAGTCTGGAGCCCAACAGCTCTGCCTTACTCTTGGGTAGTTCCAAATCCCTGACAAGGTCATTCAGTTCACCTTGTGTTATGAGGTGTGGTTCAGAAGAGGAGGATGGGAGAAAATGTGGGTCCTGTGACATTGATGGTTCAGGACCAGAAGTTTCATCCTCTTCCTCGTCTGACTCAAGTGAGAATGATTCTGGTGCATCAGGAACCGGCAGTCCTTCTCCGGGGGGTACTGGGCATATAGCTGATGGAATGTTTGGATAATGCACAGTCCACTTTTTCTTCTTTGACACACCTTTCCCAATTGGAGGCACCATGCAGAAGTAACAATTGCTGGTATGATCTGTTGGCTCTCTCCAAATCATTGGCACTGCAAAAGGCATAGATTTCCTTTTCCTATTCAACCACTGGCGAAGATTTGTTGCACAAGTGTTGCAGCATATGTGTGGGGCCCACCTCTTGTCCTGATCTCCAATTTTGCAGCCAAAATAAAGGTGATAGGCTTTCTTAACCATAGTGGTTATACTGTGCTTTTGTGATGCAAAAGTCACTTCACCACAAACATAGCAGAAGTTATCTGCACTGTTCACACAAGTACGAGGCATCTCTGCTCACTTTGGCTAAACAGAAATGTGTCCCTTTGCAAAATCAAACACTGACAAATAAGAGAGCACGACACTGTATGATTTCTAGAGCTGATATAGGGAAATTTGTTCAGCAGAGTGATGTAAGCTTCGTTATGATTGCATCATCCATGACTTCTAGGAATAACATGATCCAATTCATATCATGTATGACGCAATACCAGCTTCAGATTGCATCATTCATTGTTTTGCCTAAAAAGCAAGTACTGTCCAAACCCATAGATTTATTCATAGATCCAGTCAAAGATGTATTTTAGTCATTTCTGGTTTAAATTGAGATCCTTTCCCTTTATAACTCACTTATCCTCCGCCATTCCCAAGTCAAGGGTCGTATATACTGACCCAATAGCATATCTTGAAAACTAGAGCCAATCAACAATTTTAAGTATCATTTTCATTCTCAGTGACCCAGAATTAGTAAAGTTTGACTACATTTATTTCAGAAGCATTTTGGCTGTAGAGCAGTGTTATCTTTTGTTGTAGCTTGTGAATTTTCCCTGTGCTAAGAGGAAGGTTTATCCCTGTTTTTGTAACTTTAAAGTTTTGCCTGGAGGGGAAATCCTCTGTGTTTTGAATCTTTTTGTTACCCTGTAAAGTTATCTTCCATCCTGATTTTACGGAGGTGATTCTTTTATCTTTTTTAAAATAAATTCTTCTTTTAAGAACCTGATTGATTTTTCATTGTTCTTACGATCCAAGGGTTTGGGTCTGTGTTCACCTGTACCAATTGGTGAGGATATTATTCTCAAGTCTTCCCCAGGAAAGGGGGTGTAGGGCTTGGGGGAATATTTTGGGGGAATAGGACTCCAAGTGGTCCTTTCCCTGATTCTTTGTCTAAATCACTTGGTGGTGGCTGCATACTGTTGGTGGAATTTGTGCCTTGGGAAAAATTTTAACCTAAGCTGGTAAAAATAAGCTTGGGGGTCTTTCATGCGGGTCCCCACATCTGTACCCCAGAGTTCAGAGTGGGGAAGGAACCCTGACAGGTATCTTTTACTTTATGCACCAATAAAGAATGTTTTCAAAGCCAAAAAATTAATTTATTGAAAATAAAATTCATTTATTGAAAAGAAACACAACTGCTTGGGAAACAGAAAGGGCATGACACATCTGTGCTGATTAGGACGAGGGAAGGGGATGGCGTGGGGAAAGGGACAATCACAGATTTGCATATGTCCTGTTATCATACTCAGCCTTCCTGTCTGGAGTGCCGTGCAATGAGTGCTGCACTTCAGGCTGGCTAAAATGCATGGGGATGGGGGTTGAGTGCAGTGGGTTTGGGTCGTAGTTTGCAGGGCTGGATGGTGAAGCTACAGATGTTGGAGGCAGCTGGTGGCGATAAGAACCCAGATGTTGGGGAAAGTGGGTTGGCGGTGACATGGGGGCATGAGGGAAAGAGTTTTGGGACAAGGGTGCAGGGGGGGGGGCAGGCATGGAAGTGCTCCGCCTGCATTGCTACAAGCGCTTGTATCGAGTCCGCTTGGCGCTCCATGATGCTTAGCAGCCACTCCGTGCTTTGGTGCCAGTGATCCACATTCTGCTCGCAGACCCTCCTTTCACTCTCCCGCCACTCCTGCAATTTTTGATTTTCATTAAGAGACTGCTGCATGACTTCATGCAGCATGTCCTCTTTGCTTCTACGCGGCCGCTTCCTGATTCTTTGGAGGCTTTTGGCTGGTGATAACAAGGACGGCTGGGATCTCAAGGTTGCATCTGTAAAGCCAAAACTTAACAGAGGCAGCATTGTTCACACCAGACAGAGCAATGATTCGGCCATACTTAAAGACATGCACTGTGTACACAATAGCAGAAATTGCCCGTCCCAAAGCAAGCGCACATAACCCAATGGATCCCCCAAATGGTGAGTAAGCACAGGGGCAAGGGGGACTGATTGTTTCACGGCTGTACTGTCCTCTGGGGTTCTGTGCCTTGGGGAGAGCCAACAGCTGCAGGGGGCCCTATACTGAACACTGTCGCCACATTTTCCACCGGATGAGTTCATCCTGGAAGATATCTTGCTGCTGAGGGTGACCTGGGAAGCAAGGGAGGGTCTCCTACTACAATGCGGTTTCTGCCCTGACCCATATGCAGCTTGCCTGTGTGCAGCAATGGTTCCCTTGCCCGTCATGGCACAGTGGCGTGGACATGTAAGCCTTACTGGGACAAGGAGCACAGTAGCTCTGCCAAGGAACCTGCACAAGCAGATTGCCCAGCTTCTGCATGAGACCTTTGAAGAGATCACTGAGGCCGATTACCGCTATGTGAGAGAGCATATCAAGGCCCTATTCTGCATCTAGGCATGCATGCAGCCCTAACCCTCCTCGCCCCAAGAGCCCACACCGAACAACTTCCTTCCCAAAATAAAAGCCACTTACCCGGCACCTCCTCTGGTGTTTGTTCTTCCCCAAGCACCGTCCGCTGTGACTGGCTACCTTCCTCCTAGCTTGAAAACAGCTCCTGGCTGTCTCCCTCCTCCTCAGCACCGTTTCCACTTTTCTCCTCCTCCTCCTGCCTTGTTGAACTGGGCTCTGAAGTGTTCATGGTGGTCTTCGGAGTGGAGATCCTCAAGTAGTGCGTCCAGCGCTTTGTAGAAACGGCAGGTCGCGGGGGCAGCACCGGAGCAGCGGTTTGCCTCACGCGCTTTGCAATACGCATTCCGCAGCTCCTTCACTTTAACCCTGCACTGCAGTGCGTCCCAGTCATGACCCCTTTCCATCGTGTTCCTTGATATTTGCCCGAAGGTATCGTAATTCCTAAGGCTGGAGCGCAGCTGCGGCTGGACAGCTTCCTCCCCTCAAACACTGATGAGGTCCCGCACCTCGCCGTTGCTCCATACTGGGGATCGCCTGGGCATGGAGGCATGGTCACCTGGAAAGATTCGCTGAGAGCACTCCACACCTTGCTGAGCAAACAGGAAGGGATTTTTCAAAATTCCCAGAAAATTTAAAGGGCAGGTCTGACGGTTGGTCACCTAAGGGCAGGGCAGTAGAGTTCAAAGTGATAACCAGAGTGGCTAGAACAGGCATTGTGGGACACTTCTGGAGGCCGATCAGAACGCATTAATAGACCAGGGCGTTCACACTGGCGCTGCGGCGCTCCAGCCAGGGCGCAGCAAGCGTTATGCTTCTCGTGGAGATGGATTACCAGGGGCGCTCCAGCTGTGGAGTCCGAGCACTCTACATGCCTTGCCAGTGTGGACGCATCATGAGTTAGGGCACCTGGGGCTGCTTTAATGTGCTCTAACTCGCAAGTGTAGCCAAGCCTATTCCTGTGAGAAGGATGTGGCTTAGCACACATCCCTCTGATCAGCATCACTCATTGGCTAGCTTAGGCAGCTCCCTGCCTAGCATGCTGGTTTTGTGGATCACCATCTAAGGTACCTATCTCTCCCCATTCATTGTATAGTAGCCTAGGCACCTAACTCAGCCTTTGTGGGTCACAGTCTTGTTCCTGTGATTATCTAGGCACCTAAAAATTAGATACCGCAAAATTCGGTGTTGAAATGCTAAAGTTCTTTTGTGGATCCTACCCTCTGAAATTGTGACCAAAAACCTCATGCCATATTTAGTTTGGTCATGAACATTTATACATTCTCTAAAGCACTCTTGGTCTGGTTTGTACTGATGGCTATATGTGTGGTCATTTGGGGATTCCAGCTATACAATTTACAAATTCTGTCTCAGATTACAAACTCTACATGTATCCTTATGAAGCTGCAAACCACATTTTGAAGTTACAGCCTTTTGTCTTCTCTGTTATTCTTTTGCCTCCATTTTGGACTGAAATTCCAATAGGGGAGTGGCAAAGGCCTAGCAATACAGGATTGTTAAATCTGGATTGTTCTCTAGTCAAGAAGGAAGCACTCTAGACAAAAGCTGGCTTCTGTCCAGAACTGCTTTGTCAGGGGAGAGGTCACTTTGGCTAACAAAGTCACCTGGCAAGGATCAGTGATCACCTGAGGAGACTGAGTAGGATGTCACTTGACAAAGGTCCACCCCAGCACAACGCTACAAAACTTCACAACTGCTATATGCCTCCCGCGAGAGTTAAACTGTAACCCAGAAGGCTCACACCTTTGGGTAGAATTCCGGGAAAGGGTGTGTTTAAGCTATTGTTACTGAAGTGTTGGGTCTGCCTAGCTGAGAGCTAATAACAGCTAGACAGGGATAAGGAAAAGGTTGCTTTATTCTGCAGAAGAAAGGAGAGCTTTGCACTTTGGTATAAAAACTCTGTCTTACACACATTTTACAGATTTTTATACACATTCAGACAAAGACCCTTGCTGTGTTAACACTTGATTGGTGGTTGCCAGATTCCGTACTTCTGTTATCTGGTTAGTGAAAACCGGTTTGGAGCCAGTTTCTTTTGCCTCAAGGCAGAGGAGAGAAGACAGTTTAAAAGTTCAGGTTGCTGTGTACTTGAGGTGTCTGCTTTCCCCTAATGGCCGCTGGCTGCCATAACGGCTGCTAGCTGTTAAGGGGGAGGGGGGGGGGATCACTTCTGACTGTCACAGTATGAGGGAGGCTGCAAGGTCAGCACTGAGCCATAGGAACAGATTCCAGCTCTCCAGAGGGGGTGGAAGACAGAAGCTCTGTGCCCTGAGAGAGACCACAAGACTACGGCAGTGATTGGGATCCAGTCAGGCTCTGGAGAGGTCATACAGCTAGCAATCCAGAGGTTTGGATTCCCCTCACAAAAGTCTAGTGAACAGCTGAGAGGGGGGCACTCAACTGGGAGTATCCAGAGACTACACACTTTTTAATTTTAGAGGCAGAAGTATACATTTTTTTAAGCAAATGTTCAGTGAAAAAAAACTACTTGTTTCACAAATCCATGGATTGCAAGACAGCTCTGTTTTGTAAAGTGGTATGCACATCTATGATACTACATGACTACTACTAATCATTTTACAGTACATCCACTTCTAAAATTATACTTAACTATTGCTGTAGCCCCAATCCTGCAGCCCTTGAATTAAATGGTGGGTTTGGTGTTTTTTGACCATTGATTTCAGAAGGCGGAGAGCTGGACCCCTAGTCCCATCACTACCTCCTCTATTCATTTCTCTTACCTTTGGACTGGAAATCTATTTTTAAAATGAAAATATAGGTGAATCTGTAAAACAAAAAAATTCAGTATAACTGGGGGGAAATGTCTGCTTGCTGTACAACATATTTTCTTCTTCTCTTAAGTGTGGGATGCATTTCTTTATCACCTTCTTCTTTTATCCTGGATAATATCTAGTTACACTAATTACCATGATTAAGTAATATCTGTACAAATGACTAGTTCACAAGTCAAGGTTGTTGTAATAATTCACTGAGCTGAAGAGCTACACGCAGGGGTCGGCAACCTTTCAGAAGTGGTGTGCCGAGTCTTCATTTATTCTCTCTAATTTAAGGTTTCGCGTGCCAGTAATACATTTTAACGTTTTTAGAAGGTCTCTTTCTATAAGTCTATAATATATAACTAAACTATTGTTGTATGTAAAGTAAATAAGTTTTTTAAAATGTTTAAGAAGCTTCATTTAAAATTAAATTAAAATGCAGAGCCCCCCGGACCGGTGGCCAGGACCCAGGCAGTGTGAGTGCCACTGAAAATCAGCCCGTGTGCCGCCTTCGGCACCCGCGCCATAGGTTGCCTACCCCTGAGGTACAGCCTCCTCCAAAGCAGAGCTCTAGATGCCTTTGCCATATATTAAAAATATAAACAAAGTAATACAAACAAAAATAAAGGCAGAAGCTTCCCTAAAACTAGGAAGAAAATAAAACCTTCCTCTCCAGCCACAATTCCCAAACCTCAGTGTACAATCCCAGCCTCGGGGAAAGAGGGAAGATAAACTTTTCATTGTGTCCTTCCAGCCAACAGATCTGGGCTATTTTGGACTGAGAGCTAAATCCTGAGTTGTGCTAAACATAGGGTTACCAGATAGTAACTGAAAAAATGGGACTGGGGGTGGGGGAGTAATAGGCGCCTATATAAGAAAAAGTCCCCAAAAACGGGACTGTCCATTTAAAAATGGGACATCTGGTCACCCTAGCTAAGCATGACACAGCTGACGTGGGGGAAGGTAACGCTAAGCCACCTTTTCATCCCACCCTGAGACAACCAGGGACCAAAATCTCTCTCACTCACATAGTTTCCCCATCTCTACATGTTCATGGTGATAGGATGGTGTAGGGGAATCCTTAATTACATCTTTAAGATAGCTTACTAACTGCTTTGCAACATAAACCAGCTGGGGCTGAAGATCTAGCCATAAGT
This sequence comes from Terrapene triunguis, assembly GCF_002925995.2. Taxonomy (NCBI): domain Eukaryota; kingdom Metazoa; phylum Chordata; order Testudines; family Emydidae; genus Terrapene; species Terrapene triunguis. The sequence goes on along the minus strand of NW_020664464.1, from coordinate 15,921,373 downwards.
GGGTGAGTGAATTCCAAAGATCAGGAGAATGCCCTGCTAGCAACTCTCTTTCTTTTAAACCAAGGGGGCTACTTACTGTAACTGTGGCAGTATGGTACAAAGGGGGTAGAGGGTGGCCTTAGAGATGCAGGCCCTGTTTAGGTCTATTGAAGGCTTTATAGCTCAAAACCGATCTATATAAATAAAAATTCCTGCATTATAATACTACAGATATACTGATAGTTATAGCAGTGACCTCCTGATCAGTCAAAGGTTACTAAGTATACAAGGTTCAGGGAAATCAAAGCAGCAGCTAAAAACTAAAACTGTATGAGTGACTTTATCTTCCCACATATTATATATGGGGCATGTTTTAAAGAAGCAACTTTTCACTAACTTTAATATTGCTCCTTGGAAGTGCTAGTTTTGGAACACCCAAGGGGAGAGCCTACTCTTACTTTAAGTAACATGCAACAGGTGGTTCAAGACCTGAGTTGACTCACTACAGAATATAGATTACAGTATAATTAACTTCAGCACTGTTATGGGAGGAGTTACCGGACCTGAGCACTTTGAAACAGTGATCTTTAGCAGTGGGTTTATTTTTAAAGAGAAATCTAGACAAAACAACCTAAAGTCAAACGTAAGGACATTAAACTCCTTAGATTTTACATGTAGGCCAGCATGCCCATCGCAGGCCCACAGCAGCATGGCACACCTTGCAACAGGAAAACACTGTGTGGTTAAATGGCAATGTTCAAAGGGTTCTTCGAACCATCCAGGGCAAAGAGACACAGCCTCAGGTCAGCTCCCAGGTAGGCCCAAAGTGACAGATGGGATGGAAGCGAGGGTGCAGTGAGTGGAACCAGACAGGCAATAACCACAGGCACAAAACGACGCCAGAGACTGTCTTTGCATAGGTGGGAAGCTGGGAGCCGGTGAGGTGCCAAGGAGACAAACAGGCTCCCAGCACAGTGATGCTGGTAGTTTTTACAGTGGGGGCGCTGAAGGCGGACGCCATGTAGTTGGGGTGTTTTACTGCTTTATCCCAGGGGGTGCAGGCAGCAGCCCCCCCGCCCGGCCCGGGACTCACACCCCGCCTAGAGTCCGCAGGTGCGCGCGGGCCTCGCTGCACCTCCAGCGGGGCAGCTCCGACCCCCGCCTGGCTCCGCCCGTGTCGGGGCTGCGGGCATAGGGCCCGACCGCCCCGCTGCTCGGCCCGGGCCTGCCGCAGCCGGAGGGGCTCGGGGGAGACGCGATCCCGTCCCCACACTGTGCCCGGGAGCGTGTATGGACGTGGACGCGCCAAGCAGAATAATCCTCCCACTATGATGACCCCAGCCCTTCCTGCTGCTTTACGGCAGCCTGCTCCGACGCTGTCGCGCTGCTTCCGCTTGGCTAGCCAATGTGGAACGCTCCGGTGACCCCCGCCCCCAAGCACGGTAGCCGTAAAGCAGAGGTGCGTGCGGAGGTTGCCGGGGCCGCGCACGTGTCTGGGTGAGTGGGGGCCGGAGGCCGCTGGGGGGAGCCGCCCGTTGCGGGGGTCGCGTGCGGGGAGGGGTGGATCTCCCCAGTCCCTGCGACCTCCCTGCCCGGCCCGTCTGGCTCCACCGCGCTGGCGGGATCTCGGGGTCGGTGTCAGTCTCGCGGGGGCGGGGCCCGCTGAGAAACTCCTCGCAGCGCAGGAGCCCCGGGACACGCGCTGCGCCTGTCCCGTCTGACGGGTGAAACCGCGCAGGTGGCCTGTGCGGAGTGCGCTGAACTCCTGCGACTCGCAAAGCCCTGAATCGCTGGAGTCTGTCACCCCCGGTTTCATCCCCCGCTCAGCGCCGTTCGTGCCTGGCTTCCTTGCCCACAAACATCTGGGCCTTGCCTCCTGCCCCTGTCCAGCAGGGCTCTGCCTTCTCCTACTTCACATCCCTCCTCGGTGCTTTGGGCAGCAGCCTCTAACAGGATTAATTTGGACAGATTCAATGAATGAATGGGGTGGGTGTATCACTTTGAGCTTCTAAGAACACATTACTATTATAGCTTTATTGTACTTTTTTAGGCTCCAGTCCAGTAAACACGTATGTGCTTAACCTTACTTGCATGCTTAAAGTTAAGCACACACATTAATGATTGCAGGATAGAGAGGTTTTGTTTGTTTCCTTGTCCTAGTCTTACTTCCTTATTTGCATTTATTCTGACTCCTCAGTTTTAACTTAATTCTGTACTCTTCAGGGCAGAGACCTTAAGGTGCCTACTGTACTCTTGAGCACAATACAAATAATAAACACTTAGTAAACAAGGTTTTATATACAGTTTGCTTTTGCTTCTGCCCCCATCCTGCATCTAACTTCAGGATCTGGACCTTTAGGAATGAAAATAGATGATGTCACCCTAAAAAATGGAAGTACAGAACTTCCCAGTGATAAAACATAGCATTTATTTAGTGTTCAGCCTGATGTTATACAAAAAAATTCAAAAATACTCAGTTATAGCATTTTATCATTTCTGTTAAAAATAGAGGTATTTAACGTGGAGAATTTCTGGTGGGAGGGAGAATGGCATTGATTATGAACATTATGGGATACTTAGGTAAGCTGTTGTAATCTTAGTTAACCTGGTTTGGTAATCAGATGCACAAATGATTACAAGAGAAATGGGAAACTAAATTTATAATGAGAAAAGTACCAGTTAGAGATACAAAATTATGAATTATTGCCACAGTCTTTTAGTACTTGTTTTCCTTTGTCAGTTCTATCATATAGCTTATGACAAAGGATTTTTTTTAAAGTTAGAGACGTCATTATGCTCTTGAACTAAAACAGATGCATCCATTCATGGTCCCCAACAAGTTGTGCCTCTTTTTCTGTATTTCAGTGTCACTGCTATGGAAGCCAAAGGTAAAAAGAGATTCACGGGGAAAAATGGAAAAGCACCACAAAGAAAACATAAATTTAAAAAAGACAATGGTAAGACCGCAAAGAATAATATTTCATAAAACTGTTCTTATTGAAGGGTGGAGAATGCAAGAGGTACAACAAATTCAAATTCATCTGCATAAGTGGGTTAATCTTACAAACAATACATTAACTATAATATTGAAAATGAGGAGCTGAGATGGCGCAAGTGGGTTAAATGTGCAAACCCTTCAACTTTGAAAATCTGATCTAACATACTATATTGGGTTAAAATTGAACATGTTCTCATTTTAATCCACATTTTCCCAAATTGCCAACCATGCTGAAGAATGTAGTCACTTTGCATTCTCTGCTTAAGAGAGTCTCCCACAACTGGAATAACAATATTGCTACAAGATAGGATTGAGACACTTTAGGGAACTGTAGCTCAAGTTGGTGCTTGTCTCTTCACTTTCACATTGCCTATTTTTATTAAATGCGAAGGGGAAAATATTCAGCATTATCACCAGATGGCAGATTAATTATATAAAGCTGTTTCACTGTGAAAATAACATGAATAATGAATATGATCAAGAACAGAGTCCTTTATTAGGTTCAGGAAGCATAAATCTAAACAATTCATTGACAGTTATTTTCTCTAAGGCTATGTCTACATTGCACTTTTGTCGGTCAGGGGTGTGGAAAAAAACCCACACCCCTGACCAAAAGTTTTACTGATGAAAAGCGCCGGTGTGGACAGCGCTTTGTTGGCTACTACCACTCATTGAGGGTGATTTTATTTTGCTGGCAGGAGAGCGGCTACACAGGAAACCGTAAAGGTATGTATTGTAGGCATAGCCTAGGTTTAAAAAAAAAATAAAAAGAACAAAACAATCTAATTGTGCAACTGAGGGGATGAGTTGTATATAAGATCTCTGTACTTTTTTGCCATGCTCTAAGTGCCTACTTGCTCGCAATTTGTGCTGTCACTTAACTGAATACCACAGATATTTTAAGTGTTTTTCTAGAGGCTTTTAATAAACAGAAAAGAGGGGAAATTGCTCTGTTAAAATGTATACACGTTGTGTTCCTGTATTTTGCTGTCCTTGCTGTCAAACTGGACCTTCAGAAGGTGTACAGACTTACCACAATTTGCTTTGCAACCATCACACAAAACATTTAGCCATTTTATGCCATTTGTGCCTGGTTGCTTTCATTGGTAGAAGTTTTCTGAGCATCCAAGAGTAAGCAATTACCACGTCTTGTATCTAGAGTCACCAGATACAAGCCAGAGATAAACTAACCTGCATCCATTCACATTATACCAATTAGACTACTTGTGTTCTTCAACTAGTGTGTTTAAAGATGTTTGCAGAACTGGGGCCTTAGATTTCGGAGGCAGTGAAACTCTTACTACAAATAAGGCAGCTTTGTTCCTTTAGAATTGTCCTCTGTTCACCTTTGGTATTGCATTGCATCTATATGAAGGATTTAGGGCAAAAGTAGGAGAAGGATCATAAGGCTATGATGAAAAGGCCAGATGGGAGGGATATAAAATTGTTATAGATTAGTAAGAATGCTGGGGGGCTTTTCAGGATCTGATTTTTCTTTTTTATTCTGTATCAGCATGCATGGATTTTGGTGCATTATGTACAATACTCTGATTGTTACAAAATAATTATTAAAACGTTTAATAGTGAATGAAACTTGGAAAATAATATCAGTTCTAGGATTGTGTCCTTTTCAATCTAATTCTTTTTTTTGTTGTGCATAGATTCTGGTCCACCGAAGAAGTTTCATAGCAAAGGAGGTGAAGAAGGAAAGCCTAAATTCAGATCCAAGAAGTCTGAGAAAGGAAACAAAAAACTTGGTAAGGCAAGTGGGAAACAATTCAAGAGTAAGCAGCAACCAGAAAAGTTCACTAGGAAGAGAAAACTCCAGGAGGATAATGAGGGTGGTGAGTATATTATTGTTGGTGTGTGGTTGGTTTTTTTTACTTTTTTCTTTTGAAGTGATATATCATCTGTAAAGTATACTCTTACAATAAAACGGAAGCGTATTTTCTTTCAACAATATATGTTCTAAAATATGTTAATAGATTTAAGTGGGATCAGGGTAATGCTATAATTGCCTTGAATTGTGTGAGATTGTATAATAGACTTTTTAACGGTACGAGTTGACTGTTCTCTGTTGTAATCACCATAGGCATAAGTAACTAGGTCATGCCTGTGCCCCTGTTATCCTGAGAACCCCATAGTAGAAATTTGAGATAGGCATGATCACAAATATATGTGGAACCAAACTGCTTGCACTGGAAATATGGAGGGAGAAGGGGATTGTCTTACTACTCTTTTCAATACACTCCTATATTATCACCAGCTTCCATAGTATTTCTAATACTAATAAAACTCTAACTATAAAAAATGCTTCTCTGTAGCACCCTATTGGACTTCCCATGGAAAATGTTATTTCAGCCAATTTAAACTGATTACTATACAAGTCACATGACCCACAGTCTGTAGCAGTGAAAATTCCAGTTTAACATAGGCAGTCCACCAGTAAACTAAACTTATTGGCTAATTTCTTGGTATGATGGCATAAACCAGGGGTGGGCAAACTACAGCCTGGGACCGCATCCGGCCCTCGAGCTCCCGCCAGGGAGTGGATCCGGGGCTTGCCCTGCTCCGGCACTCCAGCTGGGGAGTAGGGTCAGGGGCTTGCCCCACTCGGTGCGGCTCCCGGAAGCAGCGGCATGTCACTACAAACACTACAAACTCCTTAGGGGCAGCCAGGGAGCTCAGCACGCTGCCCCCGCCCCAAGCGCTGCACCCGCAGCTCCCATTGGCCAGGAACCGCAGCCAATGGGAGCTGCAGGGGCTGCACCTGCGGACAGGGCAGCACACAGAGCCACCTGGCCATGCCTCCACTAGGAGCTGGAGCGGGTACATGCCGCTGCTTTTGGGAGCTGCTTGAGGTAAGCGCTGCCTGGAGCGGGCACCCCTGACCCCCTCATGTGCCCACACCCCATGCCCCAACCCTGATTCCCCTCCTGCCCTCCGAACCCCTCAGTCCTAGCCCGGAGCACCCTCCCACACCCTGAACTCCTCATTTCTGGCCCCACCCCAGAGCCCGCACCCCTCAGCCGGAGCCCTCACCCCCTCCCGCACCCTAACCCCTAATTTTGTGAGCATTCGTGGCCTGCCATACAATTTCCATACCCAGATGTGGCCCTCGGGCCAAAAAGGTTGTTCACCCCTGGCATAAACTGATGCATAATAGTTTGTAGTGACAAAGAGAACTTCAAGTATTAAATGACAGAAAAAGTCACAGCTTTAGTTCAGTCATCTGCCTTTCAACCTTACTGATTATTTTTATACAGATCTGATAAAGGCAGTATGAATAGTGGGGCCATTTGGAGATGGTCTCCTTTTGAGGAAAGACCCCCCCTTTGATACAAGAGCACCAGCTGCTGACTAACTACTGGTGTTGGTGTCAAAATGTAAAAGTCATGAGTTTTTGTCTTGTATCATGTTCTAACAATCATAGCCAAAACTTGAAGAACAAGGGCTTTTCTTCTCCATTTGTACTGTTGGTCTGTAGGCCTATAGCATTTATTCACCAGTTCAATCAGTATTTTATACTGGATGTTTCTGCATTTTTGTAAATTTATTTTTCTGTGTATGTGCATATACAGACACTTTTTAGTAAATATTTAGTTCTGTCACTATCTTAATAGTTTCATAACTCTCTGGTTCTGGTGTCTCTTAATGAGAGCCGTCATTTGATTGCTGCTTCCCACAGACGTACAGTTCTGCATGTAAAGGGCTATCACAAATGAAGCGTGGCTTAATAATTGAGGGAAACTGGAGGCTCATACAATAACATTAAAGTTCTGTTTTATAAGTTTTTTCACTGTTTTAACTTTGATTTAGTTTGGGGAATACTCCTATTTTTTGAAAACTTTATAGAAATAGAGGTGGTGGTCGAATTAAATCAGAGTTACGTTGTTTTTTTAATGGATTTTATCTTAAAACAACTGTAAGCCTCCAGTCTTGCTCATTCAAATTTCAAGCAACACTTCAGTTGTCACTAACTATATCAAGAGACTGACAGGTTTTCTATTAACTTTTGTCTTATTTGCTCACTTCTATTTTTTTTAAAAATTAGTGATTTATTCTGAGACATAAACTGATTCTAAAATACTCTGTGTAAATTGCAATCCTTTACAAAAGGGAAGGTTTGGTATGTTGGAGAAAAATGAAGTGTGTAGTGCTAAACTGTTAAACAATGTATTGTTGAGAGAGAGCGCGTTTAATTCATCCATTCTGTTGGGCTTCAATTGAACAGTGCTAGTTAGCATGCCTTACCCCCTGACTTTTCACTTCTGGGAATCTGTATTGTACATAGTGATTAATTTTGCTACGAGATGATTAAAGCTAAAAGCAAACATTAGTCCACTTTTTCTGTACCTTGAAGTTCATTTATGACATCTCATATGAAGAATCCTTTTAAAGTAATAATCTTGCTGTGCAGCAGTCTTTAGCCATTGTATAGTAAAAGCTCCTAATGAATCCCACTGAATGAAAGGATTAAGCATGCAAGAAGGCTTTACATATAAAGTCGCAGTGGGTAATTGTTAGAGCTGGTATACTTAAATCTATAAATGAACTCATCTGTCGAGAATCTTTTTTTGTTCCCCTCCAGTGCTTTACATACTTGAAAACATCTTGAACAGATCCCAGTAAAAGACATTAACATATTAATAGGAACAAATTTTAAAAGAGACAAAATCTGTTTATAAGAACAGTTGTCATTTATTAGAGGGCAGGAGATCATAAACTGATTGTGCCCTTTAGTTTCACATTTTTCCTCTTTTGAATGTTTATTTTTTATCTACATTCCTTCATAAAAGGAGGGTGCCAGTGGTAATGATCAGAGGCAGATGTAGTGTTTGCAGTTGGGAATGTATTCTTTTCTAGCACAACATTTTTGAATTCTGACAGTTTATCTCAAGGATGTGAAAGGCAAGAACCCCACCAAGTTTAATTTTTGAGGGTATATACTCCTTGTTATCTAAGATATCACAAAAAATTGGTGATTTAAGTTATATTTGTAAAAAAAAAAAAAAAAAAAATTCAACTCTCCCACTTTTTGGGGGTGGGGAGTGAGGAGAGAAGGGGGGATATGTTGAGCCATATTCTGATGTAAAGTCATTAGAGGGGCTGTAGGTGCAATCTGGGTCAGCATTCATCCTATTAAGACTTTAACTTACCTCTATTCTTTGTCAAAGCTTTCAGAATAATCTGGCAGTTGTCTTGCTCTTCCAATATCTGATATCTCCCAGGCAGAAGCTGCCAGTCCTAGCAAGTCACCAATGATGCAGTTCACAAAGGGGGCTACAACTGAGCATTACAGTGCCTAACTATTAGACTACCTGCCGCCTTGTGGAATTCACAACCCAAAATTAGGTAGCCAGGGTCCATATACAATGCATGGGGAAAGTTAGGTGCCTAAAAAGAGGGATTCACAAAAGTCATCATGCTGAGGGTGGAGCTGCCTAAGCTAGTCAATAGGAAATGTGGAGGATGGGGTTTGGTCTAAGCCCTGCTCCTCAAAAGGAGTTAGGCGCTTAAATCCAGGCCAGAGGATGGCACCTCCCTCCACTCATGATTCACAGCAGTGAACTCTCACCTGGAGTAGGCACTTAAGCCAGGGCTCAAGAAGAGCCCAATAGCCTAGTGGCTAGAACGCTTGCCCAGGATGTAGGAGACAATCTCCAGTTGCCCAGGGCTCAGTCTGAACTCTGGCTGAGTTGGAGTAGGGACTTAAACCCAGGTCTCCCACCTCCCAGGTGAGTTCCCTAATTTGAGGTATTCTGTAGTAGATCTCTCTTAACCTCTCCTACTGAAGATGTATGAATGCTTCGATACTCAGAGAGCTACAGACTATACCTGGGAAGTGGGAGACAAGGCCCTGCTCTAACGAATACTGTCCACCATCACTACATCCTTCATTTTGTGTGGAGCCCCGTCAGATAGATGTGCTTTTAAAGCAGCCTCCTAGCACGTTTATTCGATCAGTACCTGTAGGTGAAGGTTGTGAATCCCCATCCCACCAGGGGTTAGGCATGATTCCCACTTTTATCATTGGAAACCTAGGCTTCTACAGTTAGGTGGCAGCTGAGCAGGGGTTTTGTGAATGCCACTGGCATTTTGGTCTTAGTGCAGTTAAGTACCTGAGTCCCCCTGTGAATCCCACTCCAAGTGTTTAGTATGTATTAACCCTTTCAGATTGGCTAGGTAGGCAGTCAGGGGTAGATCCTCAGCTCATGTCAATTGCCATAGCTCTGTTGACTTCATTGGAGGCCAGTTGAGGATCTGCCTCCCAGTCTCCAACAGAAGACTATTACTTTGTTACAAACAATGTTTTGTTTTTATCATCAGGGTCAGTACCTAAGAAGCCTAAATGGGATGATTTAAAAAAGAAAAAGAAGGAATTAAAGCAGAGCAGACAACTTAATGACAAAACAAATTATGATGTAATCATCAAATCAAAACAAATATGGGAAAGTGTGAGAAGGTAATGATGGCTCTATTATATTTTCTTTCATACAGTTCTTTTTAATTAGTACTCATGGAGTGGTGAAGCGTTGCTCATTCTGTCTTGGTACCTTCATGAATGGGTATGCTTGTATTTCTCCAAGTAAATTTCATGAATAGATTATAATTTAATTAGCTTGAATTAGAATTCTCTGGAGTTCTCAAGTTAAATTTTGATGGCTGACAGTAGAAATAGTCTTGAGGCACCTGGGTTGATCTTTGTAAAAATGTACAATAATAATAATAAGTGGGCATAAATTAAGGGGAGATCATTTAGATTAAGATAATTTGAGGCCTGATCCTGTAAAATGCTCAGGACCTTAGAGTCCCACTGGCTGAGGCTCTTTGAAATTTGATGATCTGTCCTTACTCTTAGGGAGTGAAAAATACTTATGCTTCTGGCCAGGACTTTCATAAATGGATACCTAAATGTGGCCTTGTGGGAGCTCATTTTAAAAAAAAATTTTTTGGCTGCCTTGCTTTTTAGCTCATGACTTCCAGTTATTTTTGTATTTCCAAAAAGCTGCTTTCTCATCTAAGATTCTCCTGCTTGTCTGTTTTTGTTTGTAGGAAAAACTGTGACAAGGAGAAGCGAGAGAAGCTAATAAATGAACTACATAAACTGCTTCAGGGGAAAATTAAAACTGTAAGAAAAATACAGTAACACACGTAATTAAAAATCAAAGTGGGCAAGTTGATAAACCCCTTTCTGTGTTGCACTAAATGACCTTGTGAACTATACAGTACAACCCTGTTTATCCAGAAGCTACGGGGGACATTGAAAATATCCAGATAGAACAAGGTTTCAGTGAATGAAGAAATTGGGTTTGAAAAGGTTGCACTCTGTGCTCCCAGTCTTTTAGGATAATAGTGCCAGGAAAACTGCTGATCAGCTGGCTTTAAAGGGGACTTGTTAGCCAGCTAGCCAGCATTCTAATCTCGAAAATTCCCATTGGATATAAGTGAACTTTGGTTAACTTGCAGTTTCAGTAAGAGTTGTAGTGGATTTTTGCGATTGATTCTCTTAAAAACCCTACACCAAAGTTAATGCCCTGGTGCACATTTCTACCATTACATTTTAAATACTAACAGTCTCATTATTTTTACTTCATTTTTTGGGTGTGTATGTTCACTGTGTATTGTAGTGAAGCATAGTCAACTCTTGGGTTTTAAAATGAATTGAAATTGTGGCTGCTCGGTGCTGCCTCCTGTGTTAGATTGAGCATCCTGATCATATTGTCTTGTGCTAGGGTGAGACTGCGTGACTGTTGTCCCTGTGAGAGTCTCAAGAAAACAGGATGTGCATCTCATGGGGCTGTTCCAATCAATAAAATATTCAATATTTATGGTACATATTTACAGATGATCACAAAACATTCCATTGCCTGCAGTAGCAGGTATTGATTGTAGTCTGTTTGGTAAAGAAATACTGGAGCAATGAAAACTGTTAAAACTACACTTAGTTTAAAACTTGTTTGTTTCTTTATAATGTATTTTATTTATATAGCATCTATTTGCCATAGCATCCTATGTGCTGCATAAAACTATACTCTTAACAGTGTAAATGTGTTAAAATAAACTTTTGCCACGTAATGTCACGCAAAAGGCTGGGATAATAAAAATGTTTATCTTACAGATGGCATTTGCACATGACTCAACTCGAGTTATCCAGTGTTTCATTCAGTATGGCAATGACAAGCAAAGGCAAGAGACATTTGAAGAATTAAAAGGTATTTTTCCTTTTTATATCGTATTTGCTTTGGAAATTGGCACTGTTTTGTATAATGTAGCTCTCCTTAATGTATTTCTTTGCTCCCAAAATTCTATTGGTACACATGTTTGAGTTACTTTTTTCTCTTTAGGTATCACTTTCTGATAAATTAATTCCTGCTTGAGTGCAAAAGGTTACTGAGCAATGGCTTTTAGTTTTGTTTTGTTTTGTAGGAAAGTAAACAAACATGCAATTTCAAGGGGTGATAAAAACTAACTGCTCTTTGTCTTTTTCTCCCCAGATAGCCTACTAGAATTGAGCAAATCCAAATATTCCAGAAATATTGTAAAGAAGTTTCTTATGTATGGGTGCGTATGAAGAAGTAAACCAGTTTTTATGTTTTTTTTCTTACATATATTGTTAATTTTGGAATGTGAATGTACTTCTTTATTATTAATCTGTGTATCATGAATAATGGCTTTGGCCCAGGCTGTCCCCTCCATGTGAAATTATCTTGGTAGTGTATTTGGGAGTGAGGATTGCAAACTACGTGCTGTCCATAATACAGTCTCCTTGTCACAGGATAGGCTTTCTCTTCTCAGAAATTCTGAACAGCAAATAAAAAAACCAGACTACAAGTGCAAAAGAGAGGGGAAAAAAACACTCTCAAAACCGTCCCTTGTTCAGTGTATAATAAAGTCCTACAAAGATATGCCCTTCCCTTTGTCAAGGTTACAGTAGTGCAGAAAAATGTCCTCCCACCCCCTGCAGAGTTTATCCAAAGTCTCCTAAAATAAATGTGCACCCCTACTGTGGAACAAGGAGCTTTCTGTTTGTTCATAGCTTGCTCTGACCTTGCTCTGGTAGACAGACTGTCACTGGTCATCTTCTTCTTCTCTTTCCTTCAGCTAGGTTTATGGAGCTTAGCTGTGGCCTGACCTAGACTTAAAACTTAGATTCACATAGCTACAGGGCTGATGGGGGTGAAAAATCCACCCCCTGAGCGATGTAGCTCTGCTGACCTAACTCCTGGTATAGATGCAGCTAGGTTGATGGGAAGAGTGCTTCCATTGCTTTATCTACCATTGCTTGGGCAGGTTTCCTACAGTGACAGAAAACCCCCTTCTGTCTCTGTAATCTGCATTTGCACACAGGGTTATGCTGACTAGCTGTGGCACCTGTAGTGTAGGTATGGCCCATGTGCTCCTCACCCTTCCCTCTCTGCTGCTACACTATTGCAGAGCTGACAGGGAAACAAAGGTTGAGTGAGACGGCCTAGATGGATCCAAGACCACAGCCACCTACAGGCACCAGATGACTCAGATGGTTAACACACCCCATCAGCATACCTATTCAGTCCACACATTTCCAAGCAGAGACTTTAAGTTGCAGTTAATGGCGCTTGCAGTAGCGTTAACTGATGGTGAGCTCCCTTCATATCTGTGGATGCCAGTGAGAAGCTCAGGGGGACTCAGTTGCAGCGCTACTGTTACCACCATAGACATGAGCTTTTTGTTAGCTTTTCTAACTGTATTTTCATAGTAGGTGTTTAGTTAAGGTCCCAGGTGTAGATGCCTGTCTTTGTTGTATTATTGTGCTAATACTTAATCACTTAAATATATACATTTCCAAAAATAAAGCTACTAACATCTCTTTTCCCTAATCTCCTCTCTCTCGGTGTCCATCTTTACACGTGGTACAGAACAAAACCACAAGTTGCAGAAATAATTAAAAGCTTTAAAGGTGAGGTAAAAAAAATGCTCCGCCATTCTGAAGCATCTGCTGTGGTAGAGTATGCGTACAATGATAAAGCCATTCTGGAGCAAAGGAACATGCTAACAGAAGAGCTCTACGGGAATACGTTCCAAGTTTACAAGGTAATGTTTGGTCCTTCCTCCACTTCTAGTCTGATATTTTATTCATGGTGTTACTGTGTCATTCCCCTTATCTGCTAGCCTTAAATTAATTTATGTCCTGAAGGATGGCCCACCTGTAAACTTGTTTTTCATGTTTCAGATTAATGGTTAACAGCACATTTCCAGTATATATTAGTGGGTTTTTGCTTTCGTTTAACATAGGCTGGGATTTTTCAAAGGAGCATAAGTAAATTGGGCACCCAAATCCCTCAGCCTCCTTTGAAAATCTCATCCCTCGTTGACTTAACTGTCTTCCCCATCATCCTATTCAACACCAAATCTATTATGTAAGTGACAAAAGTAACCTTTTAACTTGTCCAATGTGAAGTCTGTAAATTAACCTGGAGTCGAAAATGTCAACCATAAACTAGCCAAGCATTTAGAAAATAACATTTGAGAGAAATTTTGCTTCCTAACACAAAATCTATTAGATATATAAAGAAAAATTACCACTTGCATTTACTACTCTGATTCAGATACATTTAAATTTAAGAAACACTTGTCTTCTGAGCCAATAGGATTTATTTCCCCTTGACAAGTCATCTTTTTATTTGTGTTACTAAAATCTTTGCGTCGTCCTCAGAGATGTGCATATTTTCCCCTGGCTATGAATACATAATGTTAGCTGGGAATAAAACAGAACCCTAAAGATATAAATTAAACATGCAGTATACTTTTTTTGTCCCCCCCCCCCCCCCAAATTGCCTGTACAACAGTTGCGAGTGTGTTCTTAGTTTGAAATTCAGTATTTTTGCCTTTGTCTTCAAATTGCAATAATTACTCTTTTATCCTAATGTGGAAACAAAAGTAACAAATGTACATGTTAGAGAAGGAGCACTGGATGAAGTGTCATGGAAAAAAGTTTTATTAGGAATTCTAATTCTTAAGGGTTTGGGAGTCAATTCTCTATACAGACACCAGATTTAACAATTGACCAGGAAAATCATTTCACTTTCTTCTGAAGCCAAGAATCCTAATATTGCAAGACCTTAGTTCTTCAGAGCTTTGGTTTTATAATGATTTATAGCATACTCCTTACTAAAGACTTCCAGCTCTTTTTTCCCCTTCCTTTTAATGAGATGCTGGTCACTGGAACATTCTGTCTTATCAGCTGGCTCTGCTAAGAGCAGCTTCTCTTGGAATAGTTACCAGTGTGAATTGATGGGCTGAACCCCAAAAGGGGCTCTCGTATTTGATGGACCAGCATAGTCTTGGATAGGAAAATTCCAGGAGGTTTTCTCTTTCTGTTCTATTGGATAGTAATTTATAATCCAACTGATGTGTTGCCATGCCTAGCCCTGATGCTTTGAAATCTTACAGGGAGAGAGGCACATAAATATATGTACTTAGCATGTTGCCTTTGGCTGATTCTCTTATTTCTCCATGTAATGCCTGACGATGTTATGAATATCTGGAAATATATGTTAGTGTACAAGTGTAGATCAGTTTGTTTGCTTTTGCTTAATTTGTATACATTTGTTTAGTTTTAAATTATAACTCTTTTTGACATCTTTAAAATGGTGTAACTTAATTTTGTTTAAACACCCACAAAACTAAATTAAGATATGAAGGTTGTTGCATATACTGTGGGGTGTTTTTCCTTCTCAAATTGTGAATGGATGATGAAGAAAACTTTTTTCTTTAGAACCTGAAAAGCAGCAGTAATAATTAAACCTTGTGTGGGGTGTTTTTCATTTCAGTCCCCAGTTTACCCTACACTGGACAAAGTATTAGAGGCTCATCCTGAAAAGCAAGAGGCCATTATGGATGAAATGAAACAGATTCTTACCCCAATGGCACAAAAGTAAGGCCAAAATTAACTTTTTGAAGACAAGACATGACAATCAGAGACATGACAATTGTGTATGTTGATGGGGGAGGGGGGATATTGTGGTCACACTGCAAAAAGTGCTGTTTTCTTTCCTGTTCAGCCACATTTACTACTAAAGCCATAGTGACTGACTGTAATTCCACCCACTAGGTCTCTTGGAAAAACATCCTGCAAGGTGTGCAAAAGTGCAGTTCTTGATTGACTTTTTCACACTTTAAAACAGAGGGGGGCAAACTACGGCCCATGGGACCCTCCTGCCTGGCCCCATAGCTCCTGGCCCAGAGGCTACTGCCCGGCTCCTCCCCCGCTGTTCCCTCTTCCCCGCAGCCTCAGCTCGCTCCGCCGCAGGTGCAATGCTCTGGGCGGCAGGGCAGCACAGCTGCAGAGCCAAGCCTGAGTCGGTGCTCTGTGCTGCGCGGTGGCGTGGCTGGCTCCAGCCGGGCGGCGCTGCTGTAGCGCCGCCAGCCATCGGTGCTCCAGGCAGCGTGGTAAGGGGGCAGGGAGCGGGGGCGGGGGGAGTTGGCTAGAGGGCAGGGGAGTTTGGGGTGGTGGTTGGGGGTGGGGATAGGGGTCAGGACGGTCAGAGGACAGGAAATAAGGGGGCAGAGCTCCCAGGGGGCAGTCAGGAAGGAGGGAGGGTTGGATGGGCCAGTGGGGAACAGTCAGGGGCAGGGGTTCCCGGGGCAGTCAGGAATGAGAGGAGGGGTTGGATGGGGCGGTCGGGGGCAGGGGTTCCGGGGGCAGTCGGGTGGGGGGGGGGTGGATGGGGCAGGAGTCCCGGGGGAGAGGGAGGAGACCGGGCCATGACCTCCTCCCCTAACCAGCCCTCCATACAATTTCCGAAACCTGATGCGGCCCTCAGGCCAAAAAGTTTGTCCACCCCTGCTTTAAAAGAACTGTTTTTGTTGTTGCCTCTAAGAATACTTTGTCTATGACACTTCGCTTATGCCTCATTAGGGCTGCTGGTTGTAACTTCTCTTCCTTATTATGACTGACTTCCTAAACTGAAAGAGTATCCTAATATTTTCAGCATCATAAGACAGATAACTGCAAGCTACAGTTAGACCAGAGAAAATGGAATTGTGTGTTTGAAAGAATGTGTGACTTTCTTGTCTTTTCCCTCCTTCCCACACACAGAGAGGCTGTGATAAAGCACTCACTGGTACATAAAGTATTTTTGGACTTTTTCATCCATGCTCTCCCAAAACAAAGATCTGTAAGTATTTCTAAAGTGACTTAAGTATAAATGTTTTAATTTCTTGCAGTATTTTTTATGAACTAACTAGAGTTTTGTTAAATGCCCCAGATAGTGAACTAGGTGGGATATTCAGCACACAAATGTTTCTGCTGGGTTTTTTGTGTATTGTGTTTAGGCTTCCTGAAGTAGCAGTTCACCAACTCCTTCCTTCTGAAACACTGGCCCTGACTCTAGAAGATTCTGTGCTTTGTAGACCTGAAACAAATACCAAAAAGATATTAAACATTAAAATTATGGTGATAAGCCCCTTTATCTTGTTTTAGGAGACAACCTTAAACAAGGCTCTTATTGGTAGGATACCCTTGTTTTTATTTAGCTGCAGGTTATCTTTAAAACAAACATTCAAAGAATTTGAGTAATAATTACAAAAATATATTATTTAGGAATTTTTATAGCAACAAGAAATACTCCTGTCCTCCATTATTACACATATACTTAATTAAGTTGAAGTCCCTTCATGTAAACGAGCATTGTCATCTTGATTGGAAGTTTCTCTCTACCTATGGAGACGCTAGGAGATGGAGATATATGTCAGTAATGCGTAGTAATTTGATGTTTGTAGCTCTGGTGGTCCCAGGATATTATAGAGACAAGGTGGCTGAGGTAATATCTTTTAATGGACCAACTTCTGTGGGTGAGAGAGACAAGCTTTTGAGCTACACCGAGCTCTTCTACCTGAAGAGCTCAGTGTAGCTCGAAAGCTTCTCTCTCACCCACAGAAGTTGGTCCACTAAAAGATATTACCTCCCCCACCTTGTCTCTCTAGTAATTCCATGGTTACTATGCATTCTCACAATAAAACAATATTTTGTCCCATTGTGTACAACAAATGTTTTTAATGAGATTTCACAATAAATTTTGCAATAACTAAAAAACAGTTCCCATAATAACTGCAACGAATATATCTTTTTGAAAGTGTGCAGTGATTCTTTAACAGTCTGTCCAAAGGTACCTTACTTGTAGTGGTGGATCTCTGAAAGTGACAATAGGTCTTGATTCTACACTCTGGAGTCTGTGGCAAAGACTTTATTGGTGCAGGAGGAGGGCCATACTATGTAAAAGGCTGCTTGCCCATCTGCCCATCCTTCCTTTGAAATTTCTTTCACATCCTATACCAAGATGTTTAGACTCTTGACTTAAGAACCTACAGAGGTTCTAACACAGTAACTCCTTCCCAGTCACCATGCTTGTGATTTACAGTTTTGAGAGGGGAAGTCTAAGCATATGTCTACACTGCATCGACACAGCTATGGGGCTTCAACAATGCTACTGTAGTGCAGATGCTTCCTATGTTGATGGAAATGTTTTTTCCTTTGATGTGGGTAAACCATCTCCAAGAAATAGTAACTAGGTTGATGGAAGAATTCTTCTGTCAGCCTACCTTCATCTATGGTGGGGTTAAGTCAAATGAACTATGTTGCACAGGGCTCAAAATTTTTCACAGCCTTGAGCGATGTAGCTAGGTCAACTTTACTTTTACGTGTAGACAGGTCAAAGGCATTTCTACAGCTTTAGGACCCTTTTGATGCCAATTGCATAGGCCGGCACAATACAAGAGTGTGGATCTAGGCACAGTGATACTCTTCACAGGGTTACAGGTAAAATATGTATCTTTTCTCTAAGACTCTTCTCAAAAAATAATCCCCCAGTTATCTTTTCTTCTCAGGAAATGATTGAAGCAATCAGAGAAGCAGTAATCTACCTGGCACATACACATGATGGAGCCCGAGTAGCCATGCATGCTTTATGGCATGGTACACCCAAGGTACAGTATGCACTTTAGCCTACTCGCCCCTATGCAATAGGTTCTTAGTTGGCTCTGCTGTCGTTGGAAACTTTGATTTTGTTTGTGCCTGAGACTGTTGTGTATTGCTTTTTCCAGTGATCTTTGCACTAATGCAATTACGCTGTATAGATTACTTTGTCAGGGCATGCATGAAAATGGGCCAAACCATGTCCCTGACCTATTAGCAAATATAAACTCTGTATTTGAGGGTGGAAATGGCCACACAATTTTTTACAATGGAAAAACTTCTTTAAAAAAAAAATTATGGAGGCCACCAGATAGTGCTTTTAACTTTTTGAATGTGTTACAATGTCCTCAGTATCTATCCCTTAGATTTCCTGTAGCTGGAGGAAATTTGGAGGTGGGGAAAGAACGGTAAAGAAGCTTATAATGTAGAACATTTTTAACTTACTTTAAAAGCTTAAAATTATAAATAAACTGAAAGGCTTCTCTGTTTGCCAAGACTTGTGTTTAGGGTTTCTCCTTCAAGAGTTGATGATATGTCAAGCCATGTAAGGGATAGCAGTTACCTGCTCTGCTTTAGGTGCTGGGGTGTCAGGAGCGCTTTCAGAAATTACATGGAACCTTCCACGTAAGGGTATGTCTACACAGCAGCGGGGAGTGTGCGTTCCAGCACAGGTAAATGGACATACACTAGCTCTGCTTGAGTTAGTGCACTAAAATAGTAGTGTAGCTGCAGTGGCTCAGGCTAGCTGCCCAAGTACAAGCCCATTCGACCACCCAGGTACATACTTGGATGGTTAGCCTGAGATGCTGCTAAGGCTGCTGCGGCTACATTTGTCGTCTTAGTGCACTATCTGTGCTGGAAAGCATGCTCCCAGCTGCTATGTAGACATACCTTAAGTGAAAAGAAATAAAGTTACATATATATTATTTTAATGAACTTGTAATTTAAGTCTACCTACCTTGATAGGGCATGGGCCTTAAGTAGGATGGTAAAAAGAGACAGAGCAGTGGCTGAAGGGCCAAAAATGAAGGCCGGAGAGGAAGTCTTTTGGAGGAGATACTCCTAGTGAAGCCCCTTGAGAACAGAGTCCCTGCTGATGCATAGTTTAGAAGCCTTGCTGAGCAGATGTCTGCCCTAGAGGAGGAGTTGAGGTATGTGGGATAAGAGTTCCATCTTGTTTTCTGTAGGAGCTGTGCCACAATGAACTGACTGTCTGGGCATGGGGGGGGGGTTGGCAGACTGACCTTCTCCTGTACACAGCAGGAAATCAGCAGCTACAGGATGTCCATTAGGCAAACAGACTTTACCTTTCAAATATATTTAATTTGATAGCAGCTGCTCTTTCTCAGTTCTCCCCCCAGCCAGCCCAATCTTGCAAAAAAACCCAGGGTTTCTCTACTGTGCTGAGTCTTGCCACAGAATTTGGGTCTAACATTTCACAGTCTCAGTTGCAAAAGTAATGCTTATAATAGTAATTTCTTCTTTTTAAGAAATGAGTTGAAATTAAATTCATATAAAGAAGCTGCAAATAGCAACTTAGTTATTAAATTGTTGACAAAGGCTTACTAATGTTTCTCCCTCTTCTTTGGATAGGACAGAAAAATCATTATGAAAACCATGAAGACATATGTTGAAAAAATAGCTACTGTGAGTGTTTATAAACCTTATATTGAAGTAGTCACTGAAGCATTTTCATAAGTGTCAAATCATTCCCAATTTACAAACTATGAATTTGAATTTATTATGAAGTTAGAACAAACTCTGAAACTGCAGTCTTGATAGTAAACTTAGTCTTAAAATACTGATGCTTAACTGTATCAAATGTTAATATACATAATATACATTTGGGGGGGGAGGGATAGCTCAGTGGTTTGAGCGTTGGCCTGCTAAACCCAGGGTTGTGAGTTCAATCCTTGAGGGGGCCATTTGGGGATTTAGTTGGGGATTGATCCTGCTTTGAGCAGGGGGTTGGACTAGATGATCTCCTGAGGTCCCTTCCAACCCTAATAATCTATGATCTATGATTCTATGATTTTTGAGGAAAGACTGTGCAAGAATAAAAAGCTCACTAGCTGGGGTTGTATTTCATGCTAGTAAAGTATCTTACAAGTACCCAGTATACTGTGTTTCCTGCACCTTGTGCAGGTGCTGCACATCTATTATCTTTCTAATTTTTTTCAAAATATTTCTCTTCCTTGTTACTGTGTGAAATACTCAGAGAAATACTCCCTCCCCTGCCTCCTGCCTGCGGCAATCAGCTGGCTTGCGGCGTTGGGGAGGCAGGGGAGGGAGGTGGGAGCCTGCGCACCGAGTCCTAGCTTCTCCCTCCTGAATGCTGCAAGCCAGCTGATTGCTGCGGGCAGGAGGCAGGGGAGGGAGTGGTGAGGAACGAGGACACGGTGTGCGGAGTAAAGGGGGGGAGGAGAAGAGGCGGGTTAAGAGGGGGGCGTGGGCGGGCCGAGGGTTGAGCCCCCTGCCCCTGGTGCTAGAGTAGGGGAAGCTGCCGCCGCTGCTGCTGCGCAACGTGCTTCTAGCCCACAGCACCTTCAGCCTCCTTGCCTGCCTCATTGTCTCCAGTACCAGTGGGCTGTGCCTGCGTGGGGTAAGGCGGGGGCACCTCCCAACTATAGTACTGTACTGCATGGCAAAAAAAAAATTTCCCTGGAACCTAACCCCTCCATTTACATTCTTTCTTATGGCGAAATTGGATTCGCTTAACATCGTTTCACTTAGTTGCATTTTTCAGGAACATAACTCAACGTTAAGTGAGGAGTTACTGTATCTTCCTTTAATACCAGCCACTCAGGTTCACTTATCTTACTACACCTCTACCTCGATATAACGCTGTCCTCTGGAGCCAAAAAATCTTACCGCGTTATAGGTGAAACCGTGTTATATCGAACTTGCTTTGATCCACCGGAGTGCGCAGCCCCCCCCCCCCCCCCCGGAGCACTGCTTTACCGCGTTATATCAGAATTCGTGTTATATCGGGTTGCGTTATATCGGGGTAAGGGTGTATTTAGAATTCTAGCATTTGTGTACAAGCACTTATAAAATTTGTCAATATTTAGTTGTCTGCCTTCACATGATGTATTTGAGAGGGACTCTTTTTTTCATTTGACTGTTTCTCTTTGTTTCCTACCTGTGCTTTATCAACTTCTATCCTCTACTCTTTACTAGAATATAGAGCGTCTACATCCCCTAAGGGATGTCTCTGTCTGAACCATGTGCTCATCTGCACCTGTTGGCTTTCCTCCAAGCTCTTAGTTTAAAAACTCCTACAACCTTTTGAATTTTACATGCCAGCAATCTGGTTCTGTTTTCGTTTAGGTGGAGCCCATCCTTCATGTATAGACTCCTTCTTTCCCAAAAGTTCCCTAATAAATTTAAAACCGTTCTCCCTACACTGTCTCATCCATGCATTGAGACCCTGCAGTTCTGCATGTCAAACTGGATGCATTGCAGAGTCTGCTACCATGGAGATCCTGGACTTTACTCTCCTACCTAGCAGCCTAAATTTGGCCTTCAGGACCTCTCTCCTACATTTCCCTATGTCATTGGTACCTACATGTACCATGATCACCAGCTCCTCCCTGGCACTGCACATAAGTCTGTCCATATGTCTCAAGAGATCTGTAACTTTTGCATCCAGCAGGCAATTCACCATGCAGGTCTCCCAGTCATCACAAACCCAACTATCTATATTTCTAACAATCGAATCCCCCATTACAGTTACCTATCTCTTTCTAATAAGTGGGGCTTCCTGCCCAAGAGGAATATCTTCATTGTGAGAGGATACCATGACGTCATCTGGAAAGAGGGAGGATTCCAGCTATGGGACCATTTCCTTCTGCTCCGGTTTGATATTCTCCTCTGCAAAACTTTCTTCCTCAACAGCACAAAGGCCAGGTTAGGGGTGGGATTATTCTACCGTGTCCCGGAAAGTCTCATCTACGTACCTCTCGGTCTCCCTCATATCTTCCAATTCAGCCACTCTGGCATCAAGAGTCCATACTTGATCTCTCAGAGCCATGAGTTTGTTTTCTGGGTTTGGGGTTTTTTTTGTTGGGGTTGTATGTGTGAAGAATGTTAGGTGTATCTGGCGCTCACACTCCCTCGCAAAATTCCCAGGTTTGCTGCTCCTGTTCACTAGCTCCTCTGGTCACTTAGGAACTGGCTTTTTAAACCCCTGTTCTCCCCAAGTAGCCCTGCCTGCTGGTTAACGGATCCTAAAGGGATTAGGGATCAAAGTCTCATTAAAATACTCTCAGCCTTGCCTACCAGGCCACTAGGCTCAGCACATGGTCCCCCAAACAGACCGCACTATAAGCTTCATTGAAGCAGGCACACAGCAAGCAAACAAACGTAACAAACTTACCCCAAGGGTCACGTAGTCACACCTGCTTCACCTGGAGAACTCCTTCATAGAACTCCCCTGTTTGCTGCTCCTTTTCACTAGCTATTATGGCACATGCTTTACAGCAAAAGCTAGCTGCCATCTGGAACCATGAAGAAATCTTTCCTTCTCCATCTGCCTTCTTCCACAGTATCATATTGTTCAGTTTGGAGAATTATTGGAATAATAACTTTTATTTGAAGCATCCAGCTTTGGCCACTAATGGAAATGACTTGTTGGTCTGTTTCAGTATAGCAGCTCCTGTTTTGTTAGATGAAAAAAGCTATAGTATATGCATATATGAATCACTTTGTGAGAGACAACAGGTAGCTAAGAGTTAAGAACTGTGCCAAGACCTCCTGGTTGTGCTCTTAGGGAAGTTGGTGGAAAGTGTCTCATTGACATCTATGGGAGTTGGATCTTGCCCTTATCCTGTAGGTTTGGATTTCACTGAGACTTGCTCTCCAGAAATCTGGTGAAAGATGTTGACTGTAAGGTAAAGCTACTGGAGAAATAAGATTTTACTTTTTATTCTGTAAAGCAAATCTTTGTCCTCAAATGGATGAATATTCATAGAATCCAGTTGGCAATTATTGAGAGTGCAGCATGCTGCACAGCTGTCTAGACAGGGAAATTCATCAGTTTATAGAGACAGCTCTGATTTTTATCACTTTTGTTTTAAACAAGATGCTTTTATTATAAACGTTGCCTCCAGAAAATAATTGTATGTTGTAGGACTACTTCAGCCAGTCATTAGAGGAAATCATTCATCAGATCTTAGTGTAGTTTTTCACAATTTGGGCAAGTTTTCATCACAGCTAACATTTAGGAAATGATATGTATGTAGGGCAGCATTGCATGTCTCTAAACCTTCTTGATGCCTTGCCCTTACAGGGTGAATTCTCTCACTTGGTCTTGCTAGCAGCATTTGATTGCATTGATGATACCAAGCTCATGAAACAGCTAATCATATCTGTAAGTAGTTGAATTTTCCTAAAATATTCTATTAAATGTTACCAATGCAATTAACAAAAGAGGTCATTCATACTTAGGATACTAATATATGACTTCTAGCCATGTTTTTCAAACTATTGTTTGTCTTGAGTTCTCTCTGTCTTTATTTCAATGCATACAGTAACGATTATGATTTTTCTTAGCATGAGGAGGCCTTGGTGAAGGTTTTGAATGTTTATGTAATTTATAAAAAGCAACAGAGGGTCCTGTGGCACCTTTAAGACTAACAGAAGTATTGGGAGCATAAGCTTTCGTGGGTAAGAACCTCACTTCTTCAGATGCATATCCCCTTTACTACAGTCTTCAAACTAGATCTAAAATCTACTGGAAACCCTACTTTGTACTTCTGTTGACCTAGCTAGGGACTGGTTGTGCTAGAAATTTAAAGTATATTGAACTTCATTTCATTTATTGACTTTACAAAATTCTGGATTTTCTCTTAACTGAAATTCTTCAAAATAGACTACAAGTAATAGATGACTTTGAGAGCTCTCACTAGTTCAACTAAGTTTCTTCAGTGCTAGAAGACTCGTAGAACAGATATTTCATTTGACCCATCTAAGGATTACAACCGAGCACTATGTAGTTCAGGGGTGGGCAAACTACAGCTCACGGGCTGGATCCGGCCCCTCAGGGCTTTGGATCCGGCCAATGGGAGCTTCGGGTATGGAACCCACAGGTGAGGGCAGCGCGTAGAGCACTCCTTGCCGCCCGCCCTTCCCCCCTCTTCCCCCAGGGGCCGCAGGGACATTGGTGCCAGCTGCTTCCGGGAGCAGCGCAAGGCCAGGGCAGGCAGGGAGCCTGCCTTAGCAGAGCCTGCACCCGAAACCACTCCTGCCACCCTGCACCCCAACCCCCTGCCGCACCCCTTCTGCACCCCAAACCACTGCCCTGAGCCCCCTGCTGCACCCTTCCTCTGCTGCAACCCCTTGCCCTGAGCCCCTTCCTGCACACCACACTCCCTCCTACACCCCGTACTCCTTCCCTCCCACACCTCATCCCCCTGCCCCAGCCCTACATTCATGGCCCTGCATGCAATTTCCCCACACAGATGTGGCCCTTGGGCTAAAAAGTTTGCCCACCCCTGATGTAGTTTCTTACTGCACAACATTCTATTGTAATGAAGATTGTCTTTGGTAGAAATGTAGTGCAAATTGAAAAATAACTAAGTTTGGATTTCTCAAAGTGACAGAGATTTGTATTAAACTGCCAAGAGAAGTTGAAGAAACCTGGCCAAATGCCTGGGAAAGGTATAGGTGTTTTTTTGTTAGTTTGGTTTTTTTGTCTTTTTTAACAAGAAAATTCAAAGATTTTTGGTTCAGGTGATCAAAATATTAATCCGAGATAATGCCCAAGAGCTTGAAGTATCAACTTAGTAGGTCAAACTAGCAGAACAAAGTAAGAAAAGAAGGAAATAGAAATGTCTCAGATTATCAGTTAGGACTAAAAGTCAGCTCTTCTGATTAAAAATGAAGACCAATGGCTATTAGAGAGATGGCACTATATACCAGAGAGTAGGCAATGAGGTTTGACATGTAAAAGTCAAATTTAAAATTGGCTAAAGAATATTACAGTTTCAGGGCAAGTGCACCTGTATTCCTGCTCCATGGCCCACCAAGGGCAACCACCTTTATGCTTTCAGCTCCCAGTTATCACCTCTCTTGGGTGGTGATGCGTGTTGTACTGCTCCTGACCGTATGCTGCACAGCTCCCTGCCTTACATTATGATATCTCCAGCTAGCCAGACTGCCTAAAAAGGCCAGTGCCTGTGGTTTGCTTTCTCTCTGAGGGCTATGACCAGTGTATTGCCCACAAGTATAGGTTACCACACAGCTCCTTCTAAGCAAATAAATTTATTCCTAAGGTAGAAGCATTACAGAGAAAACATAAAAACAATAAAGGAACCTACACGCATGTGAAAAAGCTTACCAGAGGTCACTCCAAACTCCAGCCTTGGCCTCTGGTAGGTTTCAGTTCTTCAAAACCCACAACTGGCTTTTCCCCTTTGGATACAAGTTCATCTCTCTTAGCTCCAGAACAGAGACTGGGCAGATCAGCTGTTTCTTTACTGATCTTGGCCTTCTGTAATAGATAGTCAGCTAACAATGACCCTCTCCTCAGTGCATAGCTTCAAAAGGCTATTTTTTTGCATAACTCGAGTTGGGGAATTTGCTTTAATTCTCCCTAAGAATTCCACAGGAAATCAACTTAAAACTTATTATCCCCAAAGTCCATATTTTCTCTTGCAAATTTTCAGTATAGTCTTTTGAGCTCCCCGGTGTCTTATTTGTCATATTTACCCCCTAGAGCAGGGGTTCTCAACCTTTTTCTTTCTCTGGATAAGGCCAGAAGTGTGAAGACTACAGAAATGAAAAGCACATTATCTAATCCAGAAGCCAGTGCCAGATTAATACTTTGGATATCCTAAAGCAGTGTGTGTAAAATGTGCACATTTTTCCACTAAACAAAATTTTACCTGATTTTGTGCATTTTCTTCATATTTTTATGTAATAACAAGAGCCTTGCTGTCTTCTGCCCAGTCACTCCCCTCCACTTCCCCCACCCCCAGCATAATCTTTATTAGCATGTTTTTTGGGAGACAAAGGGTGAAGAGGTACTGGTTCAATTGTTCACTTCATCTTCTACCAGATGTTGTTGGAAGGATTTCCTTGGTGGAAACAAGGGATTTTAAAAAGCAGAAGGGTTACTTACAAACAGTATGGACTGTAAAATATACTGAAATTGCCCAGAGCTCTATAACACCATCCCTTTTGTTTCAGAAAATATAACTGAAATGTGCATTAATATTTACCATAAGTCTGCTGTAACAGTTTTTGAAAATTCTTTGCTAACGTACAGGGTATTAATTCTCCAGCAGTGTCCTGCACTTAGAAGGCAAAATCATATTGCCAACTTGCATTGGGCACCGGCTTTCTTGTTTACGTAATGATTTTTCCTAGCCAGCCGTTAATCCCTAGGAAATGCCCGCTGTATTTGTTGCTAATGTTTCAGTAAACTGCAAGTGATAATGGTTATCCTCCCAGCAGAAATGTGGCTTACTTTGTTACTTACAATTAATTATTGCTGCTGGATGTTCTCTGCCTAGCTGAATTCAGGATAACTTCTTTGTATTCTTCCCCATCCTCAACTGTCCTCTGTGTGCTGGCTGCTGCACAGATGTACAATTGATAATCACACCTGATTGTACAATGTACAAATGATAATCACACCTGATTACTCATGCAGTGTTGGCTATACTTGGGTGCTGTGATAATATGTTCCCTTCCATCTTTTGTCTGTTGGGATTGTAACTTCTTTGGGGCGAAGTCTGTCTCTTACTACGTGTTTGTACAGCACCTCACATAATGGGGCCCTGATTTCAGGATGTCTGAACACTATGGTAATGCAAATAATAATTTGTACTTCTATTGTATCTTCCATCCAAGGATATCAAAGCATTTTACAAACAAAAGCTGAATATCAAAACTTGGTCTCATTCAGCACTATACATTGACAAACCCACCTAGACGTTATACACTGCTTAGGGTTTTGAATTGGATTATGTAACTATAAATGATGGCACCCATCTCCCTTTTCCCCAGCTTTCAGTCTGAAAATATTCAGCCCAGGCTTGTTGCTGAAAAGTATTCTTCCAGCAGTGTGTTATTGATGTTTATGTATATTTACAGGAGATAAGTGATTCTTTGCCTGATATTATAAACAACAAATATGGAAGGAAAGTCCTGTTATACTTGCTAAGTCCAAGGGATCCTGCACATTTCTTACCAGAGATCGTCAAAATTCTGCAACAAGGAGATGGAAATGCTTACAGGTAACTAAGAAATGCATAACTAGTAGGCTGAAACAGTCCACACACGTTTTCCCTACTCCAGCTTTTTGAACAGGACGCTTAGTCATTGGTTTTGGTTTTTTGGTTTAATGACAGTGACAGTTTCTTTATGGAGATCAGTTACCACAATTCTTGGTTTCCAAATAATGTCATTAATTTTGCTGAGAGTTAATATTTTGCAGTTTCTATAACGTTTTATTTCTTCTCACTCTATAAACCCATATACAAATCAAAACACCAAAATCAAATAAATGTGTCAGCTATCTGACAGAAATGGTAACAGTTGTGATGTGATTTCTGCATAGATATATACCTAATATATGCACATAATGACTATTTGGGTTGCAATAGTATTTCAGCTGTAAAAAGGAGAGGACAGATTTTACCCATTGCTAAACTTGTTTAAGTCTCAGAACAGATTTAAAGCCTTTTATTTATTTATTTATTTATTTTGGATATCCATTATTGGTGTTCTAAGTTGTACAAGAGTAAACTTGAAATCTAGCAGTAAAAATGGAAGATTTTCGTTCTAATTCAGCCCCCCATATGGTTTAATTTAGATAATTGTTTAAAAAGCTGAACTGAGTTTTTCTTGAATAATTAATGCATTGCTCACTTATCTATATTTCTCCTTCATGCATAAGCAGCCCTTCTTTATGTGATGCCTTATCTGAGACCATAATAAACCAGTCTGGCAGGCCCAAGATAAACTGTGGGATTTTAATGGATATTTATTTTCCCATTCTGCTAGTTTAACTGTTACTGATGTTTATTAAATACTGAAGAGACGGCAATTTCAAAAGGATCTGTGAACAGTTTTCCTTACACAGTCTCTGTCAGAGCTTTGAGATGATAATGGCAGAACAAATAAGAATTAAAATGAAAGGGTGGAATTGGTGTGTATGGCACATTGGCAATCACCTTGAAATTAAAGACTACAGTGTCACCTGATTGGATACTTTTCTCATTCTGGCTATTTTTAAATCCTCTGATGGTTATCTAAAGACCGTATTAAACCTGATTTGCTGTGGAATACAGAAAAGGGACTGTGTTTTAATTTGACCTTTTAATGAGGACATCATCTGTCTAAATAGCAAACATGGATTGAATTTATTTTTACATGATCTTTTATACAAAACAAGTTTTCTGCAATAATTAGACCACCGTATTGTGTATACTATTTCACCAGTAAAAAAGATTCAGATGTCCGCCGTTGCGAACTTTTAGAAGCCATTTCCCCGGCCTTGTTAGGTTATCTGCAAGAACATGCCCAAGAAGTGGTGATGGACAAAACTACGTGCGTGTTGGTGGCTGATATTTTAGGATCTGCTCTCGGTGATGTCCAGCCTGCCATGAATGCAATTGCTAGTTTGGCAGCAGAGGAGCTGGTTCCAGGTGGCAAAGATGGGCAGGTAGGTAATGCATCTAACACAGGGCAAGCAGTAGAGATATTGCTGTGAATTTGTTTCCATTGAATCATTTAAATAAGATTTACTACAGTTACCTAACACATGCTTTACTGGCTGCACTCTGAAACTTTCCCTATTCATGGGAATCTGCACTTTCTGTTGCATTTTCTGGCCATGTCTTGTGTATTTATATATTGTAACTGCATTTGAAATAATGATGGCTTAACTAAGCATTTAATTTGTCTCTCCGAATTGGGTACTTAGTTCTTTGTGGTCTTGAATCTGCCAGACTAGTGTGTAAAAAGTCTTTCTATGACAGTGGATTTACACTTTTTGTGGGTGGCAGAAATGTATATTATACAGAATCTCTCGAGTTGTAGTGGTAGCAATTAAATGAGACTATAAAGAATTGCTGCTCACAATGAAGATATTATCTTTATGTGAGGGAGTTCAATAGGCGTGAGCTACTAAATAAGCACACACCTGCACACAGGGAAGGGGCACCAAGATCCAACTTCTTAACTTTCTGACAAGGAAAGAAGGTTGGATTCCTATAGCAGTTTATTGTAATATTGCTAACTTCATCAGTAAGCTCAAGTCAGATTGTGCCTTCAGACATGCATGTGTGGTTTCCACAACCCTGTGGGACTCCAGGAAGAGCTGGGATCTAGAAGTATCCCAAGATTACAAGCTTTATTGATAAACCCCTCAGTCACAACACACAACCCTCTCGATAGACCCTTCAGTCACAATGCAAATGGCATCCTCACCATACTGTGTGATTGGGCAAGCATTTACAGTCCTCATTCCCTCTGTCTTACTTGAATGAAGTTTCAGCCAAATTGCTCTCACCCAGTTCCCCAAGTTAGCCTGATTTTGGGAAAGCAAAGATACTGCATTGTCCAGTTTTGAGATGTAAAGCTGCATGTTGTCCATGTATTCGTGGTACCCTAGCGAAAACCACCCCTCTATCTTCCCGTGTTTTTGCATACACATTGAATGGCTCAGCACAGGGAGCTGGACTAGGTGAGTTCTTGATGTCCCTTCCAGCTGTACATGTCTATGATTCAGTGCATATGAGCTGTGAGATACTAGATCACTTGCAAGATTCTGTTGAAGATGGAGACAGCAAGTTGGTTTAATGATTAGGGATGGAAGTGAAATATAGTTCTTTATAAAATAAGAGCTGTTTTAAACCTCCTGTTTGTTCCAAGCTGAACTAGAACCAACTTATAAAAGTTCAGGACCACCAGTGTTCCTTGCCCTATGATGTCCAGACTGCCACCAAAGCACCTCACTGACTTACCTTTTCTAGTTGTGATTTCTCTCACCGCCCATATCTCTGATATCCTTCTCTTTTCACATGACCCCCACTTCCACCATTTTATGACCAATCTGTACTAGATTCCACATGGACCTCTTATATATTCCAACAAGCTCTGGATTTCCATATAAGCCATTCTTCAGTGCGTGTCAGCTGGTGAAAATTTGGAAGAGCCACAGACTTGCATAGAGGCAGCTAGACCAGGAAACTATACTTATGTGTTAATGGGAAGCTGAAGGTGTGTTTGCTGGCCAGGGGAAAGGGTTGGCTAGTGAGGAGCAGAGGATGTAGTCTGTGCACTGAGAGTCTGAAATGAGGAATGGGTTGCACCTCTGTAAGTTAATGTTTGAATAAGCATCCAAACACTTGCTTTCTCATCTGTATTGATATTTGCTCATCGTTAATAATGATCAAATAGCATTATATGATGTGTTGGGGGGAAGAGCAAGTTGGAATGTTTTTTATAAAATCATCTGACAATGTACTTTGCGTTTCAAGTATAAACGCACCAATACATATGTGAAAGACTCCTGAGTCTAACAGTTACTCATTGATTTGTTTAAAGCTTCACATCGCAGAGCATCCAGCAGGCCATCTGGTTCTGAAATGGTTAATAGAGCAAGATGAAAAAATGAGAGATAATGGAAGAGAAGGTAGGCTGGGAAATTCATCTTTAATAGACCATCTGTCAGCTTTCAGCATAATTAAACTCATTTTGTAAATTCAAACAAAAGATTGTTGTGTAGATTTTTAGATGTATCAGAATATATAAAAGGTGGCGAATAGGCAATAAATGGTTTACATGTACTTTAGATGTTCATAAAAAGTATTTTGTCTCTGTGCAGTTGAGATGCTGTATGAATGAAGTGATGGAAGCTAAGCTCACTTTTTCCATCCGAGGAGGTTGACCTGTTTTTTAGAAACATAAGATCCCAAATGTGCTTTGCTGGTATCAAGAGTGTGTTCTATTCCTTTGCCATTTTACTTAATAAATTTTAGCATGTTAAAGGTATCTAGCATTTAAAAACGTAGACAAGATTGAAGATGGCATCTTTCTAATTAAAAGATTTGATGTTTTATTCCAGTTTATGAATATTGTGATCACCAGCTAAGCAGACCTGTAATTACTAGAGTGTATTTGTTACTGCTGCTGGATTACCACTTTCATTATAAAATTTCACCTCAAACATAGGACATCTCTGCTATTTTATGGCACAGATGTTGTCATCCGGAAAGTAATCTTTAAAAAATTAATTCAGCATTTTGTTACAGAGCAACAAAATCTAGCACCCCGTGGATTTTTTTCAACCTAGCCTAAGATGTCTTTCTACCATCTTAGTAAAATTAATCTTTTTATGCAAAACTTGTATGTATTTCTTTTTTTATTTTGAGCCTGGCACCACTAGGTATCTCGAATGCAACTTTGGAAAACAGATTATGTAGTGTGCCTGTTTTTTATTGGAGCTAGTTGGAATATTTTGGAGGAAATATGTTACTTCAGGGAACAGGTGGAAATTTATTGGTTTTGACTAAATTTTCCTACGGAAAGATTGAGAGAGAGAAAAAATACGCACACAAGCTCTCAGGTTCCAGTCTGCAAACCAATGCAGAACTAAAACAAATTTTGAAAGTTGCTGTGAAACAATTGTCCTATTGACAGCTCAAATTTTTTTTGCAATGTTTAATTGTCTTATTTGCAACAATTTTCATGCAACTTTGTTCAACCCCTGCTACAGTTTTCTTTCAAAGGCAATACATAGAAATCCCTATTAGTATGGGCTCACCGTTTTTACCAGATGCTCGCTTCTAATGCTGATATAAAAGCTGAGACAGGAGTTCAGGTGGATATGGAGTGGACGTTACTAGGCTTTTTTTGTGCATTAATTATATTGGTCTATGTTTAATACTTTTTTTTGGAGTCTTGCTATAGTTCTGATATCTACTGTTCCCTGTCAGAGTTTAGGTTGGCACAGTTTTAATTCCTTATTAGTACTGAATTAGAACTTTTTGTCACATTCAAAAGGGGGAATTTTGTCTGAATATCTTTTATCTACCAGCCTAATTTAGATAATTGGTAGTTGATCAATCCTTAATGTGCAGTTCTACTCTGTAAAGTGACTTTAAAATGGAATTCAGTGTTTATAGTTTCTCAGTTTCAAAATCAAATTTGATAATGTTACAAGTTAAATGTTTTTCTAAAGCCCACCTGTGCAAACTCAGCCTTGGGATCTGAAAGTCACACTGCGCTCTTCCCTTCTTACACATCACCAGTAGCAATGGTTTTGCAGGACCAGTTGTGCCCTCGGGGACACGTGTGTAAACTCTATTGCTCCAGTGGGATTGAACAGAGTCAACTGGAGGCCTGTAATTGGAATAAATTTAAATAATTCTGTTGGCAATGCATGAGAAGGGGTAGAACCTTCTTACTCTTAGCCATGCTGATAGCAGGGATAACAGGCTCAAAACTTGATGGGCTTGTTTTGGTCATGTAAGTAAGTGACGATGATTGAATGCACTCAGGAGGCAGATCTTTTCAGTTGCAAGGCATCATTTACCAAGTTCCTTTTCAGTGTGGAAACATGCTTTTAAACATGAATACCTTTTGGTACTCTGTTAAACAATGAAATAGTAGAAAGAAACAAATGTGTGTCTGTCTTTATACCAGTGAGTTTTCATAAAATTCACTGTTGCTACTGTCTAATTAGTTCTGCACATTGCTTAGAATTAGTCTCACGTTTGCAAAGGTATTGACTGTATTGAATAGTCAATTATTTTGAGAGTAAGCAAGAGCTTCTAAATATAGAGTGGATTAAAATGTTTGATTAAATCACTGTTACAGAGGACTTTTGAATAGGCCACGTTGCGTAATTTTGCCTTGCTCTTTTTTCCCCTCTAATAGGATATTTTGCAAGAACGTTGGTGGAATGTGTCAGCCTTAAGAATATGAAGTCCTGGGCAGAAGTAAATCGAGGTGCCATGATTCTTTGTTGGTATGTAAGACATGTCTGTTTCTAATTGGGTACCATTGTTTAATTCTTATATAGAGAATGGCATTCAAGTTTTCAACCAAACTAAATCAGTTTTCACGCACTTACGTACTTGCTTTTAATTGTGGTGTTTACAAGCAGGCTGTAGAGCAGTGGCGGGCAACCTGCATCCCGCAGGCTGCACGCGGCCCATCAGGGTAATCCACTGGCAGGCTGCGAGACAGTGTTTACATTGACCGTCCGCAGGCACGGTGGCCCGCAGCTCCCAGTGGCCACGGTTCGCCGTTCCCGGTCAATGAGAACTGTGGGAAGTGGCGACCAGCACGTCTCTGTGGCCCGTGCTACTTCCCGCAGCTCCCATTAGCCAGGAACGGCGAACCGCGGCCACTGGGACCTGCGGACGGCCGTGCCTGCGGACGGTCAATGTAAACGCTGTCTCGCGGCCCGCCAATTACCCTGATGGGCCGTGTGTTGCCCACAACTGCTGTAGAGAATAACACTTGGCACATGCAAGCACAGACCAAACCTATTAGTTCCCTGAGCTCAGGCTTTGGTACTGCTATGAAATAGCTCTGTGCTGAAAAAGCCTTCTAGAGATTGAAAAACTTATTTATTTCTAACACTGTGCCCACCAGTGTCCCTACCACATGTATGAAAATCCTGAAACAATATGCCAGTATATACTAAATATGTTTTGTTCTTGTATGTACCTGTATTCAAAGGTAGCAAACAGGCATTCAGGCATCTTCTGTAAAATGTTATTCAGTTTGTCTGTTGTACAGGCTGTCTCTCAAGGCCTTTCCTGAGGCATTGGAGATATGTTTGTGTTGTACTTCCTGGGCTGGAGGAGTGGTGGTTCTTAGAGTAAGCCATGCAGAAGTGTATTATGTGCCAACCTGCTCTCTGTAATAAAGTCATGAGCCATAAAGCTCACGGTCTTCCTCACCTCCCCAGGATGAGACTATCACACCAAGCATCCTACTTTGCTTATTAATACATTTTGTTGGCATTTAGTAAATAGGTGTCAGTTTCACTTTGTAATAGAAACTTTCAGTGTGACATCAGGGAAATCTGGAAATTGGTGGCTTAATAAACCTTAAACATCTAATCTGTGAAGTTTCAAAACCCTTAGTTCAGCAGAGATAACAAATTACCTAATTAGCTTTTCATAAGTATCTGACAGAACTGAGTCAAACACACCTGGTAACTCTTAAGTAGACAACATATCCTTTGTAAATTTAAAAAAAATAAAATCTTTTAATTGAATCTCTTGTCTCTTTGCTTTACAACTCTAATTCCTAATGCTGTAGGGTAAGGATAGTCTGATGCTCAGACTGATTCTGTAGATAATTAGAAACCATTTAAGTGATAAAATGTGATGATTGTGATCCAAGTTCAGTTTTAATTCTGTTTTGCAAACTTCAGTAGGGTTGCTGTTGATGGGAATTGGTAGTGTAACATACTATTTGCGTACAAACGAATTTAGTAAACTCTGCATTGTGATAAAATTGTTTGACTTACAAAGAGAGTTTTCACATCTTTTTTCCTTAGCTTTTATAAACAGACCCCTAATGTTTGATGAGCACATTTAATTCCTTTAAATTCTCTAATCCTGCACACAGATATTCAGTAGGATTTGTGTAGAATGATTTGTACATTGACAGTATGTTGTTACTTAACATTTGTCCTTAACTTAGGGCTTTGAGATTTGTTTAAAAGATTAATTCATCCCTGGTGCCATTGGCAGTTTTCTTTATATATGTACCCTCTATTGAATTTTTTTGATCCTACACATTAGAGCATTCAAGAAATTAATTTCTATCTTCACCCTTCACCTTTTAATGATTAAGGCTAAGATTTTCTCATGGATATTTTTAGTAAAAGTCACGGACAGGTCACGGGCAATAAAGAAAAATTCATGGAAGCCCGTGACCTGTCCCTGACTTTTTATTAAAAATATCCATGAGAAAATGGCAAGGGGCTGGATGTTTGGGAGCTCCAGGTGCCCCTGTCCCCCCTTCCCACGTGGCAGCTGTGGGGGTGCCCCTGCCTGGATGGGGAGCTGCAGGGGTGCCCCCGCTGCCCATGGCGGTTCGGAGGTTGGGGGCTCTCTTCCTCAGGCGACGGGGGTACCTCACGGCTCCCTGCCACTGCGGGAGGCAGTGGGACCCTGCAGCTCCCCGCCACTAGGGCTAAAGTCACGGAGGTCTTTGGAAGCAGGGCCGGCTCCAGGCACCAGCAAAGGAAGCAGGTGCTTGGGGCGGCCAATGGAAAGGGGCGGCACGTCCGGGTCTAAGGCGGGAATTCAGTGGCGGGTCCCTCAGTCCCTCTCGGAGTGAAGGACTTGCCGCCGAAGAATGAAGCAGCGCGGTAGAGCTGCCGCCGGCTTTATCTTCTTCCCCCTCCGCTTCGCCGCTTGGGGCGGCAAAACAGCTGGAGCCGGCCCTGTTTGGAAGTCACGGATTCCGTGACTTCCGCAACAAAATCGTAGCCTTAATGATGATTCAGATATCACTGTTGTAGAGTGTGGTAGTCACATTGACTTTTTCATTTATAAAAAAAAAAAAAAATCTATACCTTTTATAGGTACGGTGTCTAAAATCATATGACTGTACATGTGTTCTGTCAAATATACATAATTCACTTTGATTTAATAATTTGTAGACTGCCACATTTCCTTCTCTGAATTCTCCCGGAAAATGACCATGCCTTGTCACTAGTGTTAAGAGAAACTGGATAAATCACAGGATTTGTAATGGATATGGGACCTTTTAATTGCTAGGTCACCAGTTCAGGTCAGTAGTGATTGAAACATTGATTGATGCCCTGACAGTTTGTAGTTTCAGTTAATTTCCTAGTAGACAAGCGTCCACCCCTCAAACCTCACAACAGTTAGTGCTAACTGTGACATGCTTGGTAGTAATCTCAGTGAAGAGATCAAGGACAGAATGTGAAGGGGAGACCTTACCTACCCCAAGAGCTGGTAATTTGGGTCATGATTGAAGAAAGTTGTTTGGGAAGCCTGGATTACTGCTGCTCTGTGGCTACAGAGAGGAACTCATTTTCCAAGATTGCCAATCCAACATCTTTCAGCAATACTAAAATCTAACCCCTCCCCAAAGGAGAGGGACACACATACACACTGGTTATAAGTATGTAGTTTCCTCTTGTACTAGAATTTCTAGGCTTTCATCACAAATTAATCCTTGTAGATAGGAATTCTTTCAAGTGCTTCACATTTATTTATTCGTTTGTTAATTAATAAATTACAACTTTCAGGTTTTTATCAGCTCTTCATACATTTTTATTTTTGTTGTTGTTGTTGTTGTAGGATGCTCAGAGCAACTTGACAAGCTGCTTTTTTCCCGCCATTTTGTGTGGCACTCATTTAACTTCCGTAATGTGCAATAATTAATCTTATCCATGCCTAATTGTGTGCTTTTAGTCTAAAGATGCTGCCTAAATTATACAGCACTGCTGAGCTCAAAAGTACCTTAATCAGATACGGGTAATGACTACAAAAAATTTTTTATATAAAATATTTAAAATGTATTGAAATACAAAAAACAAAACAAAGATGTATATATAAAAGGTGCCCCTGATATTTCTGTCAATTTCTTCTTTTGCCAGTAAGGGAGCCCAAATGGCTGTAGGATTTTATCTGTCTTCTGTTTGTTCCTGTTTTAAAAGTGCCTTTCTGCCTGTAGAAGTTGATTTTTGTTCATTTTTTGTTGGTTTATAGAAGCATCTATTCACATGCCTGTCTAAATCTCTGCTTTACCAATCCAATTCACTTGAAGGTCTTGGCTTTGATATTTATAGAAGCTTAAATTGCTGCCCTATTTTGTGTGTCAAATGTGCATTCTGTTAATCACCATAGCATGTGCTGAACACTTCCGATATTTTTGTCACTCTTGATAGACTGGATTTTATAATGGAGAATCAGAGGTCTCCTGGTTTTGATCACAGACTGGTGTAAATTAGGCGTAGCTCTATTGAAGTGTAAGTGGAGCTATGCGAGTGTTCAGCTAGCGTAAGATCAGAATCCAGTTCACTTGTGCACATAGAGTGCAACTTCCTATCGGCAACTCGCTCAGAATTAAAATTATGTGGAACCACTACATGAATGATACTATTCTCTTTAAGTTCTTATACTTCTACCGTCGCCATGGTATTCGAATGCCTAATAACCTGGCCATAAGGATTATATCCAGTATTGAGAGATCATGAAAAAAATGTGCATCAACAAATGTCAAGAATTAAAGGCATAGCTTTTAGAATTCCTGTATATTGTATAGACAAAACACATAGCTTTTTATGCCAGTAAGAGGTCTTATGAGTCAGAGGACAACATATATTTTGCCCCTTTGGAATACATAATTGCAAATATTCAGCAATTATTCTCTTTAAACAATATGGGGACCAGAAATTCCTTTTCAGTGTGTTTAATTCAAAAAGCTTGCACACTGCTATACAAAACTTGGCTCATATAAACAGTTGATAAATACAACTTTTAATTAGAAATTTATAAGAAGCAGTCCAGAGTGGATTACACTGTAATATTCTCTTTGTCCCAAATGGTAAACCATACCAGTTTCTCCTTGCTATTCACCCTATAGAATGTGTTAATTTTCTACATACTTGGCATGTTTTGTCAGTATCTTGCTTCTCTTGCTCCTTACTAGTTTGTGTTGCTTGTAGATAGGCCATATGAATATGACCTATATCTGTGTTGGTTTTTTTTTTTTTTAAAGAAACAAAGCTCCTCCTTAGATTGTAAGAGAACTTCTAGTTATAACTAAAAGCTTAACAGAAATTCCCAGTAGGACTTATAAGTCCATAGTCAAAGAATTACATCTCAGAATAGTGTAGCAGAAAATAGACCTGCTCTTTATTGGATGTGGCATGGCTTCCTGCCTCTTGTACCATCAGCCTCGGCGGGATTTTAGGTCATAGGGAGAAGACAGATATGTATATAAACAAGCTATATTAATTCCTCTTTTCACATTCCATGCAGCTTGGACTATTTATCCGTGTTAAGAATCTAACAAATTAACAAGAGGTTATAGTTGGCTAATCGCAAGTTCATGGTAAAAACCATAGAAGTTGGAGATGTTAAAGATCTGTTGTCATTCAGGCCATCTCCCCGCCAATGGATGTTTGTTCCTCATAGTGTAAAGTCCTAAGCAACAGGGCATCCTACTGCTGCTTACCTAGGTGAAAAGTTTCTGTAGACTAACCTCACTGCTGGGAAGATTTTTTCCTGATGATCATCCTAAATGTTTTCTTTCTTAATTTCATCCTATTCCTATTAGTTATACATCCTTATCACTGCTGAAATAATGCTACTTTTCAGCGAGAAAGCTGGCTTTCCAGGTAAAGTTCTATGGTCCTGAAGTATAGGAATCCCAGAGCATCGAGTAGAGACTACTAGATCCACTATAGAGCTATGCCATCATCTGCTGTGTTTGCCTGGTGGAATTGCTGACATATTTTTGTGTGTGTCTGGCCTGAAGTGGGTTTCTTTTTAAATAGTTAATGATTTTATTTATACTGTCTGACATTATTTTTGTTTGACCTAAACGTTGACCTTTGAAATATAATGTTTTCTCCCCCTTTCTTGTAGCCTTCTCCGAAGCACAGATCAAGAAGTGGCAAATAAAGTCAAAGGAGGACTAAAAAGCCTCATTCCGCAATTGAAATGCAATAAAAATGTAAAAGGAATAGAGGCTCTGCTAGAGACGTTAACTTCCTAATTTAAATGAGGTTCAGAAAGACCAGTTTCCTATCATTGTAACCAAATACAAGTCAGTGGAGGTTTTGCACAGTGTTTGATTATTTTTGTAATATCCTTTGTAAAAGTGTATTTGTAAATTAAACTGTTTTTAAAATGATTTGGCTGTTCTGCTCATAAATCCAGTTGTCTCTAGTTTAGAACCTGAATGACATGAATCCATCATCAGGGGATTTTAAGCTCCAGCAGACTAATAACAGCTTATCAAGACATCTGAACATCTAGCTCAAAATTTAAATCTCTGCTTGTTTTTCCCATTATCTTGTATAAAATCGATTCATACTGCTAATAATTATATATACTTCTTTTAAAAGTGATCACCTAATTACTGTATAAACTGAAACACATCTTCTGGAGGTAGTCTTATTTACTGGACAAATCCATCCATTCTTAATGATCTTCTCCATCTGTCTGGCCTTGTTTTAAAAAAACAAACCAAACCAAAATCCTGCCCTGTCCTGTTGAACAGAGATGGATGTGACGTGCACAGTTAGAGAGCTCCTGATAGTAGCTCTCAAAAATTGCTTTGGCTTTGCAAATAGATCTGAAAGGCGTCAATAGTTATTTGTAATGGGTTATGCAGATTTCTTACCGGCAAGATGCTTTTTCTTCACTCCACCACTAAGCATAGGCTTTTTTAGCTTAACATTTGAGGTGTTCAGCAAATGGAATTTTCTGTTTGTCTCCTCCTTTTAGTGGAAACAAAAATGAATTTAATGAACACATTTAATTTACTTACAATTACTGTTGGCTGATAAATTTTAATTAGCCTTGAGAAAATAGAAAGGTACAGTGCTGCCAACCACAACATGCATATAATCTCTTGGCACAGCAGAATGTAGAAATATGAAATAAAACACAGGGTAATCACATCTGGCACAGGATTAATTCATTTCCTTATAGAATATATCCTTGGCTAGTATTTGAGCACTTGCTCTCGTGAGCAGTCCCAGTGAAGTCATTGAGAGTAAGGCATGCAGGAACCAAGTCCTAGAGTTTAAGCCCATCCCTGCTCCTAGTAAATTTGTGGAATATGGTAACTTACTTTTCTGAGAGCAGCAGTGGGACCATAGTTAGTGAAATACTGTTGAGGTTTTAATCTCCCCAAAATGAGGAAACTCAGGGTTAAGATTTGCATTGTGACAGTATTTTTGCCTCCTATACTTGTGCAATATTGCAGCTTTTAATTACATGAACGTAATGTGTCAGGAAACGTAACATAGTATCTGCAAGTATTTATATTAAGAGTATATGTCAGTAATGCAGGCTCAGAAATTATCACTTGAAGGATGAAATCTTGAAATGGCTTGAAACTTTCAGCAATGTTGAAGGGCTGTATATTAAAAATTTGCTATATTTATAACTGCAGATATTTAGCCATTGTTTTCTGGTAAAATATAACTTCCTTTGGTTTCAGATAATGAATAATATAACATTGATAGTAAATTGTATAGCTGTTACTGAATTGAAATGCATGACAAATTAGTTTGAGATAAGCTCCACCTGGAGCCTGCACCCCTGAGCCTCTTCCCCCCCGCCCCAACCCCCTGCCCCACCCCTGATCCACCTCCCGCCCTCTGAACCCCTCGATCCCAGCCCGGAGCACCCTCCTGCACCACAAACTCCTCAGCCCCACCCCAGAGCCTGCACCCCCAGCCGGAGCCTGAACCCCCGCACCCTACTCCCCTGCCCTAGCCCGGAGTCCCCTCCCGCACCCTGAACTCCTCATTTTTGGCCCCACCTTGGAGCCAGCACCCCCAACCCCTCCCGTACTCCAGCCCCAATTTTGTGAGCATTCATGGCCCACCATACAATTTCTATTCCCAGATGTAGCCCTCGGGCCAAAAAGTTAGCCTACCCCTGATCTAGACAAAGCTTATTTCTCTGGTAAAAGAGCGACTTGTACCTTATTAAAATGGAAAACTTTTAGCACTGCAACTCTCAAGTGCTGGGTAGCTTTTAAGCATCAATTTAGTGGTGCAACTCTTCTTATTGTCATATATGCCATCATGTGCCAGCAATGCCCCTCTGCCATGTACATAGGCTAAACCGGACAGTCTCTACACAAGAATAAATGGACACAAATCAGACATTAAGAATTATAACATTCAAAAACCAGTTGGAGAACACTTCAACCTCCCTGGTCGCTCAATTACAGACCTAAAAGTCGCAATTCTCCAACAAAAAAACTTCAAAAACAGACTCCAACGAGAAACTGCAGAACTGGAATTAATTTGCAAATTGGACACCATTAAATTAGGCTTGAATAAAGACTGGGAGTGGATGAGTTATTACACAAAGTAAAAACTATTTCCCAGTGCTAATTTTCCCCCTACTGTTACTCACACCTTGTCAACTGTTTGAAATGGGCCATCCTGATTATCACTACAAAAGTTTTTTTTTCTCCTGCTGATAATAGCCCACCTTAATTGATTAGTTTCATTACAGTTGGTATGGCAACACCCATTTTTTCATGTTCTCTGTGTATATATATCTTTCTACTGTATTTTCCACTGCACGCATCCGATGAAGTGAGCTTTAGCCCATGAAAGCTTATGCCTAAATAAATTTGTTAGTCTCTAAGGTGCCACAAGTACTCCTTGTTCTTTTTAGTGATACAGACTAACACAGCTACCATTCTGAAAACCCATTCAGTGTTGCTGTATTGTGCCCAGGTTCTACTATTTGCATTAATTTCTAGTTTTATGTTTAATACATATCCTAAAACAAATGAAACACATTGTTTAATCTTCATGAGAAGCAAATCTCTCTTGCTTTCCAACTATCCTGTTCACAGATTAACACGCTATACAGTAACTCCTTGCTTAACGTTGTAGTTATGTTCCTGAAAATGTGACTTTAAGTGAAATAATGTTAAGTGAATCCAATTTCCCCATAAGAATTAATGTAAACTGGGGGGTTAGGTTCCAGGGAAATGATGATTGTGAAGCTTGGCTGAGGTGGAGGAGTCAGAGGGTGGGATATTTCCCAAAGAATGCCGAACTCCTAAATGATCTAGCACT
This sequence comes from Terrapene triunguis, assembly GCF_002925995.2. NCBI lineage: Eukaryota > Metazoa > Chordata > Testudines > Emydidae > Terrapene > Terrapene triunguis. Next base: position 15,879,643 of record NW_020664464.1, on the reverse strand, counting down.
CGGCTGAACCCTCAAGGGTTAACACGTTGTTAATATAGTCTCACATTCTACAAGGCAGCACGAATGGAGGGAGGGGAGACAGCGTGGCAGAGAGAGAGTGTGTGTGTGCATGTGCATTGCCCCTTTATGTACACTGACCCTCCTTTAAGTACAGTGACCCCACTTTAAGTAGATCAGCAAGTTGAGACAGCAGCTGCTGCCAGCAAGCTCCCTCTGTCCTGAGCCCTGTCATGTCCCCCCCCATGCCCTGCTCTGTGGAGATGGGATAAAGGAGCGGGGGCAAGGGGAGACCCTGACATTAGCACCCCTTCCCGCCACTGGCACAGCAAGCAGGAGTCTCTGGGAGCAGCTCCAAGGCAGAGGGCAGGAGCAGCACAGGGCAGTGGGGGGAGGGGCAGCTGAACTGCCCGGCAATTGATAGCCTGCTGGGCGGCTGCCGCACAGGGAACTAGGGGAGCTGATAGTGGGGCTCCCGGTCCACCCTGGCTCCAAGCCCCCGCCACCTAGCTCCAATGTGCTGCTCTTTCTGCAATCAGTGGACAAAGCAGGCGGCTGCCAAACAATGTTGTAAGGGAGCATTGCACAACTTTAAACAAGCATGTTCTCTAATTGATCAGCAACATAACAACGAAACGTTAACTGGGATGACATTAAGTGAGGAGTTACTGTATAAAGAACTCTTGTGATGTGAATATGTAAACAAAAAAAACAAAAGTCCTACCCAATAAATAGATTAATAGAATATTAGGTTAATTAAACCTGGAAGTGCACACTTGCATGTCACAATTAAAGCAAAGAGATTCCACCATTATCTCAGATCATATCTACTGATGTGGCTGTACTGTGCTGACTATGCTTCTTTCTGATCCCACTTAATCTTATAAATGGTAGTAAACACTTAAAGGTTAATCCCAATTAGACCTAGTTGGCAGTGACATAAAATGTTCATACTTGTAGACACGTATCCACTCCAGGATTAGCTATTGAAGGACTGTTGCAACTCATCCATTTCTCTAACTGGATTTTCTCTTGTGACAGTGAAACAGATAATTTTAATTAGCATCAGATAATGAATTTAAACTGCAGTGAAGTGTTTCCAAAGTCTTAGTTACTGCCCTAAATAACAAACCTGATGGAAACATGTAGCAGCATTTGTGACTGAGTGCTAATGATAGCAATGATGGAATAATAGAAAAGGCTCTTTCAGTCAGATTGATCATTAGCTACTTTCTTCAACAGCCTCACAATCAAAGAAAAACGTCTGGCATATATGAATATTTCTCTGTACAGAGAACTTACAAGCGTTAGAAAATATAAGATACCACTAAAGATAACCACTGGTAGATTGAATTGCAAAGTTGTATCCGAATATTTGCTTACATTATCCTGGTTGGTCTTTATTTTCTTTATTTCCATATACCAGTACCTCTGCCTGAACATCCCCCTAGCTTTCTCTCCCCCGCCTCAAAATTATCCTAATGCCTCTAGAACGGATTGCTGTTATTTGATTCATAATTTGATTATATATTTCTTATATCTTGTTTCTCTATCTAGAGACACTTTCACTCAATTATTTCTCCTGAATTCCTATTAGGTTAGTCCTCCTTTTGTATCCCATGCAAATATGACCATTTGGCTTGAAGCTTGTTTTTGGTTTCGAGTGTTTGGTTTTTATTAGAACGTCTACTGGCAGCTACCAAGGAAAGTTGGAGTGCAAGCTCTTTGGAGCAAGGACTGTCTCTTACCATGTGTTTGCAGCAGCTAACATAAAGGGGCCTCTGGGCACTGCAATAAAATGTTGTTTTGGTTATGCTAAAATTTCTACTGTTTTCACAAGAGAAACAGGTCAAACTTCTGTTAGGGTATGTCTACACTACGAGAGTAGTTCGATTTTAGTTAAATCGAATATGTGCAATCGATATTAGAAAGTCGAACGTGTGTGTCTACACTAAGGACAGTAATTCGACTTTGTCAGTCCACACTACCAGGGAAAGCGTCGACATTGGAAGCAGTGCACTGTGGGCAGCTATCCCACAGTTCCCGCAGTCCCCGCTGCCCAGTGGAATTCTGGGTCGAGCCCCCAATGGCTTCTGGGTAAAAAATTGTGGCGAGGGTGCTTTTGGGTAACTGTCGTCATCCGTCAGTCACTACCGCCCTGCCTCCCTCCCTGAAAGCGCCGGCGGGAAATCAGTTCGCGCACTTTTTGATCAGTGACAGCGCGGACGCCACAGCACTGCGATCATGGATCCCGCTGCGACCATCGCTGCAGTTGTGGCCGTTCTCAACGCCTCGCACCTTATCATACACCTTTCCCAGAGGCAGATGCAGAGAAATCAGGCGAGGAGGCTACGGCAGCGGAGTGAGGGCCTGAAGTCGGAGAGTAGCACAGAGCTGTCAGAAACCACGACACCCAGCGCCGAGGACATCACGTTTGCAATGGGGCATGTGGATTTTGTTGAACGGCGATTCTGGGCCCGGGAAACAAGCACGGACTGGTGGGACCGCATAGTGCTTCAGGTCTGGGATGAATCCCAGTGGCTGCGAAACTTTCGCATGCGGAAGGGGACTTTCCTGGAACTTTGTGAGTTGCTGTCCCCTGCCCTGAAGCGCAAGGACACCCGCATGCGAGCAGCCCTGACTGTCCAGAAGCGAGTGGCCATAGCCCTCTGGAAGCTTGCAACGCCGGACAGCTACCGGTCAGTCGCGAACCACTTTGGCGTGGGCAAATCTACCGTGGGGGTTGTTGTCATGCAAGTAGCCAAGGCAATCGTCAAGGTACTGCTGTCAAAGGTAGTGACCCTGGGAAATGCGCAGGCCATCATAGATGGCTTCGCTGCGATGGGATTCCCAAACTGCGGTGGGGCTATAGATGGGACTCACATCCCTATCCTGGGACCGGGCCACCAGGCCAGCCAGTACATCAATAGAAAGGGGTACTTTTCAATGGTGCTGCAAGCACTGGTGGACCATCGGGGACGGTTTACAAACATCTACGTCGGATGGCCGGGCAAGGTTCATGACGCTCGCGTGTTCAGGAACTCTGGTCTGTTTAGACGGCTGCAGGAAGGTATTTACTTCCCGGACCACAAGATAACTGTTGGGGATGTGGAGATGCCTACAGTGATCCTCGGGGACCCAGCCTACCCGCTAATGCCCTGGCTCATGAAGCCCTATACTGGCGCCCTGGACACAGAAAAAGAACTGTTCAACTACCGGCTGAGCAAGTGCAGAATGGTAGTGGAGTGTGCTTTTGGCCGTCTCAAGGGGAGATGGAGAAGCTTACTCACTCGCTGTGATCTCAGCGAAACCAATATCCCCATCGTTATTGCAGCTTGCTGTGTGCTCCACAATCTGTGTGAGAGCAAGGGGGAGACCTTTATGGCGGGGTGGGAGGTTGAGGCAAATAGCCTGGCTGCTGATTACGCCCAGCCAGACAGCCGGGCGATTAGAAGAGCCCAGCGGGACGCGCTGTGCATCCGGGAGGCTTTGAAAGCCAGTTTCAAGGCTGAGCAGGGTACCCATTGACTTTTAAGTTTGTGGACACAGAAGCTGAACTTGCCCCCGTTTCTTTACCCAGTTGCCGTCGACTATCCTCTCCAATTACATACCCCCTTCACCCCCTTCCCAAAAAATAAAATCTGTTCTGTTTTGTTCATGGACACCGTTGTCTTTATTACTGTTTTCACGGGAATGTTTTAAACCTGGGACGCAGACTGTGGCGGGGAGCGGGTTTAGGGTTGTGATGCAAATGATGCTTCTAAACTCCAGGAATGACAGGCTCCGCGATGGTGGACTGGTTGTTTCAACGGAGCCTGCCAGCCCTCCTGGCCGGGACTGCGTGTATGTGTCGGCTATGTGACTGTCTTGCAGGGGGAGGAGGGTTACAGATCCCCTGCTGCGCGGCTCTGTGATCCAGGGTAAGGACCGCTGCATAAGATCTGTAACTGCCCTCCCCCGCCACCAAGTCACAGAGCAACACCACCGCCCCCACCACACAGAACATGAAAACCACCTCCCAGACTGACCAGGATAACTAGTCACTGCACTGTATATGTGCCCTGCTGCTGCACCTGCCCCCTGCTAAAGGTGACTGTCCTGTCCAATGACCAAGGCCCTTCCCCCCCCTCCAGACAGACTCCCCTCCAAAAGAAGAGGATGGAAACAGAAATGAACAGAAACGTATTCTTTATTAACAACCGCACATGGAACGGGGGGGTGAAACTTGGACGGGGTCTTGTGTGAGGCGGGTAGGAAAGGACTTTTCAAATTTTGGGGAATGAGAGCCTTCTAGTGGTAGAGCAGTCCGCAGGGGTGGAGTGAAATTTTTCCCGGCCCCTTCCACCCCTCCGTGTTTGGACTTTGGGTGAGGGGGGTATGGGACTTGGTGGCGGGGCAGGGCAGTTACAGAGAGACTGCAGCGGGGCTCTCTCCTCCTGCCTCCGGTCCTGCAGAACATCCACAAGGCGGCGGAGCGTGTCCGTTTGCTCCCTCATTAGTCCAAGCAGCGTTTGAGTAGCCTGCCTGTCCTCCTGTCGCCACCTCTCCTCCCGTTCAATGTTTGCCCGGTGCATTTGGGACAAGTTCTCCCTCCACTGTGTCTGCTGGGCTGCCTGTGCTCGGGAGCATTCCATTAGTTCAGCAAACATGTCTTCCCGTGTCCTCTTCTTCCTCCTCCTAATGTGCGCTAGCCTCTGGGCAGATGTGGCTGTGGGAATTGGAAAAAGGGAGTGAATTCCTGAGACAGAGCAATGTATCTGTGAACAGAGAACATAGTCTTTCTCTGTGAACAAGACCATGCAGAGCACCTATCACACGCGCACTGAGGACAAGGTCGAATTTTCGGCCCTCGCCTACAGTGCCTGCGGTCTTGCTGTGGCGAGCTGAGGAGCAGGGCAGGACACCGGACTTTGTCTAGATGGCAAACATGGTAAGCCGTAGACTTGTGGCCGCTTAAAACTTTAAGAGTGGCACTGGCCTCCTTTCACATAGAAAGCAATGCGAGTCTCTGCTGGCAGCAATCCTGCAAGCATGAACTCTGGCCCTGTCCCAGCCCCTCGCGGCTGTAAACCGCGTGGCTGTAAACCGGCGGTTGCAGTTCTGTAAAGGGACGGGCAAGCAGTCCCAATACTAACTTTCCCCTACCTAATTCACAGCAGGGAGTCATGCCTGACATCACCCTCCTGAAGGTCTCCGAGAGCCAGAAGGAGAAGATGCTCCGGGACAGCCTGCAGAAACCGGGGCCATTTGCTGCACTGCTGTGCAAGGCCATGATCCCGGAGTACCTGCTGGCGTTGTGGCAGGGAAACGTGTCCTACCACGGGGGGCCTAATAAGCTGTCCCTGCCCAGGAACCTGCTGATGAGGCTTGAAAAACACCTGCAGGAGGTGTATGAGGAGTTCTCCCCGGAGGATGTCGCCTCGATCCCCGGTTACATTGACCAGTTCTTGGCTTAGGTGCCCTTGGAGGGACAAATGACTGCAGGGTTTTGGGCACTATAATCATGAAGCGGACATTGTGAGATTTTTTTAAAATGGTTCGGACTATATATTGAGGCGCCCAAAGACGGAGTAATCATGATACACTTTGCACTGATTCCCCTTTTGTTTGACTTTCCTGTTTACATGTTTTTAAGCACTTTACCCACTGTTAATATTTTCAATCTTCCTGTTTTGTTGCAAATAAATGTTTACATGTTTTAAAGCACTTTAGCTACTGTTAATATTTTAAATATGCCAGTTATGTTGTAAATAAATGTTTGGATATTTAAAACACTTACTGCTTGATCCTTCCCCTGAATCTGTGTCTGGGGTAACGGCTGGGGAGGGTTGGTAGGGGATCTCTGTCAGGGTGATGAAGAGCTCCTGGCTGTCGGGCAAATCAGCGTTGTAAGCGCTGTCTACTGCCTCGTCCTCCTCATCTCCTTCCTCCTCTTCCCCGTCCGCTGAGGAACCGGCCGCGGACAATATCCCATCCTCAGAGTCCACGGTCAGGGGTGGGGTAGTGGTGGCGGCCGCACCTAGGATGGAATGCAGTGCCTCGTAGAAACGGGATGTGTGAGGCTGGGATCCGGAGCGTCCGTTTGCCTCTTTGGTCTTCTGGTAGCCTTGTCTCAGCTCCTTGATTTTCACGCGGCACTGCGTTGCATCCCGGCTGTAGCCTCTCTCTGCCATGGCTTTAGAGATCTTCTCATAGATCTTTGCATTCCGTCTTTTGGAGCGCAGCTCGGAAAGCACGGACTCATCTCCCCACACAGCGATGAGATCCAAGACTTCCCGATCCGTCCATGCTGGGGCCCTCTTTCTATTGGATTGCACGGCCATCTCTGCTGGAGAGCTCTGCATCGTTGCCACTGCTGCCACTGCTGCTGAGCTCGCCACGGTGTCCAAACAGAAACTGCGCTTCAAACTGCCCAGACAGGAAAAGGAATTCAAATTTTCCCGGGGTGTGGCTGGTCAGAGCATCCGAGCTCGGACTGCTGTCCAGAGCGTCAACAGAGTGGTGCACTGTGGGATAGCTCCCGGAGCTATTACCGTCGATTTCCATCCACACCTAGCCTAATTCGATATGGCCATTTCGAATTTAGCGCTACTCCTCTCGTTGTGGAGGATTACAGAAATCGATTTAAGGAGGGCTCTATGTCGAACTAAATGGCTTCGTGGTGTGGACGGGTGCAGGGTTAATTCGATATAACGGCGCTAAATTCGACATAAAAGCCTAGTGTAGACCAGGCCTTAGTGTCAGACAACACCTCTGAAAACTGACTGTCTGAGATGGGGAGGAAGATTTTCACATCTGTTATGAAAGGGGCTTTTTTGAGGGTTAAGGAACTAGTCATATGTAAATCATAAATTACTTATAAAGAAAAAGGATTTGACACGGGGGGGGGGAGGGATAATTTTTCCTGATCCCTGGTGAAACTAATTTAACACACACCATGTTGTTAATTTCCTCGTCTGCTGTGGGAGCTCCTTTGTGTGGAGATGGAGATTGATAGACATGGTGATTAAAAGATCTTGAGTATAAAAAGGATTTTGATAGTATTTCCTTGTTCTTCCCTCTCTGAAATATTGTACCTGGTAAGCCACTCGTGTTAGATATGTTAGATAATGTAACTTACAATATTGCCAATATATTCAGTGTGTACTGTTAACGATTGTTTTTCTAATACAGTAGAAAATGGCTAATAACTCACAAGACTATTTCAGGAATTTAGAGCTCTTATTTGTGTTAAAACACCTAGCCAGAGGAAAAATGATTCTCCTTCTAGGTCAGTGATACTCAGATCTCAGTGGTTCAAGAGCCAAACTACTGATCAACATTACCCAAAAGAGTAGTGTGAATTCATTGTTTCATTTACTATACTACTATACGTTCAGATTTAAACAGTATGGTAGGGAAAATATTTAGTTTTATATTAGAGTTGTCGATAATCGCAGTTAACTCACATGATTAACTCAAAAAAATTAATCGCGATTTAAAAAATTAATCGCAATTAATCTCAGTTTTAATCGCATTGTTAAACAATAGAATACCAATTAAAATTTATTAAGTATTTTTGGATGTGTTTCTACTCATTTTCAAATATATTGATTTCAATTATAATCAGTAGTGCAATCTCTTTATCATGAAAGTGCAACTTACAAATGTAGATTTTTTTTGTTACATAACTGCACTCAAAAACAAAACAATGTAAAACTTCAGAGCCTACAAGTCCTCTCAGTCCTACTTCTTGTTCAGGCAAATTGCTACGACAAACAAGTTTGTTTACATTTATGGGAGATAATGCTGCCCGCTTCTTATTTACAATATCACCAGAAAGTGAGAAATGCCACCAGCAGAAGGTTGATTTTCTTTTTTGGTGGTTCGGATTCTGTAGTTTCCGCATTGGCGTGTTGCTCTTTTAAGACTTCTGAAAGCATGCTCCACACCTCATCCCTCAGATTTTTGGAAGGCACTTCAGATTCTTAAACCTTGGGTCGAGTGCTATAGCTATCTTTAGAAATCTCACATTGGTACCTTCTTTGCATTTTGTCAAATCTGCAGTGAAAGTGTTCTTAAAATGAACATGTGCTGAGTCAGCATCCGAGACTTCTATAACATGAAATAAATGGCAGAATGTGGGTAAAACAGAGCAGGGGACATACAATTCTCCCCCAAGGAGTTCAGTCACAAATTTAATTAACACATTTTTTAACGAGCATGGAAGCATGTCCTCTGGAATGGTGGCCGAAGCATGAAGGGGCATACGAATGTTTAGCATATCTGGCACATAAATACCTTGCAATACCGGCTACAAAAGTCCCATGGGAATGCCTGTTCTCACTTTCAGGTGACGTTGTAAACAAGAAGCAGGCAGCATTATCTCCTGTAAATGTAAACAAACTAGTTTGTCTTAGCGATTTGACTGAACAAGAAGTAGGACTGAGTGGACTTGTAGGCTCTGAAGTTTTACATTGTTTTGTTTTCAACATTTGTAAGTTCAACTTTCATGATAAAGTTATTGTATTACATTACTTGTATGAGGTGAATTGAAAAATACTATTTCTTTTGTTTTTTATAGCACAAATATTTGTAATCAAAAATAAATATAAAGTGAGCATTGTACACTTTGTGTTCTGTGTTGTAATTTAAATTAATATATTTGAAAATGTAGAAAACATCCAAAAATATTTAAATAAATGCTATTTTATTATTGTTTAACAGTGCGATTAATCATGATTAATTGTTTTAATCCCTTGATAGCCCTAATTTTAACATGGTGTTTTTCCCAGTATAGGCAAGGTCCATGCAGGGATCTGTATCTTAAAATTTATTCCCTAATATGAAATAGCTTGAGAGCCTAAACAGACGAAAACATAAATCACACCCAAACTGTGCAGAGGGGCCTAGGGCAGTGTTTTTCAAACTTCGGGTCGCGACCCAGGACTGGGTCGCCACATGTCAGGCACTGGGTCGCTCTGGTCAGCACCACCGACCGGGACGTTAAAAGTCCCATCGGCGGTGCTGCCCAGCTAAGGCAGGCTAGTGCCTAATTGTTTCAACACCGTTCCGCACCCCAGAAACAGCTTCTAGGTGGGGGGGCCACAGCTCCATGTGCTGCCCCTGCCCCGAGCACCCAGCCAATGGGAAACGGGGGGGCGGTGTCTGCAGGCAAGAGCCGGACCTGCTGCTGGCCGCTTCTGGGGTTCAGCGCAGTCTGCAGTGCCAGGGCAGGCAGAAAGCCTGCCTCTGCACCCCGACTGCGCTGCTGACAGGGAGCCACCTGAGGTAAGTCCACGCCCCAACACCCTGCCCCAATCCCCTGCCCCAGCCCTGAGCCTCCCCGGCCAAACCACTGGCCTAGGGGATGGTTCTAGTTTAGGGAGCCATATTTTTAGGTTGCTTGTCAGCATTGTTATTGACATTAGCATTGGTGGGCTTTGTGAATGAGGTGAACTTTAAGGAGGGGTTTGAATGAGGAGAGGAGTTGGCACAAGGCGCTTTGGGTCGGGGATGTCATTTCAGGCATAGAAAGCAGCACAGAAGACAGCACGGAGGCAAGGGAGTGATGTGGTAGAATGAATGTGTTGGTGTAGCAAAGGGGACAAGAGAGCAGAGATGTAGCCGGGGTCAGAACTCTGAAGGGGAGGATGAGAAGGCTGAGCTTGATGCAGAAGACAAGAGGTAGCCATTGAAAGTGTTCAGAGAGGCATAATTTGTCTGAGCAATGGATGCTAAAAGCTCTGCATTTTGCATGCTGGGTGCTTGGGAGAGCAGATAAGAGGTTTACATTAAATCAACACGGTCATAAAGGATTTTGTACTGCTTCCAGTGCATGGAGACTTACAAATTCATATAGCCCCCATGCAGCAAAATAAGAATTTACCCAGAAAGCCAGCTCGTTTTGGCTTTCTGATCCACCATTCCATTACAGCTCCTGAGCTTGCCATTTGGCTCCAGCCATATCTTGTTTTAAAGCAGAGAAACACATGTTTGTGATTTTGAGAATGTGCATTGTTCGCTGCCTGTTAATCCCATCAGCAAAAAGATGAAGATTAGTGAAGCTGGTCTAAAGCTTAGTATGTTCAACCTACCATTAAAGTAACTTTAGCTTGTGCCCTCATTCACTGGTCAGTTGTGACGGTGGTGTTTTTTGTTTCTTTCTTTCTTTTATTAATTGGGTTTTGGCACTTTTTTATTTTATCTACACTTCCTTTTAAACTTGGAAATGTGGGCTCTGGTCTTAAAGGAGAAAAAATGGCAGTGAAATTGTAAAAACATTCACTGACCTTTTTGAAACATGCAAGCTGAATATTAAACAAATCCCTGAAGTTCCCTGGGACTGGTGCCTGGAATCAGTGCTGTTTTGTGCAGTGACTTTTGGGAAGTATTTAGGCATTGACATTGTCTTATGCAAGTAAAAAGAATGGGGAAATTCATCTCTGGTGTAATGTATATAGAATTAGACTGAGGGTTCATCTAGTTCAGTGTGGTAACAGTGTGGACTTTACAATGCAGGTTAAAAAGTTACTTTTTAGTAGCGTCACCACTGATTGAATAAATATGGAAAACAGAACAGGGACTTTAAATGGAGTTGCTGTTGGTAAATGTGTCTCTTGTAAGTTGATACATAGTCTTATTACTGAAGTATTTATTAGTAAAGTAAGCAAGCTGTTCTACTCTGCTCATGTATTTGTCTTCTGTTTTAGCAGGACAGGAGTAGTGGCAGAAGAGGGAAATCAGACACGCTCACCCATTAACCTTTTGATGACAGTTGTCCACTGTTCTCAACACAAAATACTTTGCCTAAATATCCTCCAGGAACTCCTGCCCTAGCACTTGTGCAATAAGATGAGGATAGCGCCCCCATACCACTACAGTCAGTGTTATAGCTATGTGTACATGATGATAAGATATTATATAAAGCAAATCTTCCTGACCTGTCAGAACATTTTTTCATTTGTTTATCCAGTATATAATAAAATATATAAAAAGGCTGCTATGTTTTAAGCACTGAGGACAGGATCCAGGCACTAGATCTACCTGAGCAGACTCTTGCCCCCGCATGGAGTCCCCTTGACTTCAGTGGGGCTCCAGGCAGGCACAGGGATATGCTCACATCGATTCTGTTGCAAGCTCTGACCCTTTGGTTATAGCTACACTCCACAGTTAACTTGAGTGATTGGCACCTGGGCTAGCCCTAGCCCAGTGGTGAGTGTCTCCACTGCAAAGTCCTGCCTGGTGACTGTGTCATCACTGTTTCTGCCCACGCTCACGTAGCTGTGGGCATATCCCATGGTTCTTTATGCTGAGATGCTCTATGATTCTTTCCCAGTCAGTTGTGTCAATTGCAGGAAAACTTCTCTGCCTTTCATTGGGGAATTGTTGGAAGGAGTTTGGAGGTCTATTAGCACTAGAGGGATTTTTCCCTGTGCCGTCACTGCAACATGTGAGTTCCAGTCTAAGTTAAAGCAGAGTCAGGCTCTAACCCAACTCCCAGGTAAGCAAGACTTGGCTTAAAGCAGCGTTTCATAACTGTGGCCACCATGGCTGCATGTGGCCACCAGGGGCTTTTCTTGCGGCCACAGCCTTCTGGGTAGTGATTTGGGGGGGCGGGGAGGACAGCGTTGGGCCTTGCCCTCCTCTGGAGCCATAAATGCTGGAGGAGCAGACAGCTGGTGTGAGTTCCCTGCCTTTCTGGGGGTGGTGGGGCTCTGGCTTCTGGCTTCAGCCCTGGGGGTGGCAGGCAGCAGGCTCCAGGCAGGCTCAATTCACAGGCTCAGGCCCCCCAGCCGCAGGGCCAGGTGGGCTCCATCCCCCATCCACCCCATCCCCCCTGGCCCCCACTGCCTCCCTCCCTACCTCCTCATTCAAGGCTTAGGGGTTGTCTACACTACTGCGCAGGGTCGATCTAAGATATGCAACTTCAGCTACATGCATAGCGTAGCTAAAGTTGATGTACTTAGATCTACTTACCGCGGTGTCTTCACTGTGGTAAGTCGACAGTTGACGCTCTCCCGTCAACTCTGCTTGCGCTCCTCGTTCTGGTGGAATACCGGAGTCGACGGGAGAGCACTGAGTAGTCGATTTATCGTGTCTATACTAGATGTGATAAATTGACCCCCGCTGGATCGATCGCTGCCCGCCAATCTGGCGGGTAGTATAGACAAGCCCTTAATTTGTGCCCGAACTTGCCCTGGCTGAGTAAGTCTGCTGTGAAAAGTGATATCTGTATGTTTGTTAATATCACGTTTCACTGCCTCCCAGCTAGCTAACAAGTCTGCTGCTGTGAAAAGTGATATTAATAAACATAAAAATATCATTTTTTACAGAAGCAGACTTACTAGCTAGCAAGTCTAAAACAAAAATGCAACCAAAAAAAGCAAAAGAAACAATAAGACAAGAACATGCAAAGCACCTTATCTACATTTCTATTCTGTTTAGATCTAGTAAATAACAGAGACAACTTTACATTATTTTTATTATTGAGTCTGCAAAAAAACCCTACATAGATAGATTACAATGATTTGGACATGTATATGTTCATAATTATATGTTTTTTCTAAAGTTAATTAAGTATTTTAGGAAAAATTATCATAGCGGCCACCAGCAAGAGTTGGTGGCCGCACTCTGAGGCCACCAAAAATTTTGTTGTGCGAATCCCTGGCTTAATGCATCTTCAAACCCAGGTCATAGGGTTTTCTGTATGGACAGTAGTGTGGTAGGCTAAAATCGGGCGTTAACCGTGCGGTGCTCTTAGTTATGGTTTCAACCCGCTTCCAGCATATGCTGTTGCCTTAAAGCAGTGGTGGGCAACCTGAGGCCTGTCACGGTAATCCACTGGCAGGCCACGCAACAGTTTGTTTACATTGACCGTCCGCAGGCACAGCCGCCCGCAGCTCCCAGTGGCCATGGGTCAATTAGCAATGGACATATTCCAGCCAGTTTCACCTACCAAAACCAATGAAGGCAATAGGATTATACAATGAAGAGAAAACGTAGTGTGCAAAATCTTTATTACTGGTAACGATGGAAGGGAAGGAAAGAGCACAACCTGACTTTCAGATCCCAGCCTGGGTTTGCATGGGCAGCAGTTAAGGGAGGAAAAAATTCTTTTGCTTGTAAACTGAGCAAACTAGATGTGGAATTTACTAAGACAATAAATATGGAACCTCACACTGTTATTCTTACAAAATCACTTTATGAATGGAACTGAACATCAACTGTCGTAGCTTTATAATGAGGTGTTTGGTAATCCCCTGTCTAAGGACACCTGGATTATTTTTAGGTTACTCAGACTATTTTTATTAAATTATTTTAAATAACATTCCAAAATACATTTAAAAAAACAACAACAACCTAGTGCCTCTGACTGTTCATTTACCAATCCAAGCTAAAGTCCTGGATGACTGTTATATATTGTGCAATTTCTCTGCTATTGAATAAGGAAGTTAATAAAGGTTATGTAAATAACAGATAAGCATGGCACATATATATTTTAAGGTACATAATAATAGAACAAACTCAGTTACCAAAACATCTAAAGATCTTTTTAAAGCTAGCTGAAGTGAGCAGAAGCGGTTTCCATTATCTTGGGTTTTAATAAAGTCCCTTCATTTTTTAAAAATTTGAACTTTTTTAGATAACTCTTTTTATGATTCTTAAACCTAAAACTGCCTAGTTTAAGATAAAAAATTACTACTTGCCTTGGAGGCATGGGAATAGTACCAGATTCCCATTAAATTATTATTCTTTGGTTGCCCTTTCAACAGCTATATTTCTACATTAGAAAAATAAACTTAGATGCTTAATTGTATCTATAGCGTGATGATCTTTTCAGACAAGCATCTCTGCAAAAGCTCTTTCCAATGCAGCTTTCTTTTAATCCTTAATGTTGGGGGCTCACCCTGGGGAGGTCTGCCTTGCCTTTTAATCCTGCAGGGCTAAAATAAGGGAGGGGGGGAAACAATAATTAATTGTTCTAATGGATGAGACCAGTCCATCTTGAACACTGGCTGCTCCCTTGAATGCTGGAGTCAAGATCTTCACTAAGCCTGCATTGAAACATACGGAAAGAATGGATTTTTGGTCTCCCTCAAGGGCTCATTAGTATCTGTAATCGCTTAAAATGCAACAAACTCAAACATGGCACATTAACAGGACAGAATTTTAATTTCACAATGCCATGAAAAAAGAAACACCCTTAACTATCCCAAACTCCCTCTTACACAAAACAAGGACTTCTAGTTAAGGTCTTATACTCTGCCTCTCTTAGTATTTCCGCTGATGTCTACTATGTGCATTGAACATTCCTTTGGTTATCCAACTACTGTTTTCCTCATGGTGGCCAAATAACCAAGGTTGCACTGGATGATTTTAAGATCCTTGACATACTGTACTTGACTTTCATTTTAGTAAGCTTAGTGCACTGAGTACACACATGGAAGCCTTTGTGAATGTGGAAGAGGAGGTGAGAATAATGAAGGCTTTTTATATGTATGCACCTAGGGCTAGATTCACACAAGGGTTTAAGTGCCTAAGTGCTACTTCCTCTGCCTAATTAGCCTGTGTATCCGCAGATATCTGCATATGTGGATTTCCGCAGATTTGCAGGGCTCTACACCGGGGGCCAGACTGAGGCTCCGAGGCATCACCCCTCCCCGGAACCTGGTCAGGGAGAGATGCACTGGCAGCTGTAGGGAGTCTTGGTGGACCCTCCGCCTGCCTTGGGCGGGGGGAGGGAGGGACAAGCAGCCCCCGGTCCCTATCCCTGCCCCTAGCTTCCCCACCCAGTGTCGCTGCTCCTCAGCCCCACCCCACCCAGGGCAAGGGACTCAGGTTCCCCACATGGCTCTCCCCAGCCTGGCTCCAGCCGGGGGGCAGCTCAGAGCCGCACTCTGGCCATGATAAGAGCCAGGTGGGCAGCTGTGGGGAGCTGTGGGGGATCCTCCACCTGCCCTGGGTGATGGGCCCGAGCAGGCCCCAGCCTGTGTCCCTGCCCCCGCCACCCAGTGTCCCTGTCCCCCCCGCCCAGGACAAGTGGAGGGACCAAGGCTCCCCACAGCTGCCAGTCCAGCTCTCCCCTACTGGGCTGCGGCCAGGGGGGGGGAGGAGGCTCAGAGCCACAGCCCGGCCACGGTAAGAGCCAGGTGGGCAGCTGTGTGGAACTGGGGGTGACCCTCCACCTGTCCTGGGCAGGGAGCCCGAGCAGCCCCCGGCCTGTATCCCTGCCCCCCACAGGCCCTCTGCTGAGGGCAGGTGGAGGATGTGCACCACGGTTCTTCACAGCTGCCCGCCTGGCTCTTACCATCAGAGCCCTGCGTGGATACAAAATTTGAAGCTGCATCTGCACTGGTATCTGCAGAAACAGGTCACGGATATAAAGCAGATACCCACGGATTTGCAGGGCTCTACCTGTGGGGCCTGATCCAGTAAGTGTGTTCAGAGCTCACCTACCGAATTGGCCCCATCGATGAGCTTACACAAGATGGCCAGGGGGAACATGAGTAGGATGAGGCCCTCCCTCACAGCTTTTAGCCTAGTGGTTAGGGCAGTCTCCCTGTGCCTCCAACCCCCTCCATGCCTACCAGCTCTGAGATGGGCCTTCCCTGTGCCGCCAGGTCCCCACCGCTCAGCTCCCAGGAGCCGCCTCCCTGTGCCTCTGGGGCCCAGCCCCCCACAGCTCCCAGTAGTCCCATGCATGTGTCCCCAGGTCCCAGCCCCTGCAGCTCCTAGGGATCCCTCTTTGTGCCCCCAGATCCCAGTGTTCCCAGCTTGCGGGGCGGAGCCTTCCCTGTGCCTCCAGGTCTGAGCCCCACCCATCTCCTGGGGGGGGGTGTCCCTCCCTGTGCCCCCGACCCTGCACGATGCCTAGCCAGGTCCCAGGGGGGCCCCTCCCTGTGCATCCAGGTCCCCATCCCTCAAGCCCCCGGGAGGGGGCTCCCTGTCCCCTTAGTCCTCCTCCATGTCCATCTAGCTCCCAGGAGGGGGTCCCTCCCTGTGCCTCCAAGTCCCAGCCCACCCTAGCTCTCAAGAGGCATCCCCCCTGCCCCTTAGTTCCCATTGTCCCCAGTTCTCAGGGTGTCCCCCCCCAGGTCTTTGCAGTTCCCTCATGCTGTTTTTCTGACCCCCCAGCTTCCCATTGTCCCTAGTTCTCAGGGGATCCCCCTTTTTTGAGCTTATCCCAAAGGGAGGTGGTAGTGCAGCGGGTTGGAGATATTTTTTGGGCACGAACCTTCCACCATCACCACCCACCCGAGCTACCTTCAGTGCGCTGGGACATTTGCATTTGAACCTCCTCCATCCTCCAATAACCCACCTTCCCTGGGACTGGGCAGGAGCACTTGAAGGGGGATGCTCAGTATTGGGGTGTGGGGAGAGATCTGCCCTTTTGGCGCCCCCATGACGCTCTACCCCCTGCCCCTCACATCCCCACACCAGTGAGACTCTGTATGCCTCTGGTTCCTGCCCCCCTCCCCCCCCCCCCCCCCCGCCTTTTCTGGGGCTCTCAGGTCACCATACTCCCCTGCCACCATAGCCCTCTGGTGCTCTCTAGGTGCTGGGCCTCCCCTTGGACTGCTGACCTGTTGTGGGGAGCCTGGGCAAGCAGTAGGGGCCGGGTGGCAATGGGCGGCAGGGCACACCAAAATACAAATTCACCCAGAGCGCTATTTCCCCTAACGCCAGCCCTGGTGCTCTGAATACGGTTTTTGAAGTGAGAGTTGAGAGGCGGGGTTATAACAGGTTTGTCTGACGAGCGAGAGTAAGAAAAGCAACTGGGTTGCTAATTGACTTCTCCTTTGATAGAAAAATAGTTCTTTCTGCTTAACACCACGGTTAAATTTTCATGGCTATGGCAGAGTTAATGCCCTTCCCTTGTGTTTCTCAGCTGTCTGAGAGACTGCCTCACACTGAGGTCTCCAGTGTCACTGTAAGACTTGAACTTGGCAACTTACATTCAGCAGTACAATGCAAACAGCAAACAACAAGCAAAAGCCGACCCATTTAAAATACACATCCCCTGTCAGGTTATTTTGCTATGAAATGACTACTGTGCTGAATAGCAGCCCTTGATGGCATCAGTCATCATTACTTCCTCGAAGAGCTGACAACTTTCCCCGTTTTAAGCCCTATGTGAAGGCATACAAATAACATTTCTAGCTTTCAGATCATTGCCCTCATTCCTATTTTAAACCCCCCTATGATTTGTCTTATGTGAAAAGAATGTTCCCAGTGAACTAAAACAATGAAACCCTATGTCCACTTGATTTTGGCTACAGCTAATTTAGAGTCAGATTCTGCTATTCTTACTAATGGGGCATTAGATAGACCTTGTTATGCAAATAATCCCATTGATTTCAAATGATGTTCTCATGGAATAAAATACCACTGAATGTGACCTGGGGTGACAGCATTAGATCCTCAGTAGGTACATGATTCTATCAAGAGGATCAATGTGTACTCATATCCCCATTTATTATGATTTTATCAATATTGAAAAAATTCAAACGCTTCTTATCTTACTATTATATTTTGAAAACTACTGGAAGACCTATTGATAAAACCCTGAGGATGAACATGCCCTATTAGCTAACCACGTCCTTTCCCTTCTGATGGGCAGGGATGGTGTTCTTAGCCTCTGTTTGCCAGAAGCTGGGAATGGGAAACAATGGATGGATCACTTGATGATTGCCTGTTCATTCCCGCTGAAGCACCTGGCATTAGCCACTGCCAGAAGACAGGCTACTGGGCTAGATGGACCTTTGGTCTGACCCAGTATGGCCGTTCTTATGTTCCTCTCACTCCATTTTGGCTGGTTTTGAGACCTTTATTTGAACTTAGATCTGAACCACAACTAACCCATATTGTTCTTAACACACTAATAGAAGATATTCACATTAAACACTGTTGCTCATATAAAGTACATTTAGTTTACATCTGCATTCTTAAACAGATTTATGCATTAAAATGGGCTTGGAAATCTATCACAAACATTTACCCAAACTTACTCACCAGTTCTTTGCCATTATGGAGGATATTAATTGAAAAAACAAAACCAAAAAGAATAAAATCAACATTTTCCTCACACCTAAAGTTACTCGCTCTGAGCAAGGAAGCAAGTACAATTTTGCAAGGCTGCATTAAAAAATAATATTGGCAAATCGAACCATGAACTATGTGTTATAGCACAAATAATGTCCAAAAACCCAAGAAAGACGTTGTTTATATGTGAAAGCAACTGATGTAGCTATAGCGGGTACATACTATCTGTGTCCTCTCCATGTTTAAAAACCTAATACCTAACCTATTTCTGCACAGCAAAGCAATATATTGCCTTTCCCCCTTCCACATCTGTTTAATTTTTGAGGTAAGAGTCATCCTGCCTATTGCTGAGTAGCAGCCACTGCATGGGAACAGCCTCAGTTTCCTTTGGTTTGGCCATGGTGGGTCATTATTGTAGGATGTATATTGGGCATGGCATTACAGCCCTGAGTCAGCTGCACAACTCAGAGTCTCTGGCTGGATAATTCATAGAGTGCCAGCGATACTGGCGTCACACATATAAACCAGGCGCATTGCTGCTGTAATAATGAGCACCAGCAAAAAGAAGCTGAGAAGAAACTGTAGTAAAATAGATCTGTAATTTTTTTAAAAGACAAAAGCTTGAGATTCGCTTTCAGTATTTTCTTATTCCTTTTAGAGCTGTTGCTTTATCTTTATTTGACTTGGGTGATCCGTTGTAATAGTGTTTTCTCTGCTTTCCCCTTCTGCTCCTCTGTCCCTTTATATTTCCTGGAGCATTAATTGTATCTAGGCCTTGGTAAATAATGGGCCTTCTCCACAGCACTCGGACATTTTCTTCGTGGCTCTTCGTGTAAAGTCAATCTTGCCTCTTTCCTTCCTTACAGCTGTATACTCATAGGCTTTCAGTTTGCTGTAATAGTCTGAGAATTTATTATAGAGGATGGAGATGGGCATTCCATTCAGAATTATTCCAAAAGCAATGCAGAGGAAAGCAAATAGGCACCCGAGGTGAGTTTCTGGACACATGTCACCATAGCCCACTGTAGAGATGCTGACCTATAGGCAAATCAATAGTAATTCATTATCCAAACAGAGGAGCGCACATACCTTTCTTTAATCTATCCAGCTGGGGATACAGCTTTTCAACACAGTTAAGATATTTTGAACACTTGTATACTAAAAGCCTGAATTATTACACACTGGCTCTACATTGTTCCCCTTCCCCCCACCTCCCACCCCGGGTACCATCCTAAAGTGTAAACTCTATCCTTAAATAATTAACTCCACTATTGTAATTAGGAAGTTCTCTGGATTCTGCTGCGTGCTGCAGACAGCATCCCTGAACCAACCACACGCAGGTCTTCATAGATGGTCGTGTGCGTTAGGTTCAAGGGAGTGGACACAGATTTATGACCTGACCCATCCAGTAACCCTACCACTCTGTGCAACTAGCTGCAGTAGAGGCTGGGTTGAAGCTGCACGGCAGCCTTGTGCCCTTACCCTGTTTTTAAGGAATGGACTGGTCCTCACCCCCCACCCCCATTCACTTCAGCCCAATAACTTGGGGGTGAAGTGTGTGTGTGAAGTGAATTTTACCTTTACCTGTCTGGTGCATAAAGTGGTGAATGTGGTGAAGAGCAGGCCCCAGACTTGGGGTGTGTCCTCTAGCAGTAAAATACATTTTAAAACACTTGCCTCTGGGAAGAACAGTTCATTAGCTCATTTTAATATGGATTTTTTTTAAATAAAGAGACTAAGGAAGTGTGTAAATAACAAAGAGCCTTTTCAGCTGCTTAAAAGTTTGTTTTGTTTGAAGTGTATGTCAGCAAGTGAGTGATTATCTTTCCTGCTCAAATTCTGCCATGTTACAGGCACAGAGGGATGGTGGATGAGTGCATAGGACTGCCCTGGGTGTTTTAACTGAAGTTTGGGTACTGGGAAACCTTTTGACACCAGATCTCAGTGACAACTCTAGCTGTTTCAGTGAAATCATTTTTAAAGTTCAGGAAATAATTTTTTAGGCATCACCATATTACGTGAAAGTGTGAATCCTGCCCGCTCTTCATCCATATCTCGTCTGAGACTTTAATGACTGCCCCTCTTCATTCAGTAGCATATTTTGCCTGCTCTACCATACACCGATGGCGGAGGTGTTATGCTGGCTTTTACATTGACACAAAATACTGCAACAGTTAGAACTGCATCAAGCGTCCCACTAACATTTGGTCTAGCATAAATCCCAAGCGGGTATTACCAGTCTGCGTCTACTACATACATTTTGCGGGTGTGTGTGTGTGTGTGTGTATAATAATATACATGCTAGCAGAAACCAGTGCTCTTGTGATTATAGCACTGAATTAATTTTTGAACATTATGGCAGGCAGTGTGCCAGCCTCTCACCTTTTAGACAGAATGTTATTTCAGATGAATGAAACAGTAGATTACATAAGGCTGCACCTGGTGCTTCCTGTACCATAAAAGGCATTAGGCATTTGGTTTAATGGCACTTCAGTCACTGGAATTGAATGATCATACAGGATCAATATCTTCAAATACTGAGTTGAAAGCAAGATACATATCTACCATAGCCCCTACAAGATTTTTATCCTGTGTTAAGGGTCTAGTCCTCTTACATTCACTCTTGTGTTAGAATTTTGAGGAAATAATCATTTGTGAGTGTGACTGACAAAACTATCCACTATTTAACTTATCTGAATCTCTTAAATTTTTTCTATAATGCATGGGGCTAAAAGAGAGCCATGACACATAATTGCTATTTGCACATTAAAGACAGTCCTGCAAACCCTTGCTCTTATGTGCAAACCTTTTTTTACAGAAGCCCATTAAGTCTAATGGGAATCCTTGGATGAATAAATATTATTCGCATCAGTTAGCGTTTGCAGGATTGGGATATATTTTTACTGCTTCTGAACTCTATGAATGATTGGATGTATGCAGAAAAGGGAACCCATGGATCTAGGTCTACTGTCATAATATTCCACAGGAGTGTTCAGCATGAGATTTATAACCTCTGGGTGTACTACATCTATTGATTAAACAGGACCCCGCAAAGGCAAAATGCTGCATTCCAGTAACTTTTCCAATATGTGCTGGGCACCCCAGTAGCCAGGCTCAGAGGGGCACTCAGCACATGAAGTTAAAAAATAATGGGGCTAGATTTTTCTGCTGGTAGCTGGAGTGATCCAAAGAGACTGGAAAGGAGCTCGGTCTCCCCTGCTAGAGCTTCCACAGCTAGCAGAGAGTCAGAAAAGAATGCACGGCTGTAGCCCACAGTCTGGGGAGTCTGTCACGGATGTGGCCAGCACACGTGCGGTTTAGCTATTCTCAGCTGACCCATGGCTCCTTAGAGGCCAGAGTCAGCTGCTGTAAAAAGGAGTAGCCCTAAGGATGCACTGGGGCTAGGACTGGCCCTAGAATCAGGGAACTGCAAGCAGATCCTTTGCACCCCTTCTCCCCACAACTGCTCCTCCCAGACAATACTGGCTGCAACTGAGATTTGAGCCCTTTGTTCTTTTAGCACTAGCCATATTACCATGCGGGCTGTTTCTCACTCTAGTCTGACAATCTAGCATGCACCATGCTGTCCTGCCACAGCTATCACAGAATAACAAGAGAGCTGTGGCCTTCTCGCTCTTTCATTCTGCAGACCATGTCGCAAAGGAAGAACCTCTTCCTCCCCAACCCCCAGACTGAGTCCCTGCATGTTTAATTCTGCGGCTGAGAAGAAAGGATCTGTGGGCCACTGCTAATGCATAGGCTCTCCTAGCTTGGCTTTTAGGAGTACTCAGTAAGCACCTAGGAGTAACGTCAGTAGTGGTGTTGTAGCCTTGGCAGGTCACTGTTAGGGAGAGAACAATCATTTTGACATCTCTATTGTTTGAGACAATAACGTTAGTGCTCTGTAAGGGTTCTGTGTGACTGTATTACTCTGCAGAGGTGGCACAGGTGTGGGATTGGATTCCTTTCCCACACTTCAGAAGTTTGAGCCCCCACTTCAGGAAAATGAAAGCAATCGTGCCAGCCTTCAACCCTGCCATGATAGTAGGGCAGCATGAGGAAAACCTGTACTGTCCCATGTCTGTGCAAATGGGCCCTAGCTCAGCCTAAGAGAGTGCGTCCCACATTTTGAGAAATGCTGGGCAACAGACTGACCTCCTCCGTATAGTCACAAGTACAGCACAGGCAATGGCTGTGAAAGGTTCCCCATGTAGACTTGCCCCTGTGCCTCAAACCTCATCCATAAGGATAAATGCTAAGGATGAAAAGGTCCCTCAGGTTCCATGAGAGATCAGTCTCTGGCCTCTCAGCTAAGACCACCAGCAACCATGCCACTGGTGATTTTGCAATATAAACCTCTGCCCACTAGGAACTAGCCTGAGACCCCCTCTTCATTCCTCCTAAACAGCCATGAAATGTCATGTCACCAACTTCTTGTCACTACTGACCTATACTAGATTGAAACTAGTGACCTAGATGCAAAAGGCTCTGTATCCAATTACCAATCCCTTGAGTCATTCAGACCCCACCTGATCTATTTTTGTCTGCCACTGGTATTATATAAATAACAACCAAATGCCATTTTGAGTGTGTTGTAGAGATGCCACCTACCGTTGGAGAACTGCCCATTAGAAAATATTTTACAGGGTCAGACCTCTGCAGCTACTTCAACTCCCATAAAGTTGGAGGATTTAAATGTTGAGCTATGAAATCAGAACAATCTTTTGTCATGCTGGGTCAGCACAGCCTTTTACAATCTCCCCCCAAAAAGGGGGGAAAAAACCTTGTACACTATATTTATCACAAACTACTAGCAGTACACTTCTCTGCAATGCTGACACTAGAAAGAAATGATACACTTCCACCACCCACATACAAGTCCTCCCCCTTTCTTTAATGAGCAGCAGTGGAAGCGAGAGTGTGTGGCATAGCCACCGACTTCCAGCTCTGCTTCACTGATTATCCCCTGATGCAGTAACCGATGTAAGCTTGCAGCAGAGGGGTGTGTGTGTGTGTGTGTGTGTGCGCGCGCGCATGTCCTGTAAAAGCAAAGCTCTGAATTCAGAACAGATGTTCACAAATCTGGGACGGCCCTCCTGTTTTCAAGACAGGCCGCAACTCTAGCAGGGGAGGGAGCAATGGCTGCCTGGCAAAGTGCAATGCATTTACTTACAGCAGCCCACCACCACGCATGGGGGATGCTGGTGAAGTTGGTGCTGGAGACGTCGTGCTCCACAGAGTAGACCATGGCGGAGAAGGCGAAGATGCCCATGGCAATGAAGAGCAAGAGGCAGCCCACCTGTTGGTAGCACTGGCGCAGGGTAAAGCCGAAGGCGCGCAGGCCTGTGGAGTGCCGGGCCAGCTTGAGGATGCGGAAGATCCGCATCAGGCGCATGATGCGCAGCACTTGCCCTACTTTGCTCACCCGTCCCACCTTCTCAATGTCATGCTCGTGCTGAGAGCCCCGGCCCCGAGGCTGGTCGTCGTCGGCAAAGCACTCCAGCAGCAGCTGGAGGTAAAGCGGGAGGATGGCAATGAGATCCACGGCATTGAGGGGGCTGCTCACGAAGCGGCGCAGGTCTGGGGTGGAGACCAGCCGCAGCAGATACTCCAGGGTGAAGAAGGCGATGCACAGCGTCTCGACGTGCTCCAGCATAGGGCGACTCTCTCCGCTTTTCCTGTCCACCTGCTGCATCTCCTCCACGGTGTTGAGAGCCAGTGCCACCACAGAGACGAGTACAAAAAGGCTGGAGGCCACCCCCATAGCCTTGGCGCTGACAGAGGAGAAGGGCTTCTCCATTAGGTTCCAGAGGCGCCAGCGCTGGGGGCCATAGTAGCGCATGTGGTGGAAGAGCTGCTCGCTCTCCTGGGACTCCGCTTGGGCACGCAGTTCCCGCTGCACCTTCAGCTGCTCGCTCAGCTCGTCACGCCGCTCCTCGAAGCAGATGCGGCAGCAGCGCGGCGTGTATTTGAGCCGCACCCCCCAGTAGCTCAGCTCCTCCAGGAAGCTGAGTGGGCACTGCTCATCTCGCACCCGCAGCACCCCAGAGGCGTAGAAGTTGTAGACCAGCTGGAAGACAGCGGGGTCCCGATCAAAGAAGTACTCATCCCCCTGAACGGCGTAGTCATCGCACAGCCCCAGCTGGCGACGGCGATCGGTGGAAGTGGCCAAGCGGCCCAGACGGGTCTTGGGGTAGATGGCCACTGCCTGGTAGGTGAGGCGGTAACTTTTGCCACCTACATTTATGTTCAGCATAGAAGAAGCAGACGCTGCTGTTCTGGAGGAGAAGGCAGGGGGGTTGGGAAAGGGTGTTGAGAACTTGCTTCCCTCCTGAGAGGGATTTTGCTGCTGCCTTTCATCTTCCTCTTCTTCTTCCTCCTCCTCCTCCTCATCCACATAATAGTGGTAGTTCCCCTCTGTTCCCACAGGTAGCAAAGACTGAGAGGCCCATGGAGCAGTAGCAGAAACCCCACTCTTCATCTGTGAGCGCATTATTTCTTTCTCCTCTCCCGCATTGGTTTCTGGGGGAACAACATTTGTTGCAGCTCTTTCCCTTCCTTTATAGTCTGAGAATGGGAACAGTCTCCTTCGGTTAAACTTCAACATGATGCTTCTCTCTCCTTCTCCTCCTCTCCTTCCTTTGCTGCCACTAACACCAGTCCCCACTGCCACCACCACTGAGACACACAATGCTTCTTTCTTTCCCTCTGGAGCATCAAACACAGCTGCAGTTTCACATTTCTGTATTGGCCAGCCACCACCTCCAGTTGTTGTTAAAGCTCAGGCTGGGATACAGACACATGGGGACTGCTGTTGACCGCTTTAATCTTGCTGACAGGGAAGATCTGAGTGCTTAGAGAAGGGGATTTAAAGGCTATTATCCTGTTTCAGCCCCGGCTCCCTGAGTCTGTGACGTGAATGATTATGGATCCATAAATCTGTGGATAATCAGGAGAAAAAGACAGAGTTTCATTGCTAATAAAAAAAAAGGGCATTTTCCAACCCCCAGTTTGTATGTGCACAGGATATTCTGAACCTGAAAAAGGGGGGCAATGGGGAAATAGGGAACAGTATTGATGCCTTTCACCAGACACAGCAACAGATTGTCTGAATGTTCCATAATAGTAATAAAAATAATTCATCATTAATAAATTGACCTTATTTAGTGATTGTCGCCCATAGCTCTTAAAGCTCTTTGCAAAAGGTGGGTGAGTATATTTATTCCCGTTTTCCCTTGGCAAAACGAAAATGCAGTTGGAGAATCAACATACCATCTATTCGGTTAAGGGCTGAGAAAACTCACTGTACATACAACCCCTCCAAGGACTGCTCCAACAAAACCAGAGAAGCTCAGATTTGTCACTCCTGATATTTCTAAGATAAAATAAAAGGCAGAAAAAAAGATTCCCCTCCCCGCATTCTGCCCCTCTCTCCCAACTTTCAAGCCTTTTTTTATACATCATAGAGAAAAAAGAGGGGTACAAGGCCATTTATGTTTCCGGTACCAGTCACCTTTAAGTGTAAAATTACACTTTTCTGGGCACCATTCAGGACAAAACTCTCCTCTTTATTATTCTGGACCCACTGAAATAGATCATAGGCCAGATCCTTGGCCCTGATCCAGCAACTTCACATAGCGCCAGCAATGCTAACCAGCCTTAATGCCACATTACCTGGCCCAATGAGGACACTGCCTACTTTGGGGAATCCTCAGGCAGTATAGAGCTGCTGTAATGCAGGGGGTTAAGGGTGTGTCCCTATACTCTGAATCCTTGGATGCCAGAATGGCCCCTTAGGGCCTGTTAACTATAAATAGTTACCACAGAAATAAAGATAACATGCTTCCAAATATAAAACTTAACAAACTAGCCTTGGTTCCAGATGAAGTCCCTTACCACATGTTCCCAGTAACACTGCTGACCAAATTCTCAGGATCTGCTCCCAAAGACCAAAGGCTGTTTCTTTTATCTTCTTGGGTGAAGGAGGGCATGGTGGATAGGGAGAGAGAACTTGCAGTGTTTTTGCCCCTTGCTTTTATAGTTCAGCCCCCCTCAGAAATGCATTTTCCTGAGGGGTACCCCTAGATAAATGTCCTTCCTGCTGGGAGGACAGAGACAAGGTGCGGTGAGGTGAAAGAGGTTTCATGCTGTTGTTTGCTAAGATGCAGAACTGTTTGTTCCTGGACCTTTTCCTTGCCAAAGAATGGGCACTAGACAGGTGATGGCCCATCAGCTTTGCTGACACTGGGCTAGAGGCATCAGTTTGTCCTTTATCTTTGAGAAACAAGTTTATCCACTCCCCAGACTTGTGTGGTAAACACACTTCAGTTGTGATTTCAGCTTATGTTCATAACTTTACTTATAATGTTGCTACATACATCTCACCGTGGTATTATTGACCAGCCAGGGATTAGGTTTCAAATGCTAATTTACAAGCCATATTTTGTACGAAGATTATTACAATGGAGTGCAGAGTGTGTGAATACAGGAGCTTTCAATCACACCAGTGATTTCCACCAGTTCAGCGATTTCACTTGCTTTAAAATTTGGCAGCAAACATGTACTGCTTAATATTATTTTTGTATTTAATTTAAATGATTAATATGTTAGGTTGAGGCCCAAACTCATTATACATTGTCAACGTCAAAGTTAATTTTAAATAGTTTTTTTAAACCGTGTATTTAATTTAAACAAAAAAATCTGGGCTTTTTTAAATTAAAAAAGAATTGATTTTTATCCACGCTCTGTGGCTGGCAGGGATCTCTCTGGTCTGGCCTTGGACCTTTGGAACTCATTTCATCCCTACGTTTGTCAGACTGCTGGGTGTCCTTTTCTTCCTGGCTGGTGAGGAGATGTCAGGAAAGGGTAGCAATGGCAGTGGACTTTGGGGACTGTGTGCAGGGCCAATTAATTACAGTTATATTAATGTTGGTGCTGTGTATTTGGTTGGTGAGGGGGACCAGACAGGTCTATTTATTTTAATGTATTTTAAAGAAATTCTCAAGGACAACCAGAACTTCGGATCTCTTTCTTTTCTCTTTATCCTCCTGTACCTGCAGATGCATAGGGCATCCAGCAGTTTCCAACATTTATTTTGGTCTTGTGCTGGTCTGTTCAGGCTTCCAAGTGTCATGTTGATGGATTTAGCTTCTCTCTGTATTGACCTTCATAATGTTTCTCTAGGTCACCCTCTTTTTTGTCTTTCCAGCTGGTGTCCATGTTGTCAGTTGACATGGAAGTCATGTTGGTGATACCCTTAAAGCATGTCCTAAATATGTCCATTGTCTTCTTCTTGCCATGTTTGATACTTTAAGGTGGTGTACTCTACTTAGAATTTCTAATGTTATAATAAACTCTTTCCAATGGACTCTGAAAATCTTTCACAGGCATTTACTGTGGGATGAGTTGACCTTCTTATCAATTGCTGTTGTGGATTTCCACGACCCTGCTCCACAGAGGACAGACTTGATGTTAGTGTTAAAAATTTGTGTTTTTGTGTCAGTGCTAATCATGCTACTTTTCTAAATCTTTTCAGGAGGCTGGTCCCCAAAGATATTGCCAGGATTCAGAGTTTTGGATGGATGCTCTTTTATTACACTCCGTATAAATCTAAATATATTAATAAATACACTTATTCTGGTTTTACAGTGCTGTAACTCCACTGACTTAAATGGGAGCTTCATGCATTCAGAGCCACTGAAATATTAGGTTGGTTTTTTGTAGGTGTCAACATAAAAGATTCATACAGATTTCAGTGCCTAATTCTAGGCATGCAAATTTAGACAATGTTGGCATAATTAATTATTACTATTTGTTTAAAGTAGTGCTCAGTGTGCTAAAATAAAATACAGTGCAAAAAATTAAGTAAGGCATGATCCCTGTTCTGACAGACTCACAACCTAGAAAGACAGGCTGAAAAGTAAGGGAAAGGGACTTATGAAAGTTCATGATCTTAAATTAAATCTTCTCTTGTTCAAAGTTTCTAGATATTAACTTGCATCATTAGTATCTTTCAGCTCTGAGATAAAACACTCTAGAGAACACTGGGAAGAGGCAATGCTTCCCGCTGTGTCATTAGCAATAAGAAACATGAGAGGCAGGCAGAGCTGTAGGAAAGAGATCTTTACTGAGCCTTAACATAGGCTAATGTTACCTGCTGAATGGTAGCATGGTCAGAGCTTACATTCCTCAGCCACAGATAATGCACTAAATCATGTCCCTCCTGAAACCTGATCCTCTTTCTCCACTTCCACAGATCACAGCACACTAGTGATGTTATTAAGTTTGCCCTCTGTCCAGGTTTTTCCAAGATCATCCCCTTTTGGAGGTAGCTGTCACGCGAATTCTGTACAGGTGCTCAGTACACACTGCTAGCTGTCCAGTTTAATGGACTCAGGATCATCTCAGATATCCTGTTTTTTGTACCTCATAGGTGGCACCCTCGATGTTATCCAGTGGGGGCTTTACAGCTCTAGTGTCGTTCATGCGACAGAAAAAGCTAGAAAGAAGAAAACCTGAGAAGTACTGGAGAAAAATTCAGTCTGACTGGCAGATGCAGGAACAGAATTCCTCTGAACCTGTACCACTGCTGTGAAGGAAGCAAAGGGAACCTACTTCTCATCTGCCACAGAGACAGCAAAGTCTTGCCCCTCACAACTCTTTCTGCTGAAAGTCATTTTGGGGAAATATGGTCACTCTATGTAAACTGAGTCTGCCTCCAGGCCTTTTGAGTCTCCTGCAGCAGCAAATCAAGCTCAGGACAAGAAACACAATGTCCTCTTTGAAATAATTTGAAACCATTCTTACAAGAAGCAGTGATGGCAGTACTAACACCAGCAGCAATGATCCTTGCCCTAGGCTTTTATAAGAGCTCCATACAGAAGTAGTATGGGCCAGATCCTCAGCTGGTGTCAATGAAGCTACACTGATTTACACCAGCTGAGGATCTGGCTCTATGAGTCTATGTGTTTGTCTCAGTATGTCTATCTACAGAAGCTGTTTACCTCTCACACAAAGGAATTCAGAATGGTTAACTGGAATCAAGTTTTGGTGCACACTGGATGTTTCATTTGGGGGGAGGGATAGCTCAGTGGTTTGCACATTGTCCTGCTAAAGCCAGCATTATGAGTTCAATCCTTGAGGGGGCCACTTAGGGATCTAGGACAAAATCAGTACTTGGTCCTGCTAGTGAAGGCAGGAGGCTGGCCTTGATGACCTTTCAGGGTCCGTTCCAGTTCTATGAGATAGGTATATATTTCAAGGGTCATTCACTTTTATGGCACTGCAGCTCTAGAAAGAAAGTCTTCAGTGAACATCAAAGATCCTATTTTGTATTGTACATTCAAGCAATAGTTTTGAACTTTCTTTAACATTCTTTGTAGATTTTGGGACTGATAAGAAAGACTGTTTGAAGATAGATTGCAAACCTTCGGCATCTGTGTCCATGTATATGATCACATCCCAGAAGTGCATGCAATTCAGGGCATGCAAAAACAATGACCAGGCATTCCTTCTCTGTTCAAGCATATAGTTTTGTGTTGTTGGAGATGGTCCCCTACAGGCAAATGCTACAGACTGACTATTTTATAATACCACTGCTCCCAATCTGCATCATGTGCATTGCACTGAATGGTTATAGTTTCCTTTACATCACAATATCAGGATTGGATTGTTAGCTACTAATTTTTGGATTTGTATGAAAGCATTTTGCTGTTGGATTCTTCCTAGCTGCTAAAAGAGAGAGTAAGGCCTCTATTAACAGGGACTGCCAACACCTTCTTTGTAGAAGTAAATCCACCTAACACTTTAAAACATGCAGTACTCCATCACTTGACACCAGCAACCTTGCAAATTAATGCCCAGTTTCCAGGCTTCTTTTTTCTAAGCCAGCTAACTGAGAACTAGCTAAAAATAGCCTACAATGCCACCTTTCTGCTGCCAAAATCCTGCATCCTTCCTAATCAGGCTTCAAGACAGGGCACAATACAGAGACAGTACTTGTTGCCCTGATGAATGACCTCCTTTCATCCACAGAGAAAGAAAGCACATCCATACTCATCCTGCCATTCTTCTCTGTGACACTCAGTGCTGTTGATCAGTAAACTCCCCTGTTCCAGCTCTAACAGGCTGCAGGGGTGAATGGAAATGAAATGGCTAAGGTCTTTCCTCTCAGACTGAACCCAAAGGGTTATTATGGGCATCTGCTCCTCCACCTCCAGGACCCTTACAATTGAGCTCATGGAAGGCTCTGTAGTGTACTCTCCATCTTCTTATTCAATATCTCTATGAATCTGTTAAGGGCGGAG
Organism: Terrapene triunguis; assembly: GCF_002925995.2. Classification (NCBI taxonomy): domain Eukaryota; kingdom Metazoa; phylum Chordata; order Testudines; family Emydidae; genus Terrapene; species Terrapene triunguis. The sequence goes on along the minus strand of NW_020664464.1, from coordinate 15,849,317 downwards.
GTGAGACAAGACAGGCTGACAGGCAGATTCAAAGATGATGACACCAGCTCTATGCCTCCTTTACTATAATCCTAAACAGCACCACCACACAGCTTTCTAATGGCCTAACTGTGATTAGGACCCAGGCAGACAGCAGCTGGCTGAAGCTGAACCCAGACTAGAGTGGGGTGATGCTGATTGGGGAAGGGAGGGGAAAACACATGCTTAAAATGTTTTCATTCTCCATCACAAGACCATTCATTAAAGATATCTGCCCTCAGATTGTTAACACACTCCATGGTTTGGGGGCTCTGGGACCCTCAGACTCCATACTGCAGTTGGATACCCAAATAGGTATGATAGCAAAAAATGCCCATTCCCATCTGTGATTGGCCAGAAGACTGTGCCCAATACTATCTGACACAGATCTGGCCACAGTGACAAATATTTATAATTTCCAGGCTTGACTATTTATCTTTATATCTAGGAATCATAGAATATCATAGAATGTCAGGGTTGGAAGGAACCTCAGGAGGTCATCTAGTCCAACCCCCTGCTCAAAGCAGGACCAATTCCCAACTAAATCATCCCAGCCACGGCTTTGTCAAGCCTGACCTTAAAAACCTCTAAGGAAGGAGATTCCACCACCTCCTTAGGTAACCTATTCCAGTGCTTCACCACCCTCCTAGTGAAAAAGTTTTTCCTAATATCCAACCTAAACCTCCCCAACTGCAACTTGAGACCATTTCTCCTTGTTCTGTCATCTGGTACCACTGAGAACAGTCTAGATCCATCCTCTTTGGAACCCCCTTTTAGGTAGTTGAAAGCAGCTATCAAATCCCCCCTCATTCTTCTCTTCTGCAGACTAAACAATCCCAGTTCCCTCAGCCTCTCCTCATAAGTCATATGTTCCAGCCCCCTAATCATTTTTGTTGCCCTCCGCTGGACTCTTTCCAATTTTTCCACATCCTTCTTGTAGTGTGGGGCCCAAAACTGGACACAGTACTCCAGATGAGGCCTCACCAATGTCGAATAGAGGGGAATGATCACGTCCCTCGATCTGCTGGCAATGCCCCTACTTATACAGCCCAAAATGCCATTAGCCTTCTTGGCAACAAGGGCACACTGTTGACTCATATCCAGCTTCTCGTCCACTGTAACCCCTAGATCCTTTTCTGCAGAACTGCTTCCTAGCCATTCGGTCCCTAGTCTGTAACAGTGCATGGGATTCTTCCGTCCTAAGTGCAGGACTCTGCACTTGTCCTTGTTGAACCTCATCAGGTTTCTTTTGGCCCAATCCGCTAATTTGTCTAGGTCCCTCTGTATCCTATCTCTGGATGAATGAAACCCCCTGTCCTGAAAAAGCTCAAGCTCGAACACAACACAGCAGTCTGAAGGCTAACTGCAAAGCATTACCCTAGTCCGACACTTGGCTGAAGCTCCCCATTCGAGATCTCTGTCCTGATTTGCAAAGCTGTAATAGGGGTCGGGTCTAGCTACCTGAGAGATCATCTCTCTAAAGTAACCAACTCACCAGGCAGCTACATTCCACTGGAACAATAAAAATGTTGACTACTAGAGGTGACTTGTGGGATACAGACTCTTCTCAGGGGCTGGACCAAGACCATGGAAATGCCTACTAGAAAGAGGAAGAATTACCACTCACCTCTCCTCTTCCAGGACTAAATGTATAACACACCTCCTTGTCTCAGCTTTTCTCGTGAGCTTTACTCTTACATACACCAGTGCACACACATTTTTATGTACAATTGAAAGAAAATACACACCCTTAATCTTGCTTCCTGTTGACCGGGGAGGTTGAGAGAGATGCTATTGGTGTGATTCTTACACTTGGGAGTTGCTCGGGTATTAAGGTGCTAAGTACCAAGCCTATGTAGATAAGATGGACAGTGGGCTTGCCGTCTCTGAGGAAATAAACTAACACGTAAAACAAATTTTCCTTTCTTGTTAGCCACTTTAGTCAATACTTTGTGCATCTGTCCACCATCGGCTTTTATTACAAACCGACATTTCCTAGTGGTTAAAAAAAAGAATAAAACAAGTAAAAGGAATGCGGAAAAAAGAAAAAGATAAAAGCCTGATGTGTTATGTTCACAAATCACAAAATTAGCATCCTTTCATCTGCGAGAGACAGTGGGAATTGCAGCCTATGAAGAGATGGTTTGCAATGTCTCATGTGACAGAATAGTCCAATCCGAGATTTGCATGATCTTTGGCAGTTACTGCAAATGTATGTATATTGGTTGGGAGCTGCTTGCTTCCTACGGGTTCTTTTCTTATTTTTGCCAGGTGCAAGGTTCCTGTCTGCCTTTCAACTTTTGGTCTAGCCCCACGCACCCCATGAGGCAGACAGACCGTGGCGGGTTAGTACCTAACTGTCCGGGGGCTGCGCGTCTTTGTGGCAGGCTGTGGCTGACCAATGGAATGCAGTGATTCTTCCCACCATCGAAGGTGACCCTTTGCGCCCGCCCTACGCCAATCAAGTGAGAACTTATAACCCATAACTGCCACCTTCCGTGTTGTGTCAATGTTGCAAGCAAGGACGGAGTGTCCTCTCCATGTGATGTGGCTGCAATAGCCTGGGCAATTGATAAGGAGGCACTGCTTTGCCCAGGTGTCAAAATACCCCTCTTGATTTTACTGGTTTGGACCAAAGGAAGGACGGGAGTCGATACATTTGGAACCGGTTACACTGCAGGAGTTGCCAGTGCAGACGAGATCTTCCATCTGCCTGCCTTTTAGGGCTCCACTCCTAGATTGGTTATCAGCCACCGCTGAGGGCCCAATCTGTCCTGTGTTGATGTCGTTGGCAAAAACACTGAGTGAGTGTGCTCAACCACCTTTTGATGGGATTTCCTCTATCAAGGTTTGCACTACCCCCCTCAGGCACTCATCAGCCCGAAGCTGTTGGCACTTCCTGAGGTTTCTGGGTTAATTAACCACCACCCAGCACTTGGCGTTGACCATTACAGTTGTACTGCTTATGGTCATAGTGGTAGCAGGTTTTCAATTATGTGCAGTAATTATGTGTGTGCAGATATTTTTATGGGCTGGAGGAAGAAGAAAGTAGGCTTAGGTAACCAGGCAGTGGCCAGCATCCCTTGAGAAAATGTTGACTGATCAATCAGATGACACATTTATAACAGACTTCCTGAAAATAGCATTTTTACAAAAGGTAAAACTATCTAGAATTAAAATGGACAAAGGCCATGGGAAGACAAAGCTGAGCAAGCAAGCCATGAAGTACGCCTATTCCTCCTTGAAAAGTGACTGTATAAAAGTGGCATTTTCTTACTGAGCAGATCTGCTCCGTGGGTGTATTCAGAGCCAGATCTGCTTGCTTGGTTGAAAGAAAGTATGATTTTACTACTTTTTACTGCCCCTGGCCCTGCACAACCAGCACAGCTCTGTGAAAGCGAATTGGAAGGAAATATCAGTTCATAGATGTCAAGGCCAAGAAGGACTGTTAAGATAATCAGGTCTGATGTCCTACCCAATACTGACCACAGAATTACACCCTGACCCTGCAATCCCTGCATTGCAGCCAATTGTGGTTCAACTAAAGTTAACACAACTTCCATTAACATGAGTCTTTGTTCAACCCTAGGGGCTTCAAATTATGTGCTCAGTTACACTTGCAGAGAGACACTGAAGGGCAGCACAGGTGTAATGGAGAGCAGCATTTGGTCTGCAGGACCTTTGTTTACTGGTGATGCACAAACCAGAAAGAACCCAGCTTGGTTCTCAGATCCCAGGGTGACTCTGCTAGGTTGGCAGTTAGAAAAAACATTTTTACTTGTAAACTGAACAAGGCACAAAGCCGTTTTCACAAAATCACTGTTCAGCATAGAATCACACTTTTAAGACTGAATGTGGCAAGTAATTAAAAAAAATCAATCTGTCAAGGATGTAAGTTCCAAGAAAAGGGTATAATTATCAAAATAGCTAGGGCACCAAGTTTGCCCTCAGATACGAATGCATTTCCTATTGACTTAAATTAGATTTTTACCAGTATATGTGAGGGCAAGAAATGGGCCTTTAAGTTTAATTTTCAGGCACTATATGAACAATCTCTCAGGCTTAGTGAGTGGGGAATTCTTTGGAAAACTCACACTAGGTAATGCTGATGAACATGATACACCAAATCTTTGTATGTTTAGTTTCACTGTAAGCTCTTTCACTTAGTCTCAGTATGGGGTAATGGGCTTGGACCGCTCAGGTGAAAACCTGGCTCCATTGAAGCCAATGGGAGTTTTGCGATTGACTTAAATAGGTCTGGATTTCACCATTAGACTCCAGTGAGAATTTGGACAACAGAAGTTCTACATGAGCTGTAAACACTCACAAGGCAGAACAGGGAGCAGGACTTAGACAGAGGGTTGTGTGTGGGGAGGGGCCCTCACAAGGAGGAGCATCATCAGCATTCTGCTCATGCTTGCTCTTTGCTTCTCCTCCTCCACACACCAATCCATTATAAGGAGTGATTGTGAGGGGGAAAAAAAAGTCCTCAACTAGAACCATGCCAAGACTTAGATCCCCTCAGCACTGAGAACCTCCCCCGCGTCCAGTTACGTAAGACATGAAAACAAGCCACAGTGGGCAAGGGGATGTTTGAAGCTTTGGGTTGGGGAAGGGTCAGTCTCTTCTAGTTCCCTGCTGTCCTCAGCTGAAGACTTTCTCTGCTCCCAGCTCTTTATGCTGCTTCTGACTTGGGGTTTCCTCTGTGGCAGCTTCCTCCTCCTCCATGCATGCTCCAGCTGCTGCTGCCTCCAAATAGAGACTGTCACAAGCGCCCCCTCGTGGCTCCTTCACACTACACCCACTTGGAGATTTCCTCTGGGGCTTCTCTCCTCTCCCTCTCCCTTTCCTCTGGGGCGTCTCTCCTATCCCTCCTCTTCCTCCTAAATCCAACCCCTCTCCAGGTGCTTTATGTTTTCCTCACTTGGGGACTTCATTGCTGTCTGCTTTTTCCTTTTTCTGTTTCAGCACACAATCCCATCCAGACAGCCCATCCTTGTCCTTATCCATTTCTTTCTCCCTCCCGTCTCAGCCAGCTGGCTCTGTAGTGCCTCTTCCCTGCCCCTGTTAACCTGTCCTGATCTACAGAAGTTGCACATATTTTAATAAAATAAAACCATACTATACAATTTTAATCAGAAGTGGACCCCAGATGCACTTAAAAGAGCCCAGTAAGGGACATACACAATCAGTCATTCCCTCTGTGATATCATCCAAAAAGCATTTATAGGTAAGACATTATCTTCAAAATAGAAAGTGTGAGCTGGTCATTGGAAAAGTGAGTAATGTGAAGTATGTTACAAGCAGTGGGCTATTTATTCTGGATTAGACCTAGCTCACACAAAGCATATGATGCTGGCTACAGAGCAGAGAACTCTGACCAAACCAGGATGCTTGAAAATATCAGAAGGATATCAGAATATCATTGTGCAGATAGCATCAAAGGAAAACAGAATAAAACAATTATTTGGCAAAGGGATTATGAATAAGTGGGGATGGGAAGAAATCAAACCTATGGGGAGTCGGCGCCATAAGCATAGGCAGGTAAGGATCATTGTCCCCATTTTACAGATGGGGAAACTGGGCACAGGAGGTGAAATGATAGAGCCACAGCCACAGGGTAGGCAATGGCAGAGCCAGGAATAGAATCCAAGTGTCCTGAGTCTCAGTCGAGTGCTCTTTCCACTAGGAAACAGAAGTGTTAATGCATCATTCCACAAAATATTACTAGGTCCTTTTGAAAGCACACATCCACTTACAGGACTCTGTGTCCCTCTGGTGTGCTGGAGCCTTGGTACCTGGCCACTTCACCGCTGTAAACCCAATCTGAAAGAATCTCATGAATCCATTCACCACATTTATCATACTGCTACTCTATGTTTGCCTGCCAACAGCCCTGCATAATCACATCTGACAGCAGGAACTGCTCATCCTGATAATGGCTACTTGGGTAGTGGCTGTAATTCTGAGGACAGGTGCCATAAATTCCAGGCACACTGTTGAGCCATATTGTCAGGATCCAGACCCCACCCCCATCTCTGCACAGAAAACATCACAGCTGGGACAGTGCATGTGATCAGCAGGCTGTGGACTCATTGTGGTGAAATGATGGTGTCATGCTGGACAAGATGGTAGAACCACAAGGTACACACCTACCTGCTTTGGGTTGAATAGACACTCCATGAGCTCAGAATGCCTGTTCTCATTGTTATAATTTATTCCATGCTGCCTTAGTCAGAGACTAGAGGCACCAATACTCAGTATAAGAGGCAGTCATCATGGCAGTTGGATAGTAACAGGAAAAAGGTAACTCGTGTGGTCTGCAGCAGAACCCTCTAGGAGTGGATAAAGCATCAACAAGGTCTAGATCTACTAACATTGGGGGACCTGCTGACAGACTTTTCCTCCAAGTCTTGCCTCCCTTGACAGACACTTCCGTCCTAGTCATGCCCCTAGGTAAGCCCTTCCTCTCAGCTGGTAGGGATGGACTCTTTTTCTTCCCACTCCTGGGTCCTTGATTTTCCTGCTGAGTGAGGCACTCCACCTAGCAATTAGTTGGCATCACTCACCCTTGTGTTCTGCCCCATGGTCTTCTGCTTTGCTGTTGAACTTTGTGTCCAGAACCCTTGTAACTGCAAGATACACATCCCAGGGATCCTGCCTTGGTCCCACTGGGAGCAGAACCTAGCTTCCTTATTATGAAGGATGTCACCGATATGTTTGCTTTCACCTCAACCCATTTGTGGACCCCTTTGACTCCACTTCAGAGATGGAGCACTCTGGTGCTGCATACTTATGTGGATTTTCTAAGCTCACATGGGGGTTTGTGCAGCTGTTTTTTTTCCATGCATGTGGATTATTCATTTGCACAAATGACACCACTTTGTGCCATTCTACAGGCTCACACATCAGCTGCAACATAACTGCTTTTATGCCACTTGTTTCTGGAGTTGGTAATTGGCTACTTATTCTGCACATAGTGCTCTTGTCTTATGCTGCCTTGAATCTCTCACTCCACTTGCTCTACCTTGCATACGCGTATGTGCAGTGGCAACCAAGATTTGCCCCTTCAAGTATAACCAATGATTTGAGTATATTTCAGTTGTGGCTTGTCTGTATATAGAATGAAATATACTCTATATACAGCACACTGAAGGGCTTATCTCTCAGATTCATTATGAGACTTTAATATGCTGTCAGTGTGAAGTTCACTCTGTTGAGTTTTAGCATACAAATTGAAATATTTGCCTGCAAAATTATTTGCGCTTCTTTACACAAAAAAAGCTGTTTAAAAATAAACAAGCTACTCAGTGGTCTTTTCAGAGAAAATGAATGGTATTAAAGAATTCGTGCTGCGGAAGAAGAGATTTCACTCCTGATGAAGACACTTCAGTCAGTAATAAGCTCTGATTTAAGTTGCAGGGAGGATTTTCTGAGAGCAAATAGAATGGCATACTTCAGGTGACAGAGCTGTGTACCGAGGCATACATCAGTCTATATGGGCAGAGAAAAGTTTTGCAACCTGGACTCCTCTCATATTTTGTGTGTGTGGTTCTCTGTCTCCCTTACATTCTCAGAATTGTTATCCATACCATAACCATGTGCCATTTGTCAGTCACTTTAATAGCCTGAACTCTCATCATGCATTTCATGAGTTTATAGGTGAGTGGTTTTAAAAGGTTATTTGCATTGTCTGTTAGTCTCCCACACCCACTGAACATTATGTACTGCTTGTTTGATTTACAGTCTAGACCATTGTTTCTCGGATAAAAGTTCAATTTCTAATTCTGTACTCCTCTGCATTCTCAAGGTATTGTAATTATCCAAGAGTTCAACTTCTGTGTCCTCTACTGCTCTCAGAAATTGTTTCCTTACATTGTTCTGAGAGTGAGAGACAGAAAAGACATTTTGCCTGTGCTGTCTCTGAAGGAAAGGAGAAGCATTAATATACCCTTTATTAAACTTCCATTTTCTGTGTCGTTTGGAAAAGGCTGTAGCACCCTCAGGATAGCCAGCAGGAAAGAAAGGCAGACCGAGCTGCAGTTGAGTGATCTGCAGAAGGTCACTGGAAGGGGAGGGGAGAGCCAACTGCCTATTTAACCTCATTACCACCATCATAAAATACCATTTAGGAAAATCATACTGAAAATAATTCCTTTTAGAAAATATAGTAGGCACAACTTTTTGGAAACAGGCCCCAAAGCCTGATTTATTAATACTGAATGCCAATTTCTGATGAAGACTTAATGACAGGTTAATTGCATGATGCTTTATATCATATCAGAGTTGCCAGGTTATCTCAAACCTCCACATGGCAAGGTAGTTATTCTCAGATTTACCTGGCAGACAGTATTTACCAAGTATTCTGTAGGCACATGCTGCCAGTACTGCAGGGAGTAATTATGGGCTAGATCACTGATTCTCAAGCAGAAGCTCTGAGGGGGAGGAAAACTTTGTGAAAGTCCCTTACAGGAGTTTCCTCTGAATTCTACCACCACTGAGGTGGAGTATGCCCCACTTCCTCTGCTCCCTAGGCAGGGTTCAGCTCTATTGTAACCATACTGCCAGGACTTCCCCAACTGGGATATGCAGGGGGATTGATTCCCCCTCCACTGTGGTGTTTATGCTCTGCAAAAGTAGGTGGGCTAGATCCTCAGTGGGTACAAATTGTCAGAGACTCATTTGTTTCAAAAGAGCTGAGACAATTTATACCTGTTGAGGATCTGGCCTGGTGCCTTAAAGGCAAGTGTTCCTTCTTTTCACCGGACCGAGGAACTGCATCAACTTAAATACAGTGTTAAATATCAGGAGCCAAGCAAATAGCATTAGGGAGGATAAGAATTAACATGGAGTTTTCATCCTTCATTATGCATTTCCTTGCCTTTGGCTTCTTTTCAATATTTTATTCAAATATGTTGAAATTAGAATAAAATCAAGAAAGTATACCAGCTGTCCGCAAAACGAGGGTCATGTGAGAATTCTTAGTAGATACAATATTGGCACATGATATGTTGCTTCCTGGACACTGGGATAAAAGATATCAAAATCAGGGTGCCAGATAGCCTAAACATGCTGGAGATCTGCCACTGCTTGTAGTTCTAGTGAGAATAAATGATACCAGAGAAAGATGATTTAATATAAATCAGTATAATCAAGAATTACTTCAGGATCCTGGGAGAGAAGTAAAGACAAGTCAGGCCCAGATGATCTTCTTAGAGAACCCTCTGGTGCCAAGTACAGAGTGACGAGAAGAGAAAACTGACACTAGAGAGCAACTGACAGATGTGCAGATGGTGCAAAGATGAGGGTTATGGATTCACACAGCACTGGAATGCATTTTGTGATGGGACATGATTGTTGGGACTAGACAGTCTCCACTTAAGCAGATGGGGTGCTATCTTTCAGGATTCGAAACTGGCAGGTCATGTTAGGTTGTCTTAAAACTAAGTAGGAAGGAAGGAGGGGGAAATCTTTTGCTTAACTCAAATGATCAGGCATGTACTGCCCACACAGAAAATGAAACAGAGGATGGAGTTGTTCTGAAACAGCAAATGAAGAATAAGAACAGCAGTAAGGTACCAAAGTGTGCAAGTTATTCACAAATATAAGAGGGATCTCGGAGAAAACAAGCCAGGCACACTAACAGTGTTAATAAATGATAAGGACGACTGTATAATCAATTAGGCATAACTGAAACAGTGAAATTATTTTCCTAACTAGAATGTCACCATGCAATCTGCATTAGGAGATAGAAAGGGAAGAAAAAGTATAATTATTATTTATTTGTAGAGATCATGGTATATTCAGCACTTTACAGAACATATTTATAAACATTCCCTACCTTGAAGACCTTACCAGTCTGTGACACATGACCAGAAAGGGTTAAGCAGCTTGCAAGCTAATTGACCCAGATTCAACTTTTAGAGACGTGTCAGAAAAGTATGTAAATGGTAATTAGGGCCATTCCATGTTAGATAGGCTAGAACTTTGAAACCTGTATTGTTAGAAAATTAGAGGTGATACTAAGGCTATGTCTACACTACGCACCTTTTAGCGACACAGCTGTGCCGCTACAGCCGTGCTGCTAAAAGGTGTGCAGTGTAGCCATTCTTTGTTGGCGGGAGAGAGCTCTCCCGCTGACAAAGCGTTGTTCATGCTGGTGCTTTTCGTCGCTAAAACTTTTGTCATTCGGGGTGTGTGTGTGTTTTTTCACACCCCTGAATGACAAAACTTTTACTGACAAAAGTCCAGTGTAGACAAAGCCTAATTGTATGTGTTTACTTATATCTTGTTAGATGTTAGACAGGACCTGGCTATTACTATCGCTATTGATTCAGAGATCAAAAGGGAATATTAACATTTAGATGAATCTTGGGTAAAATAATGTCACTGTCTATATGTCTCTTTAAAGTTTGTGATAAACTGCTAAATGGATAAATTACCTTATGTTAATACATGTAGTTAATTACCGGTGATGTTTGGGAAACAGAAGGTTACATCAAAAGCCTATTGTTCACCCAGGACTGTATGGTCAAGAGGCTGCCAGAAAACTATATAAAAACTCTTGAGATCTGATCCTTTCATCTCAGATCTGCTTGCTGCTTTATGCAAGGGAAGCTTGAGTTGTAAGACTGAGATCTCCAGTCCCAACTAGATCACCCTGCATATAAACACTGGACTATCACCTAAGGACTAATTCTGAAAGAACTCTTTGCAACTACAAAGCTCACCATCTCTATTATGAAACTGATCTCAGAACTCCTGTCTGTATGTATACTGATCTTTTAATCAGTACTGTCTCTCTTTTCTTTTTAAATAAAATTTAGTTTAATGAATAAGAATTGGCTGTAAGTGTGTATTTGGGTAAGATCTGGAATATTCATTAACCTGGGACGTAATGTGTCCGATCCTTTGGGATTGGTAGAACTTTCTTATATGATGAATAAGATTTTCAGTAATCTTCATCATACCTGGGTGGAAGCCCAAGGCTGGGTTGCTAAAGGGAACTGTGTTTTAGCTTCTGGGTAACCAGTAAGGTATTACAGAAGCTGTTTTCTGCTGGCTGGGTAAATCTAAGTATTGGAATATCCCCCAGCTTTGGGGATTGTCTGTCCCACTCTTTGCAGTTTGCCTTAATTGAGTGACCTCAGCATGGCTCCCCTGGGACCCGGGTCACACAGTCTAATGTGAGACAAGTTGCAATAAAGGAGAGCTACAGACAAATCAGGCAAATAGGAGGATGGGTGGATGAGGTTTACAAATATAAGGTTGTGGTTATTTAGGTGTTATGCATGTGTCCTATCACTCAATAAGTTCCACAAGATGCATGTGACAAATGGAAGGTTTTGTCTGTACCACTTCTGAATTTTGGATAATGTTATGAAATTATAGCATGAAATTACTGTGTCATGGAAAGCCGCTGTATATGTGGCTCTCGTCATTGTTAGCAGGGTTGTGTCATGTCTCTGCCAGGCCAGAGCCAATAGTGAATAATCAGCATTCCATGATCATCTATTCAAAGCAAAATACCTCGGGACAATAGGTTTGTTCTATCTGGGGAAGACACGTTCTCCTCTTTTCTGAAAGGAGGGTGGGGTGGGGGGATTGGAAATAATGGAAAATTACCAAAGGCAGAACAAAGAAGCAGGTGATCCCAGTCTCAGTCTGTAAAGGGCCTCACAGGTGGAAACTAGGGGAGAGTCATTTTGTACTGGATTCAGATGAGGGGGGCTGCTGCAGGGGCGGGGTAGGCAAGGGGGTAGTGAACCCTGCTTGCCTGCTGGAACCAAGATGATTCTTCCAAGGCCAAGAGCTCCCAAGAGAAGGGTGAGTTAGTGAGGGACATTGTGTTTAGGATGTTTTATTGTTTTGCATGATCTGTACTCTCCTACGCTTTGTGTGATTAAACATAACGACCATAAAGTTGAAATATAGTACAAAGTGTACATGTGTGAATATGCTTCACAACTACCATGTGCCCAAGGGTACCACTCTGTTAACTGTAAACCAGAAGCTTTACCCCTGGTGAGAGGGGGGTATGTAAGTAGCCAGGGCTCTGCCCAGAGGGGGTAGGTGGTTTGACAGCAGGTCCCAGTACTTGGAAGGGGGTGCCAGATGGGTCTGCACCCAGAGCGTGCGGCTTGGGATCCTGAGGCTGGGGCAGCGGTTGAACTCCGTTCAGGCTCCAGGCGCTTAAAACACCCCCTGGAAATCCAGAGGCTTGGATTCCCCTTACAGTAATCCCAGTGAGTGGCCAGCAACGGGCACTCACTAGGACCAGTGACAACATACCAAACACTTCCACCCCAATAATCCACTAGAATCCCCTTCCAGGGTAAAGTGCCCCTTAAAAAAAAAACCCCATGTCACCATTAGGTTGGCCACTCACACATTCCTAGAATACTGGACATTCCGTTACTTCTGGGAATGGCCTGGGTCCACCCTCTGGGTGTGACCTCACACACACAGAGCATGTGAAGTCACGCCACCGGGGGGGGGGAGGGGCACCATTTTTAAGAGCAGGAGGAGGCAGAGCGGCATCCCCCATCCCCCCAAAATTACGTGTGTTTTTGTCCCAGTACCAGATGAGGACAAACCTTTAAAAAAGAGGACATATGGTCTAATACTGGATGAAGGACCTTCCCAGTTACCATCCTCTTTCATGAGCCCAGCACCCTCCCAACTCTGTCATAACTTTGCAGGCCAAATTCTCTACAGGTGTAAACCAGTGCAGTTCCACTAATGTCAATGGGGCTGTGCCAGTGTAGCTTACGTTTTACAAACACACCCAATCTTGATTTAAAAATTGCAGTTCTGCAATAAAAGTGTCCCATGATGAAAAATCCACCACAGCCCTTGGTAAGTTGTTCCATTGGTTAATTACCCTCATTATTAAACATTGCACCTTAAATTTGTCTAGCCTCAACTTCCACCCATTGGATCTGGTGACATCTTTGTCTGCTAGACTGAAGAGCCCATTATAAAATATTTGTTCCCCAAGCAGGTACTTATAAACTGTGATCAAGTCACCCTTTAACCTTCTCTTTGTTTAACTGAATATAGTGATAGACTCAAGGAGCTCAATCTAAAGACTGCCTTCTATATGTTTTATGGCTATATGTATGTTTCTATAATTTTGTAGCAGTAAGCCAGACAGGAAGGAGACTAGGGAAGATATTAGCTAGGCTCTCTAAGGTGAAGTAGAGTGACAGAAATAATAGTTTTAAAAATAACACTGTTTTCCTTATTCAAATAAAGATCCTTATTCAGTGTTAGAAGAAAATAACTGTTTCTGTGATGCTTTATCACAGTAATATGACAAACATGCAGGGGTTTAACTATTCAGATATTTGTTGGGTAATATAGCCAACCATACATCTTACTAGAGCAGGGTTTTTCAAACTTCATTGCATCATGACCCCCTTCTGACAACAAAAATTACTGCATGACCCTGGGCAGGGAGACCAAAGCCTAAGCCCCGCTGCCCTGGGCAGGGGAACCAAACCCAAAGTCTGAACCCTGCCACACGGGGTGTGTGTGTGTGGGGGGCAAAGCCAAAGCTTGAGGGCTTCAGCCCTGGGCAGGGGGGCTGTAACCTGAGCCCCCTGCCCAGGGCTGAAGCCCTCGGGTTTCGGCTTCAGCCCTGGGTGGTGGGGCTCTGACTTTGGCTTCAGCCCTGGGCCCCAGCAAGTCTAACACCAGCCCTGGCGACCCCATTAAAACAGGGTCCCGACCCAATTTGGGGTCCTGACCCACAGTTTGAGAACCGTTGTACTAGCGGGTGTTATGCTACACAAAAGGCAACTCTATAATCCCAAAAGTAGAGAGCAAAGCCACAAAAGAAACCTTCTATGATCCACTTCCTTCCTGATAGAGACCAACAGGTTACAAAGAATACGGAAACTTGGAACCAGTGACTGTGAACTCCTTGTATTCAGTATAGTCAGAAATATGTTTACAAAATACAAGAGTATTAGATTTCAGGAAAGCAGACTTTGAAGAATTAAAGAACTGTTGAATATGGAGCAATGGGAAGAAGTATTGAAATCCATCTGTGTCAAAGGAGGCTGCGGGATACTATAAAATATCATAATTAGGCTCCATCCCAAAAGATATTATCTATGTTTGAGACAGGTAGATATGACAAACAGATGGGTGAAGCACAAGGTAACAATGAAATGGTTGTGATCACTCAGATAAGCAGCAGTCAGATCTCACCAGCTGCCTAAACATTGAGTGTTTTGTAGACAACACAGCAGAGGTGGGTTTTAAGAAGAAGGGAACAAGTCAAGAAACAATGATATACTATAACAATCTGATCCCATTCCCAGAAATAGAGAATTCATCTCTGTTATCTCCTGAATGTTCTTTATGACCAAAATCTGGGAACCTTTTAAACATATATAGCAGGGCTCAACAACCTTTCAGAAGTGGTGTGCCAAGTCTTCATTTATTCACTGTAATTTAAGGTTTTGCATGCCAGTAATACATTTTACATTTACAGGGGCTGGCAGATGGAACAGACTGGCAGCGGGCTGAGTGGGACCCGCGGCCGGGACCCCAGGCTGGCAGTGGGCTAAGCCACTCAGCCTGCTGTCCCTGCCAGACGGGGTCCCGGTCGCCGGCCTGGCTTAGCCCACTGCCAGTCTGGAGTCCTGGCCACCGGCCCCGCTCAACCCGCTGCCGGCCCGGGGTTCCATCCATCCAGGCCAGCAGCGGGCTGAGCAGGGCCGGCGGTGGGGACCTCAGGCCGGCAGCAGTGTGCCACTGTAAATCAGCTCGCGTGCCATAGGTTGCCGACCCCTGATATATAGACTCATTCAACCTATCCTTGTGAGTTTTATCTACTTCATTAGACCACCTTGCTTTTGACAGTTGAAGACTGATGCTTAAGAATTCTTATGTTTTTAACCTTACATTTTATTAATTATGGGGACACTGATCATATGTAGGTGTGTGTGCACATGCATGTGTACATATATGCCAATGGATGTGTAACAGTTGGTTGAAAAACCAAAATACACTAAAAGGTCACTCATGAACAGCTCTCAATTAACATCTGAGCTCACATGATTCTCACTGCAGGGGCCAGAGTCCATACATGGTTTTCATTTTAAGGCTTGTTTTCAAACTGGCAGAATTTTCTTTTCACCGCTAATGCTGGGTTGTTGTTTTTTTAAAAACTTTCTCCATTCTTTCAACTTGCACCATGAAAATAGATCATTTTCACTTTTGTCCCTAGTCAGTATAATTTTCAGACTGCCCAGCGGTAGCAAAATTCTGCAATGTCTATGTTGTGAAGTGTGTTACAGGGCTAGCTGCACCTCTGTCTCCTTTCTGGTCCCTCTGAGTGCACTCCTTCAGGTGTCAGGTCGTGTGCTTTTACTTCTCCCAGCCTGAAATTTCACAGTGCTCTCACTCTTAGACTGGGCCCTGTGCATCAGTTGTACTTACCCTGCAGGTCTGAATGCAGGCTTCTGTGGCTTTTCTTTTAGGGAGCCTGTGGCCAGTAGTATCCAGTGATCAGACAGCCTACGTAAAACAAACAAACAAACAAACCTTTATTTTATCAACAGGAACAAAGGATTAGAGAAAAAAAAAATCTTTAAAGAACAAACCATCCACACACATCTGTCTTATCTAAAGCCTTACCATCCTTTAATGTTGCCCTGGGCAGGACTCGCTTCTTCAGATGTCCCTGACATGTTCCTGAAACTCCCTCTGGTTCTCCCTGAAAGACTCTTTTGAGAATGTTCCACTTTAAACGCGGCTATTGGTCTTTGTTCTTCTGTGGTTTTTGGCCTTTTCTGTTCCTGGTCTAAACCAGTTTTGTAGATTGATGATTTTTTTTTTCTGTCTCCAGCCAAAGCTAATAGTTCTGGCATTGTCTCTTAACAACCCTTACGTGTTTGCTGAGAGGTGACTTATCTTGAACTATTCTTTTCTTTCCCGCCTGTTTTTCTAAACAGGCTCATATTGAGCCAAACCAATATGTTCATATAGTAAACACACCAATAACAGGCCAACGTAAGTATTCAGAAATTGTCACAGAACAGCTCCAATTCCATCACACCAACACTACAGACAAATATTTGTTTATTTCAAATAAACCATAATTATTGGAATTAAATAATTAAAAGAAACAATTCTATTGACTTCGATTTTTTTAAAACTATGCTTTTGTAAAAGCTAAGTTTTGATGTTAAATTGTCCTGGCAATGTCAGTTTAAGTTAGGAATTTATTTACTTCCATTTCCTTTTTTCACAGCTATCTTTTCAGAAAATGCAGTAAGAGCAAATAAATATCCATTCCACGAAGGCATGAACACTAACAGATTAAATGGTAATGATTCCTCGAGAGATGTTATAGTCTATTAGTAACTGCAGAAGCTTAAAATGAATACTGTTTACTTGACTGTAATCTAATTTATACAGGCATAATTGAAGATACATATTATTTTCTAACACGTCTCCCTCATTGCAACAACAGTACTTAGTATGTTTCAGGCTTGATTCTCCTCTCATTTAAACTAGTGTAAATCATTATGCTATTATATGTTATAAAAATTGCATGGACTTCATTGGAGCTACAACATTTACATCAGTTGAGATTCTAGACCAATATATTTACATCCCATATTTAAATCAGAATTGAGGCATTATATGTGCATATTATATATGTATAATAGTTTGCATAACAGATAAGATAAATAATTACAAACCAAATTCCTTTTATTTTTTTCTCAGGCAAAATCCCCTGGAAGTTTTGCCCAAGTAAAAATAGAGTAAAGACCCTCAGGATTTGATTCTTCATGTATCATTATTACGGGCCAAATCCTGCTCATTTAAGTCACAGAAGTAGCCCAGTTGAAGCCATTGGGACTACTGTATTTGGATGGGCAATGCAAGCATGATCTGGCCCTGGAGGTGAAAGATGGCCCTATATATGTAGATAATACATAAAGAGAGGTTTCTGTTGGGACAAGATACCAGGGTGACTGGGTGCAGAAAAAGATTGATGGGTTAACTTGATAGTGGCTTTCTATGGCATAAAGTGTCAGTTTAGCTAAGGGTTCCTCTTTCTCCCTACACACTAGTGAGTGCCAGCACAGCACGTCCATCTAGCTGGCAAGACATTGGAATTTTTATTTTTAATCAGTTGTACCTGGCCTCCTGCCAACAAGCCATGCCTGAGGGCTTTCTGAGGATTCTCAGTGGAGAGCCTGTAATGTCATAGCCCAGATACGTTTTATGGGGAAAAGGGCTCCTAATGAGATCCACAGAAAGGGGAATCTTCCTCTAAGCAATTTGGAAGCATGTAAGGGTTTGGGATTTGCTGACGGAAACTCAGCACTGTGCTGGATGGAAATGTTACACTTGTCAGTTTTCATAAGTAACGCCCTGAAGGGAAGTTCCAGCTATCAGGCCTGCTCACAGGATAGTTTGTGCCCTATCTAATGAACTGAAAAAAATGGATTTGTTTCTGTATTTTAATTTGCAGTGTTGGCTGTAAAGTTAAATTATATTAATGGATTACTGTGTTTCTGAGAGCTGAAGTACTTTAGGTAATTAATCACCCTGGAGTTATACGCTGTGCACAGTGTGATGAGTGTAATATTTAGTATGTTGATGAGACCAGATAGAGTCTCACTTCTTGCCTGAATGAATATTGTGAGATGTTTAAGGAGAGAGACCTCACAATTTCCCTGTCTGTGAGAAATGTGTTAAGTAGTGAGTATATGTACGGCTACATTTGAGATAGCTGTGTATTAGAATTCCCAATGAAATACTGGAAATTTCATAGCTCAAAAAGTACAAGGCATAATATTGTCTCAAATGCAGAGCTGATTGTTTGAATGCACCTGTGGTTCATTCTTCAAAATGTTCAAGCGATCAAATAACCAAGTTTATTATCTAAAGACAAAGCAGTACAATATGAAAAGGAGACCGGTATGGCCCTCCCCCCCTTCCGGGACGCAAATTGTTGCAGCATGTTTGTTTTACGCAGTAGGTGTGCTTCAAAGATACGCATTTCAGCCAGTAGCATTCATTGTATGATTTTTACAAGTTAAAAAACTCTTTACACATCACTAAAATCCAACCCACCAGTTTGTACCAGTTCCTTAACTTGTTTTGTTCTGTACCTTGTCCTGTGTGCACAATTTACCATTGTTATGGCACCTCTCACCAACTGCAGCAATTGCTCCCAAGATGCACAAAAACATGTGTATGGTTAAATATAATATCTGCATATATGTAGAACTTAAGCCACTCAACAGTCCAGAAAAATGAATCACAGTGTCTTGCAAAGTCAGTGTGCCATGTCAATTACTACAGGTACTATAGAATCAACATCCAAGATGAAATATTCTCAAAGGAGCATTCTGTCATGAGACACCGTATGGTTCTGACTCCCTCTTGCAGCACATAACCGAACTACATAACATCTCGTTCACCAAAGTACTGAAGAGATGTTGCTGGAATGGCAAGAGGAGAAGAACTGCTGAAGAAACTGGAAAACAAAAGACAGTCCTGGGCCCTTTTCAAAATGGTCCCTGTCACACTATCTAGAGGGGCTCACGACTGAGTACCTGCCCCTGAGCAGACTGTCAGAAAACAGAGCAGATACGCTTTCCTTGTTTTCTCTTTCACAGGGTCCGTCTTCCCCTTTTCTATCTCGCCTTCTCCTAAGGGGGCAATGCCTCTTTATATGGACCTCCCCATGGCACCATAAGCAATCTCTCTGCCTTGTCTTGGGGCCTCCCATTGTTCTTCTCTTGCTCAGCCCCTTCCCCTGGGCTAGCCTTGACAACATAACTCATGTATGGGCATTCTCTCTGCAGATGTCCCTGTTGCCCACAGGCCCAACATGCTCATTCCTTCCCTGTTCTCTTCACAGGTCAGACTCTCTTGGGCTTTCTCTTCTTTCCATTCTCTGGGTGAGGCTTC
The DNA here is from genome assembly GCF_002925995.2 of Terrapene triunguis. Lineage (NCBI taxonomy): Eukaryota > Metazoa > Chordata > Testudines > Emydidae > Terrapene > Terrapene triunguis. Next base: position 15,830,351 of record NW_020664464.1, on the reverse strand, counting down.
TGTCCCCCATCCTGGCTGGGGGCACTCCCTCCTCAAGGGTCGCTGTTGCTCACAGGCATAACACAGTCCTATTCCAGCAGACAGCCTCCTGGCTCTGGTACCTTGCTTCTTCTCTTGCTCTCTGCTGCTTCTATTGGCTTCTTCCTGCGGGAGCTTGAATATATACAGCTGCTGCTCAGCTAGCTGTGCCAAATAGGCCTGTAGGTACTCCTGTGTTTCCCACTGTCTCTGTTGGGTTTTGAGTGCCTGCAGCAGCAGGGCCTGCAGCCACCCTTGCTGCTTGTCAGCCCCTTTCCACAGGGGCACCAACTCTGGAATCCAGCCTGGGAAGGTTTGAGCCCTCAGCAAAACATGCCTCTCCGTATTGCAGCTCCATTGTCTCTTTCCCTGCCTGTTGCAGTTTTTCCATAGTCCCTCTAGGTCTTGCTACCTCCCCTTGTAGCAGGGGCACTCGTCTCCACAGTCTTTCACCGTCCTCTAGTATCAGGGGTGATTGTATGCCTGTGTTCTCCACCACAATGTCATGGGGTGTGTCACTCACTGCTGGTCTGCTGTCTCCTCCTGGTTACTCTGGGGATTAGCTTGAGGCCAACACCTCCCCATCCATGGTTTCCACAGTGTTGCCCTATCCCTGTTGTCTGCCTGCAGCCCCTCTTGCAGCCTCAGGAACTGCAGCATCCTTTTCATGACTCAGCCCTCCGGCTGTGTCACCATCGGTGTTCCCCTGTTCCAGGGGTTAGTGTCTCAGTCCAATAATCATGTCACTTTCCCAGTGGCGAGTGGGGAAGGACCTGGGCCCACCCACTACTCTTGGGCTGAGCCCAGCCCAGGGACCCTATGGATAGCAGCATCCTGCTGTGTCTCTAGTTCCTCTCACAACTGCTATGATCCCCTGGGTCACTTCCCCATGACCCTAGCACCTTCTTTGCCCTTGCCTCAGGGTACTCAGCTGCTCAATCGCTGCAGCCCAACAGAAGCTCTCTCTTGCTCCCCGCCAGCAACTGACCTGTCCATGGTGCTAGCTTTCTTTCAGCCTGCTAGGGACACAGTCCTCACCCCTTGGGCGCCCAGCAGCAACTGGCCTTAGCTCTGCCCTGTAGGTCCTTTTATGTAAGCCTGCTGGGCCCCAATTGGATGCTTGTTGAAGCTCTCTCCTGTTGGCTGCACCTCACGCAGCCTCTCTGGGCTGCTCAGAGGACTCACCTTCACTGCCCCCTGCTGAGGTTAACCCTTTCTGCACTTGTGTCGGACAAACACCCCATCACAGGGCAATTAACCAGCCTTTGTATTGCAATGATGCTTGATGGCTCATCTGATTTTGATAATCCTTCTGGATGGGTGGTGGGAAAGTGGGAAGGGGAGAGGAAGGAATGATTCTCGTGCCTGAATTCACAAGTTCAGGGCAAATATTTTCAAAGTTATAAAGCAAAACTTACATATTTCCTTATAACATGGAATACAGACATTACACATGAGATTAATGAATGCAGCAACTTACAAACATTTCACAGAGTCTAAACACTAAATACATTCTTATAAGACTAATACCTCTTTTGAACAAAACTAACATATAGGGTTCCTGGTCTGGTCTCCAGCTACAAGATTGTCTGTTCTTAGCTAATGCCTGCAACCTGGGCAAGAGCTGGCATCTGGCCTGCCAGCATCACACTCTCCCCTGTATTTCAGGTTTAAAAAAATACTATTTTATTTAACTAAGACATGTAGCATGAAGTCAATCACTGAAGGTACAGTAAGCATTCATCTGTAGATACTTCAAATATAACAGAGCATGCTTCTCAGTGAGATTATTCATAGAGAGTGAAATTCAGTCCTCCTTAGAGAGCACCACAAGGCCTATGAACCACGTAAAGTTCCACCGAAGGCCTCAGAGTAGGGTTTAAATGGAGTTTGACTGGTGCACAGGACTTGTGCTGGCTCTCTGCTCAGGGGATGAATTCCACACAGAAAGGAAGGGGGTTTGTAATCCAAATTAATTAGTGAATTTGTATAGAGAAAACTGTGTACTAGGAAGGGATCAGATTTTCAAAAGTGTTTAGGCACTTAAAGCCACAGATAGGCGTCTAGTGGGATTTTGAAAAGCACCTAAGGAGGTTAGGCACCTAAGATCCATTGATTTCAATGGGTGTTAGGCACCTAACTTGCTAAGGCACTTTTGAAGGTTCCTTAGGTGCCTCCTTAGGCATCTTTGGGTGCCTAAACACCTTTGAAAATCTGGCTCACGGTGCTTAACAGAGAAGTGTGAAAACAAGCTTCCTGGCCTGAAAAGTACCTAGAGCGCTGCATAGGCACTGAGAAAAGAAAAGGAAAGAAAAGCTTGCAACCTCAAGTGACAACGTACAGAAAAAGGATAGCGGATGGGGCACAAGAGTGACCAAAGTGAGAGAATGGAAGAGTTAGCACAACACTTGTTAGCTATGCTGTGATATTTGCTCAGATTTGTTCAGTATTGTGCTAGCACTTCTCTGGCCTAAGGACAAGAGTTTGCTGGCTTTTAGGAAGAAGTGTGTTTTAAGAAGGGACTGGAAGGTGCAAAGGAGGGAGTGTGTTATACCACGTGAAGGAAAGAGTTCTAAGCATGCTGGAGTTCATGAGATGAAATGAAGTGTGGAGATGTGTTCCAGAGAAGTACATGACGTGTGTGTGTGTGGGCTGAGCCAAATAAAAACTTTCAATAGTTTTAAGTTACATTTTAGTTTGTTCATAGGAGGAAAATATCCAAGGACAGAACTAGCAATTAACATACTGTAGTGATCAGGCTTGCATTTTTATAAGCCATTTATATTACTGTTCTTACTACTTAATTACTTCCCACATTTAAAACAAATGGGAAGGAAAGAAAGTGGGTAAAAGTGATCTGTGGGTTTGATTATTTAATTTTTGTCATTTACTCATCAAACATTTGCCATTCTGGCCATTATTTAATTTTTTTTTAAAAAAAGGCATCAGCCTCAGCTGCAAGATACAGATTTCAATCTGGATTTTAACCTCTTCAGTGTTAAGGGGATTCAGATTCATGGCTTTGTTTCAGCTCATTATAAAAGTGGGATATGAATGTGACCTTTGGAGTCACACACCAAAACGGTGGTTCTGCTGCAAAGATGGCATTATGGGGCTCCATATTTGTTGTCATTCAGTGATTACCAGAGCAAAACTGCTCAGATTACAAGTAAAAAGATGTTTTCTAAACTGCCAGCCTTGCAAACTCATCCTGGGATCTGAAAACCAAGCTGCTTTTCTCCTCTCTTGCACATCATCACCTGTAATAAAGATTCTGCAGGTCAAATTATGCCCTCAGTAACACCCATGGCATCTTATTGCTTTCAGATTATGCCCAAAGGGGCAAATCCAGCCTCAGAGTTTGTCTTAAACAATCATGGGTGATGCATGGGGAGGGCAGGAGTGGGGGGGTGGGTTGGATCCTTTAAACATTCTCACCTGGAAAAATATGGAAGTTTTGAGTATGTTATCCTATTACAAGTACAAAGACGCAAGGTGTATATTATATCACAGGAAGAGGTGATCAGAATTGCACTGGATTTGCTGTATCTGATTTGATTGGGAGTCACTGAGGCCAACAGCATCACTCTGTGCAAAGGTTCAAACTGCTAATGTGAACATCAGTCTGATTTTGGTTATTTTCATGTAGAGAGGATTCAGATAATAAAAAGGAAAACAATAATTATCTCAGCAGTCATCCCATTGTCTGACTGCAGTTATCTGGATGACACGGTGCAAAGTTAGTAATTCTTCAGAAAAATGTTTCCAAATCATTTGTAGAACCGAGACGGGAGGTAAGTCTGTTCTGGGCACTGTCAAGACAAATAATGAAGGTCATAAAAAAGATGGAAAAGCATGATTGTTCCAACAGACTGTAACGTGTCAGGCTGGATAACCCTGCTGACCTCTTTGCCTCAGCTACCTTAGGCTCTATGAAACAAAATCGTACTTGTATTTAATTAGTGCTATAGAAGGCTCTCAGATATGCAGTTATCTCAGTTCTCCTGGGGATGCAGTGAAGGTTCAAAAAGTGAAATTGCTAAACTGAATTCAGTTCCTGTATCAAACTTTAAACCTAGAGCTTCAGAGACGAAAGACCACTGCACACCTGGACACCTTTTTCTTTACAAAATGGCTAACCTACTGCAAACAGTGCAAACCTGTTATCTGTAAGACCTGTGGTGTGGTAAGCATACAATGTATTAGAATCACTGATCTAATTAATGTTATCCAAACTCCACTATACCCACCTAGCCAGATCCCCAGCTGGCGTAGATCAGCATAGGTGATTAATGGAGTTGCACTGGTTACACCAACTGAGGCTATGATCCAGTCAATTTAGACCCCCACACTGCTATAGAAACTCATATAAACTATGTAAAGGGATTGTTTCACCCTCAGTGAATCAAAACTGCTTCCAGGTGGCTGAGAGCATGTATTCAGCTATTTAAGAGCAGACAGTAACTCTATACAAATGTGGAGGACAGGACATGAAAAAGAACACAATATCCCTTTGGCACTGCACAAAGCCTTTTTTTCTTTCCTTAACTTGCAGATACTCTGCAAGGAAGAACCTGCAATGGGAGAAAAACAGCATGTTGCCAACACCATCACTAGCTCTTCCTCTGGCTGTACCCGCCCCCTCACCCGCCAGACCGGCATCTTGACCCTGGAGGCTTCCATTTGGGCCCTGGTCTTGAATGAGGAATGGGAATGTGGCCTACATGCTCCCATTGACGAAAGCCAGGTGGGGGAAACCACCATGTGTGAGAGGTGTCTGTTGTTGAAGTGCTTCAGGAAGCGGGTAAGAGAGCTGAAAGAGGAGGTGGCTCGTCTGCGTAGCATCTGGAAGCACAAGGACTTCATAACAGAATGAATATCGAAACATCTGGGATGCAGGATGCTAGCCAACTACAGATAACAACAGTGGCATCAGAGGAGGAAGGAGAACCAACTGCTTTAAGGGGAAGAAACTGGCTGTTGGCCACCTAGGTGCTCCATCTCTCACCCAGGTCCTCCGTCCTTTGCAGTCAAGAACTGATATACTGTACTGGCAATTGGAGGTGAAGAGCAGACCCCAATGGCTGAGAAGGAGGAGCCACCTGTCCCCAAGGCTGGGAGGATCATGACCACCACAGCCAAGAGGAGAAGGCATAGGGTGCTGGTGGTTGGGGTCTCCCTTGTGAGGGGGATGGAGGCATTCATCTGCTGACCTGACACAGTGTCCCAGAGGTATGCTGCCTGACCACAGCTTCCATCTGAGATGTTACAGAAAGGTTGCCGAGGCTCATCCATCCTTTGACCACTACCCTCTGTTGCTCATCCATGTGGGCACTAATGATGGGTGGGCACAAATTGTGGGCACATGACCCTCTGCAGATCATCAGTGACTACAGGGCTCTGGGAGCAAGGATGAAAGAGTTGGGGGTGCAGGATGCGTTCTCGTACATCCTCCTACTTGAGGGTATCAGTCAGTGACATGTACATCTTGGTGATGAATTCATGGCTACACAGATGGTGATGATGGGAGGACTTCAGCTTCCCTGACCATGGGATGCTGTTCCAGGAAGGAGGACTGCTGTGAAGAGATGGGATCTACCTGACCAAGAAGGAGAAGAGCACCTTTGTGTACTGACTTACCAGCCTAGTGAGCAGGGCTTTTGCTACCTACAAAGGGGGCACGTGACAAAAGCCCACAGGTAAGCATAAAAAAGGTGACCTTAACAGATAACTAAATATTGGGTGGGGACATGGAAAGTTATAATAGGGTCATAGGAGCAATTAGTGGGGGGAATCGGCTCAGCAGACTTGATGGGATAAATCTCATGACTGGTATAGAGGAGTATAGCTTGTTCAGGAAGGACAGGCAGGGAGAAAAGGGAGGAGGTGTTGCATTATACGTCAAGAATATATACACTTGTTCTGAGGTCCAGAAGGAGGTGAGAGGCATACCAGTAGAAAGTCTCTGGGTAAAGATAAAAGGGGGGGGGAAATAGCAGAAATGTCATAGTGAGGGAGGGTCTACTACAGACCGCCAAACCAGGGAGAGGAGGTGGATGAGGCATTTCTAGAACAAATAACAGAAATATCTAAACCACAAAACTTGGTAGTAATGTGGGACTTTAACTATCCAGTCATCTAATGGACGTTCTTGGAATGTATTGGATACAACACTTTGTTTCAGAAAATAGAGGAAGTAAGCAGGGGGACAGCCATTTTAGACTTGATTCTGATGAACAGGGGGGGGTTGGTTGCAAAATCTGAAGGTGGACGGCAATTTGAGTGAAAGTGATCATGAAATGATCGATTTCCTGATTCTAAGGAAAGGAAGCAGAATAAGGAAAATGGACTTTAAAAAAGCAGACTTTAACAAACTCAGAGAACTGATAGGCAGTGGCATGCTGTCTATGTAAGCAAAGAATGCACTGCATATCGTGTGTGCCATACCAGCTGTGTGCACCATATGTGAAAGGTCTTGCCACATGGAGGATGCCACTTTGGACTGCTTAAGGCATGCCTTACTAAAACTGTCATGGCACTCTACTGCTGATAGGTAAGATCCCATGGGAAGAAGATCTAAAGGATAAAGGAGTTCAGGAGAGCTGGCATTTTCTCAGGGAGACAATATGGAAGGCACAACTGCAAACTATCCCACTGAGAAGGAAAGATAGGACAAATAGTTAGAGGCCAAAATGGCTCCATCAGGAGCTCTTTAATGATCTGAAAATCAAAAAGGAATCCTACAAAGGAAAAGCAACAAAAAAACGATGAAAGGTTTAGAAAATCTGACCTATCAAACTGGGAGGACATATCTAGTGGGGTTCCATAGGGTCAATCCTGGGTCTGGTTATATTCAATATTTTCATTAATGACTTGGATAATGGAGTGGAGAGTATGCTTATAAAATGTGTTAAAAAAAAGGTTAAAAAAAACTGGACATGTTTAATCTTGAGAAAAGGAGGCTGAGGGGGGCTTAATAACAGTCTTCAAATGCATTGAGGGCTGCTATGAAGAGAACAGTGCTCAATTGTTCTCCATGTCCACTGAAGGTAGGACAAGAAGTAATGAGCTTAATCTACAGCAAGGGAGATTTAGATTAGATATTAGGAAAAACTTTCTAACTATAAAGGTAGTTAAATTGTGGAATAGGCTTTCAAAGGAGGTTGTAGAATCCCCATCGCTGGAAGTTTTTAAGAACATGTTGGATAAACACCAGGCAGGGATGGTCTATGTTTACTTGGTCCTGCCTCAGTGCAGAAGGCTGGACTGGATTACCTCTCGAGGGCTCTTCCTGCCCTGCATTTCTATGATTCTATATAGCAGGGGTCGGCAACCTTTCAGAAGTGGTGTGCCAAGTCTTCATCTATTCACTCTAATTTAAGGTTTTGCGTGCCAGTAATACATTTTAACGTTTTTAGAAGGTCTCTTTCTCTAAGTCTATAATATATAACTAAACTATTGTTGTATGTAAAGTAAATAAGGTTTTTAAAATGTTTAAGAAGCTTCATTTAAAATTAAATTAAAATGCAGAGCCCCCCGGACCGGTGACCAGGACCTGGCAGTGTGAGTGCCACTGAAAATCAGCTTGCTTGCCACCGCCGTACTTATTCTCTGCAGAAGGGGAACCACGTGGTTAAGCAAAAGTGATCTAAATGGCAACACAAATCACCTATTCATATGGCTAGAATCCAGCTGAACAAATATTTGAAGGGCTGAAAAAGCATTATTATTATTACTCATTCTGGATCAGTGCCCACAGGGCTAGGTACTGTACAGAGTTTTCTTAAAATTAATATTTCTCTAACTAGAGATGAATCAATAAATTTGGAGGCAACTTCCACATGTGGAACTCTGTAGGATTATAACCTATAGGAAACTGAATAGTGAAGAGGAATACTAAAGGAATTCAGTACCTTCTGCCTCTGGATTACTGCTTCAGACTCAGCTCTGGCCAGGAGATGACCAAAAGTCATTACTATTTACTGGCTGTTTGGTGATCTATGTGAAATTAGTTGGTGTCTCAGTCTGTGTTCCAGCTCTATATTTAAAAAGGCACTAGTTGGCACTGTCAGTAGCGATGACAAAGGCTGAGTGGTCATGGAGACCAAACAGCTATATTGCTAATGGGATGAAGCATAAGGGCATGTGGATATAAAGGACTAGGGTTACCAGGTCAGCAACTTTCACCCACACTAAATCCACTTAAAAAAAAAGTTGAATACAATCTCCCTAAATTATAAGTATAGCCTACAGACAGTGTCTGATCATGATTTCGTTAATTAAAGATTGGATTCCCTGAAAGCAACTCTTATATCAATCAAGCTAAAAATGCGAGAATATGGAGAAGGGGTTGCCTGAGAGAGAGAGAGAGAGAGAGAGAGAGAGAAGTGTTTCCCGACAGGAGTTGACAATGGAGGGACATTATGTGCTTATTATAGAGATAATTAATGACAATAAAAATCTGCAAAATAACCCAGAACTTATAGACAAAACTGAATTTAAGAACAAGAGGGTAATAAGAGGTTCAGTATTCCTAATAATTTCACCAGGCACAATCATTTTAATAAAGAAATAAATATTTTAAAAATTGCCCCGCCCCCAGTAATTTATCAGATTTGCTACATTTTTTCCTCCACTAGATTACATGCCAGGCAGGACAATGGACAGCCACATGGCCACCAACATATCACTTGCATATGCATTGCCTGCAATATCCCTTTGTTCTAATCAAAAGAAGACAAAGCAGGGATGTTAAATCATGTACTCTCTACTCTCACAGTCATAGAATCATAGAATATCAGGGTTGGAAGGGACCTCAGGAGGTCATCTAGTCCAACCCCCTGCTCAAAGCAGGACCAATCCCCAACTAAATCATCCCAGCCCGGGCTTTGTCAAGCCTGACCTTAAAAACCTCTAAAAGAAGGAGATTCTACCACCTCCCTAGATAACCCATTCCAGTGCTTCACCACCCTCCTAGTGAAAAAGTTTTTCTTAATATCCAACCTAAACCTCCCCAACTGCAACTTGAGACCATTACTCCTTGTTCTGTCATCTGGTACCACTGAGAACAGTCTAGATCCATCCTCTTTGGAACCCCCTTTCAGGTAGTTGAAAGCAGCTATCAAATCATTCAAAGTCATTCCAGGGGCCCAGATCCTTGCCTGATTTGCCATAGCAGTGGTGTGTGGAACAGCCTTAAAACTGGCTTAGCCAGCTCCTGGAGGATTTCCTCTGCATAAGGGTGTCTTTGGGTGTTGTGGAGACACTATAGTAGCTCTTAAACCTTCCCATCCCCCTCAGTTGTTGGCATGGGGGAGTGGCTAAGGGGATGGTGATGGTGCAGGGGCATCCCGGTGAACCCTAGGCTAGTCCTAGCAACTGCTAGCAGCATGTGCAAAGTCTGCTCTAATTCATGCCCAGTGTAGAGTTGCCCTACGACTGCAAAATGCAAAAGGCACCTTTGTATCATCTACCCCCTCAGCTGTGCTGAGATCTGCTCATTTGTAGCTGAGGATCTGGCCCAGTGTTTCATCTCAGACTTTGGAGTGGATTCATAGTATTTATTTTGGCCCTCATCACCCTGTAATATCTGGGCATTTCTCATATACTAATCCTTCAAGGGAGCTGAGGGCATTCAGCAAGCAGAGAAATGAGCTCTTGGAACAGTCCAGAATTCTGGGGCTACTTCCCCACTGGCACCCAAAGTTATGTTTTGTCTCCATTACTCTCCTGGCCACCTTACAATAAAGGCTTTGGTGGATGTTACAAATTCATCTGAAATTCCTCCAGCTGTGTTGAGTTAGTCATGGGGGATGCATATTTTGCTCCTTATTAAAAAGTCACACTGCTGAAGCTGACTCTAATACAGCCAGCATCTCCCTTCCTCCTTGTTTGCATGTCTTTATAAGAATGTTTGTGTGATGATTTGTTAATCACTTCTCTGATCGTTTTACACAGCCAGCGGTATTCATAATTTGGAAATAATTGCACTGGAAGAGTGGACAGCTTGTGGAACTGGTAATGTGTATGAGACTTTCACTGCAACATTATCAATGAAAATCTGTCCCAGCCTGACGATGAACAGAAAGGGTTACTATTGGTGGAGGAAGAAGGCACTGTGACTCAGAAATACACCTCTAAGTCACAATTTCTACACTTGCAGTATTTCTCCTTCTCCTGGTGTGGTAGAAACCTATGGCGGGGTACACTGCTGGTGGCCAGTGAGTAGAGGATTGAGCCAAGGCTCTACCTATTCCCTGCCTCCTCCCTTCTCCCCTGCTCCATGTAGGGAGTAAACAGGCATGTGACACCTGCCTTCTTTTGCCTTCCCAGACCCAAATTCTTGGTAACCCACACAATGGCATAAGGCGAATTCTTACCTCCTTGTGCAGGCATGTAGTTCAAGTCACAATCTAATCTGGAAAGCAAACAGAATACCATTACCAGGGAAAAATAAATATCCCTGTGGTGGTTTCAGTGCTATTTGCAAGATTATAATCACAAAGGCATTCAGTTGCACAATACATGATATGAAATCTTAAAATCTTAAATTGAAAGTTCAAGATAAGTTCTATGGTTTAATTCCATGTGAAGATAAACCAAAATAAAACTAGCATCCTCCATTCCAAAAATCTCTTCCTCTTCTGGAATTTCCTTATACTTAAAAATGACCACTCAGCCCAATTAAACCCAAGCCTCATTGCTTACAAGAGAGAAAAGCATTCAAATTAAGAGTTCAGATTTTCTGAAAATATCATTTTGTTCCTAACCAAGACTTCATTGAGACCTAGAAAATGTGAGGAAGTCTGGTATCTGTGACCTGGCTTATCCCTGATAGGTGACAATTTCTTATTTCTAGTAGACCATAGGTGCCAGGGTTGGAGCACCCCACAGGGAAAAAATCATAGAATATCAAGGTTGGAAGGGACCTCATGAGGTGATCTAGTCCAACCCCCTGCTCAAAGCAGGACCAATCACCAGACAGATTTTTATGCCAGTTCCCTAAATGGCCCCCTCATGGATTGAACTCATAATCCTGGGTTTAGCAGGCTGATGCTCAAACCACTGAGCTATCCCTCCCCCCTAAACACACACTGGCAGCTCCCCTATTAGCTTTCCCCCACCTCCCCAGTGCCTCCTGCCAGCGTGCCCCATGGATCAGCGCCTCTCCCTTCCTCCCAGCACCTCCCGCCCACTGCTAACAGCTGTTTCGCGGTGAGCAGGAGGGTGGGAGGGAGGAGCAAGGACACGGCATGCTCAGGGGAAGGGGTAGAACTGGGTGGGAAGAGACGGGGCGGGGGTGGAGCAGGAGGGGGCGGGGTGAGGCCTGGGGAAGGGGTGGAGTGGGGGCGGGGCCTGTGGCAGAGCTGGGGGTCAAGCACCTCCCAGAACTTTGGAAAGTCGGTGCCTGTGCAGTAGACAGTAATTCACAGGTCACCAGACTGTCAGTGGCAATCTTGTTGTAGAAGTTTTCATATTTGGCAGGCTCCACGTAAAAAACAATGTGGTGCCACTCATTATCACAGGATCTAATCCAAGCAGCCAATGAAGCAAATAATATCTTCCTGTATTGCTCATTCAAAAATATTAATCAGTCTAAGATGTTTCATAGACTGTATGCCAGTATTTTCCAACTCATCAATTCTTGAGATACTTTTCAATTTCTCATTCATTACAAGAATCCCTATGTGTTCCAGAGTTGGACTAGAGTTCTCCAAACCTGCTATATAACCTCCATCTGTTACATCAAAACAATTGAAATATTGCTGTCAGTCTTTCAAAACCATAAAAGGACAACATAGGAACAGCCATGGATTAGACCCATGGTCCATCAGTCCAGTATTTTATCTCTGTCTGTGGCCAGCAACAGATGATGGTGAGGAAGGTGCATGAAACCCAACAGTAGGATAAGAGATAACCTGTCCCCCATGAAAGTCTCATCCAAATTCCTAATAGTTAGCAACTTGTTGGGTGAGATTTTATATTCTTTCCGAAATTTTATTTAGCATCAACTATTATAACTTTGGAGAACCTTGTTGTTCATATAAATGTCCAATCCTTCCTTGAATCCTGCTAAGTTTTTGGCCTCAGTGACATTCCATGGTAACGAGTTCCATAGTTTAACTAAAATTATATGAAAATGTATTATTGTTGTGTTTCTTTCCATCTAGTATATAAAAGCACTTGGTAGCACCTGTTAGACTCTAGCTAAGGGTGCAAAAGAGCTTCCATTATAGCCCCTCCCCTTAAATTATTCTGAAAATATTTCAAAACATTCCCCTTTTTGGGTTGAGATTTTCCATTTTTGGTGGCTGCCAGAAGGTGACTATTTCTAAACAATTTGAGCAAAACCTCTTCCGCCATATATGAGTTTAGCAAGGGTGAAATAAGTAAGTAAATTATATTTAAAAAGGACTAATAAGCTGACATTTGAAACTTGCCTGCATCATCGGGTAATATCTGAAAATTGAATCATGTGCAGTAGAATATTTCCATCAAGTGTGCACCAGAGCCAGAGTTTGTAAACCTGGCTCCCACAGTTAACTTCTAAATAAAAGTGACTTTCAGAAGTGCAGTGCACCAACAAATTCAGTTGAAGTCAATGGAAGTGGCAGGTGATCACCACTTTTGAAAATCAGGCCACAATTTCAGAGTCTAAATATGGAGCTTAACTTTAGGCAGCCAAGTTTGAAACTGTTGGCTTTAAGCACAGATGCACTGAGCATTTGTGCATAGTTGGTCAGGTGCACACTTGTTTCAGAGAACTTACCAGCTCTGTGGGCCAAACCAGTGAACTTGTAAGTTGTGCAAGGTGGACAGTTGTAGAGAAAGGAACTTAGAAGCACTGCATGTAAGTCTGTAAGGTGCAGAAGTGGAATAGACAAAGATCAAAGAATTTAGGAGTTTGGTAGCAAAGGCAATGGAGCTTGTAAACTGTGGAAGGTGATTACACCGCTACCTCAATATAACGCCACCCGATATAACACGAATTTGGATATAACGTGGTAAAGCAGTGCTCCAGGGGGGCGGACTCCGGTGGATCAAAGCAAGTTCAATATAACACGGTTTCACCTACAACGAGGTAAGATTTTTTGGCTCCCGAGGACAGCGTTATATCGAGGTAGAGGTGTACTTCCAGATTTTCTTTTCCCTGCCTTCCTGTTTCTCCTAAGGGACAACAAGGACTTTAATGCTGCGTAAAGGTGCAATATAAAGGTTCCAAGATCAAGAAAAACACAAGTATGGTTACTCTAGTAACATTAACATCAGCTACATTGCATTTATTTTTGATTCCCTGTTCCCTTGTTAAATGTAAATATTTGTTATTACTATATACTATGACATATACAGGATGTAAAATGGAGAGGTGTTAACATTTTGGAAGTAGCATTAGCATTTGTGATGAGGAGAGATTAATAAGACTGGGACTTCTCAGTTTGGAAAAGAGACGACCAAGAGGGGATATGGTAGAGGTCTACAAAATCGTGACTGGTGTTGAGAAAGTGACTAAGGAAGAGTTGTTTACTCCTTCACATAATACAAGAACCAGGAGTCACCCAATGAAATTAATAGGCAGCAGGTTTAAAACAAACAAAAGGAAGTGCTTCTTCACAGATCTGTCAGTCAACCGGTGGAACTCATTGCCAGGGGATGTTGTGAAGACCAAAACTACAACGGGGTTCAAAAAATAACTAGATAATTTCATGGAGGATAGGTCCATCAATAGCTATTAGCCAAGAGGATCAGGGATGTAACCCCATGCTGTAAGTGTCTCTAGCTGCTGATTGCTAGAAACTGAGAGTGGACAAGAGGGGATGCCTGTTCTGTTAATTCCCTCTGACACACCTGGCACTGGCCATTGTCAGAAGACAGAATTCTGGGCTAGATGGACTACTGGACTGAACCAGTATGGCTGTTCTTATGTTCATATGTCCTGATTTTTTGAGTGCTCGATCCTGCAGTCTTAGCATTGCATTAACATAGTTTTTTGCATTTAATTTTCTAGGCATTTCCTAGGCAAAAAGTGGAGGAAAATCAGAAAGGATACAATCATCATGAAAGTAGTTTTTGGACTTTCCTTTTTCTATTTGTCCTCCTTCAATGTTGAATAGCACTGTCTTCTTTTGGATGAAAGCCAAGGGATGTTTTATTGTGTGTTATTTTGTTGCCCTCTAGTGGCTGAATACAAGGAACTGTATTTTCATCTCCAAAGTGTATGTGCGTCATCATTTCAAACTCTAGTGGCTGCAGCCTGCAGAAGATAAAAGCCTTAATACTACTTTGCAAGTGTGACAGCTTCTAGGTTACTGCTAGTAATTTGTTATTATTTTTCCCCACTAGTTGTTTATAATACCATTTAGGCAGATAAAAAATAAGGTGGGTTTTTTACCATTATGCTTTTTTATTTCACAAAATTTGAGTGTGTGTGTGTGTATGTGTGTATATATATATATATATATATATTTTCTGTGGAGCTGAAATGAAGATGGCAGGTTTGGTTTGTTTACTACTTTTGCGAGCCAACATCCTCCAGGTCAGCTATGCCAGAAGGAGCATATGAACACAAAAAAAATTTTTATTGGGATCCGTTTATTTTTTAAAAAATGTGATAAAGGTGGATAATTTTAATCAAAAACTTTAGTTTAAAAACTTGAAGATATACCCTGTCATACTAATAATTCAAAGTAAGGCTGAATTTTGCAATGGTACCATTTGACTGTTCTGAATCCTTTATAATAGGATTTTATTACCAGAAACGCAAGCATGGGATCCCCTATGCAGCAGAATGTCAGTGAAACACAATATGCTAACACTAGATTGCTAAACCCATAAAACCAGACTGAACGTTTTTTTCTTAAAGGCAGATGGAAATTTCCCTCCTATCTGAGGCATATTCAATCTCACCGAGCATGACTTTAAAGCTTCAATAGTCTCCTATACTCATTCAATTGTTACAAAACCTATCAAATCAAGCAGATTAAATTGTTACACAGTAAGTACATGCTCCAGATCTTTACAGTATCATATAAAGTTCCCTGTTGTACAAAGTTGTATTGTATCCCACACAGAACATTCAACCCAATACCTCATAATTAAACAAAATGGCAAACATTTTCTTGAGAATTTAACTGACACATTTTAATAATTGTATGGTGTTGTTGTAGTAGTGTTGGTCCCAAGATGTTTTAGAGAAAAGATGGGTGAGGTAATATCTTTTATTGGACCAACTTCTGTTGGTGCGAGAGACACGCTTTCGAGCTTATACAAAGATATTACCTCACCCACCTTGTCTCACATTTTTAATAATTCACTTAATCAGCAAGGGCACGACTGAGGCAATTCTGTGTGTCTTGGAGATTCAACATACATAAAATGTATCCCTTGGACTTAATTTATTATTATACAGTGATTGTTACTGTTGTTGTTAAGCACTTATATTGAGATAGCACCTAGAAGCTTCAACAAAGTTGTGTTCCTATTGTTTCAGGCACTATTCAAACATACAAGAAATGACAGTCCCTGCCTCAAAGAGATATATATGTTTGACTTAGTCTCATATATGTTGTAACAAACACATATGCCCCATTGTGATGGAATGCACCTCTGTATTTACACCCTACACACTATTGTAATAATCTTTCTACAAAATATGCCTTGTAAGGTATCATTTGAAAATTAATAACTCATAGGTCAATAGAATCATGGTGAATTGCATATAATAACATTGTGTGTAAAGTTATGAAATTCCCCCTGTATGATGTTAAAGGCACATGCTCAAACTCACGTAGACCCACTTAGGTAGAACTGGTCTTAAACAAAGGAAAGTGTGTTTACCTCATTGTGCATATAAATTGTAAAAGAGTCTTCAGAAGTGAGAGGGAGTGAAGAAAGAAGACAATCTGCATTTCAGCAAACACAGGTGAAAAGCAACAATCTTCTTCCTACCAGACTACATATCTCTCAGTTGGAAAGAACTTTATCTAGGGGTCACTCTCAGGAAAATGCATTTCAAAGGGTGACTGAACTATAAAAATGAGGGGCAAAAACACCCCAAGTTATCGCTCCCTGACCATCCCTTTTTTTTCCACCGAAGACGACAAAAGAAAGAGCCTATGGACTTTGGGTGCAGATCCTGACCTGAAACTTGGTCAGCAATGATACTGGGAACCTGTGGTAAGAACTTCACTTTAAATCAAGTCTAGTTTGTTACGTTTAGTACTAGGAAGCATTTTATCTTAATTTTCCTTGTAACCATTTCTGATTTTAATACCTTAATACTTGTACTCGCTTAAAATCTCTCTCTTTGTAGTTAAATAAACTTTTGTTGTTCTTTAATCAAAATTAATCCAGTGTTGTGAACTGTGTGGGAACTACATTTAAGGTGGCAAGTTGTTGTAAATTGTTCCTTTACAAGGACAATGGACCTAAAAATATCTGACCTGTCCAGGAAAGGGCTGGACAGTAGAGGACACACATTTTGGTGGGGTGAGGGTGGTTTCAGGACTGGGCGTGTGTTAGAGTCACCCTGAAAGTAATGATCAAGGCTGGTGGGCGCCAGAATGTAGCTGGTGTTTGCTGATGGACTGTTGGCATCAGAGTTGCTGAACCAGAACTGTGGCCATACACAGATACTCAGGTGTGACCTGGATGCGGGAGCTACAACAGCAAAGCACTGTGAGGCATCCAAGATTGCAAGGCAGGGGTGACACAGCCCCTAACTGGTTTGGATTGCAACCTGGAATGTCATACCCATATGTACAATTTCTTACTATTTTTCTCTCATAATCAAGTCAAGTGTGTGACATTCTACCCACCTATTTGCGCAAGGCAAGTAATTTTTTGAGGATGAGTGAGCGCAGTAGTTTTTTTATTATCTTGGCCATATGTGGTGAATAGGTTTTGTCTCTGGGCTGAGACATTTTCCTAACAATTTTGCGAGGCTTTTGTCAAAAATACATCTGTCTATCCATGAATTTTTAAGCTGATTTTTCTCTGCAGTGGTGGCAGTGCTGGAAATATGGATACTGATCTTTAAACATCACAATTAAGTACCTAGCTCAGTCATGAAGCCATGGGAAATGTGAATTTCCCTATATTCCATTACTTTAAAACATTATACCATGTGGCTAGTTGTTTTGCTTTTTGTCTCTCTCCATTGACTCCAGTCAGGAGCGAGTTCAGGTTAGTTCACTCCTCAAAAGTGGGATGGGAGCTTGAAATGGGGACAGATTAGGTTGCTACTAGGTGTTGGGGGAGATAAGACATGAGATTCCTGCCTTTTTATCATGGCAAATTTGTGCATTTTAGGGTTTCGAATTGGGTCCTACCAAATTCACGGTCCATTTTGGCCAATTTCATGGTCATAGGATTTTAAAAACCATAATTTTCATTATTTCAGCTATTTAAATCTGAAATTTCACAGTGTTGTAATTGAAGGGGGCCTGACCCAAGAAGGAGTTGTTGGGGCGGGGAAGGGGTGTCACAAGGTTATTGTAGGAGGGGATGCAGTACTGCTACCCTTACTTCTGTGCTGCTGCTGGCACTGCCTTCAGAGCTGGACAGCTGGAGAGCGGCGGCTGCTGACCGGTAGCCCAGCTCTGAAGACAGAGCCGCCATCAGTAGCAGCGCAGAAGTAAGTATGCATGGTATGGTTTTGCCACCCTTACTTCTGCGCTGCTGCTGGCAGGGCGCTGCCTTCAAAGCTGGGCGCCCAGCCAACAGTTGCTGCTCTCCGTCTGCCCTGCTCTGAAGGCAGAGCAGAAGTGAGGGTGACAGTACCGCAACCCCCCTAAAATAACCTTGTGACCCCCCTTCAACTCCCTTTTGGGTCAGAACCCCCAGTTGGAGAAACACTGGTTTCCCCTGTGAAATCTGTATAGTATAGAGTAAAAGCACACAAAAGACCAGATTTCATGGGAGGAGACCAGATTTCACGGTCCGTGACACATTTTTCATGGCCGTGAATTTGGTAGGGTCCTACTTAGGCTACATAAAAATCAGAGCAAAACACACATACATGTGTAGTTTGGTATCTACATTTTAAAATGTGCCTTATAAGATGACTGAAAATTGAATATTTTGAAATTATTAATTAAATGTTTTTCAGGCAGACCACGTGCTGTAACATCCCTGCCCGCTTTGAGATTTTTCCTAGGTAGGTCTGATAAAAAATGATCCATTGAAACTTTTTTCTACAAAAAAGTCCTTTTTTTAATATGAAATTTTTCATAGAAAAATTTTGCTTACTTCAAAATTTTCCAGGTTTTCCAAGAAAAACCCCAACCTAACATTTTTCATTTAAAAAACCCTAAAATTTTTCAATGTTTCAAAAACCAAAAATATATGTTTTCAGTAATTTTTTTGTTTTTTTCAAAACAAAAACACAAAATTTTTACTAAAAACCAAAAAATATTTCAGTTTTTGAACAGCAACAAATATTCAGATTGTTCCTTTTTTAAAAATGAAAAATGCATATTTTTTCATGAAAATGTGTAGGAAACTTTTGGGTGTTGCTTCCCCCTCCCCCCCAATATTCCTTTAAAATACCATTTTCTGGCCTCCCTACAGGAGGTGCTCCCTCACTCTGTTCTGTCTAGGCACAATTCTGCAAAGACTGTATACATGTGAGTAACTAGAAATGTGCCTCTCTCAATGATTGGAGGCTATGCTATGCAGTAATTTTCAATATTAGTTTTTCAAAAAATATTTCCCCTTGAAATAATTATTTACATACTAGAATGGAATATGGATGGCTTTGGAGCAATTGTGACATTGTGTATCAGGCGCACTCAGGCCCTTATACACCATGCTAGGATACACTTCCCCCTTTTTGGACCTGATTCCATCTTGCCTTGTGCACCTTCTATTGTGATTTACTCTTGTACAAAGCAAATGCAAAAGGTGAATTCTGGTTTGGTAGTGTTTTACCCACATTTTCCTCTCTCTTTATTAAATGACTGCTCAAAATGCAAAACAGTGGAGAATCAGGCCCCCAAATCTGTATTTTGGCTGCATAAGTGAGTCTCCAAGTTTAAAAACAACCAAATAAAACCCATTGAATTATCTGGATTTCTGGGGAACAGGAATGCGTAGCCCCAGTACAGAGAGAATGAACACAGTGGCTTTCATCCTTCAGTCTAGCCACCTGAGCTTGGCATGTGACCCAAGTGTGGGGAAAGGGACAAAGCATACATGACCTTTGTGCTCCCCTGATTCCTGGGGGCCAGTTAATCCTCCAGTATAAATCAGAGCAGCTCTATTTAAACTGGTGATGCCCCAAAGGGCCATTATGTTGGCCAGGGATTGCCAAAGTACAGACATGCTTTGGCCAAATGCTATCCCTAGCCACATAATCCTCTACACATGCCTCCAATTCTGTGGGACTTCTCAGCTGCCCTGTTAGAGCAGGTTTATATCTCTTTTGCACAACTGGAGCAGAACAAAGGGGACAGATATAAGCCAGGACCTGGCTCATTGTCCGCAAGGGGACAGCTAATTGTAAACCTTTCATTTCCAGAATATGATATAACCAAAAATATTATCAAAACAACTAGAAAGTCCATGGTTGTTTACTAGTTTCAGCAATTTTTGACTATTTTAAGCAATGCATGCTTGACCTAACCACTGATAGGAGGTTGCCTTCTGTTTCATAAAACATTAATTATCCCAGAATATTCACTCTTGTTAACAATCTAAGAGGCCTGTTGAGAGGTGAAGTGGCACTCGGGAAATTAAATATGAAAGAGTCATGAAGGCAATGCAAACACAAGAGCAAACAAATTTAAAAGGACACCATTCCATTGTGCTTGTCTTAAAGATTAACAATTAGTGCCCAAATCCTGCTTGACCTTAGTGGGACTCTAATTTTCTGAGTAAGTTAATGCTGGATTTGGCCTGTGACTGGCAAAGTGAAAGTTACAGCCTTCTTGAATCAGGAAGCCAGGCATGGATTCAATAGTGCAGCTTTAGCCAGGGTCTAGCAAATTGCTGCTGGTTTTTAAATACTGTACCATCAGATTGTTTTCTGACAGCAGATTTTAGTCTACTTGCCACTTTTAAAATAGCAACAGATGGTCAGGTGGGTACAGTCCATCCAGCTTCACTGCCTATGTCCTTTGTTAATAAGACAAAATGGTTCAGTAATGCAAACCATAATCATTGGATTTCACTAGCTGGTGAATGAGCTGATTAGCTCCTCACACATTTCCTTTTTCCATCATCCCCTACACTTTTGCAAAGTTCCTTCTCTCTGTTGCCAGACTTGGCCTCTCCCTCTCTATTCCTTAAGGACAAGAGGTTTTTGCAATGTGATCAGTTAGAGTCATGACCCCAGGAATACTATGTGCATCTTTATATTTTGGAAGGATTGTAAATGTTTTCCAAGGGCTGCCTTGCTTTGCTGTTTTAAATTTTCCTCTCTCAGATAGCCCCATAGAATAGAACATGAATACCCAGAGATCAGCAGCTTTACTGTTTTATGCCATTCTTGGCTGGCTGCTTTGGGAACTGCTCTTAAGCTGTAAGAGGTCAATCTATAATAAATCAATGGGTATGTATGAGTGACTTTCAGACAACACAAGGAAAGTCTGTGTTATTTTTGAGCTTCCTACATACCCTGAACAAATTTAACAAGTCATTCCTTGGAACTATTGACAATGGCCCTGATTCGGCAAAGCACCCAGGTCAATGGGACTTAAGCATGTGCTAAAGTAGTTTACTGAATAGCAATGGACTTAAGCACATACTTAAGAACTTTGGTCCTGAAGTTTTATTTACAAGGTTAGAAGCCTAAAGTCAGCAGCCAAAATCAAGAGACTTCCCCATTTTATTTAATGACTGGCCATTCTACACAGGCCCTACACTTTGAAAATGATGATTAAAAACTAATTTAAAAGCATAATCCTATGCTTTTTATGCCACTTTAAATATACAGAGAATACTAATATTCACTCATTGGGAAAAGATTTTCTTTTGAGTTTAAAAGTAGAAGGCAGATTAAAAATTATATACTCAAAAATATTTCCTTCAGACCCACACCCAGTAACATATTCCATACAAGAAGATTTTGTTTTTCTGTAATCAAAAGCTTCTCTTAAAAGTAAGCTGCTATAGTATGAGGTAATAAAGCAGTAGACTGTAGCTATTTGTAAACTATAAAGTATTGAGGTAGAACCATGGAAGTATAATCATGTTTAAGGAAATATATGCAACTTTTTGTACAGATGTTTTTAGTTTACCAGAGAGCATTGTGCACCAGAAGTCCTCATTCAACAGAATTCTTGTAAATTTCAGTTTTCTCCAGTTTACCTCTTAGGGCTGGTCTACACCCAGCCGCTAGTTCGGCGGCTGGGGATCGAAGTTCCGGGTTCGATTTATCGCGTCTGGTCTGGACGCGATAAATCGAACCAGGAAGTGCTCGCCGTCGACTGCGGTACTCCAGCTCAACGAGAGGAGTACCGCGGAGTCGACGGGGAGCCTGCCTGCCGCGTGTGGACCGCGTCTGAACCGCGGTAAGTTCGAACTAAGGTATGTCGACTTCAGCTACGTTATTCACGTAGCTGAAGTTGCGTACCTTAGTTCGAATTGGGGGGTAAGTGTAGACCAAGCCTTAGTTTGCATCTCAGAGTGGTGAAATGCCAATTCTGAGGAGCCAAGAGGCAAAAAAAGTAATTCTAGAAGTTATAACATAACTACAAAGTACAGAGCTTTGTTTTTTGCCATGCAGATTTCCAGAAAGCACATACTTTAAACATGTATGATTAATAGAGAAGAAAACGTCCAGATCGTGCATATCAAATATACTACTGCTGGGGAGGAGCAGAGCTAAATGCTAAAAGAACTCATTTAACCCTTTTCACTGAGACCATTCAATGGGAGCAACAAGACATTTGTTAATACTATATATATAGTATTGCACAGTGTGTACACAGGCACATGCATATGCACACACACTATACTATATTATACTGTACTATATAAGGATAACATATCATGTATCCACTTATATCTATACAGTTATCTATATATCTAAGGATCTTATATTCCACCTGAAGATCTCAAAGTGCTTTACAAACTCTAATGAATGCTCACAATGCTCAATTATCTTCAATTTACAGATGTGGAAAATGAGGCACGGCAAAGTTAAGTGATTTGCCTAAGATTACATGAGAGTTCTGTGGTAGAATCAGGAGAAGAACACAAATCACAGGACTCACCCTCCTTGAACCATCAGAGCAATCTATTGCTCCTTCCCATTTTCGAGTCTAGAAACCCAAAATAATCTTAAATGACAGGCTTGAACTGAGAAAATCCAGACTGCCACTCCATCCTTTTCTCCAAAAGTATTGCAGCTCATAAAATAACACTCAATACTGAGAGGAATCTCTGTGTTACAGTGCAAAAGCTTGGTGAGAGATGAGTTAACAATTCGGTGGCAGCCTCTCCTCAGATTTTAATAGATTTTATGGAAACCAGACTTATTCTGCACAGCCATATGCATTACAAGTTTCACTATTCATATTTTAAAGTTGTAAATTACGTACAGGACCTCCCCCTCCCGTATAGCTCCAGGTCCCCTTGTGTCAATTGAGATGGTGGGATGCGGAACTGCTGACATTGTACTGCACACTCATGAAGAGGGTGGGAGCCCAGGCCTTGTTCTCTGGAATTCTCTCTCCCTCAGTACACACCAAAGCACATCACTGGCAGGCAGCATGGAAACCTTCCAGAAGCTGATTTCCTTTTTTTAATTATCATGTTGTTTGCATAGTCTGTGTTGCATAGTTTTGTGTGGCTACTTGGGCAGTTGAATGTCAGGGTTTTCCATGCCTTGCTTGTGCTCTAACTTATCCAGACAGTGGCTTTGGGTCACTGCCGATGAAGGTTGAATTTGTATGTGAGATCTATGGTGGACATGAAAAGCATATCTACCTTACTTAAAAGTGTCACAAGTCTAAAGACCCCTGTGGTAGTGAGTCAATTGACTTGGGCTCACGCTACAGGCATAAACATAGATAGCAGTGTAGTTGTTCCTGCTCAGGCTGGAGCCCACACTTTGAAACCCAACAAGCAGGGTGGTTCTCAAAGCCCAGGCTCCAACCTGAGCAGGAACGTCTATCCTGATATTTTTAGCCCCATAGCATGAGCCCCATGAGTCCAGGTCTGCTGACCTAGGCTCTGAGACTCACCACACATTATCTTTGCACTGTGGATGTACCCTCAGAATTCATGGAGGGAATTAGAGATAAAAAGCAAGTCACTGGGAAGTCCTGGATACTGAGTCCCAGCACTGGGGTATAATAACCTGGCCCTTCTCAACTAGTGAATTTCTCTCCTCTTCCAAAAAAAAAAAAAAAATGCATTCAACAGTCTCTATCTACTCCCCGCTTCTGAACCCACATCACCATCTCATCCCAGAAGCAGACAGAACTAGCCCTCTCAAAACTTTGAAACCTGCCTACAACCTGTCCTTTCTCCCCAAGAAGCAAACAGAACTGACCCCCAGCCACCATCTTCTGAATCTGCCAACAAAAGAGACAGCCAGGTCCTTCTCTAAATCAAGCTTTGGAATGGCTAAAAAAAATCAATGTAAGATCCAATAGCTGCAAAAATGGGAGGGAATGATGGTATCTATGTCTCCCAGAGACAACAACTGAGTAAATTTGTATCCTTATATGATTACCAATCTTTTAAACCATCCAGGTGCCACAAAATACTTTGGGCCTCATTCTCATTTTCATAAAGGCCAGTTTACACCACACTGGCAGTATAAAGGGCCTTACAATGCTGAAGTGGTGTAAAACAGCCTTAGTGTAAATAAGAATTAGGACATCTATTGTTGATTGAATATGACTGATTTGTAAAAAAAAGATAAAAAGGAAGAGAAAAAAGATCTATTGCTTTAAGTCCAAACTGATTTATACAAACTATGATGAATTCAACTCTTTATAGACCAGTTAATGTGATTATAAAATTCTCAATGACCTAGACTGTCTGCCTGACTTCCTTCCATTCTGGAATAATGATTTAAATGCAAATTCCTTTTCTAAGCTGTCCCTACTGTACCTGCATAATGTAAAATGCAGCATATTTTGCAATAGCAAACAGTAGAAACATTCTTGGTGGAAATCACAAAATGTTAAATGAAAAAAACTATATTAACGTAACATCAGTGTTACACAGTTGAAACAAAAAGAAAGACTAGACATGCCAGAGCTAAAGGGCTAGAGGCACAAAGAAAAGTAGATGTGGTGAGGCCGAGCATCATTTCACCTACCTTTTAGGTGCCTAGAAAATCATTGGGATTCATAAAGCCTGAGTTAGGTGCCAAGGCTCCCTATACAATGAATGGGGAGAGAGAGGGGCCTTAGAACGGGATTCACAAAAGCCAGTATCAGAGGAGGCTCCTCATCAACGCTGGCCAAGGGGAGGTGCCCAGGCAAGGGATGTGTGCTAAGTTCCGCCCCTCTCTCAGAGAGAAGGGCCTAAGTCCGGGTTGCAGGGAGGTGCTTCGCTCCTTTTAGGTTTCTCAATGGCAAACCTTCTCATGGCATTTGGGCACCCACACCGTTTGTTTTTTTTTTGGGTGGAAAAACATCAGAGGATGAGGTACTCAGCTAGGATGTGGGAGACCCCCTGATTTGAGTCCCCCTATGCCAGAGGAGGAGAAGAGATTTGAACAGAGCTCTGCCACCTCTCAGGTGAGTGCCCTAGTCACTGGGCTTTAGGATAGTCTGATGTGGGCTCCCTCTGTCTGGCCTGTTCAAGCTGATGCACTGTGGATATATAACCAAAAAATGCACCGGAAAAGGGTCCTGGGTCTCCCACCTCCCAGGGGAGTGCTCCAACCATCAGGCTATAGAGTCATTCTCATGCTTGCTTTCTCTCTCTCTGGCCCAGTGTTGAAGCTGTTCCACTGTGGATAAATAACGAAAGAATCATTGAGCCAGAAAGAGAGCATGAACATGAGAATGACTCTGTCGTCTAGTAGTTAGCGCACTCAGCTGAGGGGTGGCAAATGCCTGTCCAAATCCCTTCTCCCCCTCACGCAAAGGGGGGATTTGACAGGTGTCTCCCACGTCCCAGCTGAGCACCGTAACCACTGGGCTAAAAGTTATGAAAGTCCTCACCCTACTTCTCCCCTCTGACACCCCCCTAGCCATTTTGTGTAAGCTCATTTATAGAGGCTTGATCCAGGAGGCGAGCTCTGGGCACTCTTGTCAGATCAGGCCCTGCAGGCGAGCTAGATGGAGGAGTGCCTAACTTCTCCCCCGTTTGTGCACTAAGGCATCCAGACACCTAGTGTAGGGCTGCAGTGTGCATGCTTACAGGTAGCAACTTAGGAGCCTAAGGAACTTCTACTGCAAAAATGTAGGTGTCAAGTGAGATTAGGAGACAACAAGATTGAGCAACAGCTGAGTGGGAGCTTTGTGAATTCCACTGGGGCCTGATTTGGGGATTTATAGTGGCAGTGAGGCACCTAAGTCCTTTTGTGAATCTAGCCCAAAGTTGCTATTGATTGATGTTGCATGTATGGAGTATTTTCCTCTTCTTGTTAAATTTGGAATTTAGTGTGCTAATTTATGGTTTAAAATCTTTACTACAAAGTGCCCAGGATAGGCCCAATATGACCAAGCTAATGAGGAGGAGTTAGTAGCCTCAACTTTAAAATGTACTGATCAATAAAATGAAAATAATTATGTAATCTTAAAATTTTGGATTAAAGATTTTGCTGCTGCTGCCTGTCTATAAACAGTGGTGTTGTTTTTTTTTGTTGCAAAGCTGTATTGCTTACATTTTGACACTGGAAAAGGATGGAAACTATCCAGTCCAACACCACAAAACAGAGCATTCCCTCAGCTTGGGGGAACATTAGATTGAGGAGGCGGTGGCATTGCACTGTGGCAATCCCTAACTGATGGAAAGGCCGCTTGGGGATTACTGCAGCTGGTATAACTTAACTGAAGCCCTGAAACAGCTCCCACAAAGTATCAAGATCTGGGAGCTGCCAAAGTGGCTTTGAGACACCTTGTGTCCCAATTCACTGAGCATTTCCACTGACCCCAGTGTTTTTTTACACAAAGGCTCAATGTCTGCATAACGTTGAACAGGACAGCAAAAATCGCAATAGGACTCTAAAATCCTGGGTCTGCTGTTTCTTTTTCCGGTTGTGTGCAAACACGGTGGGTGGATAAACAGAAATCTGAGACTTGCAGTGTTTGTTAGGTTAGCTAACTGCAGCTGAAGAGTCAGACAACGAAGAGCAGAATAAATTAAACATTGTTTATGCTCATATTCTAATTACAGTGGCTCCCAGAAGCCCCTATCTGGACTAGGGTCTCACAGTGCTGGGTGCTGTACAAACATACTGGTATAGGTTCCTAAATAAAATAATGTTAAGAAAAGCACTTTAGGTACAAATGGAGCTTAACAATTTCCTTTTAAAGGTTTCGGCAAGTCAACAAGAGGCCTCCATTTGGTGTCATACAACTGTACATGCCTATAGCTTGCAGATTAGCCAGTGATGGTCAAAACTGGTACATAAATGCTAGTCTTTGTCAGTAGGTGGCTATTTTCACTTGGCACCTGAGGCAGTGAGAGCAGTGTATTTTGGGTATTGATCTTTCTCTTTGAAGTGAAAGCAGTATATCAAATATTTTAAAAAGCAGTTCTCATGACATCGTTATGGGCTATGTGTAAACAAACAACTAAAAAGCTGTTCCTTCTCAATGCTCATTTAACATAAGTTACACCAGCGCTGGAGGCTGGTGAAAAGAAAAAGGGGTTAGCTAAGGTTACCATATTTTCAGTGTCCAAAAAGAGGACACTCCACGGGGCCCCGCCCCCGCCCCAGCCCCACCCATGCCCCCGCCCCAACTCCACCCCTTCCCCAAAGTCCCCGCCCCAACTCCGCCCCCTCCCCTGCTTCCTGCAAACATTTGATTCGCGGGAAGCCTGAAGCAGGCAGCAGGTAAGCTGGGGGGGGGTGGCAGGAGGAGGCGCGGCCCAGTCTGGCCCCCTCCGGCGGCCGGCCCCAGCGTCTCCAGCCTGGCTCGGCTCGGGCCCTGGGGTGCCGGCCCCGGGCCAGCCCCTGGCCGAGCACCCCCAGGCCAGCACCGCTGGCCCCCGGCCCAGCACTGCGGCCCCCGGCCCGGCCCCTGGCCCAGCGCACCCCCGGCCCTGGCCCAGCACCGCCGTCCCCGGCCCAGCACCGCCGTTCCCCGGCCCAGCGGCCCCGGGCCCCAGCCCGGCCCCCGGCCCAGCGGCGCCGGATTTTCCCGGACATGTTCAGCTTTTTGGGATTTCCCCCCGGACGGGGATTTGAGTCCCAAAAAGCCGGACATGTCCGGGAAAATCCGGACGTATGGTAACCCTAGGTTAGCAATTGCTAACTATTCCCCTATGGCTGATTATTCCATAAATGTCAACTATGCACTTCCTTTGAAGCATCCAGTACTAGCCACCATTATCCTATTGTCAGACAAGATATTGGCTATCTTACGTTCATGGTTTTGCCAGTGTCACATGGTGACAGGACTGTTGCATTAAGAATGCACCACATCCTATGCCTTGGGGGTCAGTTTGTAAGAACATGTCTTATTTACTCATTCTGTTCTTTAACATAAGAAGATTGTGGTTTCTTTGATGCTTGTTTAATTAAGAATAATCAGCCTCTTATGAGAACATTCTGGGAACACCAAGGTGACAAAGGTGCTCCAGGATCACAGTAAATCAGCATAATCTTAATGACTAGATAGAAAGATTAACCAGTCTCAAGTTTTGAGAAAGAGGCCTGGTGAATCTCCATCTCTTTGTTAAAGGAGAAGAGGAAAAGTCAGAAGCCTTTTTTTTAACCTTTTCTAGGAATAGGAAGACTCCTAGAGAGAATGTCTGACTTTACAGAGGTCTGAGCTACAGTGAACCTTCTTTAGGCTACAAGCTTCAGTTTAACCTGGAGACAAGAATATAAATCTAAAGGTTCTAACCCAACCATTTCATCTGAGCTAACACAACCAGGAAAAAGATTTTTTGTTATCCACCTGACCCCCATATTCCTCTGCAGGGAGTGAGGTCTCTAGTGAATATACTCCTGTCGGTTGTGCATGTGCTGCAAAGGTTTGAACAAGTTACTACCTATGGTGCAACACCAGGCCATATTACAGAACTGGGTTTATTTCCCTAAGGGCCAGACAACAGTGACTCTGCAAAGCACACTGGTGAGCAATTCTCTGAAGTCAATGGGACTATTGTAACTGCTCACCAATGCGAGTAAGGAGGGCAACAGTGGAGATGACACCAGGAGGCAGTATTGGAGACTTCTAAAGTGCTGCTGCAAACAGTGCACCTACAGCACCTTTCTAAACAAAGGGAGCTCTTTACCATATATGCGATGTGCTTTCTGGATTAATGAGAGAGGCATAAAAAACACAGACTCCCATTGTAGACTAGCACTGCAAGAAATAAGCACAACACTAATTGTCACTCAAGGGAATGCGAGGGAGGTGCCACAGGCTAAACTGAACCAGTGACAGATTCATAGATTCTAGGACTGGAAGGGACCTCGAGAGGTCATCGAGTCCAGTCCCCTGCCCGCATGGCAGGACCAAATACTGTCTAGACCATCCCTGATAAATGTCTATCTAACCTACTCTTAAATATCTCCAGAGATGGAGATTCCACAACCTCCCTAGGCAATTTATTCCAGTGTTTAACCACCCTGACAGTTAGGAACTTTTTCCTAATGTCCAACCTAGACCTCCCTTGCTGCAGTTTAAGCCCATTACTTCTTGTTCTATCCTTAGAGGCTAAGGTGAACAAGTTTTCTCCCTCCTCCTTATGACACCCTTTTAGATACCTGAAAACTGCTATCATGTCCCCTTTCAGTCTTCTCTTTTCCAAACTAAACAAACCCAATTCTTTCAGCCTTCCTTCATAGGTCATGTTCTCAAGACCTTTAATCATTCTTGTTGCTCTTCTCTGGACCCTTTCCAATTTCTCCACATCTTTCTTGAAATGCGGTGCCCAGAACTGGACACAATACTCCAGCTGAGGCCTAACCAGAGCAGAGTAGAGTGGAAGAATGACTTCTCGTGTCTTGCTCACAACACACCTGTTAATACATCCCAGAATCATGTTTGCTTTTTTTGCAACAGCATCACACTATTGACTCATATTTAGCTTGTGGTCCACTATAACCCCTAGATCCCTTTCTGCCATACTCCTTCCTAGACAGTCTCTTCCCATTCTGTATGTGTGAAACTGATTTTTTCTTCCTAAATGGAGCACTTTGCGTTTGTCTTTGTTAAACTTCATCCTGTTTAACTCAGACCATTTCTCCAATTTGTCCAGATCATTTTGAATTATGACCCTGTCCTCCAAAGCAGTTGCAATCCCTCCCAGTTTGGTATCATCCACAAACTTAATAAGCGTACTTTCTATGTCAATATCTAAGTCGTTAATGAAGATATTGAACAGAGCCGGTCCCAAAACAAACCCCTGCGGAACCCCACTCGTTATGCCTTTCCAGCAGGATTGGGAACCATTAATAACAACTCTCTGAGTATGGTTATCCAGCCAGTTATGCACCCACCTTATAGTAGCCCCATCTAAATTGTATTTGCCGTGTTTATCGATAAGACTATCATGCAAGACCATATCAAATGCGTTACTAAAGTCTAGGTATACCACATCCACAGCTTCTCCCTTATCCACAAGACTTGTTATCCTATCAAAGAAAGCTATCAGATTGATTTGTTCTTTACAAATCCATGCTGGCTGTTCCCTATCACCTTACCACCTTCCAAGTGTTTGCAGATGATTTCCTTAATTACTTGCTCCATTATCTTTCCTGGCACAGAAGTTAAACTAACTGGTCTGTAGTTTCCTGGGTTGTTTTTATTTCCCTTTTTATAGATGAGCACTATATTTGCCCTTTTCCAGTCTTCTGGAATCTCTCCCGTCTCCCATGATTTTCCAAAGATAATAGCTAGAGGCTCAGATACCTCCTCTATTAGCTCCTTGAGTATTCTAGGATGCATTTCATCAGGCCCTGGTGACTTGCAGGCATCTAACTTTTCTAAGTGATTTTTAACTTGTTCTTTTTTTATTTTATCTGCTAAACCTACCCCCTTCCCATTAGCATTCACAGCCATGAAAACAATTGAGAAGTGAGGAATAAAAGCTCCCAGGAGACTGGACAACATGGAAAACGTGCTTTGGACTTGGCTACCCCATTTGAGTACCAAAATGGGGGCTAAACCAGTCTTGTAAAATTGCCATGAAAATTTGCCAGTCCAGTAACAGAGTCAGTTCATCCATTCTGATAAGCTAGTCGCTGCATTTGGTGAGTAGAGCAGACTTGCAAAGCTGGATCAAACCTTTGTGGGCCCAATTTTGAAGCTCAGGTGACTGAATATGACAATCAAATCTCACCTTGAATGCTTAAATCAGCACTTTGGAACTTGCATGGGGAACTTAAGTTGCTAAGTGCCAGTAGGAGTGTGCATAGATATGGGCCTTCTACTTAGGCTGAGGTTTTCAATCCTGCTGAAGGGATATGGATGAATGACTAATTTTTCAACCTAGTTATTTACTTCCCTGAGTACCTAATTTTCATGACAACTACTGTTTTATCAGCTGTATAGAAGATAGATGTGTCTGTTTTGACTGACTGGCATGGGATTGCAAAGGGTTTATATGAGTATGTTGTTTCTCATGATGGGCCCAGGCTTCCTGTGAGATTAGGTGAAGTAGGTTTTGGGTTTAAAAAAACCCCCACACAAAACCAAGTGGATGAGGACCCTTACTAATTTACAAGTTTTATGCTTCCTTTGTAACCTCATCCTTGTGTAGCAGATGACTATTTGGTTGCTATTATCCAGTTAGGTATTGCTACTTGGAGTCTGTAAATGACAAGACCTGCTTGGTCCCAGCTCTTTCCTGTTGAGGTCTGCATACTTTATGCATTTAAACTGAATTAGCTGATATATTATTATTCTGAATCAAGAGCTAGTGTTGAGTGTCTCAAGATGAAATAGTTGTCTGGAAAGGTTAGATAGGAGGAAAGTAGGCCTTTCACTTGGCATAGTGAGAGTTGAAGCAATGGATCAGTTAGTTGATTTGCAGTAAACTTAAGTGTTTGATAGTCAAATAATTCACCTCTAAGGTCAGGTCTACACTAAATATTTAGGTATCCCTAACTCATGCAGGGATGGGGTGGGGGGAATCTACACCCAAGCAACACTCTAGCAACCTTAACCCCTAGACAGCACTAGGTCAGTAGGAGAGCTTCTTCCACTGACATGGACTCTCTGAGGGTAACTTTCACCTTTGTTAACCTAACACTAAGCCAGTTTCTGGCATTTCAAGGTGAAGTAAGAGAATGCTGTATGGAACTGGTGTTGAGGCCTGCAGGGTGACTGGCAGAAGTGGGTATTGAGGGGTAGGATGGGAGCAGGATTAAAAAAAGTTCTGTGCTTCAATTACCATGGAGATTTATGCCCAGCAAGTTACTAGAGCATAATGCTCCCTTTCAGAGCTAATTACAAGCCTTACTTTGAATTTTACTATGAGCATTAAGGGAAGCTAGAACGTTGTAGACCAAGTAAAAGGTTTTTGCATAAAGACCCTCTGAACAAAGCTGTATGGTCTCCTTGGATGGAGCCATTTTAGTTTAAGACTGTTACAAGAAGTCTCATTCAACTCTACTGCACATCTGAGTTAGATCAGACAAGATTTGCACCTTACTGCCATACCAGCTAGATGCCTCTTTTCTCAGTAGTCTGCCCTTCTAGAGATACTTTAAGGTTGCTAGCCCTAGATCCACACTGCAGTTACACATGCACGCTGGTGGCTAGACACCCCGTATGGGCAAGGTGTCAAGCTTAGCTGTTTAGTGAAACTTGCATTTCAATTACGTGGCCTTGCTGAGCTCTCTTTGCATGGAAGCCAGTTTTAAGGGATGCTATTCAGTGCCTTTTGGTGGTCAGGCTACTTCACATTAGCAGTCTGCCTGTATTTCCAGCTGCTCTTAGGAGAGGATAGATCACTTTTTCCTCTGCCACATATCACTTTAGACTAAGTTTGTGCTGCAATTTCTTTTGCTACAGACAAAAAGTGCAGTTAAATACTGCCATGGGCTACATCATTTGAATGGCTTTGTCCTGAAGCAGAAGTGGTAACAGGGCAAATGACACCAAGTTGATGGCTTTGCACACAAAAAAGTTGTTCAGCAGTTTGAGCTTTTATATTTATATGTAGTCCTCACGGTCTAGTTTATGTAGTAAAGCCTCCATCTAGCCTTACCCAAGGCTAATGAGTTTCTGAAGCAAATGTG
Organism: Terrapene triunguis; assembly: GCF_002925995.2. Classification (NCBI taxonomy): domain Eukaryota; kingdom Metazoa; phylum Chordata; order Testudines; family Emydidae; genus Terrapene; species Terrapene triunguis. The sequence goes on along the minus strand of NW_020664464.1, from coordinate 15,798,001 downwards.
ACTTGGCACAAGTCCCACAGGCCTTTTGAGTTGTAGGGAAAAGAAAAAAAAAAAAAAAAAAGGGTCTACTACAGAGTGCAATATGACCACACTAGCTCAGGGGTGGGCAAAGTGTGACCTAACATTTGTGTTGCCTGCCAGGCTCTTTGGCTGCCCCTTGCAATCTCCAGGATGCTAGAAGTTCTGGGGCACTGTGGGGTGCTCAGCCAGGCTGCCTGCCATGGCTCCATGTTGCTCCTGGCATGTCTGTGCCCCTTGGGGAGGGGGCAGCAGGTCTCCATGTGCTGCCCCCCCAGCACCATCCTCACAGCTCCCATTGGCCAGTTTCCAGCCAATAGGAGCTATAGGGATGGTACTTGCAGACACTGACAGTGCCGAGAGACCTGCTTTCCCCCACCCACCCAGGGTCATGCAGTGACATCCAGCAGCTGGATGCTTCTGGGGATTGGCATGGGACCATGGCAGGCAGCCTGCCTGAGCAGGCCACTGTGCTGCCAGCCAGGAGCTGCCTGTGGTAAGCACCTCCTGGCCAGAGCTTACACCTCACTCCCTCCTGCACCCCAACCCCCTGCTCCAGGGCAGAATCCCTTTTGTACCCAAACTCCCTCCCAGACCCTGCACCCCAATCCTTTGCCCCAGCTTGGAACACCCTCCCAGAGGCCCCCTCTGTCATTAATATAGTAGAAATGGACAGCCTGTGATGACAAGTTTGTGGATAGCTTATAGCAGCTAGTGTGGGGGTAGGCAGAGATTGCACCATACCTTATGCAATCAGCAAGGCTAAAACAGCAATGAAAGCCCTCAATAAGGAAACTAGATTTGACTTTCCCAGAATGCAGTTCTACAGTTAGCAGCTCCATCCTGAACTGTGGCCTTTTGATCTATTGCTTACATTGCAGCATTAGTAGTGTGCATAAATTGCAGAGATCTGGTAGGTGCCTTAGCTATTTAGGGTACTGCCAAAACAGATACTGGAAAATTAGTTTTTAGACTAGCTTTCCCAATTTGAGTTTTAGGGTAGAAAGAACCTAGAATATTTCCTCTTGCATTAGGCTCACAGGAAAGGGGCCAAGAGCTAAGTGACATACCTAGCTGGGACCCCAAAAAACTGCTCTAATTCCATTGTGTGTAATAAGATTCACTGAACATGACTAGTCACTTTGACTGTTTTAATTTTAGCATTTAACTTTACAGTGGTTTTGATAGAGAGCATTCATCCTCTGTACACCCCTAAGGTGTCCCAGGCAGGAAAGATTCACAATTCATTCACATACAAAACTACTTATGTTTACAAATTTTTGGCAATTTATCTGAACCCGTTTTCTCCTATTGCCATTGACCCAACCATTGAAAAAGAGTTTACAATAATTTACATTTGAAGTATTTCAAAGTGCTTAATAGTGATTGTTCAGGAATATTTACAAGTGGCCTATACAAATATGTACAGGTGGTACACTATAGCACAAGTTGTTCCTGGAATATGGCTCTCTCTGGAAAGTGCTTTAAATAGTTGGTCAGTGGTAGTACTGACGAATTCAAGGGTTACAGATAAACAGTAACCATCAAAAGCTGAATTGTGGACAGATATTTACAGAGTTCTGGTAACCTGTATAAGATATTTACACAAGCTTGCTCCACACATACAGAGGGTTTCTTCATTCTTCCATCTTGGAAGAATCTTCAGCTACTTGCCTGTTACCATCCAAAAGATTGTAGAACACAAGTAGATTGCCAACTAGAGTATTCAAGCTAGATCGTCATCTGTGCTTACAACTGATATCTGTAGGGAAGGAGCAAATGTGTATTAAAAGCAAGTCTTGGGTTGCAAGAAAAAAGTCTAGTCATACTGTGCAAGATATGTCTTGTCCAGAGACTTATACAATTTGTATCTTTGCACGGTTTTAGGTTTCTTTGGAAAAAGGCAAGCCAGAGCTGTTAATGTAACAGTAAACACTCCTTTTTAAAGTCTGACATCTAAAGCCTATTGCACTTCAGTGTGGTGTGTTTTTGGTAGCTGAAGTGATGAAGCCAGGCTTGCTGCTTTGCATGTTACTAGAACCACTAGACATGCTAGAATCACCTGCCCTCCCATACCCCAAAAATATGTAGGGCACTGGCCTCACTTCACCTGCCAATTAATACTGGTACAAGGGACATTGTAGAGGGACCCCTGCTTAGAGTAACTAGCTTGTTGGCAAGCCATTCAAGTGTATGCAACAGGGATGTTTGCCAAACTCAGATTTTTCAAGGCTCATTTGATAGCAAGCCCAATGCCTTACAGCTCTATGTACCAGGTATCTGCCAGGAATTCTACATGCTGCCTGGCCATGGTGGCAAGCCAGTCTCTGCTGCCTAGAAAGTGGCATATCATAATGGCTGTGACATTAGTTTTTGCCTTGTTCAGCCCAATGCTTTGGCTATGGGTCTTCCTTTGGTCTCCTACTGAAGTATAGGAAGGAGATTGTCAGGTCTGAAGTGCAGATCATGCCTTCCAAATGTATTATAGGAAGGTTGGCCAAGTTTGTCAGGAGTAGCTACAAAGAGCATGGTCTCCAACTGCCATTTTGGCTCCCACCTAGAAACCAAGTATCTGTACTTACTGCAGGATAAGTGTGTCCTACTGAACTGCTGTGTCTCCCAATGTCAATAGTGAGATCTTCTTCAGTTGTTTTCAAGTAGACAGGATTGTCAAAATTCATGCTTTTCATATTCTTGTGTTGCCAGTTACGCCACATGAAGTAGCCACCTGCTGCTGCTGCCAGTGCCAGTAATACTGCAATAAAGGAGACAAGTCATGAGTTGCTTGACATTCAGCTAGAATGATTTCTAGTTTGGCTTAGCTCATAAGTCTTGTGGTAGTCCAGTTTTAATTCTTCCTATGGGTGCAAGCCATAGGCAGCCAGAAGCTTGGTTTTCCTCAACTGAATTTTTAAGGACAGGCTTGTGCTACTATATTTGTTCTAGTTGCATCCCCACCCTACAATAAGACAAGTTACCATGCAATGACTGTTGATTTTAGGGCTGGTGGAATATGATAGCAGATTAAGTAGGTAGAGAACAAGTGATAATGCTTAAGACTTGAATGACTAGATCTTTACAAGTGCATGGTTCCCTTTTGTATGGGATGTCAGGAACAGGGAGTAGTTTTAAATGGGCTTAGTTTCAACACTAGTGGATTTAGTGCCTCTTAAAATGGCCAGTGCCCCTAGCATTGACATCAGAATGTTATGTTCTGCTTTTGGAACCATCTCTATTTTGAAGGATTTATTTTCAGACTTGTCAATCCCTTGGAATGATGTTGAGTTGTACCTAGCCACTCTAAGGTAGGGCCTCACTCTTATCTGCACCCAAGTACACTTACCCAGAGGAAGAATAGCCCAGGCAGCTGAAGTTCCTTTGGCAGAACTGACTTCTGACACAGCACTGCTGAAATTGTGTCCTAGAAGAGGAATAAATACAGTCTCATGTATTATTTACTGCTAGGTTGGCAGAATTTAGTCCAAGGCTAGCAGCTTCCTCAGACTGTAGCAAAGAATCACCTTGTCTCTACTCATTGTTAAGCTAGTGAGAAGTAAAGAACGCATTCTAGAGCATTTAGCCCACTAAGTACTCTTGCAAATTCATGCAACTACAGAAAGTTGATTTCCTAGGAAAAGAGTCTCACTGGTAATTTTCATGGCCAACATGAGATGCTAGGCTATCACAAGAGGACACATGCTAGAACTAGCCTTAACACCACACTACTCTCACTTGCCATTTGAGATGTGAATGCTGAACATGTTCCCTGTTTGCATGCACAGGTTTAGCATGTTTGTGCTAGTTGTCTGAGGCCAGTTTGTGTACCCTGTTCAGTCATTGTAATGCATGATTGAAAGTGAGTTATTGGGACCAATACCTCCAGGAACTGGTCCAACAGTTGGTGGTTTTTCTGTTGTGCTGGTATCTTTTGTCTCAATGTAAGCCACAGTAGTTCCAGTACCTGAAACTGGTTATAAATCAAGAACCCAGTTAATCCTGAAGTTCTGAAATTGCTTGCTATTAAGCTGTGGTTGTGAGTGTTTAACAGATGGTAAATGGTCATGCAGCTTTTACATTTTATCGGACCAAGTTCTTGACTGAGGATGCGATAGGTTTACTCTGCTAGGAAGTTGCAATCTCAGCTGCTGGTTTTCCCCCTGCCCCCCACCTCAGAAGTCTGATGCTTTGGGAAGTATGGTTGGACAGTTAAATATGCCTTTTACATAGAAGCCAATAGCTTGCACCAGAAGTTGGATACTCCTAGATATTTTTAGAATCCAATTTTCACTGTTAAGAAAGCTTTGATACAAGTGAACCAGATTTCTGGTGTTTCACTAAGTGGTGCAACAAGTTCAAGTTTTGCTGGGGCCTGCTGGTAGCTATCCAAAGCTGTAAGATGTAAGCTAGGTAGGCACTGTATTTGACAGGACATTTAGAGTTTTTGCTCACTCCACAGTGATTACTGTGGAAACAGTAACATACAGGGATAAGTTTTTGGAGTGCTGATCATGAACTCCAGCAGAATGTCACATCAACTAGTTCAAGAGCACACTGTACAATGTGTGCATGGCTACTTAAAGTTCCTCTGGTTATTTAAAGAGCTCCTACAGGAATTATACAGAGCTTTGCCTGCCATGGAACTGCAGTCTAAGGACCACTCAATGAGTTAGACTAACTGGGCAGGAGATTGTTAACTCCCAACAGAGCATGAGCCTATTCAACTTTAGCACTTACCTGCTGTTGTCTGAAGCATAACTGAATCCTCCAGTTAAGAATGCTAGACCCCCACCCAAGTCTGTATTCATTAACATTTGATTAGAGAAGTTACAAGTTAGGCCAGTGGTTCAGCCAGAAGTACATGTACTCCCTGAAAGACCTTTGCATACCCCCAGAGTATATCAACTCATCTAGATAGTTGCCTAGTTTTGCAGGCTTCATAAGAGCACTAGCAAAGTCAATACAAACTAAAATCTTACAGACAAAAGTGAGAAAGCAAGCAAGGTTTTAGTAATAGTGTGCAGTGACCCTTGTCTTTAGGTCTGATTTTGTAGGCAAGTAGTTTAAGTAAGGTGAAACATGCAGTATGCAAGATTACTACTCTTGAAGGGGTACAGTAGACTGGAAAAGGTTGAGAACCACTGAGTTAGGCAAGCTGAGTGGATGGCTCTGAAAGTTCCAGCTATCTAGTAGCTCAGTCACCTCCCCCACCCCCATTCTGATGGAATGCACAAGGTCTGATCACAGTATATGGTGATGAATATGCAGAAGCCAGGCACAGACTTGCAGGTAATGCAATAATTGTTGCAAGAGTTTGGATTTCAGTTAGACCAACACAGTTTAAGTCCTGACATAAATGCTAATCATGTAGCAACAGTGGAGCCTTAAGTCTGTCAGGTTAGAACATTACTGTAGGAGTCTTGATTGCACAAGAGTCCCTCCTTAGGTCCCCTCTACAGTAACTTTTCAGTTGTGTCACTATACCTTTACACCTTAGGCCATCATCTTGTAGGTTGTATCCAGTAGGACATATGCAGGCATACTTTGGAGAGTGTTCATTTATCTGGGGAGCAGGCAGGCACAGATACTCACAGCCACCATTCTTCATGGTCTCATCACACCAGTTTGTGCCTGTTGGCACAAGTCAATTTTAAAATCAGACCAGTGCTTTAGTCTTGCAGACAACTGTTTAGCATTGGTACATGGCAGAGGATATACTGACTGTCCATACTTGACTGGACAGTTTCTAGGCCATGGAAATCAAGCCATGCAGTAGCAGCACAGTATACAGCTTTACTCTTTCTGGGGGACCTCTGAACAGCCCCCCCTGTACTACCACCTCTACTGTAGTGATAGTTCTGCTTAGTGTGCTTTTTGGCCAGTCAGATTTGAGCTTGTCTCCCACCTCACTCCCCTACAGGGAGATTTTCTAGGCTTCTTTAATAACTATTAAAGTCAAGTAGGAACAAGGCAGACATTTACAATGAAAGTAACATTGCCACAGTTTACATCTGGTACCTGATGGTTGAACAAGCTCGTGATACACAATGATATCCTGAGCATCGTTGAGGTTGTTCACTAGTGTAGCCAATTCAGATCCTGTAAATTTATTGGCACCATAGACTGCTTCATTCTCTCCATCAATCCAGTAGACACGGTCCTAGGAGACAAAGTTATTGCAGCCTATTATGGTTGGGACCAGTTTGGTTTGTCCATCACCAGGGATGATTAAGTTGTCCCCTGTGCATGGGGAATCTGCTTTAGTGATCACAAGTACTCTGACATATCAACGCATTTCAACTAGATTAGGATCACTCACATTATGGTTGAAGCAATGTGAAGTTCTGTTAAATTTGATAGCTAGCCTTAGTGTAGAATATATTCACTTTTGTATTTGTTACTCTGCCTCTGTATAGAGGCTACAGTAATCCCATTGCAGCAGCTTTTCTGCAGTCTTCCATTTATTAGTCTTGCTGTACACTGCCCCTCCAAAGGGAGCCTACAGTCACAATTCCCTACTGGATGCTTGGAGACTCTTACCTCAAATATTGTTAGAGCAAGAGGATGAGCAAGAAACTCATGCGATTTTAACACAATCCTACGATCCTGGCCATTCAGATCCACACTGGACAGCATATGTAGCTTTGAATCAAGCCAGTAGAGGCGGCTTTTTACAAGATCTAGGAAGAGATAAGTTGCATTTTAGCACATTGAATCTGATCACAAGCACTTGTTTTATCTGGAAAACCTCACTATTCATATTGCCTTTGGGGGTACTTAACTTTGGGTTAGTAAGAGCTGACAAATGCCATCTAGAGTGCATATGCATTTGACTTCCACTGGTAGGTTTCCCCCACATGAAGAAAAAAGTGCACTAATTCACAGAGGGCAGTGGTATTACCACAGTAGGACCTGGATTGTGGTTCTCCGAGTGGAGATTGTAGTCCTATAATTAGGACAAATATGTTTGTCAATGGTACTCTATGTTGGTGCTATCTCATGAATGGTGTGCCATTTTATCTGCCAGTATCTGCTATGGGTCAAGCTACAAGCAAGCTGTCAATGGGGAGGACACTTCAAAAGACTGCCAATGCTTTGACCAAAGCTGCTAATTTTAGAATTGGAAGAAGCTTGAATGCATAGTGCCTAGAGGCCATGGCTGCACAATAGCCATGGCTGCTCCTAGTGTGTTCAATGCCTTCTCATGGTTACCATGCTAATGTAAACTTCCACAAGTTTTCCAGGGAGTCTTGACTTGCAAACTGGGATTTCTTAAAGATCTAGTGATGTCAGTATTTCTGAAAGGCATTTTGGGCTCTCAGGGAAGTTAATTTTGCAAGAACATGAAATACCTAGTGCAATTCCATTAGGCCACTGGATGTCTGTTGTCACCAGTTGCTGTCTACCAAGTCCATTCATGCCTGCCTTTTCTATTTTGGCTGGTTCACCCCAGTCAGACCAGTACATAAAGCTGTAAAGAGTCAAGGCATTAGGCATCCTGCAGTTTAGCTATATTGTAGTTTAAATTATACTTTAACATGTAAGAAGCAATACTAGCTTGTATGTGTTGTAGTTACAGGAAGGTCTAGAATTAATCTATACATTATGGCTGAGCCAAGCCTATTCCAGTGTGCTCAACTTGTTACTGTCAAATGGGTATGTTCTGCAAGCCTGTTGCTAACCAGATTTCATTTTACTGCTTTGTAGTTTGCTTACCAATCTAGGTTAGTATAGTACCAAGATGACTTGGCATTAGTCTGTTGTGCAGTGTAATGCTCACCCAGAAAGAGGATCCACAGCTATGGAGGCTGGCTCTCTTAGGCCTGTATTAAACAGGATCTTCCTTTTAGCACCATCAACACTAGCCACTGAGATACTCTTTAAAGCTGAATCAGTCCAGTAGATGTTCTTGTATACCCAGTCAACAGCAATTGCTGCAGGACTGTGTACATTGCTTATGATTTTTAAGTGTTTGCCCACCTTGTCGCGACTATCAAGTGAGGCACTGGAAGAGGAAAAAAAGGATAAGATTTAGTCTTTGTTTCAACCACTGTACACTAGTGGAGATGTTCCAGTTGAGCTAGTAGCAGTCTGAGGCATATGTACAAATCTTGAACACAAGAATTCTGAAGCAGCTAGCCTCAAAATTGAAAGATTTGTTTAATCTAGACCCAAGATGTTTACTGCCCTTTGTTAACCTTTAGTTCAACTAAACTTTTAAAGTCAGAACAGTTGCCTCAAGTTGTGCTCATACTTTGGCTGCAACTCCAACGTCAGTAGGGGTACATGCACAGCTTTGAGTAAGAGTATCCTACTGAATAGGAGTGTTCGACTTCAAGGCTATGGTTACTGAAATTAGGAATTCTTATAGAGATTCAAGCTGTACACAAGAGAATGCTTGTCTGACTTAAGTCACAGTTTTTAGAAGTCTTTAGCCAGTCACTTTAAGAGCTACAACTTCATGAGAACAAACACTGAGGAAAGTTTGAAGCAGGCAGGTTGTTTACCTGAAAATAGCTTTTTGGCTAAAGTCAGCCCAAAAGAGTTTATGCTCAGCAATGTCAGCATCTAGAGCTATGGTGTTTCTTAGCTGCTCTACGAGCTGGAGGTATTCTTTCCTTTCCAGACCAATCTTCCTGATGTCCCGACGATTAGTGAAAATCAGACATGGTTCTTTTCCTAAAGAGGATTGAGAAGTTACTTGCTGTTCTAGTTGACACAAGTCATTCTTACTATACTAGTGTCATCCCAGATGTTTAGATGCTTTGAGTACAGTGCTGTTAGAACACTAGTCTAGCAGCCACCATGTGCAGAGATATTAAAGCATCAGCCTCCTTTGGCTCCCCTAGTGCTGATGGTGTGAAAGCATAAGTGCTTTGAGGGACAGGTCTCTCCTGCAGTTTATAGCTCAAACTGAAAGACTGCCAGTGGTGTTTTTCCTTCACCCCCAGTGTCCTCAATATTTGAGATTACTGAAGGATTAAAAAAGTACTGTGCTCAATTAAATGCCTCTGGAAGATTTCCTGTACCATACAGAGAATGATGGTACAAGTGACTTGTGGCAGTGAGGTCTTCAACCTCTGTGCTGTTGAGAGCAGAGGCTGATTTAGCAAATCTTTGAACCCAATTTGTTGGGCAGAGTTTAATCAGTCCTCTGGTGTATTTGCTATGGGGAGCTGTGTACTGCAGATCACCAGCCAGGTGCAGTAATTCTGGTGTACCTTTGTCATAGCCTCTTCAGAGGCTACCTTTTCTTATATTTCTAATGCTTTTGGGCTCCTGATAAATTGAGTATTGCTAGTTGTGCTTACCTACTGCCTTGCACACTCCGGTAGCGAGATCCATTTGATAGCCACGGCTACATTCACATTTGTAGCCTCCTTTTAAGTTAATACAGATTTGACTGCAGATCCCAGGATTCCGGCATTCATCAATATCTAAGAAAGTCTGTAAAGTTAGTATTGTAACAATAATAAGACTAACTCATTTAGGAGGTTGAGATGGTAGTAGATACTTGCCTCCACATGTTTTCCTGTTTATCAGTTCAAACCCAGCTGGGCAGTCACATTCATACCCAATAACTAGGTCTCTGCAGATATGAGAGCATCCACCATTGTTCACCAGGCATTCATTCAAGTCTGGAGTAGAATTAGAAGAGACCCAAAAAACAGTTGTGGCAACTTAATTGAAATCTCAGGCCATCCATGCCTGTCTAAATTAAAAGGCTACTAGTTCTAGAATACAGCAGAAATTCAAGTACTGGCAAAGATTCCCTTTGCAACAGACACTTAAGAGTCCTATGGGACATGTTGGTGCTCATGTTATTGACATGTAGATAGTTCTGCAAGTACATCAAGTGAGCCAACTGCAGACTTCAGCTAAGAGAACCTCAGTGCTATTTGAAGCTAGGGTTTCTGTACTATGTTTTACAGTTATCTGCAGCCTGGTTCATGACTAAGCATAAAGCAGCACACTAGTCATTTCAGTTATGTGCAAGCTTAAGTTAGAAGATGCAGGCAAGCCACTGTTCAGTTCTAACTAGAAGCAAGATCCTTTAGTCTTTAAAGGGAGTCTCCCAACCATGGAAAGTTACTTAGTGCAGGTGCCTTTAGTCTGATTCTTGCAGGCAAGAATCAGACTAATCTCAAGCCTGTTGAGTGACATTCCAAGTAGGTGGCTCACTTACTGCATTCCTTGAGGGGTTCATCACTCCAGTCCCGGCAGTCCTGCTGCTGATTACACACTTTGCTGATGTCTATGCATTCCCCACTTCTGCACTTGAATTTGCCAGATCCAGAGCACTGGTTGACTGTCAAGATAATGGGAGGGAAAGGGCCATTAGGTAAAAATCTAGAAAGCCCTGTTATAAACAAGAAGAGTTTCACTACTTAGTTCTGTTCTTACCATTTTTACAGTTGACTTCATCAGTTCCATCTAGACAGTCTCTTACACCATTACATTGCCTGCTACCATGGATACAATTCCCATCTTCACATTTGAACTGGTCTGGTCTACAAGTCCGGGAAGCTGAAGAGAGAAGTGCTACAGAGTTAGAATCCTGAAGGTCTTGGTGACTCAGTTACAGAAGTAATTGAAGCCTTAAGATGTTTTGGGAGAGCCAGTGATTGAACTAGGGAAGAGGTAATGAGTTGAAATTTCTCCCCTTTAATAGAAAGGAGTGGGACTGCTAAACACGGAGGATGGAGTGGAGGTTACAGATAATCTAAGCATGGCCCAATATCTAAACAAATACTTTGCCTCAGTCTTTAATGAGGAGCTTAGGGATAATGGTAGGATGTCAAATGGGAATGAGGATATGGAGGTAGATATTACCACATCTGAGGTAGAAGCCAAACTTGAACAGCTTAATGGGACTAAATTGGGGGGCCCAGATAATCATCCACGAATATTAAAGGAACTGGCACATGAAATTGCAAGCCCATTAGCAAGAATTTTTAATGAATCTGCAAACTCAGGGGTTGTACCATATGACTGGAGAATTGCTACAGTTCCTATTTTTAAGAAAGGGAAAAGTTATCTGGGTAACTACAGGCCTGTTAGTTTGACATCTGTTGTATGCAAGGTCTTGGAAAAAAGTCAGAGAAAGTTAAGGACATTGAGATCAATGGTAATTGGGACAAAAATACAACATGGTTTTACAAAAGATAGATCGTGCCAAACCAACCTGATCCCCTTTGAGAAGGAGACTGATTTTTTTTAGACACAGGAAATCCAGTGGATCTAATTTACTTATTTCAGTAAGGCATTTGATATGGTTCCACATGGGGAATTAGCTAAATTGGAAAAGATGGGGATCAATATGAAAATTGAAAGGTGAATAAGGAACTGGTTAAACAGGTTGTACTGAAGGGTGAAATGTCAGGCTGAGGGAGGTCTAGTGGAGCTCCTGAGGGATTGGTTTTGGGACCAATCTTATTACTGACCTTGGCACAAAAAGTGGGAATGTGTTAATAAAGTTTGCAGATGACAAAGCTGGGAGGTATTGCCAATACAGAGAAGAACCAGGATATCATACAGGAAGATCTGGATGACCTTGTAAACTGGAGTAATAGGATGAAATTTAATAGTGAAAAGTGCAAGGTCATGCATTTAGGTAATAAACAAGAATGTGTTATAAACATGGGACATCAGTTGGAAGTAACAGGAGGAGGACCAGGACCTTGGAGTATTGGTTGAATCACAGGAGGCCTATGAGCTGCCAATGTGATATGCCTGTGAAAAAAGCTAATGCGGTCTTGGGATGCATCAGGCGAGGTATTTCCAGTAGAGATAAGGTGGTGTTAGTACCATTATACAAGGCACTGGTGAGACCTCATCTGGAATACTGTGCAGTTCTGGTCTCCCATGTTTAAGAAGGATGAATTGAAACCAGAACAGATACAGAGAAGGGCTACTAGGATGATCTGAGGAATGGAAAAACCTGTCTTATGAAAGGAGACTCAGAGCTTGGCTTGTTTAGCCTAAGCTAAAGGCAACAGAGGGGAGATACGATTGCTCTATAAATATATCAGAGCAATAAATACCAGGGAGGGAAAGGAATTATTTAATCTCAGTACCAATGTGGACACAAGAACAAATGGATATAAACTGGCCATCAGTAAGTTTAGACTTGAAATTAGATGAAGGTTTCTAACCAGAGGAGAAAGGCTGTTCCAGAACTTCACAAGGGGAGCAGTGGGGGCAAAAGACATATCTGGCTTCAAGTCTAAGCTTGATAAGTTTATGGAGGGGGATGGTATGATGGGATAGCCTAATATTGGTAATTGATTGGTCTTTGACTATTAGCAGTAAATATGTCCAATGGCCTGTGATGGGATGTTAGATTAGGTGGGATCTGAGTTACTCCAGAGAATTCTTTCTTGGGTGCCTGGCTGGTGAGTCTTGCCCACATGCTCAGGGTTTAGCTGATTGCCATATTTGGCATCGGGAAGGAATTTTCCTCCAGGGCAGATTGGCCAAGGCCCTGGGTTTTTTTTGGCCTTCCTCTGCAGCATGGGGCACAGGTCACTTGCTGGAGGATTCTCTGCACCTTGAAGTTTTTAAACCATGATTTGAGGACTTCAATAGCTCAGACATAGGTTAGGGGTTGGATACAGGAGTGGGTGGGTGAGAGTCTGTGGCCTGTGTTGTGCAGGAGGTCAGACTAGATGATCATAATGGTCCCTTCTGACCTTAAAGTCTATGACTGTACAACAGTTACTTACGGCAGTTTGTTTCATCACTTCCATCCTTGCAGTCTGAGTCTCCATCACACCGCCACTTCTTGTGAATACATTCTCCTGAGCCACATTGTACTTCACTAGGAGAACATTTCACAGGACGGGCAGGCTGGCGGCCACATTGCTCTAGAGATTCATCTGACTGGTCTGAACAGTCTGCGTCATCATCACATACCCAGCTAATAGGGATACAGCTAGAACTTTTACATTGAAATTCATGTGCTCCACAAGTAGGTGGTGTGCAGTCCAGTTCATCACTACCATCACTGCAGTCATCCTGGCCATTACAGACAAAGTTTTTGGAGATGCATCGCCCACTGGAGCAAGTGAACTCTGCAGGGCTACAAGTTACATTGCCTGGTAATAGAGAGGGAATTCAATTAGTGTCAGGATTTTAGAACTATGAACTATGACTGCACCATCTGGTTTTCTACAGCAGGTTCTTAATTGACCTAACTCAAAAGTTAGTCTTCTACAAAGGGGTAGTGGTGAAGATCACTTATGCAAGTATTTACTTCAGAAAATTCTAGTTAGCCACTGCAGTCATTAAAACTATTGCCATTCTGTGTTAGGTTCATGTCCCATATTTGGATATTCTATTCCTCTACATCTATGCAAGCCTTTACTCTGAAGCTGGGTATAGTGTCTAAGTCTTAGAGACACTTTTACAGTATCAACTCAGAGGACATTTGTTTTAGAATGTGAGCTTCTTGCACCTTGCACATCCTCTGTGCATTTTGTTGAGTTGGTTCTTGAACATCTGAGACTGGAGGGCAGTGGGGAATAGTAGGGAGGAAGCTCTGCACACTCTTTGAAAGTACAGGCTAGGGGAAGCTAGATTTTATTATCTTTGGTAAGATCTATGTTAAGAAAATAAGCTGCTGTCTAAATCTAGAGATAGAGTCCCTTTTAGTACATGTTTACGAAGTGGGGAATTTGTTAGTGTAGCAGCTAAAGCCAACTGCTACGAGGCTTTATAGAACAGCAGCTTTATGAAGTCCAAATGACAGGGGACTAGCCACATGAGTATTATAGTACTAAGTGGATCACCACTAAGCAAATGACAGTTTTGCTCTCTAATGAACTGTATAATAGTTAGGATGGTCCAACAAGTTAGTTTTGCTTTGAGTCTTGAAAAGAATCATTGCTATTTCATTCCATTCCTTGGAGTGTATCCATTTGGAGAGAGAATGGATTACTACTTAGCCACTGCAGAGAGCCTGGTAGTTGGTACTCAAACTATAATTCAGATTTCATGTTAGGAGGCAGTGTCCTTGCTTAGAGGCACTTATTTTAGCCTTTTAAATTTGTCTGATATTAGACCCATTGTAGCACTTACAATGGTAGTCCTCACCATACAAATGAACAAGTTTTAAAATCACTTATAGCAAGTTCAACTGAATAGGACTAGGAAGAGTAGCATTTGATTGTATGATGTGACTACTAACAGTCACTCCAGTTGAGTTTACAGAAGTTATAGTTCTAAGAGTTGGCTATTTTACACAGCTAGTTCATCTGCAGGCCAAGTACATTTGAAAAAAAGCTATACAGGCTACCATTTGTTTCTTCCCTTACCACAATTCTCTTCATCTTCACCACTGTCACAGTCATTTTCACCATCACATTTCCAGGACAGAGGGATACACTGAGTTGATCGAGGACCACAGCTGATTTCATTTACCCGGCATGTTCTCAGGTCTATTGAGGAGTGAATTTGAGAGAGAGAGGGGTCAGTTTCAAGAGCTACTTAGGAGGTCTAGAGTTTAGGTTTTAAAGATTCTACTCAAAGTGTTTAAATCCAGATATTGCTCTTTGTGAAAGTGTAAAGCTGCAGTAAGTTCACTGCTGTTTTCACTGTCCATCCCAAGTGAAATGTAGAGTCAGTTCTAATACTTTGACCATTAGAAAGGGCCTCAGGTTGTTCTAGGAGAGGAAGAACTGTTTTATCTGGGCTATGGAGGTTACCTTATGAATTATGCGGATGTCTATCTGTACGGCACATGTTATTTTAGAGTTACTGTTTCATTCTCAGAGGAGTAGTGATACAGGGTAGGGCTAAGTTAGTTAAGAAGGCAGTTAAGTCTGCCTGTGCAGTCCCATGCAAATGTTTGAAATTCTTACTCAGTCTTTCCCTTCATTAATACTGTAGCAGTGGGTGCATGAACTAACTTTCAGGTGCAGCCAGGGCCATGAGGAACCCTTTAGAGTGCTGTATTCACAATCAAGGTCTAGAAACTGAGTCAAGGTCTTCTACTCTGTTTCCCATAACTGAATTGGAGTCTACAGAATGCATCAAGGGCAGGAGGACAAGGCAATTCCAGGACATGCTCAAAGATCTTCAGACATTCTATTACAGACATCCCTGTTATGTTTCCACATAAAAGGGAATCTTGAGCAGCCTTAATAGCCCACAGGTCTGGCTAAGATTACAAAGGTAATGGGGGCTTTATGCAGATACTGAAATAGATTAATTGATCAGACACTGAAGTCTCTCCCTTGTTCCTGATGAGATAATCTGTAACTCTGAAGACTGTTCTTTGAAGGGGCTTTCAAGTAGGGCTGACAATACCCTAGTAGCCTGAAGAGCTCAAGTAGTGGGTATATGCAACTGATTGCTTATAATAAGAAGCTAGTTTTAAAACCTAGAGTTATGACGACAGGCTACAAGATGGACAGTTTTTGGTTGAGAGATTTAATTTTCCTGCTCAGATTTAATTTGCTTGTCAGCACAATGATAGGCTCACTTACGGCACAGTTCAGGGCTTTCATCAGATCCATCTTCACAGTCTGGGTCCCCATCACACTGCCACCTGTTAGGGACACACTGACCACTGTTGCACACAAAGTCAGATTCAGCACAGGTCTTTTTCACTGCAAAGGAAGAGTTCCAGTATGTTTATGTACAATTATATCTTAACAGCCGATCTCCTAGGATCAAGAACCTAGGATGCCACAAGCATTTTACTGCAAGCCTAATGGATGTTTAGGATACTCATCTCCTGTGTTATGGTGTGAACTTCTGGAGAGTTGTACCAATTAATATGTTGGCTATGAGCAGTGAGATATTATGGTTTACAGCCTTCAAAGAATTGCCACTCTGAGCATTATCTTCACTCCTCCCACCCAAAGCTGCTTTATAAAGCACTAATAGTTTGAGTGTATTGGATGCAAAGCAAGTGGTCTTTTCAAAGAGTTAAGCTATTAAAGATTGCAAGACCAACATCTGCTTGTATCCATTTGTAAGATAATGCACAGATACAGCAATCCTGCCAATATTTGTGGCCAACAAGTCATGAGTTGCTCATCAGTGGACATCTTAGATTTAAGTCAAATTTTAGAGTCTAGATTAGGTTGAGGTATTAACAGGCCAGAATTCTAAGTTGCACACAAGAGGGACTTCAATAAAGTCAGACTGAATTAGAATGGTTCTCACATCTGCATTACAGTTTAAAATGTATATACAAGTACTTAGTAGCTTGGGTGGAAAGAAACAGCTTCTGGTCTTTTTTGCACTTCAACTTTTTGCTTTCAAAAGGCCAGCCTCAGCCCTGCAAGAGAAGTCTAGTTTGTTAGTGAACATCAGTTCTCATGTCAAGTTAGGGGGAAGGTGAAGGAAGGTGCAATTTGTTAATATTTGTTTCAAGTGAGAAATATGGTATTATTGACAGTCAGAATAATCTGACCAATATGTTGACTGAAAAAAACAGTAGGTGTAGCAGAGATGTACAAATCACTGAGCTATCCCTCCCAGTGACTGAGCATTGAGCTGCTAAACCCAGGGTTGTGAGTTCAATCCTTGAGGGGGCCACTTAGGTATCTGGGGCAAAAATCAGTACTTGGTCCTGCTAGTGAAGGCAGGGGGCTGGATGTGATGACCTTTCAGGGTCCCTTCCAGCTCTATGAGATAGGTATACATCACTGTAGGCTACATGTTTGCTGGTGGATGAAGTTTTAACTGTCAACTCTTGCTTTTGAAGAGCTCAGTCTGCAATAGATTACAGTGTTCCTCTTTTGCACAGGAAATTCAATTCAGTCCTTTAACAAATGCAAGTATTGTATTTAATTAGTGATTAGCCAACATATGATTAGACACGGTGGAAATTGGATACCAGGGGAATTTAATACTACCTGATGTGCTAGAGGAAAGGAAATGGAGGCTGTAATCCATAATGATTTTCACTAATATTAATCTACTATGATTTGTTATTTTATAAGATAACTCATGAGTTAGGTTTAACAGATTCTTGAAGGCAGAGTTGCACTGCAGTAGTAAACTGGTTTTAAGTAGAAATATTTAGCTAGTTCAGAGGGACACTGCAGGAAAAAGCAAGGAAACAGCATTCTAGCTAGTTTTTCCCTTTTCAGCTCCATGTGTGTCAAGGCACTGGTGACAAAATGGTCTAGGACTGCACAGGCAGCTGTAAGGAGCTCAGGACAGAAGAAGCTGACTAGTTGTCAGTTTCCTTGTACAACCCTCTAAGATAGTTAGATTGTCCCTGAACAAAGCAAGAGAGCTATGGAACACCACTGCAGACAGACATATTTGGAAAGAGGGGTACCCCTAAAGATAGCTTTATGGGGCAGCCAATGAAGTACTTTGCTTGTTGATATATTTTAAGCTGTCCAGCCATCTAGGTAGGTGTTCCAGTCATATCAGAGACTGACAGCTTTATGCTCAAGTTTGTCACTATCTTAAGTGATGTCTTTATAGCTATGGGAGGGGTCAATTACCTTGACTAGACAGAACAGGTTGCTTTGAGGTTTAGCTAGAAGGGCACTATAGCTGCCTGGACTCAGTCCTGCAGAAGCCTGAATGCAAGTTTTAAAGCTACACCTGTGTGAGAATACACTATTCTTGAACAAGACCAAGATGGCATTAGATTTGGATATCCTATAAAACCCTGGTTTGTGAGCCTGTTGACTCTACTGCCTCCCTCTGCCTGGCTCACTCACCACTAACCAGATATTAGCATTAGTGGAACTCTTCTCCTAAGCAAGACTTTGTTATGCCTCACCAATGGAGTTTACTCAAGGAACACTTTGCAGTTGCACAAAGGCTTACCACAGGAGCTCTCATCACTGCCATCAGAACAGTCTTCATCTCCATCACACTTCCATAACAGAGTTATACAGCGTCCATTACTGCACTGGAATTGAGATTCTTCACATTTTGCTCTTGCACCTTGAATTAAGAAGGTCAGTTAGTCAAGCTACTATAGCTACATTTTACTGATGGGCCTTTTTCACTTAGAAGCAAGAGTAGGTAGAGTGTGGGAAAGATTACCTGCTCTGACTTCAAATGCAAGAGTGTCTCACTCTGCATCTCTGAACTATACAAGAGTTCTTTGGACAATATTTATTAAGTAGACTGTTTGGCCAAGTGTGGTATGGTCAGGTTTACTGGGTTGAAATCCACTAAGCCTAGGAAGCTTCAGGGATGACTTATCACATCCAGTTATGTTTTCCATGCCAGTATCTCATGTTACCTCACTCTATGGCAGAAATAGACATGGTTTACAACACACATTTGCCCTTGCAATAAGATGACAGCTGTGGCAATTCATACACTTGTGTTCCTCAGTTAGGTGCTTTAGAAAGGAGCCCAGCCTATTTTAAATCTGTGACAGCATATGGAGGAAGGCTAGGTTTCAGCTCTATTGTGGAAGCTTTTAGAAGAGTTTCCTACTATATGGAAATTGAAGAGTCTGGCAATAGTAAGTAGGTTACATACTCTGCCGGTCAATAGAGCTTCAAATCCAGGGCAGAACAAAGTCTTAGTATTAAGTTACAGCACTTAAGTTTTAATCATTACAAGTTCAAGGATAAGTGTTGTGCCTCATGCAGACCTTGTCTGTGTATGGGCAGCTCAGTTAGATTGCCTTTGTTTGGCGTTGGTTTTAGTTAGAAGCGTGTAGTATTTGTCAATAGATTTGAAGGCAGTACTTCAAAAAATCAGAAGAAGCCATTACTTTTATTTTCTGTACTAGAATTGTTTGCCAAGTGTTTGAGTTAGAGAAAGATGGGTACAAATGTTTACAGCTCTGTTGCACTATGGGTATTGGTTATGATTATGTATTCTGTTTGCAAGCTGGACTCACTACATCTTTCTGTACATGTTTCATAAGTAGGTTTTCCCCAGTACAACTTGTTCTAGTGAAGCTGAATGACCCTATTCCTCATAGGAGAATCACATTATGCCACACAGACACTGATATCAAACCAGTATCAGCTTCAGTACAGCAGCAGTCTCTCTAGCAGTTGCACAAGCCTTGTCTTGTGTGCTTACATGCATTACATTTATGTTTTAAGGTCTAGAGGAGTGATTATAGCATGATGCAAGACTCCTGCTTCTCCCTCATTTGTTGCATCATTTGATGAGTTATTTTCTTGGCATCAAGGCTAGAAGGCATCTATTTTTAGATATTACAAAAAATCCACACCATTTGTTGTTTGCAATCTATTCTAGCAAGAGTAAAATGCAAGCCAGTATACCAAGTCTCTTCAATTATATCACAAGAGCACAGTCAACTTGCTGACTTAGTTAGCAGGAAGTCCACTGCATAACATGGGGTGGCCATCAACTTGCCACTTGGTGGTCCCAAAAGTACTGGCAGAACGAATTGGGTGAGGGCAAGTGCAATCTCACCTGCAGAACATCTAATGTTGTCAATACATGCTGTGCTGCCAAATGTCAGCCTATATTAGGAAGCCAATGTATTTCAAGTTTTGTATGCAAGTTGTCTTTAACAGTTTAAATATCTTTCACTGCTACAATGTCTGACAAGCAGATGAAACTAGATCAGTTTTTGATTAGATCTGTCAAGACATAACATCTCATTTTATAGGATGTGTTACAGTAGTGAAATACCAGTTAAACTGAACTGATTTAATAGTCAGATCTTTTGCTATGATTATCCACTCCAGCCTTGCATGTCATGCAGAAGTTCAGCCAGTGGAGAGTGCAGGTAGTCAAAAGCAAACATGCTATTGTTTGGGGCAGATGAAGATAGTAACAGGTCCTAATCTAGCAGGAGATAGGTCTCTAGTGTTTTGGGACCCTTCATTCCCCTGCCAAAATGGGATCATTCAAGGAGAAAAAACAAAAAAGTTTTAAATGCCACATTCAGAAAGCATGCTTAGTTGTAGATGCAACATCTACATAGATCACATTACTGCAACTCTAGTGACATCTGCATTATTCTACATAAGTCTGCATTTAAGCATTTAACTCCAAGGGAAATTTAATCACTTGATACTTCAGTTTAATCACTACTGCTGCAATGATTGAGTTCAGGATTGCAAGTTCATCATTTGATTAATAGTACTACTAATCTGTAGGAACAAGTTAGAGTAGTTAACCTTTACTATTTTTAAGGATGTGTTTTGTTCCAAAAGACTTCCAGTTTTAGAGCGCTGAACCAGCTACACTAAACAGCTGCTCTTCAAATAACTTGATTTATAGTCATTTTGGCACTAGAATAGGAATGGTCTACACCCCAAATTAAGCACCAGTCTGTACTTCTGAGTCTAAAGACAGAAATACTTGTCCTTTGCCAAACACTGGGGCAGTGGCAGAGCTATCCTTTACCCTGGATTTCTTCCTCCCCTCCTTGATTTGTTACATAGAATATCATGGTTGGAAGGGACCTCAGGAGGTCACTAGATACTGCTAGCTAATGCTTAGAGGTTGCATAGTACTGTGAGAATGGGTTCTGTGAAGTGCTACAAGTAGTTTGCAACAGTAACCTAGAAGCAGAAGTTGCTGATTATATTGGGACATGTAGGTATGAAAGGGCAAGATCACACCTCTAAGAACTTAAACTTAACACTAAAGATTACAGATCATTACCATTTGACTCTGAACCTGGATGCATGAGCATGAGCCCCTTTACCTTAAGATTTGTTCATACAGTATGTCTATATCGAACACATTCCCACAAGTCTACATCCCTGTAGCAGGAAGCTCAATGAGAAATGTTACTGTTGATTTGCCTTTTCCTTAAACTAGGCAAATGAGATTTACTTGCACCATGTACATATTAGAAATCACTCAAGTTAGACTGTTGGCAATCTAGTCCTATACCTCCACTCAGAGTGGATGCGTTACTTGTTTCAAAAACAGTGTAGTAGCAGCATAAGCTGTTCTGGGCAAAATCACCACCTCTGTTCCTATTTAAGGGACTGGATTACTCGAGATCAAGTTGTTTGATTTTTCAAATAAATGAAATTAGCTCTGCTTTTCCAAACTGAGGCTGGGATATTGCTGTAGTGGTCATATTAGTTGGTCTTCCCTGAGGACTGTCAAGTAAGAGTCTGGAAGAAGAGTCTGTTCTTGGAAGTAACAGTTATGAGGTCCAAATAACCCGATTACAGAAGAACCAGAATTGGGGATCTATCAAAGTAAGCTTTAAAAAAAAAGTAATGGGTAATTCCCATCCAATTGCTTTAGCTGGTTTCAGCCTAAGCCACTTCAGTTGTAGTTGTACATGCTATGCCTCTTCATTTTTGGCATTTACTAGTTTTCTGAAATTCAGATTTTTTTTTTTTAAAAAAAAGCTGATTTTAACACTTGACTGATTTTCACCCAGATTGTGGGAAGGCTGGGTCCTAGAAAAGAGACTCCCCACCAGACTTCAGCATGTCTGTTTCTTCTGCACAGACAGCAGGGGAGTGAAATGGGCAAGGAGCTGGGTCCTGGAAAGTGAGACTGACTGCTGCAGCAACAAGCCTGCAGAGAGCCAAAGCCTGCACCCATTAAATACTGCTCCCCCACAACCAGACAGCAACCCCTTCTGACCCTAGACCTTCAGCACAGCCCCAGGCAGGGGAAGCTGGGAGGGCTGAGCTGAAGGGTCCCACCCAACCATCTGCGTCTCTCCTGACATTCAGCACATTCCCATCTGCTGCCTTTGCATGGTGGGCAAGCAAGATGGTTTCCAGAACCTGCTTCCCACCCAGGGCCTGTTGCTGCAGCATTTAGGAGGCTTACATGGAGCAGAAGTCTTCAATTACTATATTGAGTATCCCCTGTGATTGTCAGGCACTCCTTTTCTGTAGGTCAAACTGTGACCCTCTCAAGTCTCCCTCCCACACACACCCCAGTTGGGAGCCTGCTGTGAGCAGAAGGGCTCAATGCTTTTGTTAAGGTCATGCTTGGTCCATGATATCACTGTTACACCACTCAAGATTAGAAAGAAACAGATGTTCATTACTACTTTGTATATGGTGGAGGGAGTATTACATGCTCTTCCCTTTATCCCTGGGAGCAGTTCTAGCTACTTCATGTTTTCTCTTTGGCAAGGAGCTCGAGTGTCATCCCAAGTGCTGATACTGACTAAGGAGATCTGCTTGGAGGTGTTGACTCTGTCCTTTTCCTGAAGTAAGAAGTAGTTTACTGCCAGTGTCAGCAAGGCCTCTGAGAGTGGCATTTTCTAAAGTGCATTCTCCCCCAACTAACCCACCATTTCCCAATCCTAAAAATCTATCTCAAGTTGCTAGTACATTCAGCAGTTGCCAGACAGCAACAAATGCAAGTCATCATAACAGGTCTGGTGAACCCTAATTGATGGTCACCAACTAGACATCAAATCAAAACAATAGCTAAGGTGTTGTTGCAAATGTTAGCTTTTTAGTTTAACAGCTGTAGGCAGAACAATTAAAAAAGACACCTACATATGGGCTTAAACACACTCAGGATAATTAAACCTAAATTGTTCTTTCAGGTTTGTGACTATAAAGTCAAAGTTCACCTCTCCCCCACAATGCCAACCAAAAGAGCATTTACACAAAAATAGAAACCGCAGTTGGCCTGAGCTGGGGCCAGTGTCACTAGCTACTAGAGCAACACAGGAACCACCAGACAACTCCTGAAAGATACTCATTCAGTATTTGGCTATACAGTATTCGATAGCTCATAAGTACACACTACAGTCTCCTCCCCCCCCCACCCCCCATGCAAGCCAGCCAGCCTCTTTCCCCACACCCAAACTTCATCCTACAGCTGGAATAAGGAGGCAGCCAAGTGTAATTGGCCCCAATTGTGTGGCAAGTACTATGAACCTTACCATGCTTCTTGCAGGGATTGGAAATAAGAGTGAAATCCTGTAATGGGCTCTTACAAAACTCAAGTCATTTCCTCAACGTCTATTGTTTGGATGGCAAGCTAATGAAGCCACAGGGATTGGGGCCCACCTACCACTGAAAGTGGGGAAGCATTCCCCTCCCACGTAGGGAGTGAGGGAGGGGTACTCCCCTCCATAAGCTAGTCCTCTGCCGATGTCTTCAGACCACAGGGCTCCGACTTTCCCATACTCCTGCACGCTCAGGAGCGACAAGATCCGTGTGCTTGTTACTCAGCTGCTGAGCTATGGAGGAGGAGCAGTTCCTCCTCCACTCTTTCCCTGCGTGGCCCTCCCCACCCCCGAACACGGCTAGTCACGAGCCTGCCTGAGAGCGCTCGCGCGCCCTGCTCTCCTCCAGTGGGACCCTCTGGATGCAGCAGCTCAGTAACCTACATGCAGGTTCATTGAAAGCGTGATTCCCCAGCACGCGCCGGGGGTGGGGAAAGGAACTAAATCCCCATTGTCCCCGCAGAGGTGCCTCACGTGAAAGCGGGCTCAGTGTCAATCCAACAGCACGCGCCCACCCCCTACCCGCCCCGGCTGTAGGGCTGAGACACACAGGGGAGGCGGGGAGGGAAAAGGGACACCCAATAAAAACGCCCCGAGCCCCACGGTCGCTACTCACCGCGCACACAGCCGCGCTCGCCCAGCAGCCAGCAGAGCGCCGCCAGGAGCCAGAGCCCCCGGAGCGAGGACGTGCCCATCGTGTGCAGCAGCTGCTGCGCGCACAACAAGTGAGCAGCCGGGGCGGGGGGAGCTCCCCGGTTTTCGGCACCTTGCCCGGCCGCCTGCAGGGAAGGCAGCTCCGGCAGGAAGGAGAGGAGCGCGCGCACCGGCCCGGGCTAGTGGGGAGCAGCGAGCCGGAGACATGCACAAGGGGGAGGGTGTCCCCGCGACGCTCTTATACGAACCGCCCAGCTCCTGTGTGCGGCGGCCGCCCGGTGACTCACGGGGGCCCCCGCCAGCCGCTGGTTGGCTCTCGAGCGCCTCCAATCCCTGCCGCCTGCCCTAATTTCCTGATCCACGCAACCTGCCGATGGCAGCTGTGCTCGCTCCTCCATCCCGCCGGGGCTGCTGCTGGGCAAGGCAGGGGCACGGCCGCACAGGTGAAGCTGCTGCGAGCTGTTGGCATCACCTGTGCGCGAGCGGCTGCCGCAGTAAGTAGTGACTTCCCGCTAAGGGGCTTCCTGGGGGGCGGCCGGGGGAAAGCGTTGGGGGCACCTGTGCTTCTGCATAATAACATAGACTTGATGGGAGGATGGGCGGGGAATGTATGCCCCGGCCGGGATGATTTTTGGACATGCCTGTGCCTTGCCCTCTGTGACAGGGACCGATCTAGAGTTATGATGGTTAATGACTGTTCCGTTATTATTAACAATAAGCATCAGTAGAGATCGCTCATCCAGGTTTCTAGTTGGTATATTTAAAAGCTTGCATATAAACGTGGACTCACTCTAGTGAAAACTGAGTATTTTCTGAAAATACAGTTCCCTTTGATTTTTTGTTGCATGCATGTAGTTTATCCTGTGCAACAGAAAGCCACCCAAAATACCATATTTCAGAGGAAATTTCCTTCTTCTGCGTTCTCTCAGCCATCATTCTAGTTTGCATATTAATAACAGTGTATATTGAAATTCACTTTGCACATTGATTTTTCTCCAAATAACTGTCTTTTAGGCTTCTATTCATGCATGCATGTACGCTTACATGTGGTTTTCCTTCTGTAATAGAATATGACTTAAAATAACACATCCCTACTACTGAGGAAGAAAATTGCTACTTCTGCATTCTCTCATCAAGGATTATAGTTAATTGCTAATTATACAAAATTATATGTTGAGGTCCTAGAATTAAAATCTTAACCTTTTATTTAGGGAGAAGAATTGGTAGTTTTATCTTCTTTTGTAGACTTTCTAACATTCAATTATAAGTCTTTGTGAAAGAAAAGAGAGATCTGTATAAAACATATTTGTTTTTTTATGGTACTTTTAGAATTTATAATTAAGTGTTAGTGCTCCTCTGTTTTCTCATCCACATATTTTAGTAGATCTGTTATTTTATGTTAATATTATATACCAGGCTATTAATACCTTGGTGAGGGCAGAAAGCTCCTCAAGCTGCTGAATCCTAAAGACAATGGAAAGAGGTGATTGCTATTTCAGTCTTTTGACATTAAATGCCATGCTAAATCTTTCTCAGCCTACAATTAAAAAATACATGTTTTTAGAGCTGTGCCTATGAGTCCATTGATGAAACAGTATCTCTTAGTTTCTAGACTTCTTGGATATTGTAACATTTCCCTGTATGCTGTTTTCAGAGTGATGCTCTTCTTGGATCTTATCAAGTTGTGCCATCTTACATGATCCCGTGAAAGACATATTGTACTACCACATTGGAATGGAATGTTCTTTCAATTGATGTAGTGAACATATCTCAAGGCCCCAAATGGGCAGTAGTCACTGGGCTTGGTGCTTGCTATAAGAAGCAATGTTTAATTTCATATATCTGGAATGAATCTAGGGATCACATCTCTAATACCAATGTATGTATGAGGAACGAGCGTATATTGTCCACTACTCAACACCTATGCTACTGTAATGCCAACAGACCCCGGTTGTCAGCAGGCAGGATTGAACCTGGGACCTCTGGAGCTTAGTGCATGAGCTTCTACCACATAAGCTAAAAGCCAACTATCTGTTTAAATAAATAAATTAAATTAATGGAGATATCCTATCTCCTAGAACTGGAAGGGACCTTGAAAGTTCATTGAGTCCAGCCCCCTGCCTTTACTAGGCAGGACCAAGTACTGATTTTGCCCCAGATCCCTAAGTGGCCCCCTCAAGGATTGAACTCACAAGCCTGGGTTTAACAGGCCAAGACTCAAACCACTGAGCTATCCCTCCCTCTCCCCCCTGTTAACTAAGGCTGTAGAGCAGACTCATTTTTTCTCTCTCTCTCTCTGGTCTCAGTACCACTAGATGGGACAGAACACCACACCCAGGAGGTGTGTGGGTTACACTACCTCATGGCTTTTGGGGTTCTGTGCTCCCAACACGGCTCATATGCTGCATCAACAGATGCTACAGAACAGTCTGATCTCTTGGATACATATATATTCTATTGGGGTTTTCATAAGATTGTATTGGCAAATTCACACCATTTCAAATAAGAAAAAAGGTATATGTGTGGGAAGCGGGGATTAGGGTTTTCAGGATGGCTGATGAGTCACTGACAGTTTAAGTGGCTATAGTAAAAACATTGCTGCTTCTTGTAGATTTTAAGTATGCAGTATTTCCTTGGGTTATATGCATGGTTTGCTTTATTAAAATTGAACAACCATGTAAATATTTTATTCTCTTTATAGGCACATGTTATATACTATACACTCAATGCAGTGACACAATGTTAGACCCTGATCCTGCAAAGACTCAAGAATGTGCATAATTTTATTTATGTGAGTAGTCCCTTTGAAGCCAATGGGCCTGCTCACGTGTATGAATTTAAACAGCCTTAGAGTCCAAAATGTATCTTCAGTTTAAACACACAAACAAAACAACAGTAGTTCACCTAGACTAAACACAGAAAACAATTACAACAATATTAGTCTAGAATGATCATCCCCTTCTGTGCTGATACCCACAGGAAGAAGTCCTGGAGAGAGAAAATCTTCATGCGTACATCCTAATGGAGACTCCTCCATCACCTGAACATCATCCTGTTGGGGTTTGCACTTTATGAAAAAGGTGGTGTGGCATGCCCCCAAAATTGGGTTTCTTGGAGGTCCATGGGAGTCCAGGGCCATCTGCATGGGATTCTTGTGCCTTTGCACCAGCTCTGGTCTCTGTTGACCTCGTTTCATGTGGAAGTGGGGAGATCCACAAGCAAAGGGTTCCCTGTGCACGCAGAACTAGGGGTTATGATCTGAGCCATGTCTTCTGCATTAAAATATTAATATTATATGTAAACCATAAAATATACAGAATGTGTGGAGTGCTGAGCTGCTATTTCTTGTAGCATCTGGACATTAACCTTGCTTGGTTTCTGAGATCTCACAAGATTAGACACCTGGGGAAATGAATTCTAATCCTGGTTCTACCACGGACGCCTTCTGTTTTATTGGATAGGTCAGAACTTGAGAGTAGTTACATGCATTTGACTCTCTGTGTTTTAGATTCCTCCTTCATAAATTGGGTCTGAAGATACTTACCTTGCTCATATGGCTGTTGTGATGATTAATTAGTTACTGTGTGCAAAGTGCTTTAAAATCTGAAATGGTATATAGTGTAAAATATGAAATAATAATTAGTACTATAATTATGTATTACTTATTTTTATTATTAGTGAACTCTCCAAGGGAAATCCTGTTTTACATATGTTTCCAGCCCTATAACTGATGGATATTTGGGTTTTTGTTTTGAATGTTTAGTGAAATTCTATTGGAGAACCTGGAAGAGATGGAAGGTCCAAGAAGCAAGTTGAATCTGTCATCCACAGTCCCGGTCTTGGAAAGTGACTCGGGGAAAAACAAATGGCATCACCAGGGACATAGCCTCACCATTAACTTTGACATCTGGATTTGTGGTGGACCCTGGGCTGAAGAGGCTTTCAGATCACCTCAGACCTGACAATGAGGTTTTTAACAATTTACCTGAACAAAAGTTTAAGACTGTTACTCTCAGAATGTCTGTTTTGGAGGATAAAGTCTCAGCATTGGAGGCTTGATTTAGTATTTACTGAAGTTACAAAAGAAAATAAAGAAGTAAAGAACAGGATGGACCTTTTGGAGTACAAGCAGTGCATAAGAAAGCTTAGTAGGGTTGGTGTTCCTGAGTTCTTTTGTCTTGAAAGATCCTATAGCATCCTTTTCCAAAGGGGTGCCAGCGGTACTGGGATTGACGCCCTCTGAGATCTTTCTTCTAGAATCAGTCAGATTTTTGCTTCTCTTGCACCACTGACAACCTGCTGTGAGGATAATTCTCATTACCCGTTCTGCGCTTAACACAAGAAGTAGGATTTTGAAAGCCTCCAGGATCTTGAGTGAAGTAAGGTGTCAAGGAAAGAAAGCAAGGTTATATCCATAGCATGCCACTAATTCAGTAAAGAAAACGCCTTTGTGGCTGTGAAGAAAAAAACTGCACAGCATTTTGCTTTATTGTCACCTGCAAAACTGAGGGGTCCCCATGGTTGCAACAAATGTTTATTTGGACCTGTGGCTGATATTAATCATTTCATAGATCAGTGTATGGCTGAATTAACAGAGTAGGTGAAAGAGGCAGATTCAGATGCTGTCCATTGAAGATTTAGGGCCATATTGTACTCTGACTTAACCCAGTGAAATACCATTGACTTCAGTGGAGTTTCACAGCGCATGAGTCAGAACAGAATTTGTCCCTTTAGAATAATTACGTATGTGTGCAACAACTACTGAAGTCAGTGGAATGTATATGTGTATCTGAGGGATGAATTTGTCCCTTAGACCTTTTGGTCTGAAAAATATGTGACTTGCTTTAAAAGCTTTCCCCTTCAGATTGTTTGGAAGTTTCTATATTCGTTGAAGCATGCAGTATGATTCACACACTCATACTGCCCTAATTTGCTTTCTAGACATCTTTTAGTATACAAATAATTAATCATGCCCGGTACACATTCAGCACCTTTCATATAAGGTTCTCAAAATACTTTACAAACAGTTAATTAAGCCTCACAAAATCTCTGTGGGATACGTGTTATCTTCATTTTACAGATGGAGAAGCTGAGGCAGAGAGAATTGAAAAGGACATTTTGGCCCCACTGAATTCAATGGGAATTTTGTCATTGACTTCAGCGGGGCCAGGATTTCACCCTTTTGTGCATAGATCAGATTGTCATGGTTTCTTCTGTCTAGTCAGTTATTTAGTCAGTTTCCACTGTTTGGCTCTCTCTTGTCACTGCTTGAGAGAACCACACAAACATTTTTTTTTTTTTTTAAGAAAAAACAGGAAAATGTGAAGAAACCACAATAATTGGAAGGGGGACTCTGGGGAAAGTGTATAACCTGAAAATATTTTTAATTCATTTTTTTTAGCTTAGTAAATTTCAAGTGGATGCTGTGTGTGTCTGTCTCTCTCTCTCACACACACACACACACACCCCTCGAACCAGTGGAAAAGAAGGGACTTTATGACTCAAATTTTCAAAAGTTCATGGCTGTCTGTGTGCAGATTAGGTCTGTGCAAAAGTGCATGGACACACTTTGGAAAATCTGAGACCATGTACCCAAAATTGTATGTATTATAATGTGTTTTATTCCCCTGCAATAATGTAAGACTTGTTTTGTTGTTGAAAAATTATTAATTAAAAATGTTAAAAGGTCAAAGACTAGGCTACTGTGATAGTAGAATACAGGGAGCATGTTGGAGAATAGAGAGAAATGTGGTGGAGAAATTAGGAAGCATCCATAAAGTTCTTTATAGATAGATCAGAAGAGAGATGTGATATTTCATGCTGAAATGGACAGAGAGCCACTGAAGATTTATGTGAAGAGAGTGGTATGTTCCAGTTAATATGAATGAGTGAGCAGAGAAGTTGTAACAATTACATTAGTCAAGATGCGGAAAATTCGGAATAGCCTGCTGCATCCATGCAAGGCCACAAATGCAGTGGAAAATCATGTTTCTGCTGTGCAAGAGGGCTAAGCAGCAGAGAACCAAAACAGGTGGACTGTACCCCTTTCTGTATGTTCTAGAACACAGAGGTTTTCAGTGGGTCCATGCATGGTACCAGAGAGTGGTAGAATGTGGTCAAATGGGGTTGTGGCCAGTGGAATTGTGCACGGTCTAGATGTACTGGGCCAACCTGCCATAGGAAGGAACAGTGGACTGTGCTTGCTGTCCCCCTCACTCCCTGCAGTAGTGACTGTGGCTTGGTCATGTCATTTACTGCATATTTGAGATAGGTATTCCAATCTCTGAGTCGCAGGACATTTCTGCCATGTTCATAAGCTCACATCCAGTTTACTTGGGCTGCACATTCTTTCCCAGTATATTGCTCAATGAAAGTAAATGAAGGTCTACTCTAAAAGAATTTGGCAGAGGAATCATCAAGCTATTGTTTGATGCAGGTGATGTTTTGAAAGAAACAATAGGCAGATTTACATACCTGAGTAATGAAATTGAACAGCACTTCTTTTAACTTTTAAATTACATTAAAATTGATCAGTGCTGATGCTCTTTTTTATGGGTGTTATACTGAAGTGCTGTTATGCTTTGCTTACAAAGGAATTCCTCTGGGTAGGATAAAATAACCTCATAAAATTCAATTCCTTTATCTGTTTTCATGTACATAATAAAAAAAACCAGCTATTTATTTAAACTAACCACACAGCTCCAACATTTCATTTTTCTGATGTATAAAATAAGCTTGTCTAAGGTTTGGGATGTTTTGAACTATACATATATGCTGTAGATATAAATAGAATTTTGTTCTTAGAATGCTGCAATATTTTTCTCTCTGAGTTTTCATGGAGAAGGGTATCTTGTTGTGGCACTTGTTAATATTATTTGTTTAACTGCTTATTCAGCACCTTGAGGCAAGTAGATCAATCTAATTTGTACATTATGAGTAATGCTTTAAGTTCTACAAATATACATGCAGTTACAACAGATTGTGTTCTAAACAGACAAGTAGTATGTCTTCATGTGAAAGGATGGGCTTGTAGTGGGGAAGGATGGTTTTACATTTAAGATACTAGACAAGGGTTCAGGAGATCTAGGTTCACTTCATGGCTCCCCCAAAGACTTTCAGCGCATTCTTGGGCAAGTCACTTACTTTTTCTATGCTTCAGTTCCCTGTCCAGTCAGGGTAATAATATTTCCCTACTTTATATTAACGAGTATTAAATGCTCAAATACTTCAGTGATTGGTGTTGTATAAGCTATATAGGAAGTATATAACCCATAATTAGATTTGGTTTAATTAAAAACAAATTATTTGACACATTTTGAGCTTTATATTATTCATAAATAATTCACAAACCAATCCTAACATTACACAAACAAATTTCATGCTATGGGTTGTTTGCAAATTATTCACTGTCCCTTTTGCTTGGAGAATTTCTGTGTTGTGGGATTGGTCATATAAGGATACATCTACACAGCAACTAGATATCAGCAGCTGGCCTGTGCCAGCCGACTTCTGTTTGTAGGGCTCGGGCCGTGGGACTGTTGCACTGTAGCGTAGACTTCCGGGTACGGGCTGGAGCCTGAGCTCTGAGACCCTCCCACCTCGCAGGATCCTAGAGCCTGAGCTCCAGTCCGATCCGAAAGTCTACACAGCCGTGAAACAGCCCTGCAGCCTGAGCCCCGTGAGCCCGAGTTGGCTGGCACAGGCCAGCCATGGGTGTCTAGTTTCTGTGTAGACATACTGATTCACATGCTGTTATTCTTGCTCAGTGATTGAATGATTGACTCTAATCAGGAGAGCACAAATAGAGGTTTAGGAATAGTGCACTTTCAGTATGGGATGTTGGGCACATAATAGTTGATGCTAAAATTTTGTTAAACTTTTGGGACTGGCAAACATTTTTATGAATAAGCCAGCAGTCATTAATGAATACCATTACTCCACAGATCACAGCAGAGCAAACTTAGCATGTTTATTCATGAAAATAGTTGCAAACCATTTTTTTGTATTATTCAGCCAGCTCTAACCATGTCATTCCTAATGTTTTCCTTTAAAAATATTCATATTAATTATGCATCTTCCAGGGAATAGGCAAATTACGGTATTTTGTTTATTACTCAACCACCTCCAGCCATGACATTCCTAATATTTTCATTTTTAAATTTATTTATTCAAGTTGAATTTGCATCTTTCAGAGAAATATGCACCAGGGTATAAACTAACTATGGATGTGTATGGTGCAAAGCACATCTTTATAGGTGGAGCTGGTGATGCCTACAGTTAACGTTGCCTCACACTTTTCATTATAAAACCCTGTTTTCAGTTGCTTATAACTTTTCCAAACTTTAACCATTTGGGCATTCTATTTTTCTAAGTTTTCTGTTCTGAGTGCCTGATTTTCCTTCCTTCCTTCTCTCTCTCCAAAGTTTCAGCTAAAACAGGGTTTAGGGAAACAAGGTTAGGGAAAAAATGTATTGTTTTGCCCATGTTAAAAATTTCTTAAACCTGTTGAAGTGCAAGTTTCTAGCGCCCCCACACTTTGGAACAGAGACTTGAAATCTGCCTGCGGATTGCTTTGGTGTTGGAATTTGCCTTTTACTGTTCCCATAAAAATCCACCCAAATTTGGTTAAGTTATAATCAGGGTGCATTGATGGATTTAAATAATTGGTTTTAATCATGATTTATATCAGCAAGCAGGAATGTTTTATTTAAATAATCAATTTTAATCTTGTTTTGAATTTGTACTTCTTAGCTATTTTCCTCAAGAAAGGTTGATTCTTATTGGTTGGTAACCATTAAAATAAGTTGATTTGCAACTAAATATAGGTTTTACACTAAATTTTGGTACTATATCAGTACACATTTCTTTAAGCTATTATGTGGCTTAACTTACATTTATTCAGATTCTTAATTTTTAGGTTTTTTTGTTATGATAGAAAATGGTAAATGATGCATTTGTGATCTACTAGATTAATTTTTTACTCATGATTTGTGTCAAGCTCTGTTTGGATGGAAATTGGAATTAAATTAAAAATGCAAAAAAAAGCATTTATATTTTTTCATTAAATAAAACTACCTTAAATGTTTATAAAAACATGTTTTGCATATAAAACTGATTACTAAAAAAAAAGTATTATATACTGGCTATGAACCAAGCTCCTAGGTGCTACGATAATACAAATAATAATAATCTGTGGTTACAGAATTAACCTAATAGTCCGGTCACCATGTTATTCAAGCTTTAGAACTAGTAGATCTCCTCATTTCTCACTTTGTTTTTATTCAGAGATTGGAAGAGGAAAACCAGCTTTTCTCTCTTTTTTTTTTCTAACTCCCAATCAGTTTCTTAACTTTGAGTTAACTAGTCATTGAACTGACCTAGTTGAATAAACTGGGTTTAGGAGCCTAGTTGAATAAACAAAGAAAATATTCTCTCTGTACCTTCTGAAAAAGCAACTGTAGTCAAAAGTTGGTTTAGCACGTCAACTGCTCTGGTTCCAGGTGCTTAGCCAGTGGCTTCCACCAGTTCAGTGGTCTGAATTTCGTTAAAACGTTGGCAGCAGACATGTATTGCTTAATGTTATTTTTAATTTAATTTAAAGTATTTCAATAGATTATAGTTAAGTGTAGGCCTTAAAATTTGTCCTATTTTTAAATAGGTTTATTTTTAAAAAGAAAAGTGTATTTAAATAACAAAAATCCAATTTAAGAAACTCTGATTTTTTAAAAAATAATTGATTTTTATTCACCTGGTTAATAATACAAAACCAGGGAGGTAGTAATTCTGTTTTGTGTTGCCCTGATGTAGCCACACATGAAATACTGGAGGCAGTTCTGGGTTTCACAATTTAGGGATATAAAAAGACTAGAGATGATACAAAACTGGTAACAGGTAATGAATGAAGATAAAGAGATATGGTATGAAGAGAAACAGAAGCAACCGTATTAAAGAGAAGACACAGTGGATTTATGATCACAGAGTATACATACTTTCAAGGGAATGGTATAAATGAAGGAAGGGAATTATTCACACTCTTAGAAGATGGAAGGACAAGGTGCAATGGCCTGAAGCTAAAGAAGGAAAATGTTAGTCGTTAGGAAAGGGTTCTTAACTATCAGAGCAATTGGGTAGTGAAACAGACTGTTGAGTAACCATCACTGCAGATATGATGTTAATGAGAATAATATAGTTGAGTATTCTTGCAAAGTGCAGTTGGTCTCAGGCTAGATGACCTATGTGGCCTTTTCCATCTGTCTATGATTTTATGAACTTACAAATGTCACTCCAGCCCAAGCTCAGTACATCATCCTCAGCACCTCTCATATGCTCCCTCAAATACCATTCATGTTTTTGTAACAGAAAAACATCTTGGAATCACTCCTGTTCTCAGGAGCAGAATTCCCAGTAACTTCAGTAGGAGGATCAAGCCCTTTGCATTTTCCATTTACATACATTTTTCTTTGTTTTAGATAGATAATTTGCCCAGTAGTAATCAGAAATGACTTCATAATAACAGCTATTCTCTCCTCCGGATTTTCCAGTATGTCCTGTCTTCTCTCTCTCTCTCTCTCTCTCCGCCTTTTGGTAAGCTCTTTGGGGGCAGGGACCATCTTTATCCCTGTGTCTTGTACAGCACCAGGTGCATTGTTAGTGCTTATCTAATAACTCTAATAGAAGTCGGGGGTGAGGGTTGCCAAAGAATGCTCAATATCCTTTCATTAGGAGATACATTAAAATTGTAACTTGTTACATTATTCCACTGATAGGTGTCTGACATGCTGCTTTATATAATAAAATAGATTATATAGAGAGCAAGATATTAAAGATGTAGCAAACTAATATTTAATTTGGGCGCTGCATACAAAGACCACTTGTGGCATAATAATATCCCAAGGAAGAATATCAATTATTTCGGAGAAAATAACAATATTTGTTGTCCCTAACTGCTATAAAGTATAGCATTTATGTAAGTTTCTCTACTTATTTTTTATTACAACAAGAAATGCAGCTGTAATTTGTGTTCTTACTTTTATTACTGACATTTTCGTTATATAGGCATTACTGTAATTTACTAATGGGAAATAGCCAGTAAAGGCTGCAGAGAATGTATAATACAATAAATAACATTTTATATTTCTGAAATGCCAGAATGTTTTACAAAATATTACCTGAACTACTGAGATTGCTCTTCTTTTAATTGCCAGACAGCCTCAGCAAACTGTCATTGTTAATTGAAGCTATTCTCTGAAATAAATCCTTACAGCTGAATTTTGATAGTCTGCAAGATTCATTGGAATTATGCTTACACAACTCTGGAATATTTCAAAAGTTTCAGTTTTTAGAGTGCTGTTTGCCTAATGTGCATAACTTATTACAAAAGCATTGATTTCCTATGTCTCCTTAGGCCGAGTCCATTCTCACGGTCTGGTACACAGTGCTCTCCAAGCTGTCATGCAAGAGGGGCATTGCACATGCACACAATGGCCCCCATACTACCACTGGGCAGCGCAGGGAAAGTGTGATATTAGTTACCTTCATCTTGTTGTGGATGGTAGTGATTCTAGTGTGTGTGATTTACTGTAATTGAATAACAGGTCATGATGTTTTCATAATATTTTTCCTCATCTGACTTATTTGTTTTGTAATTTTAACGTGAATTGATTGATGGTAAAAGGTGGCAGATTGACAGCCCTGATGATGGAAGCTGTCTACTTAACTACAGATTAGGTACATCACAGGTAGTGACACTGCATACTTCCGGCACACTGTACTACTGCATGATCTGTAAGGACCACATCCCGGGGTGAAGAGTAGTGCAATGCCACTCAGTCCTCGGGCTCCCTGCTGAGAAGGATGGCAGTTAGTGTCTGTTGGATGCTGCTTTGTTATTAATCTTATGTGGAGACATTTTGGTGGTGCTCATGACCATACTATACCTCACCAGTGTTAGTTAATTAAGCCTCACAAGCCTCCTGTGGATCAGAGTAGCATGTCTAGATAGGGAACTGAGGAGCAGACACGTTACTGAAGGGGTGTTGGTTCTAAGGGAACAGGATATTGGTGCTAGCCTGGGGTGAGGGGTGGCCACTTTCTGCTGCATCACTGCCTCTCAAACTGCCCAGCATTATCTTATGTGTTCCCTCCCCTCTCACATTCTGGAACCTCTTTAGGGTGAAGTTGGGGCAGCTGCTGGCAGGGGCTCCTTAGGGAGCAGGCCTGGGAAGCAGAGTGAAGAAATGGGCCTTTTTACAAGTGCCCCAGGTCGCTATAGACACCCTGAAATTTGTGATTCTTCCCTGCCAATCTCAGGGTATCTATGGGTTTTGAGGACCAAGCCTCATGCCTGCTTTGTGAGGGGGTGAGGTTGTAAGCTCCACCCACTGATGGGACAATATGAAGGAAACTGTGAGACTTAATCCCTTATGTAAATATTTCCTGGCCCTAGCTTACAACCTTGTTAAGAAACCATGCTATAGACAGTCAACAGCATGATTTTTGCTGCTGGTACGTTTGTTAACAACAAACATAAAAACAAAAAACACACAAACCCCCAAACTGGTCAACATTTTCAAACCTAGATGCTTAAAGTTAAGCTTCGAACTTCATATTTAGAATTCTAAATAAAAGTGTCCTGTGGCTCACAATGAAGGCTAAATAGGTTTAGGAGCCTAATTCTGGTTTGACAAATGTGTCCATATTCCCTACCCACCATGACAGTAACTCAGCTAGCGACAACTCTGTTCAGAATTGATTGTCAAATACTATTTTTCCAGACTCATGCTTGGCAACTGAATATAGCTTGCAAGCATGGTTCTGCTCCCAGACTGGACAAGGTTGAAATGGCTAAAGGCTTTCTTCTCTGGGAAGCTTTAGTTATTTGCCAAAGGCATTATGTTCAACACCGAGTTAGTAACTGGGGAAATAATCAAGTTGTCATTTTGTTAGCCGATTACAATTTTACAATAAACTTAAAAGGGGGTTAGCAATGGCTTCAGACCATTATTTTAACAAAAAACTTGTAAGTATCAGTAAATTGACTCTTTGTGTAGGAGTAAAGCCAACTATTATATCATTCTCTTCAAATGATATAATATCAACTGTGCTGTATTATCAGGAGATGAATCAGCTAGACTGACTCCTCCATTTTTAAAGGGAACACTGCTAGTTTATATCATCTTTTTCTTCATTGTTTGCAGTACTTCTTAGTGACTACATTCCCCATACTAATTTTGTTGTTTGCATTTGGAAAACATTATTTCTTGTGTTTTCTTTCAATGGACCTGAAAAAGAAATAAGCAAATGAGTATATTATGTTATTTATTTGTATTTGCTTATTTATTTGTTGTCTCTGTAGTGGCAAAGTACAAAACATATTGGTTCAAAAGTGAAACTCAGGTCTCCGCACAAAAATTAACATTCTTATAAATAATGGAAATTTGCACACAAATTATCTATTTGCATCAGACATTTTTATGAAGGTATTTAAATACCCTTTTGTCACCTTCTCCTGGAATGGTCTTTTGAGGGGGTCTCTACTTCTCCTGACTGGTCCTCCTTAGTTTGGTCTCAGGCAGGGCTGTTCTTGGACACTCACCTTTAATTAAGTCTAGCTGTCTGCTTCAGTCTCCTGGCTGTGTTCCTGGAGGGAGCCTGGTGCAAGGATGTCACCCCTTTGCTGTCCCAGACTTTTCTACCTCCCCTTCCGTCTCTACTCTCCCCTTTATAGCAGGGCTTGTTTCCTCTATTGGCTGCAGCAGTGGGTGCCTGCCTCCAGGGCTGGATTAACACAGGGGCTTTAGGGGCTGCCTGCATACCGTGGCCCCACGCCGCTCCTGGAAGCAGTCGGCTGCTGGCACATCTCTGTGGCCCCTGGCGGGAACCAGCCAATGGGAATTGCGGGGGCGGCGCTTGCGGGCATGGGCAGCGCATGGAGACACCCTATCCTCCTCCCCCCAGGGGCACGTAGAGACATGTCAGAAGCCGGCCGCTTCTGGGAGAGGTGTGGGGCTATGGCTGGCAGGCAGGCAACCTGCCTGAACCCTGCTGTGCCGCCGGCCAGGAGCCGCCTGTGGTAAGCGCCTCCAAGATGGAGCTTGTACCTCGCACTCCCCTCCTGCACCCCAACCCACTGCCACAGGTCAGAATCCCCTCCTGTACCCAAACTCCCTCCCCAACCTCACACCCCTCACCCTCTCCTGCACCCCAACACTCTGCCCCAGCCTGGAGCCTCCTCCTGCACCCAAACTCCCTCCCAGAAAGAAACTAATATAACAGCTATTCTAAGGTAAGAAGTAGGCTATTTTGAATTAACTTAACTATATTCTACATGTTTTAAGACTGAAATGTAACCACAGAACAGCTTTATGCTAGTTAAAAGGCAAGTTTAGTATAGCATTAATAGCCTTGATGCCATAATTGTGATCATTTTGTTTTAAATTAGGAAAAAGACTTTTATACAGGGGCCCCACAAAATCTAATAGCCCCGGGCCCACAG
The DNA here is from genome assembly GCF_002925995.2 of Terrapene triunguis. Classification (NCBI taxonomy): domain Eukaryota; kingdom Metazoa; phylum Chordata; order Testudines; family Emydidae; genus Terrapene; species Terrapene triunguis. The sequence continues at coordinate 15,759,968 of NW_020664464.1, read as the reverse complement.
AAGAGGTAATCTGGCCCTGCCTGCCTCCATGATTGGCAACTCCGGCAGTTGCATTGTGGTGTGATCAAGCTGCTTGCTTGTGAACAGCAGAGACTCTCCTTCTCACTCTATCTGTGCTCAGTATGGCATTTGTAGACCCCCTTACACCTTTTACATGATTTTGTTACAAAGGCCCCAGTTCAGCAAGCTGCACATGCCTAACTTTAAAGATGTGAGTAGTCGTAGTGAAGTCAGTGTCACTACTCACACAATTAATAGGCATGCACTGAAGTGCCTTGCTGAAGTGGGACCTAAGAAAGGAAAACAAAAGTTTGTAGGCCCTGTGGAAGACGTGTGTTTTAAGTAAGAGTTAAATGAGGAGATGAACCAGAGACTCATAGACCTTGAGGCCAGAGAGGACCGTCATGATCATCTAATCAGACCTCCTGCACATTGCAGGCCACAGAACCTCACCCACCACTCTTGTAGTAGGCCCATAACCTCTAGCTGAGTTACTGAAGTCCTCAAATCATGATTTAAAGACTTCAAATTACAGAGAATCCAGCATTTACTCTAGTTCAAACCAGCAAGTGACCGTGGCCCCATGTGGCAGGGGAAGGCGAAAAACCCCAAGGGTCTCTGCCAAATCTCACCTGGGGAAGAATTCCTTCCCAACCTCAAATATGGCGATCAGTTAGACACTGAACATGTGGGCAAGATGCACAAGCCAGACACCTGGGAAAGAATTCTCTGTAGTAATTCGGAGCCCTCCCCAGCTAGTGTTCCATATCTGGCCATTAGAGATATTCGCTAATAGCAGTTGCAGGTGGATCACATGCCATTGCAGACAACCCCATCATACCATCCCCTCCATAAACTTATCAACCTCAGTCTTGAAACAATTTACTTTCCCCTGCCCGCCCCCCGCTGCTCCCCTTGGAAAACTGTCCCAGAACTTCACTCCTCTGATGATTAGAAACCTTCATCTCATTTCAAGCCTAAACTTGGTGATAGTCAGTTTATATCCATTTCTCTTTGTGCCAACATTGGCCCTTAACTTAAATAACTCCTCTCCCTCCCTGGGTCCTTACACTCAATTCCTAGTTTAAACTCTTTTAATCAGCTGAGCCAACCTCCATTCCAGAAGTCTATTCCGCACCCTAGTCAGGTGGAATCCATCTCATGAGAACAGTCCCATGACTATATCCTAGTGGTCAAACATCCCAAAGCCCTCCTTATCACACCATTGCCCGAGCCATCTGTGAATCATCATAGTCTTGCCTTGCCTTTGCTCTCCTCCACTAGGGACAGGTAGAATCCCACTGAAAATCGCGTGAGCCTCCATTTTTTCAAGCGTCTTCCCCAACCTGGCATAGTCTTCCTTGATGCATCCCAGCAAGAATCTAGCACTATTATTTGTTCCCACGTGAAGGACAATCAGTGGATTCTTTCCTGTTCCTATTAAGATCCTCTGCAACCTCAGGTCTACATTCTGTATCTTAGCTCCTGGCAGACAACACACCCTTCTGTTCTCTGGATCAGCTTCTTCTTAGTAGGTAGTCCCCAGTCTTGTAGACGTGTCTCTTCCAGCTCTTCGTGCTATTCTCTGACCTTCCACCTTCTGTTCTTTCTGGCTGCAAATTTTCTTGTCTTCTGTTCTCACTTGCAATCTTCTGAGAGTCATCCTCTATCCTCCTGGGGCTCTGAACTCTGGCTGTTTCCATTGTCTCTTGCCCTTCTCTTCTTCCTTGCTCTCCCATCTTTTGTTATTGCCTGCCTCTCCCCTTCATTTTCCAACTCAGCGAACCTGTTCCTTAGCTGTGTTTCTTCTTCACAGGCCCATCTTTTCCTCCGTTTTGTTCTCATAGTTACATGCTTCCATGAGCACTTTCTTCATCCAGCAGTTTCTTGTCCAGCATAGATCTGCAAGTCTTGACTTTTCCCTTCAATCTCTTCTCTCCTTCCCTCCATCATTCACTCAAATCCCTTTTGAAACTCAACCATAGTTTCTAGCTGCATCTCTGAACCCTGGATCTTCTCTTTCATCGGATCTGTCAGGCAGCACTTCGCATAAATGAAACCCCTTTCATGTACCCTCTCCAGAATAATGTACATCCCACAGCTTCCACCTCCAGTCATCTTCATTGTCTCTTCCATTCTGCAGGAATCTGTAGCTGTCATAGCCTTTCCTCCTAAACTCCTATCCAGAAGAAAACAAAAAACAAAGAACCCCCCTCCACACACACACACACTACACACCCTGTCCCCTAAACTCCCACTCAAACTCCCCTTTTTCAGCTGTTTGATGGCTCATGCTCCTATGCCACTGGCTGGACAGCCACTGTCTTTATCCGGGTGCTGCCTAGGGAAGCCTCACTCCCTAATCAAGGTTCAACTGTGACCAAAGGCTCTACTTCTCTTACAACATGATGGCCCTACCAGATTTTGCAAATGAAAACAAACCAGCAAGCACACAAACACACTCAAGAACTCACTCACTGTCTCTAAGGAACAGATTTGGTTAGGAGAGGGATCTTTGTGGAATGGAAGAGCACACAAAAAGAAGACTTGGAGAAGGAACTAAAAAGACTGGTTAGTCATGCAGCTTGGGCAGAGTGGAGAGAGGAAAAGGAAGGTGAAGTGATGGAGCAGATAGATAGGTATGCAGGAGCTAAAGTGGACGGCTTTGGCGTTAAGGATAAGGCACAGAAAACAAGGAAAGCCAGTGAAGGGCACTAAAGAGGGACTGGACATTGACAGACAGGCGAGCAAGGTAGATTATTTTCACAGCAGCATTTTGACAGGGGTAAGGCAAAGGTGTGAGCAAGGTGAGAGGCAGTGAAGTCAGAGCTGAGGCGTTTGCAGTAGTCAAAGCTCAAGATGATCAGGGCCTGAGCAAGGATTTTGGGGCAGACTTTGGAGATATTGGAGGGGCAAAATAGGTAGGATTTAGCAACAATATCACTGGAGATGGGCAAATATCTAAACTTCTTTAGTCATGAAAACAGACTGGAAATTTTGCAATTACAGATTTTCTCCTGAAAGTTTCTGAGTTTGAATGGTTCACAAGAATAGCTTGGTCAACAACAATAACTTTTCTCATTGTGATTCGGAATTTCTGCTTCCTTTTTATGCCTGAAATCAGGAAGCACAGAAACACATGAAATATTAAAGAAAGCTATTGAAACTTTTTGACACCCCCCGCCCCCACCCAAAAGTTTATTTGGGGCATATTGTGACAAATTAGGGTGAAGATTCACATTTTAGTAGCACCAATTTGCCCCTTTTGTATGAATCATTCTCAAATGTAGATTATAGGACAAATTCTAAGGTCTTCACTCCATTTTTAGTCAACTCCCTTGGCAGTTTTACCAGAGTGAGGAATGAGTAGAAACTGATGTTGACTCCAGAACTTGTCCTTACATTTGGACTCTTGTCTCAGTGCAGCCTGAGTTGAGCTCTTTGGGACACAGACTCTATTCTCCCATGTGTGAACACATTGTGGGCTCTGTTGGAATTAACAGTACACCTCTACCTCGATGGAATGCGGTCCTTGAGAGCCAAAAAATCTTACCGCATTATAGGTGAAACCGCGTTATATTGAACTTGCTTTGATCCGCCGGAGTGCGTGGCCCCGCCCCCCTGGAGCACTGCTTTACCGCGTTATATCAGAATTCGTGTTATATCGGGTCACGTTATATCGAGGTAGAGGTGTATATGATACAACAAAAATTGTATCTATTAGTTGTATAAGCATAAGATACAACCTTGACAGGATGCACTGGGTGTAGTTGATAAATTTAAATTGCAGTTCTATTCATGGTTAAACAAGCCTGCTGCTGCTTAAAGCTCTTATCTTTGTGTATGGAATATTTTCAAGGACACTTAACAGAGTTCAAATCTTCAGTCTCAGCTGTTGTGTGAGGCAGAAAAAATACAAAGATTATACACAGATTCCTCTTATGCATTAAAGTGCATTTCTTCTCTGAAAAGTGACGATGCAAAATGTGTCACATTTTAACTCAACAGATCTACTCCGTCTGGGTGAAATACACTGCATCATACCGGTAAAATTCACAGGGGGCAGATGGGAGTGAAATCTACCACCCACACCCAACCTGGGGCCAGGGTACAGTGCTTCTGTGATCGCAGTCTGGCTTATGGGCTGGAATAGCAGCATCTGTCGGTCCATGCTGTGTGTGCATGCATGGTATTAGTCCCCTCTCCAGCCTTGCTCCACCGGCAGCTCCCAACACAGCTGGGAGAGAGTGAGCTGAATTCTATTAATTGCTAACAGGTTTCAATTACAGGGCAAAATTCTCCATTCCATTACACCTGTGCAATTTTAGCAGCAGTGACAGTGAAGTCATATGATAGTGTTGTTGCAGGCAACTCATCAGCTGCTACATTACCATTTTGGGGGAGCTGGGTGGTACCTACATAGTCACAGATATACTACCCGCATCCTATTTTACCACAAATCTCCTGCTGCACAGGACACTCTTCCTCCACAATCAGTGGAACTGCCCCAGTTCCAAGTGGTTCAAGGTCCTTGTGGGGACAAGATTTTCTGTTAGAGTTCTTGAGCTTGCTCAAACTTGAGTATCCAAAACTGCATGTGCAGCTACTTGGCTGCACAGTTTTAAAGGCTAGATATGGAGGTCACTAAAATGTAGTCCAATAAGTTCTCTCCCCCCCCCAAAGGAATACCGAGTCTTTACTTTGGATAGCTAGTTGTGGTAGGGGTGGTGAGTTAGGTCCTGGATGTACACATGCCTGCCCAAAGTTTTGCTTACCAAATTCATCCCCAAGACAGTAGATTCCACCGTTACTGTTAATATTTTTATACTAAGAAGGAAATATTTCTGTCAGCACTTGACATTTTTAAAATGTGTGTTGTATTTACATTTCCTTTATGAGATAATTGGATGTAACAGTATAGCATTCTCTTTCAACCTGAATTGCACATACTGTGTTATTATCAGTAATAGAATTGCACTGGAATGTATGTGATATGAGAACAATAGCTCCATTATGACCTACTAACATGCTAATCTAGTTTGAGTTTAAAAAAAAACCTTGTATAGTAAATGCAGCACAGTGAAATGGCTGAATTAGAGTTGAATTAATTTCTGTAATACCAGAAACTGTGATCTGTGACCTCTTTCTTTTAAAAAGTAATTGAATTCCAATAGTATTTATATTGCCATTTCTAATTAGCATAGAGTTTCAGTATCTTACTCAATTTTTTTTTACTTGCATTGCTTAGCTTTTAAACTAGCCAGTTACGGAATATCCCCTCCCCCCCTTTGAACATTGAGGACAAGTCTTATGACATATTAGTAACACCCTATTTATGTTAAGGAAATTTGGTGTGACTACAATGGTCAGTGCCCCTCCGCCCCATTACTGGGGCATCAGAGCACATCACAATCTTTAATGTATTTATCCTCTCCTCTGAAGTAGGGGAATGCTATTATTCACATATGGGGAACTAAAGCACCAAGAGGCTGACTTGGCCAAGGTCATACAGGAAGTCTGTGGCAGAGCAAGGCATCGAATCTGAGCCTCCTAAGTCCCAGGCTAGTGCCCTAACCGCTCGACTATCCTTCCTCTGTCAATGATGTAGCCAAAATGGCACCCAGCAGGGTTTACATCGATGCAGTTTATTCCGGTTTGTTACCAGATGAACTATACTTCCATAAATCCTGCTTCGTGCTAATCCAGTGCATTTATATTAGGGATTTTCACAGGTGTAACTATATTGATGTACTTGCACTGATGTGAATTTCCTTAACATAGACAAGGCCTAAGAGTGCCTCTTAGTAAAAAATGCAATGGTACTGTGTGAACCTTGCAAGCAATATAAAGGATATGATGTAACATACATACACACTCAGGACCTGATCTGGAGTCCATTGATTTCAGTGGGTCTTGGATTAGGTCCACACTGTCTTAAGGCTTGATCCTTCTCTCATTGCCCCTTTACAGCCAAATTTTCAACGGTATTTAGGTGCCTAAAGATGCAGATAGATGTGTAGTAGGAATTTCAAAAGTCTCTAGGCAGGTTAGCTTAGCTCCTGTTGAAATCACTATAGGCTCGTAAGTCACCTAGGCACTTTAAAAAATGTACCCCTTGTCTGTTTTAGTGAAAACTTAATACCTTTTCTTGCTAATTTAATGTATCAACTGCTGCTAGCTCATATGTTATTTCCACTGTCAGAGCGAAAAATATATTGATTGTTTCCTTTCCTCTACTGGATCCTGGATAACTGAGCTGTCTCCTTCACTGCAGGGAAACCACATTTACTCATTAATTTCACTGCTTAATTAAATCAGTTGAAGGTTTCTAATTTCATTGTGTCCATTCAAATGCTTAAATACATTTATTGTGCCAGTAGAATTGTTCCAGCTGTTTAAGGATACATTAGTACTGGCATCTATTAAAATAAAGAGTTTTTGCTTAGTATATCTGGTTTATGAGTCACACTTTCTAACTCAATTTAAAATAATTGGCATCACATTAAAAAGTAAGCATCTCTTAATATTGTATAGATACTGTATAGTATATGTATAGTGTAGTTCCATAAATCAAGTGGAAAAGTTGTTGAACTTCATGAGGGCATATTGGATATGTATCTGTTAAATATACTTTGCACTCAAAACCAAAGATATCATACATGGGAGTTGCCAGATAGACACGAGTTAACAAGAACACCTATTTAGTTGTAAGATATTGTATTCATAGACAGATGCTACATTGGTGTATCCATTTTCAGGTTTGTACCCAACCTATAAAAACAATGGGCCTAGTTTGTCACTGCCTTGCATCTTCTATAGTCATTTAACACCTGTGCACAGTATGTGTAAAATGTTTTGCACCCATGTTGCTCTCAGCTTGCACAAGTACAAATGATTACACAGGCAGTGAAGAATAAGGCCTTATCAATAGTGCTGGGAGGTAGAGAGACAGGGAAGTTAAATTCCAATCATACATAAAGAAATATAAGTAATAAAAATACCATTAAAGTCTTGAAGGCCAAGAAACTCTATGTTGAGAATTAAGTTTTAAAAATATATACTAGAAACTATTGTAATACATGTTTAAGGTTCTTCTAATCTTCCAGGCACTCCATAAGGGAGTCACAGATTGTCAAGGATTCAAATAAATTGTGTCAAATAACTCCAGAATTACCCATCTCTACTTTCCCAAAATATGCTCAGAGGAGAATATAAGTTATCACTCAGAACATCTGAAAAAACTAAACTTGGAGTCGACCAATCCATTTTTAACATATGACATTCTTAAAAAAGGTTAGAAGCATTTCACATTCTCTACATTTCCTAACTCCCATGTCTCATGAATGCCTTTTCTGATAATCCTCAAACTTCTCCCCCCTCCCCTCCAAATTCCTTTGGCAGAAGACCGAGTTTGAGAAATATCAGTCAGCTGGATTTTGTTCTGAAGAAAAGGGAGTGTTTGTCAATATCAGTTACAGCTTTACCTGTGAGCTACTTCTGTGGCATCAAAAATGCCTAGAGACTTCTGTTTAAGCCTGTTCCCTAGTTCATGGGTATGCTAAATGATATGCAAATCAGGCACCATATACTGTTACAATTACTATTACAATTGACAGAATAGGATTTAGTTAAATAAAAATATCCCTTGAGAAGTAGGAGATGAAGCAAAACTAGAATTTTGGTAGTTTTTGCTGTAATTTATCTATAAATAGGCTACTGATTAAAATGAAAAAAAAAAAAGCACCTATTAAAGCTGCTGTCGATGTCAGTGGGAACAGAAATGGATCATAGTTCTGTATAAATTCAAGAAGAATGAAATTTGCAACACATAGTAGCATCAGAGTAGATTCCATATCAGCGTCAGTGCCCCAGATTCCACATCAGGTGCTTTTTCTAACTAGGTTTGAGTTTCTACTATGATTCTCAGTCTAATGTCATGTATATTTATAATACACGGAAGCAAAAAGGCAATTGACTTGGGCTCCTGTGGCTCAGGCTGAGGGGCTAAAAATAGCAATGTAGATGTTCCTGCTCAGGCTGGAGTGCAAGCTCTGGGACTCGGTGCTGTGGATTTTTCTTTGTGGTGTAGACATACCTTTAGGCCCCTTTACACCACTGTGACAGTGTAAAGTGTGTGTACATTACATTAAAAGTAAGGCTGTCAAGCGATTTAAAAAATGAATTGCGATTAATTGTGCTGTTAAACAATAATAGAATATCATTTATTTAAATATTTTCGATGTTTTCTACATTTTCAAATATATTGATTTCAATTAAAACACAGAATACAAAGTGTACAGTGCTCACTTTATATTTATTTTGGATTATAAATATTTGCACTGTAAAAAAAAAAGTATTTTTCAATTCACTTAATACAACTATTGTAGTGCAATCTCTTTATCATGAAGTTGAACTTACAAATGTAGTCTTATGTACAAAAAAAACCCTGCATTCAAAAATAAAACGTCAAACTTTGGAGCCTACAAGTCTACTCAGTCCTACTTCTTGTTCAGCCAATCGCTCAGACAAACAAGGTTGGTTACAATTTTCAGGGGATAATGCTGCCTGCTTCTTGTTTACAATGTCACCTGAAAATGAGAACAGGCGTTCTCATGGGACTGTTGTAGCCAGCATCACAAGATATTTCTGTGCCAGATGCGCTAAAGATTCATATGTCCCTTCATGCTTCAACCACCATTCCAGAGGACATGTGTCCATGCTGATGACGGGTTCTGCTTGATAACAATCCAAAGCAGAGTGGACCGATGCATGTTCATTTTCATTATCTGAGTCAGATGCCTCCAGCAGAAGGTTGATTTTCTTTTTTGGTGGTTTGGGTTCTTTAGTTTCTGTATCTGAGTGTTGGTCTTTTAAGACTTCTGAAAGCATGCTCCACACCTCGTCCCTCTCAGATTTTGGATGGAACTTCAGATTCTTAAACCTTGGGTTGACTGCTGAAGCTATTTTCAGAAATTTCACATTGGTACCTTCTTTGCCTTTTGTCAAATCTGCTGTGAAAGTGTTCTTAAAATGAACATGTGCTGAGTCATCATCCGAGACTGCTATAACATGAAATATATGGCAGAAAGTGGGTAAAACAGAGCAGGGGACATACAATTCTACTCCCAGGAGTTCAGTCACAAATTTAATTAATGCATTATTTTTTTAATGAGCATCATCATCATGAAAGCATGTCCTCTGGAATGGTGGCCGAAGCATGAAGGGGCATATGAATGTTTAGCATATCTGGCATATACATACCTTGCAATGCCACAAAAGTGCCATGCGAATGCCTGTTCTCACTTTCAGGTGACATTGTAAACAATAAGCAGGCAGCATTATCTCCTGTAAATATAAACAAACTTGTTTGTCTTAGCGATTGGCTGAACAAGAAGTAGGACTGAGTGGACTTGTAAAACTTTAGAGCCTACATTGTTTTGTTTTTGAGTGCAGTTATGTAACAAAAAAAAATCTACATTTGTAAGTTATGTTTTCACGATAAAGAGATTGCACTACAGTACTTGTATGAGGTGAATTGAAAAATACTATTTTTAAATCATTTTTACAGTGCAAATATTTGTAGTAAAAACAATAATATAAAGTGAGCACTGTACACTTTGTATTCTGTGTTGTAATAGAAATCAATATATTTGAAAATGTAAAAAAAAATCCAAAAATATTTAATAAATTTCAATTGGTATTTTATTGTTTAACAGTGCGATTAATCATGATTAATTTTTTTAATCGCGATTGCTTTTTTTGAGTTAATCGCATGAGTTAACTGCCATTAATTGACAGCCCTCATTTAAAGTTAATTAAATTACATTTACACCCATTTTAAGGCACATTTATGTTGCCAGAGCAGTGTAAAGAGGTCTTGGTTTGAAGAAGAATAAGGCTCACTGAAAAGAAATAAAATGCCCCAAAGGAAGGGGTGGAGAATGGGAGGGATATTAGCAATTGCCCACAGCAACTAAAACACTGAGTAATTTAGCAATTAGACATTTGGTCAACACTTGGAACATGGACTGCATTAAGTTGCATACTGACCAATAGTGAGCTCATATCAAATTGAACTAAACACAGTCTCACAAAGAGTAAACCTTAATTCTAGTATCAAACACTATTGAAAAATCAGAAGGGAGAATGTAGAAGACTTTAAAAAAAAAACCCTAAAGGTCCGATTCTACAGTGTTAAGCTTTGTTATTAGTTTAAGTGCAATATTCTTTTATTGTCACAACATTTTGTTCTAGTATGGATTAATCAGAAAATATTTTGTGCCTACCTAAAGTGCAGACTATGCTTCCTACACAAGCAGTGTTGAAAATATGTCTAAGTCTACACATTTGATTAGAAAAAAATGATTAAAGGTCAAAATGCTGACACTCTCCACTGGCTGAACATACACAATTTCTATTAAGATTAATGGGAGTTACGAAAGACCATTATGAATGATGATGAGGAACTAGACCCTATAAAATGATTTTGTAAATATAACGCCAGAGATCACATTCTGATGTGATGACTGCTAGGCACGAAAAGGCATTGGTGACTAAACTCAGAGAATACACAACAAAAATTTTAGATTACTAAAAGCTTTGAAAAATAACTATTTAGAATAAGCACACGAGATATCATCTTACTAGCATATATGTTGGCATGTCATTCATAGTGTGGTCTTCAAAATCTAATGTAAAGTTTGAAATATAAGAACAGATGGTTTGATGTTCCACATTAGAATATTGGTTCAAATCTAGCGTCCAGCATTCAGCAATACTCAATGTCTGATGCTTTTGAGAAAGGTAACCACACTGGCCTACAAAAATGCATAGTTAATTGTGCAATATGTGTATATAGGAGGAAAAATTCCTTCCTGAGCCACATGATCAATTTATTCCGTGAAGCAAAATTTTTTATCACACTTATCATCATTTTAGCTTGCATGAACAATTTAGAGATTGCAATTTGGTGTTATCTCCCTGGAAGGAGAAGAGTAAGCTAAATAAAACCTATAATTAGCTTTATTACTATTCTTTAGTATCTGTATAGAAATAGAAAAAAACAAACACTAAATAAGGGGCCTAATTCAAGTTGAGTTAAATGGGAGTCTTTCCATTGAAACACCATATTAAATGTTCCACCAGGAGGCATTAAATGTTCCACCATCTCTGGAACAGACAATTAGATTGAGCTGGATAACTAAAATAATTAATAATATTTTAATAGACAAATGTAAAATACATAGTTTTTGTACTTAAGAACTCCACATGGTCTCCTCCCACCACCACCTTCACTACCACTCTCAAACAGGAAAAATACAGAGAATTTTCTCCTGTCTGTTGTTTTTAATTCAAGATCCCCTTTTTCTCCTTTGTTACAAACTGATTCCATATTACTTTCAGGGGATGTGATTCTTCCACGAAACCCCTGGGGCACAGAATGGTTATGCAGGCTGAACCAGTGTCATGTAGAATGATTATTAAAACTAGGAAACAAAGGAGTGAAAACAAACGCTGGTTTCCTTACTTTGCCTTTGAACTTGCACTGTGGTGACTATCTTGCTAGAGGGAGCCCACAGTTAATTGGGTGGTTGGCTTAGTGGCCTAAGCATCAAGTATGAAATACTTGCATTTAAAGAAACCCGAGATTTGAATGTTCCATAATCTTTCATTCTCCGAAGGTGATAAATTGATATCACAAAGTTTACTTAGTTGAGTCTTTTGGACAAGACTTTATGAAATGGGGTTTTGCCTGCTGTCTTTGGACATTAAAGACTCTGAGGTATTTTAGTAAAAGCAATAGCTTATCCTGATGTCCTTACTCAAGAATTTCCCTTTCAACTTATTGTCTGTTCATCTTGGTGGGCACTGGGTGTCCATCCATCCATCCATCTGCCTTTCTCAATCCCAAAGGTGGCTCCATTTTAGTAATGCAGTGTTTCCTCCATGTATACAAAGGACCAAATTCTGGCAGGATGACTGCCTGAAAATCCACATACTTTGGGGAAAGATTAGGGTAAAGGTTTCCATCCCATTTATGACTCCCATCAAAAACTCGCCGTCGACTGCGGTACTCCAGCTCAACGAGAGGAGTACCGCGGAGTCGACGGGGGAGCCTGCCTGCCGCGTGTGGACCGCGTCTGAACCGCGGTAAGTTTGAAGTAAGGTATGTCGACTTCAGCTACGTTATTCACGTAGCTGAAGTTGCGTACCTTACTTCGACTTGGGGGGTTAGTGTAGACCAGGCCTCAGAATCTTCCCCTGCATCTGCCTAGTAGTAGGGCGTTGTGAAAGCCCCTGAAGAGAAGGGAGAGGGAGAGCGTAACCGTCCAGGAGAGAAATTGAGAGCTCTCATTGCAAGTGAGTAGTAATAGTTTCTGTCACAAGCTACATTGAACACAGGGCATGACAAAGCAAGATAAAATATTGGTGCATGTTATAAATGCATGTGACTCTCTAGTCAACCCTTTCCTGAAGGATACCATCCCTGGTTCATTCAATGATGTAAAATTATAATTACTCATGTCCCAGGCTCACTGAATAGGCAGTGTATATACCATCTGCCTAGCAGACTTTGGTGCCATTATGACCTATGAAGTGAAAGCTGGTAACAAAATCAAAGTTTTTACAGCATGGCTAAAATCTTGGCACTAAATCCAGCCCAGGCCTATGCAAATTGAAAGCAAATGTATATTACTTAAATGTAATTCTCCGATAGCAGTGTACATGGTGTTTGGGTGAATATAGGCTTGTTTACTCTGCAGGAACATTTATGCATGGGCTTAAAGACATAAGGTGAAATCCTGGCCCCCATGGAAGTCAATGGGAGCTTTGCCATCAACTTCAATAGGGCCAGGATTTCACATTTGGTCACATGGGAAAGGGGAAAAATTACCCTAAAAATGACCAGCAGCCACACCAACCACATGCAAGCTACCATGAGAGAAGCTGCAGGAACTTGCATCGTGCTGAGTGATGTGATGACTCTGAGCCAGCCCAACTCATGTGATCTTGGCCTATGACAACAGGATTTCTATTGCACTGGATACAGCTAATACAAAAGCAAAGTACATGTTGCTGCCTGCACCAAACAGGCTTTGTGGGATATTGCCAGGATTTGGTGAGTAGCTGAGACAGTTGCATATTCAGTAAGTGACTTCATATTTAGAGGGGTACTTGGTGCTCACATCTCCCTCATTTAGGCCCAATTCAGCAAAGCGCTTAAACACAGACTTAACTTTTACCTTTGTTGAATAGGGATGAGATTACTCAAATGCTTGAAGTCATGCATATGTCTTAATTTACTTAGATTATAAGGTCTTTGGGGCCATGGCTGCATTTTTGTTCTGTGTTTGTACAGCACCTAGCACAATAGAGCCATGCTCCATGACTAGGGCTCCTAGACACTAGGGTAATAAAAATAATAAATAATATTAAAATAATAATTAATAGGTGCTCTAGCTGAAGCATTCCACAGGGATAGAATCCCCAGGCAACAGGCCCCTACAACAAGGGATAGGAGAGTCATCAGGATTGCCATAATTGAAATTAACTGTGTGTTGTTTCAATTAATTGTTCCAATTAGTCTCTGTTTCTTTTCAGTTATGCCTTCCTACAACAATGTCACCTGGGATGCTGCTGGAAATTGAAAATGCTCTAACGGCCAGGCGCCCTTCAATTAAAACTCTTACTATTTCTAATTAGCTCCCTGCCATGTTTTCATTGTAACTCTGAGAAGTTTTACAGGTGGAAGGGATGGGGAGTTGTCATCATTACAAGAATGGCATTGCATTTAGAAATTCCATTATTACAGTGGTAAAAATGAAAAATTAATAGAAAAAAGAACGAAACTGGTGTGTTTTTAGCTGGTGAAACTTTCTGGTTCTCTTATATTACCTCAGCACAATGGTATGATATTTGGGTTGCAAACAATGCAGGAGAACTTTAAACCCTTGGTCCCTCCATCCACCCCGGCAAACAGCCAGCCAAACCAAACAAGTCCAAAAACTCTTTTCAGTAGTCCAGATCCTGAGGTCCCATCTCAGTTTTTTACTCAAATAGACTGAGTAAGGGAACGCAGGGTCTTCACCCAGTTAAAAAATGTCAGTGTTTACTAGATACTTATTTTTGTTTGTTTATGTACAAAATCTAAATTAGAGGACTAATTTCAAATTTAACTTTTTTTTCCTGCAACTCAAAGCAAATTTACACAGGAAATGGATGCATTACTGAAATAGTTTTTAATAAAGAGTCCCCCAGAGTTGATGCTGAAAACGGGAAAGAACAGAAAAACTTTGCCTAATGCTGTGGAAGCATGTGGTTGAAACTGGATGCTTTGAGCCAAAACTTACAGGTATTCATAAATCCAGGTATTCATACCACAATGTCATTTACATTGCAAGGCCAAGAAGCCCAACATTTCAAGAGAATCTGACTTGTTGCTACGTCTCATCTTCAAGTTCAGCAGACACCTCAGAACTAAGTTTAGTTCATGAAAGAATGTGTCTGCCTGAATGACAAGAGGTTGCTTTCAGCTGCTAGCATTGCATAAGAAGCAGACATTTTTCTTCATCCTCTCCGCTAGGAACCCAGACCCACATTCTCAAAGACAGTCAGGCACTTATCTCCCATTGAAATCAAGAGGCGTTAGTTGTCTAAATACCTTTGAGGATCTGGGCCCCGTACTTTGGTCTTCTGTCCCTGCACCTTGATCTGAAATAGCCCATATCCATTGACCTTTAATCCATTGACATTATAAAGGCCACTTCTATTCCTATGCTTTTGGGCAGTTTAGGATGCATAGGGGCTGGGATTGGTGGTTTGGATGTCTTTTTTCCCCCATCCTGGTATTGGGAAGGCTGCTGCATTTGTTATATGTTTGAGTGTGATTGTATTTTTTAATATCTGGCAAAGGCATGGAGGTGTTTAACATTTTATATACATTCAAATGAATAATAGTATTACAACATGTGCATTCTGGGGATGAATATATGGTTGTGCAGACCGTGTCGACAGGTGAGCTTCCTCAACCATGGGATGCTGTTCTGGGAAGGAGGACAGCTTAAAAGAGATTGTGTCCACCTCACCACAAAAGAGAAGAGCATCTTCACGTACCGACTCACCAACCTAGTGAGGAGTGTTTTAAACCAGGATCAAAGGGGGGCAGGTGACAAAAGTCCATAGGTAATCATAAAAAAAAGATGACCGTAACAGAGTGCTAAATATTGGGGAGGACATGGAAAATTACAGCAGGGTCGTAGGAGCAACAAGAGAGAAATCAGTGGAGGAATCGCCTCAACATTTTAGATGTCTATGTATCTTTGGAGGACACTTTGCATATACTTTGGAGGACAACATGAGACTTCAAAATGACCATGACAAATTAGATAACTGGTCTGAAATCAATATGATGAAATTAAGTAAAGACAAGTGCAAAGTACTAAGGAAAGAAAAATCAAATGCCCAGCTACCACATAGGGAATAACTGGCTAGGTGTTAGTATTGCTGAAAAGGATCTGGGGGTTATAGTGGATCACAAACTGAATATGAGCCAACAATGAGATGCAGTTCTCTAATAGGCTAATATCATTCTGTGGTGTATTAACAGGAGTGTCATATGTAAGACCTGGGAGGTAATTGTCCTGCACTGCTTGGCACTGGTGAGGCCTCAGCTGGAGTACTGGCCCCGATTCTGGGTGCCATACTTCAGGAAAGATGTGGATACTGGAGAGAGTCCAGAGGAGATGAACAAAAATGATAAAAGTTTAGAAAACCTGATCTATGAGCAAAGGTTAAATAAACTGGGCATGTTTAGTCTTGAGAAAAGAAGACAGAGGGGAAATGAAAATAATTGTCAAATATGTTAAAGGCTGTTATATAGAGGACTGTGATCAATGGTTCTCCATGTCCACTGTATGTAAGACAAGAAACGATGGACTTCATCTGCGCCAAGGGAGATTTAGGTTAGATATTAGGAAAAACTTTCTAATGATAAGGGTAGTTAAACTCTGAAATAAGCTTACAAGGGAGTTGTAGAATCCCCATCATTGAAGGTTTATAAGAACAAGTTGAATAAACATCTCTTTGGGATGGTCTAAGTTTACTTGGTCCTGCCTCAGCACAGTGGTTGGACTAGATGATCTCTTGAGGTCCCTCCCAGCCCTACATTTGTATGGTGGCCCTAGCTTCTGTTTGCCAGAAGCTGGGATTGGGTGACAGGGCATGGATCTCTTGGTGAGAAACTGTCTGTTCAGTCCCTTTGGGGCCACTGTCAGAGGACAGGATACTGGGCTTGATGGACCTTTTGTCTGACCCAGTATGGCTGTTCTTATGTTATTATTATCCTTTTATGAATTAAACTAAAATGAGTACTGACACTATTCATTCACCACATGAGCTGTTAAAAATGTATACACATGCATGAGAGTTAGGGGATGATCCTGAGGGGGACTGAACATCTGCAGCTTCCCCTGACTTCTAAGAGAGTCACATGGCTTTGAATTCAGGGCATGATCATGTGAATTACACACCCTTAGAGTGAAGTGTACAACTCCAGGCAGCAGAATTTTGTAGGGCCAGCCAGCTAAGTTCTTTTTGAGCAAGGACAGAGTGTCACCTCCATTTAGCTCAAGGCCAGAGGGTTGCCTGCAAGTTGTGGAGAGGTGTAGGGCTTGTGATCTCATTCCACTCAGTAGCTGCTTATATAACTCACTGCAGGGTGGGATGCTCAATAATGCTATCGTGCAGATCTTCAGGAATGATAGGAGAGGCAGCCTTTGTTACCCCTTCTTCTCATTCTCTGTCTGGTTATTGATGGCAACAGTAGCCACAACATATTGAAGCCAGGGCCGGCTCTGGCTTTTTCGCCGCCCCAGGCGAAAAAGCCTCCGGCCGCCCCCTCCCCCCCACGGGGGGGGGGGG